>NC_081407.1:439958712-440620212 GCF_030272615.1 Cryptomeria japonica | reverse complement strand
GATGACAGGCACATGTCTTAGGAGATATCCTATCAAGAATTATAATGTTTGGTTGTTCGAGGATTTTGAAACACACATCCATATTCTTCATTTCTCCAACCTTGTTGTTGCAACAAATATTCATTTGATTAAGTATCGTGGTAGACCTCATAACAAGATTTTATGGAAAGTTCATGAATCTGATCACGAGGCAATCCTTGACACAATACAAGTTAGAGCTGATCCAGAAGGCTCATTTGATTGATTCTACAGTTCAAGGTAGAATCATTTTGAGAATTTTGTATATATCGTCGGCGAATTATTCTATATTCATTTTATATATATATGGCCATGAGCTGATTTGTACATATTTAGGAGCATAATTGTGTATATTTAAATGGCCATGAGCTGATTTGTACATATTTAGATGCCAAATTTTTTATATTTAAATGGGGATGAGCTGATTTGCACATATTTAAATGCCAAATTTTGTATAAAAGACCATAAGATGATTTGTAAAACATTTTTTGAATATATGTGACTATTTTTTGAATATATGTGACTATGTTTCGAATATCTTAAGGGTTTTGAGTTTATGTGATGTGATAAGGTCAATCATGACCATCTTGATTATACTTCAAGTTGCTTCAACCCACCAATGACACACTCCTACTCCACAAACCCCTTCCAATCATGGAACATGCTTTAAATAGGTCACAACAACATAGATTTACTCAAGACCAAACAATTCTACCCCAAACACCATACCAACTAACCATACCAACTGACCATAACCAACCTTCAATTGCTTTCTATAGTCATGTGCCCAGCAAGAAGATAATGGGTCTTCATCCAAAAAACCTTTTGTCCAAGCTGAGACCGTTACAGCCTTTTGTCCAAGCTTGATCCGAAAAACCTCTACCATCTTTAAATCCTTGGGTCTAAAACTCTCACCAATTTGGTTTCACTATCATTTGGGGTAGGATATTGTGGATGAGCCTCACATGACCCTATAGGTTAAAACGGATCGATCATATGCGTCCTGGATTGCGAGAATCTGTTTGTCAAAGTTTGACAATTTTTTGGACTTGAGGCACTTGAGAGATCGCACTGGTAGGGTATGGCTCTCAACATTCTGATGCGTTGGGAGACACAATAGGAGCATGCCTAGCATAAACCTCCCCACCTAGATGCGCTCATGATATTGGTTTGTGCCCACGATGAAACTTTGACAACATTGACAACTTTGACAACAACTGAGCAACTTTGACAACAACTGAGCAACTTTTACATCTTTTATCCAAATGACTCCAAACTTTCACAAATGACTTCAAATGATCATTAATGGTCCCAAATCACCTTATTTAGATAAACAAATGGAAAACAAGACAAAAACCAAAATTTGACCATTGTGAGGATGAGGGTGCTCTTGCACCACTCACATTGATAAATATAAATGAAAGGAATCAAAAGCATCTAGTGATCATTACCACATATCAAATCTGACCATTGCCATTGAATTTCATTTTGATTGAGACAAGGAGTATTGTAGGGTTAATTCAATATTTTGGAAATCTTATGAAATCATATTCCACAATTGCAATGCTTTATATCATATATTTTTGTTGTTTATATTCATATTATTGATTACATGGGCAAATATTCATTTAACTTTGTAAAAGGGAAGCCACCAAATACATTGAATAGTTTGAGCAAAAATTAACCATATCAATTATAAATAATTATTTATATATACCAAAATGCACAATAATCAACATAATGAACAAATTCGGTATGTATCGAATATGCCTATCAATATCAACAAAATGCACAATAATGAACACAATACACATTTATTGGATCAAATATCAACATTTATATATAATGATAAGTATTGTAGGTTAAATACAATTAATACAATATATAAAATAAAAGTGTACCAGAGCCTGAGATGCTTCTCTAGTACACAAAGGAGGGCTCACTACTGATGAAGCAACTATGGGTATTTCTTGTATAAGAAAATGATAATATTATAATTTATCACAAGTTCACATGTACACGTGAATATAATCATCAAATCAAGAAAATAAAGTAAAGATACATACCTCTGCCCTCTCTCGATCCTCAGGCGTATCAGGTGCATTCAACAATTCTACAAAGCCCAATGACCGTTGTATATAAAACATACGAAAAACACTAATCAATCTACAAATTCCAACTAAGACAATTTCAACCTTTTCAAACAATTGTACAATTAAAAATGTGTTCAATTACCTTCTTCCCACGTTTAGGCGTCGTCAAGGATTTCTTTCGCTAAGGATGAGGCCTAAACACAGAGGGGGTACCCTAAAACAAACAAAATTAACACAAGAGATATCGGTAGATAATATTAAACATATTTTAATAAATCTAAAATTAAATGACTTGCATATTTCATCAGAAGAATACATAAAATAAGGTGTACAAAATATGATAGCACATAGCTTTGTAGGCCAAAATCGATCGCTGAGAGCATGACATTATCAATGTGGGATATTTGGTTCCCTGTTAATGCCTACAAAACAAAAAAAATTCAAGCATTAAAGAGAGTTAGTATATCTTATAATATTTTTGAATTCGATGTACCATTCTATTTTAACATGTTACAAAATTTATACCTCAGGCGTCGAAGTTGCAACTACAATAACTGTGAGAGGAATATTAGAAGGTGTATTAACACCCACTATTGCATCCTAAAATGCATATTGTTTGTATCAATTTAAATCGATCTATAAATGAAAATTCATTTACAAGTACAAATTTTAAGTGACTGATAAATAAAATGCGAATTCAAATCAACACACCTGTGTCTACGGCTAACTAGCAAACAACATGTCCATCAATTCATCTATTAGCGCCACATCCTCAATCGTGTGGGTCTGACATCTGCTCTCGCAAATCGTGCACATATGGGATGTGGAACCATCTGCACTGGCCTCAACATCCATCCCTGTGCATATACCTAAGCAAGTGGGACACACATGCTCAATGGGTTGATCAGCGCCAATTGCCTCAACTAATGGATCATCGTCCGGGCCAAGAGGGTGTATTAACTGTGTCCCATGCTGGATGATCGCATCATTCAATGTTGTGGCTGCCTAAAGAGTCTGTAGCTCCATCGACTCTTTCAGGTTTACTGGGACCGTCGCATGCACCTTGGGTTTGGGTGCTAGGGGGCGACGACTCTGCGGGTCTATTACCCTATGGGCTCTAGGTCTATCTTGGGTAGAGCCGCCACCTCTACCATGGAACTCTCTCATATCAAAATAATTAGGTCGCTCATTGAGGACAAACTCACAATATACTTTCCTCAAAAAATATAATGGAACCTCAAAATTATTACAAGGTAGTTCGTCAAAGATCATCCACCACCTATTCCAAAAAAGATTCTTCATCTGCACATTGGTACACCAATGTATGGGAAACCTCTTTGCATTAAGAGGTAAGGACTCACCAGTTCTAGGATCAACAAAAAGAGAACATATCTATGCTTTACTTATGTTTTTTCTTTTCACTGCATCATATGATAACCCATCAGCATAATAAGTGCGACACTTATCCCTATAGTTTCCCCATTTTGTAATTTGACTTGAAACTATAGTGGCACCACTAGCCAATGTTTCTAGGCTAGTGACAAGGGATAACTGATGCTCAAGCTCAGATGTTTTCAATCTATTAATTAGAGTAGTTATTTTAGCAATGTTTTGTCCTAACTCATTAAGCAAATCCTCTTGTGTAGTTGATGTACGATCTAAAGGAGGAGTTGGAGGTGTATCTTGAGGGTTTTATTGTGGGTTTTGTTGTGGGTTTTGAGGTGCATCTTGTTGTGGTTCTAGATTTTCATAATTTGATATTGGTAACAAAAAATTAAAAAAACTAATCAAAATCAACAAATTTAAATTGAAAATGTAAATAAAATTTATCAAATGTGCAAAAAAAATTAAAAAATGCATAACTAACCTCTTTCCATGGCATTTGGATGTGAAAATATGTAGGTCGTGTGTAGTTTGGAACAAAAAACCCCTAAAACTAGCTCTCGGCTGTGGAAAAAAAGAATACCGTTGACTGTCAGGAAAAAAAATTATTGATAGGGACCACGTACGCGGTCCTTTAAGAACTAAAACTACATACGAGGTCCTAGTTCCTAAAAGATTGCATACGCATTCTTATTTCCTAAAGGATCATGTATGCAGTTTTGTCCCTTTAGGCTCGGGCACAACAAACCTAACCACGTACGAGGTTTTTTAAAATTTTAAAACCACGAACGTGGTTGCTATTTTTTCAACTTTTTTTGGGTGTGTGTCCACTTTTTTGCACACCATCTTGGTGCACACACTCCCATGCAAATATACAACTACTCATTCATCTCCATATTCCAAGGATAACTAACAATAAGGATTAACATCTTTCAAATCGTGACATACAAGATCGTTAACATAGTCACTACCGTCCACAAGATATATACAAGATAATTCCATTTGTATCACTTAGTATTTTAATTTCCTTCTAATTTAGAATTACATACACATTGGATATCCATTTACAACAATCTCATCCAATACATCCCAACCTGAATTTAACCTACTACAAGTTCTAACATATGTTCACAAAATACTAATTACGTAGTCTTCTTTATTATTACATCTTTCTTGAGTTACACGACACATGATATCAATTCCAATTACATAGATTATACTCCAAGATCCATCCACATGGTGAGATAATATAAATCCATGTCCACACATGCAAACATCCAATGAAGAACGCCCCAATGGAAGAAGGCATCAAACCACCCGACCATGTGGAACCAAATAGGAACTACCCTCATGCTAGGAGATGACATGGGGTTCCAACTCACACTTAAGACTTAGGCTGACACCTAACAACTAAGGGACTCAATATGATATCCACAAGATAACAACCAAAAGCAATGACCAAATCACATCACAAGGCTAATCATAAATCAATAAACTCCCAAAGACATAATCAACAAGTCATAAAGATAATGGACACATGTAGGGAAGAGTGTCATCACATGCTAGCCTCATGTGGAATCCGCCTCAACCTTGGAGCCAAACAAGGGAGGTCGGTTTACCACTCCAAAGGTCTTCCCAACCATAGATTCCAAAATCATCTCCCTGGGACCCACCATTGGGGCATACAACTCAAATTCATTATCTTGATTAAGTGAATCCTCTTATTTGAGCGAGCTAAAAGCATAGAGACTTCGTAGTTCGTAAAACAATTTAAAACCCATATAATATGATGGTATAAGAGTGGGTATGCAACCCTTTTTAGGGTCCAACTCCCCAGATAGTTTCCTCATTCGTTGCCACCCACACAGGTGAGACAAAGACAAAATCTTGAATAAGGTATACCATGATACATACTCCAAGGAGTTTAGTTTGAATATTAATTTTGAAAGCACATATTTCCTTGTTTACTTATAGCCTAAATTTATTTCTTGCTAAAATCAACTTGGTGTAGGAATAACACAAATCATAATAAAATATGATCATGAAGAAATGTCCATGAGAATGGTATTATTAAATAACAAAATGATATCCAAGGGAGGGTATACAAACTCGTAACAACAAATTGACCTAAGCAATATTCTCATAAACATCTGACCATAGAGTCTTGACATGACACAATACAAGTTACTACATACTGAGACATTAATCTAGCCATTTTAAAGAAAAGCAATAGATAATTAATTTAAGCTAAGAAACATTTATTTTCTATCTCCTTTGTATAGAGCTAATCATAGCAATAATTCACATGCTACAAATAAGATTGTGTTGTCACCAAATACAATAAATATCATTTGTCTTATAACTAACCATTTAAACACTATTATAATGATCTCAAATTAGAAATAAATGACCTTGGAGTATTCACATTAGGATTTCAAAAGCTAGATAGAATCATAGACTCTTTTATTTCAATTGATAACTTTCAACGTAATTTAAACATTATATATATTCCAAGTTTACAATCCCACACTAAGAATGATAGAGAGCATTTATTAAATCTTGATTGACTACCAATCAATAACTCTACTAACTTCTAACTATAAGGTTGGCTATTGAGTACTAATGGCTTGATTTTTAACACATATCCTTATAAAATTAGCTAAACTCACCCAACCTTTATTTAATATTTTTTTTTTTATATAATTTATAAAAGGAACAAATACATATATCAAAATGACTAACAATCATCCTTTAAATAACATCCTCTATGTTCTTTCAATGATTTATGTCAAGAAGAACCTCTAGCTTTCTCATTATATATACCTTTTTTTTTCATAACCAGGGTTTAAGGGTTCAACCTCCTACAACACAGATTCAATGCATCCAAATCTTTTGGCTTTCCTACCTTCCCAAGGGTGGGTCGTAGTAGGTTTATGGACAATAAATCTTCATTGTTTTTGTGCATGACCCAAGGGCTACTTTTAGCTGGATGTAGAGGCAAGAAGGAACCCCATGCCTAAAAGGGATGGGAGGCCATGCCCTCCACCAAACCAACCCGCTCATCATAAATTCTACCCCTCTCCTATCGTTGGTCAGATGATAGATTTATTAGTTGCGTACTTAATACATCGAAGACAAGCATAAATTTGGTATGCAGTAAGGCATAACATTGATACTTCCAATCAATCAATCTTATGGTTTGGAATTGATATTTTCCTTCAGCACTAATGAGCTTATTTACATCTTATATACACATGTAGAATAAGAGTTATTCATTTATTTCTTTTCAATAATAATTGATGGAATATCACATAAATCTATTATACTTCTACGTAATAAACTACGAGATAAATCTATCATATTTTTGAACTCTTGTTAGAATGTAAGAGTATTTACTGAATATTCATAAGGTTAATATAATTTTAATTAAATATTACTAAAATGATGGTGAATGGTTGTATTATATATATACATAAAACATACATGTATATCTCATAAATAACCTATGCCCAAATAACATTAGTTCAAATTACATGTGATAAACATATATATACAAGTTATCAATTCCGCTTTCTTGCCTATTTATGGTTTACAATTATTATTTAGATATCATTCCTAAAGTTATATTTTTTTACTTGTATCAATTGATAATATAACTAATATAATATCACATCTTTCCACTAACTATTGCAATATTTCCAATAATTTTCATTGCAAGCACAATCACATGATTTAGAATTATCATCTCCATTCCAACTTAGCATCAAATAAGTACTGGATTAAGTTCAATCACCATTAGATCAATTACAATTCATTAATATTACCTTTTTACAACATTACTTATCATAACTAAGAAGTTATCTACTCATTATTACACTCATTCATAACATGGAAGTATGAAGCCTATGCTTGCGAGATTCATCACCACCATATGCTATTTATTTGGTTATCTATGCATTCTAGGTTGGTACTAGTTAACAATTAAGACAAAAAATATTTTAATTTTACCTTATATATAAGATTTAGGAGCATAATTGAACTCTTCTGCATGAACAACATAATAATAACTAAAGTTTAATCAAAAACTAAATGTTTGTACCATCATAATCAATTAAAGCATCTCAAAATAAAATCAAAATATGAAGCATAGATATCAAACTATGGATGGAGCATCACAAACTTATATATCTTAAAATTAAAACATTTGGAATCATACTCTTCAAGAGCTCCCAAATTCAATAGACATGGATTATGAAAATATAATGTTTTAAGTGTATAAATTACTAAAAATAAATAAAAATCATTTGACAGTAATAAAAATTACTCTTATTGTTCACATTAAACACCATATTTGTTACAATTAAAATAAAATATCCACTCTTTTAAAATAAATATCTCTCAACCTATTAAATTAATCTACAATTAAAAAATCATTACCTTTTCAAATTAACAAAGAAATGACTATCCTGAATCACCCAAAACTGTAATGTCCCGTCACATTACATTTGGGTTACACAGTTCTTTGTTCTGTTCCAAGGGAGAAGGTCCGCATTTAAAAGAAAAGAAGGGTTATTTGTACACAGTTCTTTGTTCTGTTGCAAGGGAGAAGGTCCGCATTGAAAAGAAAAGAAGGGTTATTTGAGCGAGCTGAAAATGGAGGGCATTCCCAGACTGAAAGCAGGAAGCAGTGCAGAGCAGGTGGAATGTAGTGATGAGCTGATCACGGGAATACTTTCGAGGGTTTCAACCAGAGATGTGCTGAAGATGTCCACAGTGCATAAGAGATGGCGCAAACTCATTTTTGACCCATCTTTTGCACATACCCATTACAAGAATTCTCACCCAGAATCGATGTTTTGTGTCATTCACAGACCAACTAGCCGATGGTTGACAGAAACCTATCAGTTCCACTCTTACAATTCCGAAACGGGTAATCTTTCCATTGTTACTTTTTCCTGGGAGGGCTTAGACATTAAATTTCTAAATGAGAATTTTGAGCTGCTTACCACATCAAATGGGCTGATGTGCTTTTATCAACATTCGTTGCCTGTCGATATGCCTGAGTTGTGGGTGTACAACCCTGTGACAATGTTTTTGAGAAAATTGTCAGTGCCATCTGAAGTCGGCTTCATAAGAGTAAGTAAAATTTGTTATACGCAGAACACACTAAAATTTGTAATGGTAGGCCGAATGTTGGGTGATCACAGCCCATATACACTGGTGTTTGATTTTCAATCAAATTCGTGGTATAAGGGTCAGCCTCTATTGCGTTCTTTTGATGTATGCCGTTATTTGGGGAGTCCACTTTTTTTTAATGGTGTCATTTATTTCGCTGCAAGAGTCGAGGAATTGAAAGAAATTAGAGATGTGGAGGCCTTGCTTAGAGATGACCAAGATTGTTTATACATGATTATAGGTTATGATGTGAATCAAGACCAATGGAGTTTTTCTATTTTCGTTCCTACCTCAGTAGGTTATCCATATTGCCTCATTGAATGGGAGGGAAATCTATTACTTTGTGCATCTAATTCCAGCTACGCATTGGCAGCAAGGTCCAACCATGACCGCAATCGGAGAATTAGAGACAGTTTGCATAAGTGTGATGGGCATTTTGTGTTCTGGATATTGGATACAGAACATAAAATGTGGATTCGAGAATGGGAATTTGATTTATCACATGAGTTACACACTCCCTGGAAGGTATCTGCAAGCGGTGGTGTAGTATGGTTTACATGTTGTGACAATTCTGTCACAGTTTACCATATGAAGAACAGACATTGGTCCACTCATCCACTAGACGATCCAGATAATTCTCTGGCCCCGCGGCATCCACTAGATATGTATTTTGTTTCTTTTGAGCCTACCCTTTTGTCCTTTTGAAACCCTTTTGTGAAAGTGGGAGTTGGATTACAATTTTGGTGCTGTTTGCATTCATGTAAATTTTTGTGTGTGTGTGTCAAATAATCTGACCTGAAAAATACTTTTCGATCTAGTTAAAATGACGGTCTGATTAAGTTGAGCGTAGTTGTAAGCATCGTCGAAATGTAACAAAGGATTGCTTCTTGTCTATCTTTCTACCATGCACTCGTCATGTTTTTGCCTCAAACAATTTGCTATTTCATGTTCTTGTCCATCACAATTATTCATTGGTTTATGAAATTCTTCTTAGTTCCGCAGCATGAATTTAGACTTATGCAGACAAGACCAAAGCTTGTATTCAAAATTTACATATATTGATGATAAAGTTTAATTCAGAAAATCAGCAATATTGAGCCATAAGTAGCGTGTTGATATTTTAGGCATGATATATATGGATTGGTCTCAAATGGTTAATCCTGTGAAAGATAAGTTCAACATTGAATGAGAGAACATAATATTCATGCGGTATGCTGACAAAACATAAGGAGTTTGGATTAGAGATAGTATACCCATGTTTAATATATCCAGTAGTAGTGATGATCATACAGAGCAGTCTGGAGTCTGACATATTGGGAAAGCCTAAAGATTCTCATCTGACCCTGCAGGTTGCTCTGAAATTGAAAAATAGGCAAGTATAATAGTAACAAGTAACAAGGGTCTTATGTGGAAGTCAGCATATGATTTATGATCTTTGGTCTGATATTTTCTCACTATCTTCTGCTTATAAAGGATTCCATTAGGTTCAATCTGCCACTCCATTTATCTTTTCCCAATATTGATATTATAATAGTCTTATCTTTTGCTGTGCTTTATGCTGTCTCATTGACTTCTATATGGGCTGATAAATGGCAGTGAGGCATCTCTAATTGTGTTATCATATTCTTTCTCTGACATTTTCCTAGTCAAAAACCTTCTCTTAACAGTCCCACTCTTGAATATGATTTCCTTTTGCAGCTTTTCAGTAAATGAAAGGAATCTTCATAAGATTCTGACCCAAGACTTTCATTGTATTTGATGTGTACTTTGAAGGATTTCTTGGTGGTCTTCTATATGGAACCTCTGAATGCTGCTACAGGTGTGTGTTTCCCTGTGGTTGATCACCAAGAAGATGCAGTTCAATAGGTCTTTGTTGAACATGATGGCCCTGTGCCCATAGTCTCAAACTCCTGCCCTTTTGACTGCCATTAATGACAGTGGGGACTGCCCTCTATGCCTCTTGATCATCCATATTGCATCCATGCTTTGCCAATAACCTACCATTGACTGCAATCTGTCTATTCACTGACTCTTTTGATCAAAATCTGCCTTCAATGGTTTAATTCACTGCCTATGGATTGCTCCTCCGATTTATCATGATTGATGGGACTGTTTTTGTTACTATATACTGTAGCTTGAGTCTTCTCACACATTAAGACGGTAATCTTTGACAAAAATGCTTCCTGTACTGTGACACATAGGCTTGATATATGATGTAACTGTCTTTGTAACGCAAAACTCAAACTATACTCGTGAATGCTCAATGTGTTTGCTCTATGTCGCGACAGACGTTATATGCCATTTGTGAATGCCTAAACATGACTGCCATAGCTCTGATATTTACCTTGACTGTACTGAAGATTCTCTTGCTACAGATTATGACTGTTATCTAGGAGAGTGAGAAAATTGTCTTTTAGCTAACCTAGACCTTTAAACCCTCCTGCTGGTCTGAGACTGTTATTTATCTTTAAGATCACTGCTACCTTGACTCTTGGACTGTATTTAGCCCCCCTTGTCTGACTTGAACTCATGTTTTGCTTTCAGCCCTTTATGACTGTTTTGGTGGTCTCTTCAATGCTCTGTATGCTGGATGCTATGTGATTTCATTGGTGCAAGCTCCGTTGTCTTTCATGACTACTACAAGCTTCTGAACATTCACTATCTTCCTTGACTGTATTATACCTTTTTATGTTCTGAGTTTGTTATGACTGTTAGGACAGTCATTTTTACTTGACATTGGAGGCTATTACCATTGAAATCTCACTTTTATTGTAGACCTCTCAAGTCTCTTTGGATGTTATGGATCATCACGAACTATTACTGCTGCTAATGATTGTGGCAATACTGCAAATGACAGGGCTGCTCTTTGATTTTTACCTTTGAGTGGAAGATGCTGCTGCTCTAATATCAATAATGGACTGCACCCATTAAACAATTTTATGATCATTTATCAATGTTTAGTTAAAATAGCTTTAGAATTTATCACAGCAACTCTTGGTGAAGGATTTAGGGCTGCTCTAAGTCAATCTACTCTTGGTATGATCTGTTCATATGACTTATTCTTTGGAGACTAGGCTTTGGTCTTCCTATTAGCAGTATCTTTCAGTCTACGGGGAGGCCACTGTATTTTCAGAATGCTGCTCTAACTGACTTTTCTATATTACTGTTCTGGGGGTATAATTGTTCATGAACTGTGGTTGTCTTAAGGCAGAGACGTCTGCTCTCTCTGTTAGACGTGGCTGCTATATTCATGAATCATGCAAAACCTATCAGACATGTTGATAATGAAACTTTGTATTCACCCCCTTGAAACTTTGGCCTTCAAATATTTTGTACCTTTCTCTATAAAAACTGATCTCTTCAAAAGTATTTCTATCTCCATTTATAACAGTCCTCCATGCTTTTGCAAATAATATCTATCATTATTCTTGAATGATTGAAGACTGTCTTTATTGAAGGATGCATTCAAATTGATAATTCAAGAATATGCACGGTAACTAATAGCTGCAAGAGAAAACTTTAAGCACCATGTCTATCTTATAACAAGCTGTCATTTATTTCCACAATCTAACTTAAAAAAAAACCACTTAATCACCTCATTTCTATGTATTCTTATGCATCATTGTAGGATTTTGATCTTTGCTTGAGAGATTTGCATATACTTTAGATATATAATGAAGATTGTAAGCATGCAACGAGGAGCAGATAGAGTAACAACTTTCTGTTATAACAAATGCTTCTTCTTTCCTCGAATTATGGCATGCAAACTGAATGATATTGAGCTGAAAAACTCCATGCAACGCTTCCCTTACACCTGTAGCTTTTTCACTTGCTTCTTTAACTGCTACTTGGTTGCTCCTCTCTGTTTTTTTAATTATCTCTTGGAAGATAGCGTGCATGATACATTTATGGATCTAAAGAGAGTTTTATTCCATGCTGTCCTTCATTGGTACGGATTTCAGGTCCAAAGCTCTGAAACTACCCCTTGACTGACTTGAAACTGCAGTGGGGAGCTTTGAGAATGGCATTTGTATGTGTTAGCCTTTGCATGCCACTAATCACTACCCTTTGATGAGTTCTTGATGCAGAATCATAGGCGTAGCAGGGTATGCATGAAGATTTTTTGACAAAAAGCTTCAATTTTCACCAAGGAAAGGCAAAAACTGTAAAAGATACTGCATGCAAACAAGAAAGCCCTAATCTCAACGTGGCAACTCTTCTTTTCTTTCTTTCCTTATTTTCCCTCCAAATGCAAGGCATGAGTTTCTTGACTTATTTCAACCTGGGACAAGGATTTTATTCGGACCTTTAACCCTCTCTTTTATTGCTTTGAAAGCAATATTTGTCTTTTACTCACTTTAATAATCAAAGGCTTTTTTTTTTCAAAATTAAACTCCGTTGACAATCATTTAACCTCTTTCAAAAAGAACATTTATAATTTCATGACCATTGGGGCCTATTTTAGTCTGGAAGTCAAAAATAGGTAACAATATTAAGCATTGCTCTTAGGTTTATTAACTTGTTTGAAAACTGAAGTTTGAACCCTATGCAACAAAGAGTGACATGCTAAGAATTAATCAAGATGAAAAATATTTAATTGATGTTCAAACAAAGAAGATACTTAGAGAGTTGAATGTAAAAGAACTTTTATCTATAATCAATGAATTTGCTTTTACTTTGTTGAGATAGTGTTTTTGTCCCATTGCTTTTTAGTTAGTTTTGTTTATTACTCCCAAAGTTTTAGACATTATAAATGTAGCATTGATTTTGCATCACCTTATCGTTCTATTAATAACAAAGACAATTGTTTTTAATTGATTAAAGCAAATGACATTTAGATGACATTTGGATTAATTTTGAAAAATACTTTTTATTTAATAAATGTGCAAGTTGCTAGTAAATATAAATAAAGGTCATTTGGGATGCAGGAAAAATTTCTCTTGTTTTTTATATTAAAAGCAGCCAAAACTAGGGGGGTTGACCTAGGTACAGACAAGATAACAGTAGATAAACAATTGTCAGCAAACTTTCCCCTATCAAAAACTTTAAACATGTTACGCATATTAATCGAGTATATAAAAGTCATAATTAAAATATGTCACGCAAGGCAAAAGATAGTTAAGTTCAGGAATAAACAGAAATCGTAACTATAAGCCGAAAGACCATTAGGGTCATTCAAGAAACCAAAAATCCAACCCACAAAAAACACAACTACTTCTTTTTGCCATGGCTCCTCTTGGGGAGGAGCTTCCTTGCCCATTCTTTGGTGAGGAATTTAAAGAGGTCCTTGTAGTCTTCATCCTCCTTTCCTTTACCTTTGAGGGTGCTTGCAAAAGACAAAGAGTGGTCGTAGAGCTGTGCATGACATTCAGAGCAAATTGGAGACATCATGCAACTTGTTCCCAATGGCCTTCATTTTCTACTGGTGATTTCCATCTACTTTCTTTTCCAAATGTTAAGGTTGAAACACCATATTTGTTATAGGGGTGATAACAAATTCACTATGATAAAAAATTCACTTTGGCTTTGTTGTTAATAAAGCATTTTTGTTATTAAAAAATAAAAATATACTGATTAGAATATTTTAAAACATAATAATATTTATTAAATGTTAATGATATTTTTACTTCCACTCACTTTGAGTTTTAATTGGTCAATCAATTCTATCTCCATCAATCAACATTAAATCTATTTTATATTATATATTAGTAATACTTTAATATTAATTATAATATCATGATATAATAAATTTTTAAATAGAACAATGAACAAATATGACATCTTTTGCGTACTTTACTATACTCCTCTAAAGATAGATATGCAATATAATATTTTTATGTAACAACTTTCACATGATGGATTAATTGTAAACCAAGTTTTTCAACAAAACTTTTATAGAAAGTTATCAAATTGTTTACGAATGCTTCAGTTTATAACTCTGGTAATTTTTTTATACCTAAAAACTACTAAGAAGACATAAACAACACTCACAGACACTACTAAGGATTATAGAAATACAATGCTTCTTAAAATTATTATTATCACCTAGATAGTAAGATTATCTAAGTTTTCCCTTTACATGGTAAAGCTGAAAATAGATTTGGTGTGGTGGCAAATGAATTGCTCTTAATCATATATAAATTGAATAGGATGTCTAGATCTTAAAGTACTTACTAAATTGACAAATACTTAGGTACCTGAAATCTGTTGGTTTTGTTGAACAAAAAATCATTTTCCTATTCTCTAGTGGTAGTGTTGGCAAGAAAAATACATCTGCCCAGTCAAGTGTTTGATCATCTAAGGCTACAAACAACTGATCATAGCCTTGAGACTCTTGAACTTTGTAATCAAGCTTTTCTTCCAAGGGTAGCTGAATGAATTTCCTGACGATGCCCTTTATTCTTTCCAACAGAGACACAAGAATTCCATGATGCACAACCTGTTAAGAATCGTTTCCCCGTACCTGTTACCACATGAAGATAAGAAGCTGATGTGGTAAGGCTAGCATTTAATTCATTTTGACTCGAGTTCTGCACGAATATGATCATTTAGCTGGGTATTATCAACCTAAAGCATACTCGTTCATAAAGAACATGTAATTATTACCAAATGTTGGTTCCCACACTCAAAAGGTCTACGACATTGAATGCCATCAAAACACATAAATGAAGACGAGGTTGGGAAAGCTTCCCCAAAAGATTCCAAGATTCAACACAACTTGTGTTGAACTGTCAATGACTTCGATGAGAAAAAATGGGCATAGCTTGCATGAAATAGGGCATTTTGTCAAACAGTTCTCATGCTAAGTGTATGCTCCTTTTGCATACAGGTCTACTAGGGCGCTTGCAACTGCAACATCTAACAAATATTTGCTTCAAATGGTGCTTTGGTGCATACTTACACCCTGCTTTGAAGCTCCCATTTTGGTAGAAACTGGGAAGATGCTGGCAAAGGTTGTGGAGGGCAGGAACTGGGAGGATGACAACAAAGGTTGTGGAGTCTAGCTTTAAACCTCACAATTGCATTGTTTAAAAGTTTCCAAGGCTTTTTTCGCAAACCCATTTTGACCACATCATGTAATCATTGTAGTCCATTAAACCACATCTTTGTGAGGCATTTCTTTGACTCTTATTTTTGTATCAAAAGTCTTGTTGCAAAAGAGAAATTGTAGGAGGGGAAAAATATCATGGTTTAGGTGGTGTTTGAAATAGGAGAAAAACAAAAATAGGTCATTGGAGGTAGTCGAAAACGGAGCCAAAGTGCACCTTGAATTTTCTATCGGAAAATATTTATGATGTGAGACATGATTAATTTGGTGGAAGTTTCCACTGTATATCGGTTAACTATCGGCTAATTAAATCCTCACTTCTAACAATTTTTTTGTCCCCTCTACAGTGCTACTTGATATGTCTCCCAACATATTTTTAGATACAGTGTATTGATATTAATTGCTACATTGACACATCTACACTAACACATCTCCGAACAAATTTTTAAGTAACTTTTACGATATGATATTGTTATTAGGGTTCAATTGTGTAGTTTTTGAGTCAAACTCATTGACCCATGTTTCATGAGTAATGGTTCACAAGAACCCATGTCTCATGAGAATGAATGGTCCACTTCGCACTCATGGCATTTAGGTGATGCTCACAAGGGTGAAGCATTGGGCCTTCCCGAGAGGTCACCCATCCCAATACAATGAGTGCTAGATGGAAGACCCTATGCTTCACCCCTGTGAGCATCACCTAGATGCAATGAGTGCTAAGTGGACCATTCATTCTCATGAGAGATGGGTTCTTGTGAACCACGACTCGTGAAACATGGGTTAATGAGTTTGACTCCAAAACTACACAGTTGAACCCTAATAGCAATATCATAGTTTGACTTGCCATGGAAAATACCTCCTACCTATCAACTTTTATGGTAACACAAAATAGAATTCGTGAACGAATAATTAGTTGAAGAAATATACTATTTAAAAATAATTCATCTGCACTTATATGCTTTTATAGTTTGCATCATCTTAGGAGCAACTACAAATGTTTGGGGGTGGCATTGCTACTAGCATATATATCTTTAATTTCAAGATATATAAATTACGTTGAGATGTATTGAGGCATTGAATTTTTTCAATTTAATATTTAAGTTGAATGCAAAAATTAATACCTCGATATATCTTGGCATAATTTATATATCTTAAAATTAAAGATATAAATGCTAGTAGCAGTGCCACCCCCAAACATGTAAGAGAACTATATTAATATTTAAGAAACCGTATGAATATTAATTTAAAATAAAAATGTTAATATCGGTATTATTTTATTATTGAGATTTATATTTAAGTTTTGAGGATTCAATATGGTTTAGTGTTCAATTTGGATAACTGTTAAGGTCAATGTTCAATTTTGTTTAGGATTAGAGTCCAAATTGGTCTATTGTTCAATTGGGTTTGATGTTAGGATTTAAATTGGTTTAGGGTTAGGGTTCAATTTTGTTTAATGTTATGGTCAAGGTTTAGTTTGGTTTAGTGTTAACTTTAGGATTTGTTTAAGTTTTAGAGTTCACTTTCGTTTAGTGTTCCATTTGGTTTAGAGTTAGTGTTAATTTTCAGCTTTGGTTTAGTGTTAGGGTTAGTGTTCAAATAAATTTTCTATTGTTAGAGTTTAATGTTAGGGTTAGTGTTCCATTTTGTTTAGGATTAAGGTTCAATTTGATTTACTATTCAATTAGGTTTAATTTTAATATTCAAATTGGTTCAAGGTTACGATTCAAATTGACTTAATGTTATTCCAAGGCTCACTTTGGTTTATTGTTAGTGTTAATATTCATAATTTGTTTAAGATTTAGAGTTCAATTAGGTTTAGGTTTAGTGTTAATATTTGGTTTTTCTTTATTGTTAGGGTTAGGATTCAAATAAATTTAGGGTAAGGGTTTCCATTTTTTAGTGTGTAATTATGTTTAGGGTTAGGGTTCAGTTTGGTTTACAATTAAAGTTAGGTTACATTTTGGTTTAGGGTTAGGGTTTAAATTAGATCTACGTTAAGGGTTCAAGTTGGTTTATGGGTAGGGTTATTATTCAATTTAGTGTAAGTTTAAGATTCAATATGGTTTATGATTTTGGTTCAATTTGGTTTAGCATTAGGGTTAGGGTTAGATTTGATTTAGTTTTAGTTTTTGGATAAACAATTAGTGTAAATGTTAGAATTACAATTATATATTATAAGTATTACTACAATATTATAGAATTTAATTATTAATATAAACATTTAAATTTGAGTATTCAATTAATATTAATATTATAAGAATATTATTGACATTATTATGGTATCATGTTATTAGGTTAACATTATACTATTATATATAATTTATCATTATTATGTCTTAAAATAATTACATATATTCAAATAAACATTTATAAAGAGTTTAAACATATTCATGTGAACCATCCAACATCTATATTAATACATTAATAAATAACCACAAATATCATTCACATAAATGAACAATATAATGAAAATACCAATTCAATGTGTGCAACAATTATTCATCTGGACCATGCATCATCTATTTTAACACAATAACCACAAATATCTATCTCATTAATAAAATGCATAAACCATATAACAATGCATAAAATATAAGAACATGTTTATGCCAAAAATCAAAAGCAAATCAATAACTTGATGAACAAAATGCATTACACCATTCATTACATAGGGAAAGCCAACATATCTATAACATGTGCATATTAATATCCATTGTTCATAACATCATATAGATGATAAAATATTTGTTTTACTTGACAAAATAACTACTATTGTAGAAGAAATAAAAAGTGAATATGGTAGTAACACTTATCGTAATTGTGTAAACTTGTTACAAATTCTTCAATGATCAAAATGGTATTATGACCTTTATTTTCGTAATGATCACGATAAACTTCTTTAAGCATCAATGAGAAGGCAACTACTTTCAAATATGCTTCTTTGGCTTTTTTGGCCACATCTTCCATTTGCAATACTTGAAGTTCTTCAACATCATCAACCCTTAAGGCCGTGAGTTCAATTTCTTTGACAATTTTGTCTAAGTAGTCTAGAACATTTCTTGCACATCTATCCATATTGGTTTCAATGATTTCGTTTGAGTTTACAGAAGCATTTGGGCTTCCAACAATGATTTCTGATTGATTTTCCGAAACTTCCATAGTTTGAATTATTTCCTGTAAATGAAAGGTTAATAAAATTACTATTAGGATTTATAACATTTGAAATAGAACCAAACAAATATAAAATCAAAGTTTGCATTTTATTAGGTAGTTTTGTAATATATTTGTAATATTTACAATTTCAATAATCAACGTATTCAAATAAACATCCATAAAGTATATAAACATATTCATCTAAACCATCCACCATCTATAATAATAAATTAATAAATAAACACAAATATCAATCACATAAATGAACAAAAAAATGAAAATAGCAATTTAATTTGTGCAATAAATTTTCATCTGAACCATCCAACATCTACATTAATACAATAACCACAAATATCAGTCACACAAATAAAATGTGTAAGCCATATTACAATGCATAAAGTGTAAGAACATGTTTATGCAAAAAATCCGAAGCATATCAATAGCTTGATTAATAAAATGTATTACACCATTCCTATGCATAACACAAGCATATTAAAATCCATAGTTCATAACATCGTATACATGAAAAAATAATTGTATTTTCAAGTTTTCATATTAGGTAACTAAAATTGTCTCTATATAGATAGCAGTAAAAATGTCATTTCTATTCTTCGGCTGCAATATTCTAAATCATTGAACATCTATCTTAAATTTTCATCCACTGATTCGATTAATTTGTCCATTTCGGTTTCAATGAACCCATTTGAACCAACCGACTCAGTTCGAATTATCGGACAATTTTTTGAACTTTGGGCCTCAATGTGTGTAGTATTGAAATTAGGTTCTGAATATTTTAAATCCATGTTCTATACATGAAAATAAATATATTAATACATGAAATGAGATACATCAATATAAATAAAGAATTTTAAAAAAAATTAAATATGAATTTTAAAATTTAGTAATGTAATGCCCACTAGAATACCCTAGAGAAAATAACTAATCTAGCTAACAAATAGAGATATTTTTTTTTTTTAAACATCTACTAAAGCATTGCATAGGGAACTATCATAACTTCATTGCATATAATATCTTCACAAGATCCACTAGAGCATCACTTAATTCTATTTTTAACTCATGTATAAATCATAACAAAACATGAATGCATAAATAACTTAAACATAACCAATCTTACTACACAAACGAAAGTAACATTATATCCATACACACATAACCATTCATTCTTTCCCTAGGGTATCTTAACGCCACTACTTGCTAACAACCTATCAATAACACATTCATATAATTTAACATTCATTCCATTTAAGATCTACACAATACTTTTCCTATCAAGAGATTATGAACCTTCAAGCATATTGTCATATCCCCATTTACCATCTAGGTTCGTTTTAAGCACCAAATCAAATGTTCCTATTTCCCATGTTTATTCATTAATCACTTAACACATCATGAATCTAAATGCATTTATCCTTCTCCTACATATGAAACTAGATTATTTCCTTAAGCACAACCATTACACATCTCATCAAGATTTCTATCCCTACACATATGTAAGATTATATCCACAAGCACTTATTTACTTTCAAATAGGATTACATGCTACCAAACCAATACAAGGGTCATGTGATACTACAAGAATAAACATAGTCTAATCGTTCAATCCCCTAAATCAACATAGAATTCTCATCCCCAACATAATGAACATTTCTACAACATGAACCATATAATAATGCATCATCTTATTACAAGATCATGGTTTCTACATCATCGAGTCTAATACATAAGAGTACATGGAACAAGAACATAGTCTTTTTGCTATATCACATCCTAATGCCTAGTATTATTACAAGTTGCATAAGTATATATTCTTATTCCACATTTACAAGTCATCATGATGCAATTTTATCTCTAATACATAGAAATCAGCTCCATAGGTCATCCACATAATGAAGAATTATTGAGTCCATACAAATCTACACCTACTCATTCATTCCCATATCCCAAGGATAATTAACATTAAATATTATTATTTTCATGCTTGAAATCATGAATCTAATATGCTTAATCAGGAAATAAGGACGATCACAAATCCTTAACTAATTAAACAAAATCAAACATAAACCAACATAATAAATGTAAATATGAAATAATTAAACAATTAAATAATTGAAAAACCCCCTCAATCGCATTGTAGCTTCCATTGTTTTTTCTCTGAAATTGCGTGGGTGGCTCTCAGACATTGCACTGAAATTCCTGCATAGATTGGCAATTGCTTTTGAAAAGTGTGATCTAGCTTGAATTGAGAAAATGATGTTGTTTATATAGATTTTCAACATAAATGGGGAGGGATTTTGAACTCAAGTCTTGATTGAGAGTGAACTGATTTAGATTGATCAGTTAATAGAGTTGATTGATTTGTTAACTCATTTGATTGAGTAGTCAACTAAATAGATTAGATAGTAAACTGAATAGATTAGGGAGATGACTGAATAGATTTAGGAGATGACTGATTTGATTGATTAGCTAGAAAAGATGATTTAGAGTGAAAAGGGGAGACTAGAGAGTTAATTAATTAGTCAACTGATTTGATCAATCAGTTATGATTTCAACATGTGTTGTACGCGATTGAAATTGAATTTGGACTTTCAAATGTTGAAATGCACATAAAATTAATTGAAATTCGGATTTGGTGAAATGTTAATTTGATGGTTTGGAATTAGATGAAATTAATTGAATCCACATTCGGGGAAGTGTGAATTTGAGAGAAATGAAATTAGATGGAATTATTTGAAATTCCAATTTGGGGAATTGGAGGAATAATTAATTAATTAAATAATTTAAATAAAATTATTTAAACATTGGAAATATGATTAATTAAATAATAAAGATGATTTAATTAAGGGAATTAATCGTAATTAGTTAAATAATTAATATTTGAGAAATGGGTTTGATTGATTAATTATTTAAACAATAGAAATTGGATTATTAATAGCATTGAATAAGCTGATTGAGTTAGTTTAGAAGAATAATTAGCTTAATTAAATAATTAAAGAATTACTTAATTAATTAGGACGAATAATTAGTACATGATGAAAGAGACACTTTTCAGTGTCTACGTTTGCCCCTCTTTGACACAATGTCGAGATGATGTTGTTTCAAAGAAAACAAAAAAAATCTGCCCCAGTATGCCTCGGTGATGCTTATAGTGTAAATATGCCCCTTTGGAAAAAGTGGTCAAAAAATTATGAAATTGAGACCATTTTTTTGATATCGTCGTAGTGAGAAACTGTGTGAAGTTTTGTGCAATTTTGATTTCGTTTGACTATGCTACAAGTATGTTGAAGTTCAGGAGGACCGCAACTGTTGGAGAGGTAAAAACCCTAATTGTGAGCTATGAATAGTGATTATGCCCTTTAATTAGCTCATTTGCATACATTTGATTTTGTGGAGCTCTTCTTGATTTCAGTGTTTTCCTTTGACTTTTGAGCGTGATGGCGGGCCACAGAGCGAGATTGCACTTGTCCGATCGAATGCGTTCATATCAGAGACCGCTCGACACGGAGGACCGGTAAGTTTTCCGAAAACTTTGCTCATTTATGCTTGTTTTTCCAAAAAAATTCACGTTTTTGTCATAACAATTTTTTTTATTCAATGCGCAATTGACTGTCGTTTTGTTCGCAATTGATTATACTTATGCGCAATTGACTTTAGTAATTCGCACTTGTTAATTTGGCTTGCAATCGTGTTTTGTAATGTGCATTTGCATTTAGTAATTCGCACTTTCTCTTAATGGTGTGCAATTGATGTTAATGGTGCACAATTGATATTTTTTTTTGTATTTTCCAAAATTTATGAGTTGATTTTTGTCATGCAAATATAGTATTTAATATTTTCATGTGTTTCATCTTGTAGGCACATTACCTTGTCCTGGTTGGTAGGCAGACAAGGCTAGATGGTCTCAAGCGTCGCTATGATCTTTCTGATGAGGAGACTGCCTTGATCAAACATATAGGTTTATATCAGATATTGCACTTGCCAGAGGTTACACCCAACAGGGCCATGATTACTACTTTAGTTGAGCGATGGCATTCTGAGACTTGTTCGTTTCATTTACCTATTGGTGAGACATTAGTCACATTAGAGGATGTGTGGCACGTTCTTCATATTCCCATTCATGGTGCCCAAGTTACTTTCGATCATGATGATGGTGTTGCCAGACTGTGTGATTTGTTCGAGTGCTCCGAGGAGGATTTATCAATACGGGGTCAATAAGAGATCCCATGGGATGATCTTAATTATAATGACCTTACTATGGTTATGTGCTTTGTTTTTTTTGGCTTACTTATTCTGATCGACTGACACATGGTTTCCCTGTCAGATGGGGTAGAGTCATCCGAGACATGATTATTGATAGATGTGTTTTTGCTTGGGATCCATTCTTATTAGCCACTTTATATCACCAGATGCATGGTATTGTATATTTAGAGTAGAAATCCATTGGTCGTGGTATCACTTTGCTCCAGGTATGGGCTTGGGAGCATATGGCTATCTTTCCTCCAATGGTTCATGGTGATCTTGCTGATGAGCAACCATATGCCTATAGATACACGCTTGACATTAGACATAGGGCATCAGGGAACACCCTTTACTGGAGACATTAGATTGATATACTATAGTATTTTTCTTGGAGACCGTATCTTGATTGTCACGGTTGGGCTGATGATACACAAAATTTACCTTATTGTAGGCAACAACGGTATCTCATTGGTCGAGACATTGGTAGACACGGGGTTAATGACATCCATCTACCTGGACGGGTACTCTGTCAGTTTGGGGAGGTACAGGTTGTGCCAGATGTGACAACTTACTTTGCTCGGATTACATGAGAGATTGGGGATTGGGGGGGCTTGTGTACAACCTCTTGTTGTTATTGTAGAGTTGGATTCTCTTCGGTCGTTATAGTGTGGTTGGTCAGCCAGAGTTGCAGATCCTAGTGCCACACTGCACTATGATGCTTGGTGGGTACATCATATACCAGTACCTTTGACAGATCCTACGATTCTTATCTCTCCTTAGTAGATCCAACATAGGAGGGCATAGGGAGGGAGAGGGAGAGGTAGAGGGAGAGGGCGAGATGGTGGAGGCCAAGATAGGGGAGGAGGGCAAGGTGGAGGTCAGATTGGTTTGATAGTAGTAGTAGCAGCAATAGAGGTAGAGTGAGAGGATAGTGAGGGTGATGTAGGCATCGGTGGAGACATTGAGTCTATGAGCAGCTCTGACCGAGATGGGAGTGAGAGTGATGATTTTGAGACATGATCATCTAGTAGTGGAGGGAGTCATGGTGGGGATGATGGCAGGAAGGACATTGAGATGCCCTAGGTTGGGGATGCGCTAATTGTAGAGGGAGGTGGCAAGGAGGAGGGTGAGGATGAGCAAGTTTTGAGAGCTCAGATTAGGAGCTTAGAGGATCTATTTGTCACATTGTGACAATATCAGATGGATGATAGGGAGCACTTCTGTAAAGCATATGGTGCTTTAGAGGCAGGGAGAGAGGGATAGGGCTATTGTGGATAAAGATCATCTCCATCAAGAGAAAGATGATGCAGTGCAGAGGGCACATGTGGTCATGGATGTGTATGATCAATTGTTTGGCCCAGGGACTGATGAGTGAAGATAGTTAGATAGATTCTTCACTGCTGCTTAGGAGGCTATATATTACAGATAGACATATGAGAGTCATTCTTGAGGATCAGAGGGGGCCTAGCTATCAAGCTTATAGATTTCAGAGTGGATCTAGCAGGGACATGAGTCGACGGATGAGTAGCCCAGGCATGATGGGTCCTCCTAGGGCATCATCAAGTCATCTTGGGGCAGGATCGAGCAGATAGGATCCACCTGGGGATATGGGCAGTGTCGGTTGAGACACTTTGTCTTGTGCTTGACATGATATATTCTGACACTTTTTGAGATACATATGATATGCATGTTGGTGATGTTCTACATGCCTTGTGTTATTTCTATGATGTATGGTTCTATATGATGTGTATATTCGATGTGTTATGCGTGATGCATTTTATGATTCGAGTGTATTCTATTTTATGCAATGTGATGATATGGTTGTGTAACTAATGCTTCTATATGATAACGAGTCTAAAATGATATGATATTTATCTAAATCAATCTAATGCAATAAAGCTTGAGTAATAATGTAAGTGATAATGCAATCTAATTAATAGCAAATGAACTTAAAATGATATGCAACCTATATGAATGTTTTTGTTGTGACATAATACATTGTTGATTGTGCCTCTTGATTTAGAAAAGGTGTTAGTAAGAAGATAGATTTGGAAAAGATGATGAAGAGATAGGAGAAAATGAAGAATCAACTGTGTTAACTTGAAAGCAAAACTGATATGTGTAGCGTCCTAAAATTGCGACACTTGCAATTTCGACTGCATTTCGGTCTTCACAATGGCGACACAACACGCAACCTGAATGGAGACCCCGAAACTTGCTCACGACACTGAAAACTGCATTTTTCAAGCACCCTGATGTCCCGGGAGGTGGGACCAGAGCGCCCAGCGCCCTGGTCCCTGGGTCCTATTTTGGGCCCGGTTTCCTAAGTGATATTGGGTCTTTTTGATTGCAATTTGGAAATATACTTCCCTGGTCGGCCTAAGGTCGGGAAAATCAGTCTATCAACCCTAATTGACAAGTATATAAACTACATTTTTCTCTCTCATTTGAGATGAAGAGGATATGTGTACAAAGCGTGGAAATTATACTCAAGCATTCAAGCATTCAAGCATTCAAGCAATTGATCATTCCAAGTCTCCATTCAAGGCTAAGTGTTGCATTCAAGACAAGGATTCAACCATTGAAGAGGAGATCACATACAACATACAACATACAACATACAACATCTAAACCTTCGCACATAAGGATACAAACATCCTTAGAACAAGGTATTAGTACTTGTTTTACAGTCATTTACATTTACAGCTCTTGCTCATTTCTTGGTTAATTCCAAAACCGGGGTTTGACCTAAAGGCAAACCCCTAATCCCTAACCCCCCAATCATCTTCGCTTTTCTGTGTGTAGGTTGCAGGTACGCGGCTGAAATTGAAGATCTGGAATCCTTGTGCAGAGACGAACAGATCCCCCTTCGTTTCGCGGATTTTTCGGAGGACCGTGGCGCCGGGCGCCATCGTCCCAACAACTTTTACTCAAATTTGCAGGACAGCGCCGTATCGACATTTTACTGCTAATTCCAGGTCCGCAGCTTCATCCTATAACCCGAACTCAGTTTATAAGCGAATCTTTATGACTTTCTATGCATCCTTAGCTTAATTTCCTTAATCAACATTCTTTACAAAAGAGGGTAGCCTTGCTTTCCTAACCCTTGAAATTCATTTAGCATCCAATCTTACATCGTGTGGGATTGAATCTTATGAGTTTCAACCCCTCTTTTGAATGTAAAGTCTTCCCCCTAAGTGAAAACCCATCGAATCCTAGCGAACCTCCCTTCTCTCTCCTTGGAGTTAGAAGAGGGGAGACCAACTAGGGTTTGACCACGATTTTCCGCTTTACATTTTGGTGAACCCGACGTGAACATCCTTTCTGATTTTTCATGCTTAGATCTGAAAAAATTGATTACATTTCCATGTTTGATCTTTTGCAAAGTTTTAGAGGTGATTGCATTAAAACCCTAAAATTTCTTTTTAGTAATTAAACTTGCGAAATGTCTAAATGTTAATGCTTGTTTCAGATCTGTCCTTCTATTACAAATTATCAATTCATATTTGTGCTTTAATTCTGAAGATTAAGTGGTTAAAAGTCAAAACCCTAATTTTTGAAACCCTCTTGATTCAACCTTTGTCCGACAATTTGACCGATCAAAACATCTCCAAATCAGTTGTAACTTTGGATTCCGCAATAAAATCACAATATCTTTCATCCCTGAAAATTTGGAAAAAAGTTGCGAGGACCATGTTGCACTCCGAGCGCCATCGTCCCCGACATTTTTTCCAAAATTTTGGGAGCGAGATTTTGCTGTATTTTCCTGCTAAAATCCAGAATTTTGGCTGATTTTGTCAATTATAACACTTTCAAAATTACAGTCAAAGTTGGTCTTGTGATTGCTTGGTCTAAGGCTCCTAATCATTCAAAAATTATTGAAACTGAAATTTTGTGTCAAAATTGTGTTCTTACTGTCTTAGATCTGAAAATTGTATTTGCATTCATTCGAAATTTCAGTGCTTTATTCAAATATTCGCATTTTGTGACTTTTGAAATTAAGTGCCTAATTACAACAACTTTGATTTCCGCTTTCAAAATTGAATTTTGCGTGAAATTGAGTCAATTTTCAAATTTCAAAATTTGCATTGCTCTTGACATTCCCTCTAAAATCATAAAATTCAAAATTTCAGTCTCCCTCTCTTTTTCAAAATTCAAATTTTGCATTTTTCGACAATCTTGATAGGGTTCAATTTTGAATTTGCAACTTTAATTTGGCCTATCTACAGATCATAAAATCCCTCAATTTTTTCAGATTAGCTCTAAAATCATCATACCTTTCATCCCTGCAAATTTCGAAAAAAGTTGCAAGGACCGTGTTGCACTCCGAGCGCCACGGTCCCGAACATTTTTTCTGAAATTTCGGGAGACTGTTGTGATTGCATTTAACAGCTTAAATCTGGAAGATTGGCTGGTTTTACTGAAAATTGCTACCTCTAAAATCAAAATCTTCTCTCTCTCTCTAGTGCATGAGTTTTACAACAATAAGCCCTACTTACACTATTCCCGTTAGACGAAGCCGTAGAATTAAGTCTTTCCGAGGTTTAACTACTGAGGAAATGGAACCTAATTTGAGTAGTCTTTTTAACGAGGACATGGGTAATTCCTCTAATCCTCCTAATGATGAAGAAGCTCCCCATGAAGTTTCTGTTGAACAACTTTCCAAATTAGATAACCAATTTGACGATTTTCACCAATGGATGTCTCATGAGTATCCCGATAGTCAAGCTCTTCCTTTAATTGAGGGTCTAAAACGTATGCTTCAAAGTGATAAGAATGGAATTGATGTTTTACGTGGTATCGCACACATTGTGGATTCGAATGTGATGCCTATGAAGAGTTGTGCTGAATCTTTAGGTTATACACAACCTCCTACACAAGTCAATCATTCTATTCCTTTGACCACTTCTATTGCTAGTTTACCTACCTTTACATCAAACATCATGGCTACCTCTATACAAGACATTCCTCCTGTGATTACCAGTCATGGGGGCAATCCTCCTTCTTCAATTAACCCTATTCCTTCATTTAATCCGACTTCTTCATTCATTCCTTCAATAAGTGTTCCTATTACATCTTCACAAATGAACATGACACAAGGGGGCAATTCATTTAACCATTCCATTCCTCCTTGTAGTGTTCCTCCTATCCAATCATCCCCTATGGTTGACTATCATAGGGTCCCACCACCTTACTCTTTACCATCTTTCAATAACATCACACCTCCATCTCAATCTAACACACCTAATATGAACTCTTCGACTGAAGCTACCATTAATAATCTTGCACAAACTGTCTCTTCTTTACAGCAACAAATTGCCTCTATGAATCAATCTAAGTTTAGTGTGCCCACATTTGATGTTGCGAGCCCACTTTCTCTTGACATTGTTCGAGCTATTCCTCCTAAGCATGTTGAAATCCCGCATTTGGAGCTTTATAATGGTAAAGGAGATCCTCTAACACATGTTAAGACTTTTCAAACAATATGTACTGATTTTGCTTATGACCAAAGGTTGCTTGCAAAACTATTCACCAGAACATTAAGAGACAAAGCCCTACAATGGTATTGCTCGTTCCCTTCTTATTCTATTACTTCTTTCGAACAACTTGCAAATGCTTTCATTCAACAATTTCAAAACAACATAAGTCCTAAAGTTACTTTGATTGATTTAATGCATTGTAAACAAGGTGTTAAAGAAAAAGTGACTGATTTCATTGGTAGATATAAGCATTTGTATGCTCAAATTTCTTTTCCAGTGCCTGATAATGATATTCAAAGAATCTTTATTTCTAATTTGCAAAAAGATATTCGAGACAAACTTCTGTTTTCTGAGTTTACTTCTTTCCAACAGTTGTGCGCCACTCTTCACAATTATCAACTGACTGTGAGTCAAATGGAACAATCACATCCTATGGCTCCGAGTGATAAGGGTGATAGTAGTCAACAACCATTTGGGAAGTTTAAACCGAACAGAGATTCCATCAAATTCAATGAAAACATCATCAACAACAATGTGAATGCAGCATCAGGTGTGCCTCCTATTTCTAAATTTTTCAAGAAAGAAAGAAAGTATACTCCTTTGAATGAATCATTGCATGATATTATGAATAAGTTATTGGGACAAAATGTGCTTACCCTTCCTCCTATAAGACAAATTGATCCTGCAAAGATTACTTCACCTTATTTTGATCACAAAGCTTTTTGTCACTTTCATCGTCAGCCTGGGCATGATACTGAAAAATGTTTTTCTCTAAAGGGTAAAATTCAAGATTTGATTGATAATAATACTATTTCTGTTTCTGGAGTGAATGATAAAGGCAACACATCTGTAGCTCCTCCTAACCAAAATCTTCAGATTTTTACTGATCCATTACCTTCTCATACTTCTCATACTTCTAATGTGATTGAGGCTAATGATTCCTCTTTCTCATCTGATGGTCTTGTGTCTATGACTCCGAATGTGATTAACTTTGTAGAGCAGCAAGATAACCCTAAAGAACCTTCCATCACATTTGATTCTAGTGAAACCATTAGGGCACCTGATGGTCCTTTATACATAGTTGCAAAAGTCAAGAATATGCCTTGCCGTGGAGTGCTTATTGATCCTTCGTGCATGGTTAATGTTATTACTGAAGAATTTCTTTTTACTTTGCAATTGAATCAAGTGATCTATGACAAAACAGATGTGATTGTGAAATTATTTGATGCATTTTCTTCTCCTGCAATTGGTTCTATTACATTGCCTATTGAGGTCCATAACAAATCCCTTGATGTGAACTTTGCTATTATTCCTTCTTCCGAACAATTTCGTGTGAAGCTTGGCTATCCTTGGCTATCTTCCATGAAAGCTATTGCTTCTCCTATTCATAAGTGTTTGAAATTTCCCCATAATGGTGAAGTTGTTACTGTCAATCATAGTCTCTTTAAACCAGCTGAAAGAACCTCTAGTGTTCCTATTGATTACTTTTGGCCTAAACAATTCCAATCTCTTCCTCCGCGAAGTGATCATCTTTTCAAATCTTATCAAAAGTGGAAAACAGATATGATCCTATCTCTAAGTGAACCTAGAGCACCTAAACTTGACATTCCTATCATTCTTGAGAAGGAAATTCTTCCTTTGAAAGACAAAACTAATGTCTTTCCCCAAGAAGATTCCCAACCCGTCCCTATGGATGCGACTATGTCTATGCCTAATAAATCTTCTAAAAATAGACCTATACCTCCTCGTCATGATGGACTTGGTCTTCTTCCTAAACCAAAAACTCCTCCTTTATATGGAGCAGTTCCTCCTCCTGCCTTCTATAGAGAGAAGAGACCTTCTTCTTCTCCTATTATCCAGCCTAAGAGACCACAACCTAAACACCCAAGTGATAGGGATGAGAACATTCCTCCTCCTCTATCTTCTACACTTCCTACTAAGACTAGACGTAATCGTTCTGCACGGGAACGTCGACGAAAGCGTCGTCTTAGGGCTCAAGCAGCTGCTTCTCAAACTTTACAATCTCCAAAAACACCTTCAACAAGCATTATTCCATTTTCCCCTCAGCCGGATATTGAGCCTAAATCTCCTAAACATAAGATGCATGATGGTCTTGATCCTGTGCGAGTTAAAGATCCTATTTTTATAAATCTTGATGATGATATAGATGAAAATATTACTCCTCTTGCTTCTGATAGTGAATATGAACTTGTTGATGTTGATAACCATTTATCTAATGAATTTTCTAAAGCACTTATCCTAGCTCCTAGACAAGAACAATGTGGCTTGGAACATGAACATAGCCCTTGTTTGGATCTTGTGATAGCTCCATCTAATGTGCTGGATGTTCCTCCTCTAGCATGTTCCCTGCCTTCCCGAAACATTGATCAGCAAGATCAGGGGGTAGATGACGTGCTAGACTAGTTACATTAGCATGGCAGATTCTCTCCCCCTCCCTTTTGTTACTTCTTCTATATGTTATTCTCATTCTTCTATTTGTTGTCCTTAGTGTTGTCTACTTGAGGACGATGCAAAGCATTGAGATCTCTTTGGTCTCTCTCATGTTGACTCAAAAGACACATGTGTTCCCTTCTTCTAGGTGACCTTCCTTGATTGGGGAATGAAGAACAATTATGCATACATACATATGATATATATACATGACTTATCATACAGCATACTGACCCCGAGGAAAGCGAAGTCACCTCGTGCTTTGTGTTTTGTGTCTATTATCCTTGGGCTTATCTCACACTTGGGGGCTAAATCCTTGCGATAACGTGCTCCTTTTCCCTTTCTCATTTCTTATGTGTATCACTACGTTAAAACAATCACCCCTGTTGAGGCGTGTGCGATCGCTTTAACGTAGGGGGGCATACACCCTGTCTATCCTTTCAAAGATACTTGAAAATTTCTTGGCAAACTTAGCTTTGTCTTGAAGATTTTTGGTATTTCTTTTGCATGACTCATAGTGAGGGAACCTTACTATTGACAGTCATGGTTCTTCCTCGTGATCTTCCCTTTTACTTTGTCAATCGAAGTTGTAAGATCCTTAGTCCACTAGGGGCTTGGTGTATCTTGCCTCCTTGACGTGGTGAAAGTCTTTCAACGTTGTTTCCTTGTACTTTACTGGAAGTATGAGCATACATACTCCCGCTAAAGTGGGGGCTAAATGTAGCGTCCTAAAATTGCGACACTTGCAATTTCGACTGCATTTCGGTCTTCACGATGGCGACGCAACACGCAACCTGAATGGAGACCCCGAAACTTGCTCACGACACTGAAAACTGCATTTTTCAAGCACCCTGGCCTGAACCTCCTTGCACCCTGATGTCCCGGGAGGTGGGACCAGAGCGCCCAGTGCCCTGGTCCCTCAGGACCAGGGCACCCAGCGCCCTGGTCCCTCAGGACTAGGGCGCCCAGCGCCCTGGTCCCTGGGTCCTATTTTGGGCCCGGTTTCCTAAGTGATATTGGGTCTTTTTGATTGCAATTTGGAAATATACTTCCCTGGTCGGCCTAAGGTCGGGAAAATCAGTCTATCAACCCTAATTGACAAGTATATAAACTACATTTTTCTCTCTCATTTGAGATGAAGAGGATATGTGTACAAAGCGTGGAAATTATACTCAAGCATTCAAGCATTCAAGCATTCAAGCAATTGATCATTCCAAGTCTCCATTCAAGGCTAAGTGTTGCATTCAAGACAAGGATTCAACCATTGAAGAGGAGATCACATACAACATACAACATACAACATACAACATCTAAACCTTCACACATAAGGATACAAACATCCTTAGAACAAGGTATTAGTACTTGTTTTACAGTCATTTACATTTACAGCTCTTGCTCATTTCTTGGTTAATTCCAAAACCGGGGTTTGACCTAAAGGCAAACCCCTAATCCCTAACCCCCCAATCGTCTTCGCTTTTCTGTGTGTAGGTTGCAGGTATGCGGCTGAAATTGAAGATCTGGAATCCTTGTGCAGAGACGAACAGATCCCCCTTCGTTTCGCGGATTTTTCGGAGGACCGTGGCGCCGGGCGCCATCGTCCCGACAACTTTTGCTCAAATTTGCAGGACAGCGCCGTATCGACATTTTACTGCTAATTCCAGGTCCGCAGCTTCATCCTATAACCCGAACTCAGTTTATAAGCGAATCTTTATGACTTTCTATGCATCCTTAGCTTAATTTCCTTAATCAACATTATTTACAAAAGAGGGTAGCCTTGCTTTCCTAACCCTTGAAATTCATTTAGCATCCAATCTTACATCGTGTGGGATTGAATCTTATGAGTTTCAACCCCTCTTTTGAATGTAAAGTCTTCCCCCTAAGTGAAAACCCATCGAATCCTAGCGAACCTCCCTTCTCTCTCCTTGGAGTTAGAAGAGGGGAGACCAACTAGGGTTCGACCGCGATTTTCCGCTTTACAATATGATACGATAGGAATGATAGTGATGAGTACTCTTCTTTGCCTTATTCATAGTGCAATACATTATCATCATTGAGCCTTATTATGTAAAAATGAAGCTTAGTACACCAAGGTATAAGGAACCAGGATGTATAGATATCTCACTACAAGAAACAAACACGTAGCAAACAAGAAATGAACCCTCCATTCTGGGAATTACGCTAGGGGTCAAGGTATGTGTGACATTCACAGGCTAAACGCTCCTATCAAAGAAACCCACTAGAGCAATTTCCCTAGAACTTCATTGTTTCACACCACAAAACAACAAACAAAGTAAAGGATCATGCCCATCATGGCTCCTCTAGTCACTTTTGGACATCCTTGAGTAGCATAGAAATACGATCTTCACCAATTGATAAAGATAAAAACACATTAGACAAAACTCAGCAACAAAATTGACTATGCCTTTTCTTTGATTTGTTTGATGTGATGGTTGATAATGTCTGGTTTCAGAAGTTTTGGACCCCGTTTAAGACTGATATGTTTGGTTTCAAGTGTATCCAATTTTGTCTAAAACACGATAATGATCACGTTGATGTGGATATCAACGATTGATAAGACTTGATCAGGTTGGTTGCAGATGTTTGATAAGATAGTTATATCCTTTGTTGAACTTCGTGCGAAGTGTTTGCTGGATATCTGCTAGGGTATTTGTTTCTCACGAGACATTTTATTGCAAGTTTTGGTTGTTTTTTATTTTTAGTTTGTTTTTGAGTTTTTTGATGTTTAGGGTTTTGGGGATCATTTTCAAATGTTTTTTATTTTGTTGCTTTTTCGATTGTTTTTGGTATTTGTTCAGGGTCTTTTTCTGATTTTTAGGGTTTTTTCATGACTTTTTATGATTTCTAAGATTTTTGTGTTTTTTGCAAATGTTTTTGGATTTTTTAAAGATTTTATTTGAATGCTTTTGATTGATTTTTTCAGGATCATTTTCTGATTTTTAAGGTTTTTTTAGGACTTTTTACAATTTTAAGGATTTTTTCAGTTATGCCCCCAAGTATGCAGACCTATGATGACATGACGATCTAGGCGATGTATATGGAGACAATGACTTTTTGATATGAGTTATGCTAATGCAAGATGCAAGATGAAGATGCAATTCCTATTTGAACAAGGGTGAGTGTATGCATTTTTCATTCTGAAATGCACTTATTGAATTAAAGGTCTGAAACGTTTCAGAGATAGGAGCTCAATCCATTCTCATAAGACTTTAGATCATCCAATATTAACAAACTATGCAATCAAGATTTATGAATGGAGGCACGAAAAACTTCTCCATCAATTCTTAAAAATTTGATCTCCTTTTGGCCATGTGTGTGCACTTGAGTTTATTTTGACTCTTATAATCATCAAAGACTCTTGGAATCCTATGTGGCTAGCTATGTGTGTTATTTTGGCTTCAAAAGCAACCTGGATAGAGCCTCACTGCCAACAAGCTTTTAGGGCTCCGACGAGGTTATACACTGTAATCTCTCGAATATTGCTCCATTTCCAATAGGCATCCATAGCCTGATGGATTTACTCACATGTTCCCTTACTCAAGATTTATTGCACATTTTTGCATGATATTTTAGTTATATATCTGTGCTATTTTGCCTTGAGATGGATATTTGGCATAAATTTTCTTTTCTATTTTCTTGCCTTGACTTGTAAGTGATGAAACCTACCTGGGTATGACAATTACAATAGTACTGAGGTATGACAATTACAATAGTATTGAAGTAGAATTTTGTATTTTTCACTAGCCACATGACCAAATAGGCATTTGTAATGACTTAGAGCATTTGATTAATGTTTGAGATATAACAGTCGATTGATTTTGGGTAACAAGGATCAACAGTGAAACCTCTACCCAACCATGGATAAAGCACAATCACAAGGTGGCATTGAAGATAAATAAAGACCTCCTAAAACTTCATTAACAAGTATCTAGGAAATGAGACCACCTTCTCTCCCTTTAGTGCAGACAAGTGAATGAATTTGACAATCTCCTTGTTTTATTGATGCAACTATATGAGAAAGAAATAATGATATGTAACTATATGTTGTACAATTTGAAATGCAGTTATGCATTACAATGCAGTAAATAAAAATGCAAATGTAGTACTTGAAAATTTAAATGAACCCATCCCTTAGATGTAATATATTTTTAGGTGTATGCTATTCATGGGTTCAGGGAGTGGACCTCCCTCATAATTTTGCAGCATTTTGCAAATGGTTGTTTGTTTCATATATTTTCTAACCATTGAGGTGTGGTTGGTAACGGTATTTCGCAGATGTCATTTGCCTCTGTAATATCAATCCTAGCATTGGGGAGTGAAAGCATATAATTTTTTGAACTTACTTTTTCTTTCCATTTCTTTATGTTGTAATTGCAATCCAATCTCCGAATCAAATTCAAAATCCTCTTGCAATGACCTACCAAATGATTAACCCATGCACAGACCGGCAAGCCAAAATAAATAGAAAAATTAAATTGAAGACTATAGTTTTTCCCACCAATAGAAAAATTCCAAAAACCATATATCTTACTTACCCTCACAAAGTTCGAAAAATACATATTATAAATATATATTTCTTACCTACTCAATCAAGCCAACCAATAAAAATTAAGGGTAGGTAAAATCAATCAATCTCAATCACTATAGTATAGGAATGATAATTAATTAGGGAATACAAATATTTCCTCATAATTAGATGGTAGGTAGGAATAATATTATTTAGAAATAGTTACCCATATTTTAATTACATAATTCCCTTATAATACTTTATAATTAGTTACCATTATTCATAATAACACCAATAAATAAATGAAATAAAATAAAATAAAAAGAGCTCAAATAAATAATTAAACTAAAATCAATAAATAAAATCATCCCATCAGTAAATCAAATAAATTAAGTAATTAAATAATAAATAAAGCTCATTTAAATCTCAATAAATTAAATTAAATATATATATTACTTAATTATATTCTTAATTAAAATGAATAATCCAATCATGCAATAAAGCCAATAACCAAGCCACGACTGAGAAAAATAAGAAGCCAGAGAGATTTGACCTAATGACCTATGAAACAAGGTGGAAGAGACTTAATCAATACACCACATCTCTTAGTTGACCCTAAAGAAAGATCAACCGAGAAAAAGACATTAAGATAAACTAACAAGGTATACATGTTAGACCTGGAGTGTGTGAGGGAAACTATGTCATCTTTGACAACTTGCAATTGGGATAAAGACACGCTCAGACCTGTAGAGCCAGGTGGAGTTGATGTCTGGTACCTATAAACCTGCATCAAAGGTCAAAATGACATATACAATACATATACCTCACAATAAACATACAAGTGATAGAGAATCATGGCGACATATCCCGCTCGCGATGAGTGATATGGCATCATTTCTACTCACGAAGATAGTCACGTAATATAATACCAAAACATCGCATAGAATCATCACCATGAAGTAGGGTTAGTATCATCATCAATCTCATAATCCATATAAACAATAATCATATTTAAATCACGAGTCATGTAAATCCATCCATATAGGAATACCAAATCAACATCCATAAGAATCAAATATCATATAATAAGTCTTGCATCATCAATCATAAAGATTCATAAGAAATACCATGAATCCACATAAAGTCCTAGTATCACAGATACAATCCCAAAATAGTAGAAGAGTCATAAAAAAACATCCAAGTAACCATCATGAGTCTAAATAAGTCTATCAATGCGCAAATCAAAATGCAAGTCTAGGAGGGACACTACATCCTCCCCCCATTTCCTAGTCTTACTCCTGGAAGCCTAAGAACAAACAGGGTTATAACTCTCTCATCCATGCAACATCCTCCGAAGTTACCGAAGAATCATCGTTTGGGTCCCATTGGACCCTTACCTGCTCTATGTCCCGACCCCTGAGGATCAATCCTAGACGCTGAAGAATGCATAAGGGCTCTAGAGAAAGCTACCCGTCCTCTACCTGCAATGAATGCCAATCCAAAACATGTGTCACATTAGGATAATAAGATCTCAAAACTGATACATGAAGCACATCATGGATGCGGGACAAGCTAGGTGGCAAGGCTAGGCAATAAGCTACATGAACAATCTGCTCTAAAATCTAAAAAGGTCCCACAAAGCAAGGCACCAACTTAGATCCTTTTCCATACCAGATAGGGCTCTTTCATGGACGCACTCTCAAAAACACCTTGTCACCCTCTGAAAATTGACGATCAACCTGATGAGCATCCACATATTTCTTCTGTCTATCCTGTGCTGCTGCCATATGCTCTCTAATATGCTGCTCCAAGTCCTGCAACATCTCTGACCCAAAGAGCACTCTGTCCTCCAATCTATCTCAACTCAAGGGTGTACGACATGGGCGATCATATAATGCCTGCAAAGAAGAAATACCAATCGAACTGTGATACCCATTATTGTATGCAAACTCAAGCAAATGAATGTACTCCTCCCATCTAGACTACCAATCCATGACATAAATCCTCAACATGTCCTCCAACACCTGGTTAACCCTATCTGTCTGACCATTTGTCTTTGGATGATACGCTGAACTAAAACTAAAGTTTAAATGTGCTCCCAAATCATGCTGAAGGGCTCTCCAAAATTCTGAAGTAAACACCAGATCTTGAGTTGACGATCCATTGGGGAATACCATGTAGTCTCACTATCTGATCCATGAAAATACGAGCCACTGACTCTACCGTGTAGGAAGATCTGACTGAGAAGAAATGATCTACCTTGGTCAACCTATCAATAGTTACCATAATAGCATTGTGACAATGTGAAGACATAGGCAAACCGACGATGAAGTCTATAGATATGATGTCCCATTTCACTAGTACATTCGGGTCAAAATTTTGACGGCAAATCATCGGTAGTCCGACGCATTTTTGTCACACTACTGACAAAAAAATCCGTCGAAAACTTTTTGTCGGAAGTTCTGACTATCCTTGTGGTCGTCGCAATTCCGACATCAGCCCCATCCTTTCTGACGGCCGCCATTGACACTCATACCCAGAAAGAATACCGTCTCAATCTCGGGCTACCATCGGAATTCCGACATCAAAGCGTAAAAATTCCAATAGAGGAGTGTCGTCGGATGCACAGAATCCTTGTTGGAACTCTCCTGGAGGCCATCATAATTTGAACCCCTTGGTGTCGAAATTACGATGGTCCCCAGGAGAGCTCCGACGAGGATGTTGTGCATTCGATGACACTCCTCTATCGGAATTTTTACGCTTTGATGTCAAAATTCTGACAGTAGGCCGATTTTTCAGAAAAAAAAAAATTTATATAAAAAGATTGGCATTGGTATCTCTATTCTATCTCTCTTCTCTATCCCTCTCTACTATCTCTCTTCTCTCCCCCCCCTCTAGGTCTCTTTCTCCATCCCTCTCTTCTTCTCTCCCTCTCTAATTCTCTTTCTCTACCCTCTCCAGGTCATTATCCCTTCCTCTCACCCTCTCTCTCTCTCTCACCTCTAGTATGTGCATATGAGCCTTTCAAACACACTCGGGGGTAAAATAGCCCTAAGTTGGCCTTATTTTGAGGAAAAATGCAAACATTTAAAGGATAAAATCAGTAATTTTCTACATTGCCGACCCCAATCTGTGCAAACCTTCTTGTTATTTGCGCCTAAATCTATGCATGAGAGGAGTCCAAACCCACTCAGCAAGAGAAGAGCACCTTAAGTCGGCTAGAAGGAAGGTAAATTCATGAATTTAATAAACAATTATTGGGCTGGCCGACCTATGGAGGTTAAATGAAGGCAAAGGTAAAAAGGAAGCATATAAAACAAAGATCAAATGCTCATCAAATTCAATTTGCAACCAATTAAAAGGAGAAGAATTAGGGAGAAGGTCTGTGAATTAGGGTATAAAATCAGATTAAATTTATTTGTGATGCATTATTTGTTTTTCATTTCATTCACGATATGTTCTTTCTTGCTTTCAGGATGTCATGAGGACTTCATTACAAGGAAAAGAACACCTTACCCAGCACGTAGAGCATGCCAACATCATGCTTCAATGCAAGGATGAAGACACTTGATGAAAGGAGGCTTCAAGGCATGAAAGAGGACATTGGCATCATGGAGGGTTTTCACATCAATATCAACACCAAGATTCACGAGTTTAGGATGGCAACATGAGGAGCTAAACCTATTCAAAGCTTTCAACAATGCAATACAAAGGAAGGAGCATCTCAAGGTGCAAGGACAATGTCAAATGATGATCAAGATATTATGAGGATTCAACAAGGAAGAAATAGAAGACTATCTTGCATTCCCTTCGAAAATCCAAGAATAGCAATCAGTAGAATAAGGAGAAATCAATAAGGATTGCTTTAAAATGAAGGGATCTACAACACGATATGCCATATGTAAGACATCAATCACCAATGATCAAGGTATTCAAGTCAGAGTTACAAAGGTGATCAAGGTTGGATAGATCAAGAATAAGTGGGTTCTACATCAAGCCTAGGCATTACAAAGTCTATATCAAACATATTCACCAAGGTGAATTACCCCACAAAGAGGTAGAATTTTGAATCTCAAAGAGGATTTCATCAAAGCAAGCCATTCAAGTCAAGTATATGCACCATGAAGTTGAAGCAAGCATCATCGGTATGGAGATGCAACAAAAGGAGGACCAAGCATCATCAAACATATACTTCATTAAGCACACGGTCACATAAAAGGATCAAGAACTATCAGGAAGATGGAAGGACACAAACATGATCAAGTAGATAGTTTTAGAAATATTAATCAAAAGCTAAGGACTTGATTGTCTAGATGATACAATTTGGGAATATGTCCCACCACCTTCATCATGTTGAGAAAACTAGATAATGTTGAGTATCAAGAGATATTTCTCAATCACATAAGCTTTCTGATGATCGACTTGGCAAGTTGAGTTGGCATCCAATCATCGTCAACCTAATCAAGTGGAGCCACATTGACATGTCCAAGTTCATCATACTTGATTCATCTAATGAATGAGCTAGTGACACATTGCAATGCATCAAAGTTTGTTCAAGCATACCTAACCTATTTCCTCATTGGTTAGAATTCAAGGTGGACATGTGTCCTATTCAATGTAATTATTTAATTGGCTAGAATGGAGTTTGTTATAGCAAGCCCTAATTAGGGTTTCACTATATTATCTCGACTATTGATTTGATAGTCAATCTAGGTCATTCTTTATCTCTTTTGTCTTTTATTTTCCAAGCAAGTTAGTGTAGAGTCCAAGTTCCGGTAGAGTTCAAGAAAAATGTAAGCCCCTTTGCGATTCCAGCAAAATCACACCATATTCACTAAGTCTATCCCATGCAATTAAGTTGCATAGTTCGTATTGTAAACCTTGGAGTTGCTTTGATTGATCACTTTGTTTAGCATTCAAAGTTTCTTTGTTCAAGAGATGATAGAATACCTTGGTATTTTATTGTGTTCGCAGTGCATAAAAAAACATCAATAGGTGGTTCTAGATGAAAGATAGTTGTGGGTTTGCATGCTTGTTTAGTGCATGATTCAAGGAGGTTGTTTGCAACTTTCTCGTTGAGGAGATGTTGGTATGCAATCATTAGTCCCTCACATTATACATTACATTATACATTATCAGCCTTCCTCTTGGATCATGTCTAACAACAAATGACCAACCCGATTTATGTGGAACCTCCGAGTAAAATACCTGCTCACATTGACTTGGAAGAACATAGGGCTCATCCCCAACTCATTCAAATGACCTTGTATTAACCATTGTAAATCCATTATCATGTTCAATAACAGTTCTATCAGGATCATTTATATTCAGTTGTAGCCTATACCATTTGACGACGAACATAACTAATTTGAAGGAATTAAAGTCACACTCAAGTATATCATCCAAAATGCCATAGTATCGATTTTGAGACACTTGAGGATGTATGTCATTTCTATATGAAATATTGGTCACCTCAAAGACTACAGTTATCCCAGAATCACAAGTTTTCTTCGTGTCATCCAACTGTTTGATGCGAAATTTATGACCATTGCAGCACATAGCCTTGTGGTGTTTGACCTGCAATATGTCTAACATATTAAAATTATTGCATCATGAGTTGATAAACATACGGGTGATTAATAAAATTATACATACCCGTTGATCTCTTAAACCATATGCTAAATCAATTTCCCTTTGTGTAACATTGGAATCTCCATTACTATGAGCTTCTTTAACCAATGAAGCGACACCATCCCATGTTAATGTGCGACCAGAATGTTGACATCATTCAATCCACACCGTCATCCAATCAAGATTGTTTGCAATATACAAATGTAGCGCATCCCACTCCCGACCAACGGTACAAATAATTAATAGACCACTTACAATTGATTTATTTAGAAGATGAAGAATTAATTTACTACAATAACATCTTATAATTACCTCTCACTTTCTTCAATCTACCTTTCCCCATCAAGTGCTCCCCTTCGAATTTATTAATGGGGTTGGGATCCCAAATGCGATCTACGTGGATTTTTACTGCAAACTTAGGAAGATATTCAGTAATGTACACCATAGTTTGGTATACCATATATCCCTCCACCATAGAACCCTCAGGATGCGCTCTTTGTCGAACCAAAGCCTTCAAAAATTTCAAGTGCCTCTCAACCATCCACATTGACCTAGTGTGTATAGGTCCACACAATTCGATCTCCTCAACTTGGTGTATGAGGTAGTGTTCTTGTGCATTGAAAAAAGTTGAAGGTAGACACTTTTGCATTTCACACATTAGATGAGAGATTTTTCTCTTCCAATATTTTATAGCTTCCGTGTGGATTTCTTTAGATGACAACCACCTAATTAAAGAGATTGAAGACGCAAAAATATATAAATGAGACTTTACAAAATAATATACAAATATATTGCATAACAAGTAAAACAAATGGCAAATATAATATATATACAACAAATTGAACAAACATCACTACTTACCTCATGTATTTTCGAAGATCATGTATGACTTGCTTGATATTATTGTCGAAGTGGTCTGGGAGAGATAGAGGTAGAATGTACTGCAACAATTATAAAATGATCTTTTCATTGTTTTCTAACATAATACAATGAAAAGTACATGTGCAATATACAAATATATAGTAAATACACAAGAACGCGAATTACCTTAATGAAGGTATGCCAATCATGCGTTTTCATCCCTGGCCCAAATTCACTCTTCTTTGATATGAGATTGTTTATGTTCGCAGCAAATCCTGTGGGAAATCGAATTTTTCGTATGACTTCTTTTATAGAATTGCTTTGTTGCTCCGTTAATAACCAAGGAAGGGCACTTATATTAATCTGATCTCCATTGCTATTTGATTGAATGGCATTTTTCATTGCATGATTGGATTCCAGAATGTCACTACAAATTTTGACAATTTTTTCTTTGTCACGCCTTCCATCCAATATTTTCCATAATGTCTTTGTTATATTCTTTCCAATATGCATTGTATCAAACAAATGCACAATGTGTAGCTGCTCGTAGTAAGGAAACCTACTGAATTGTCTGGGATAACTTTTTAGTCCCTTTGGAAGGTGGCCATCCATGCCTTGATGACCTTCAGTATCATCAATAAACAAAACACGATAGAAAAATTCAAATTCCAAACATAAACCATTAGATGGAATGACATTACCTTGACAATTAATTCTATTATATTCCAACTTCCATAAATGAGGAGTCATTCTTCGTGGCTTTGATGTAGTCTCTTCTTTCCCATTGAAAAGATGTTTTTCAGTATTCTGGTACTTATGATTTTTGTGAAGAAAGTGCCTATACTCATCAAACACTTGCTTTCCTAAACTTTTTGAATGACAGGATTTCATCTTTGGACCACAAACTGGACATGCAAATTTTCCCTTTGTTTGAAGACCTACAAGATAATGTATAATTCTATTAAATCTATTAATTTTTATAATTATAATTATCATGCGCAACTTGAACACTATAACGTACCACAAAAATGTGTTAGCCCTAGGGCATCATGTATTGTCCATACAAGCATTGCATGGAATTGAAATTGTCTTTGTCCTATTGGTCTAGAGATGTCATACATGGTCACACCATTCCATAACTCTAGCAACTCATCGATAAGAGGCTCAATATATACATTCATATCTTTAACTTGGTACTTGCCTAGTGGAATGAAAAAAAGCATTACATAATTATTATGACCATTTTACTGCAATATTTATAATTAAATGTAGATAACTATTAAATGATAAAATACCTGGAACAATCATTGCCAACATTATGTGCTCCCTCTTTATTGACATCCATGGAGGAATATTATTGTTGATAACAAAAATAGGCCACACCGAGTAAACAGATCTTAACTCTCCAAATGGATTGACACCGTCCGCTGCCAATGAAAGCCTAAGATTACGAGGTTCTTCTTTAAAGTGTGGCCACTTTTCCTCTATGTCCATAAATGTTGAACCATCCATAGGCATTCGAATAATGTCATCTCGACTTCTATTGCGTGCATGGTAATCCATAAATTGTGCCAAGGTAGTGCACATGAATAATCGTTGCATACGTGGAATAATGGGAATATAACGAAGAACCTTGCGAGGCACCTTTTTTGTTATTTGATCTGTTCGATATCTACTAATATGACATTCAAGGCATTCTGTTCCAAATTCATGTTGTTTATGATATATAATATGATCATTGGGACTAGCATCTATTGTTTGATACTCCATTCCAATATCTTTCATAATGGCAGATAATTCTCGGTATGAGCAAGGTAGAATATTTGATGGTGGTAAGAAAAACTCACCTATCAATCTACAGCAAAAAAAAAAGTTTGAGGTGTTAATATAAAGAATATTAATGGTACATGATTCACCATTTATTAACTGTAATGACATGTATGACACACCTTAACATACGAGAGATTGTTATGTTGGATAAAACATTCATAACCTTCAAGTTCACCAACAACAATACAACAGAGAGAAGAGTTGTTTGGGAGCCTTTGTAAAGGGGCTCATATGCCTTCTCAAGAAGAGGTAAATCATGAACATCAAGGTCATCCTGATCATCATGATCAGCTGTGCCAGTACTAAATGTGTCATGGATCAATGTATTTGTACCATCATCTTCAATTGTGTTTTCTGGTGCATGATCGTCATCTTCCATGGGATCATTATCTTCAGCTTCGATATTCACACCTCCATGTTCCTCCACTTCCAAAACCATATTCTCAGGGTTTTGTTGATCCATACCATGTGCTCTAGGGTGCTCCACCTATATAAAATTGATATACATAAATAAACTGTGATCATGATCTCATTATCAAGTGATTTCTTATGTATATAAATTGTTAAAACGATATAATGAACAACTTACCAGTGGATGATAATCATGTCCCCCTTCAATGTGACCATGCTGCCTACAATGTTTCTTAGCTGTTTTGATTAGAAGTCGTCTAGTCTTTAAGCCCTTACAAATTTTGCAGGGAATATAACATTTCCCATCACCTTTTCTTTTCAAGTTAGACCATAATCTAGCAATTGTCTCCTTATTTTGTTCTTCGATGATATTATTTGACATGGTCTTTCTTCACAGGCAAAAAAATCAGGCTATGGAAACTTCAGTGCAAAAGCTTCACAAAAATTGCAAATCGAACCAAAACCATTGAACTTAATAGAGAACGTATTTAATGTAGCTAATTGTGTGAATTTCTGAGCATTGTGTCTGCAAATTCTTACTTCAAGTTTGCCTGTTGCTGACTTTCTAAGAGACATTTTTGAGTATTCTAAGCAAAGCATTTATTTAAACATACACTTATTCATCCACATTGCAGGGATAACAATACAAGGCTCACATATTGGTCTAAGAGGATGCCATGGTCTCATAAAGTAACCAAGAACCATATGAAATGATGGCCGTCTTGAATCCACACACAACTAGGGAGGATCCATACGACTTTGTATGACTTCCCCCTTGTTTGTTTAATGGGATTAGCCAGCTCCAAGACATAGCCGTCAATAATCACTAAGAATGTACAAGTAGATCGTAGCTACCCATACAACAAACACTTACCCCTATCCTCAAATTTTCCCAATGTTTGATTCCTTATATACACTCATCCAAGGTTATCTATGTCGATCTTGGTGAGGAATCACATCACAACAAAGAAGGCAACATTTAAAAATAGCAAGAGTTTCACTAAACTACCAAAGATCATAAATATTGAAAGAAAGAAAAAATAGTAACAATAATAAGTCAAATAAATGTGTTCAATTCCAATAGCAAATCAAGCATAGCCACAATAACTACCCAATAGAGAAAACTCACAATAGTGATTAAACTAATTCAAACAAGATAAAATAAAATTGTTTGCCCATGCAACAAAGATGAGAGATCATCAATAATTGAAGGAAACTTCACAATCCTTAAAAGTGCACATTACATAACTATATGACTAGAAATTGTGGCTAAATAGAGTGAAGATTCATCATGACTCCAATAATAGTCCCTCATGTGTGCATTTGTGGCATGAACACAAAAACTCCCACATGGCATGGCCATGTACCTAATGGAGAAGACATGCCTAGGCTACATGCCCAAAAAACATGACTATAATAATAGTCCCTCATGCATGCATTTGTGGCCTGCACATTACAAATCCTAACATATCATGGCAATACACCTCATATAGAAGACACACCTAGGGCCACATTGCACATAGCAACGTGCCTCACAAAGATGACATGCATAGGGCACATGCCACATAGCAATGTGTCTTATGGAAAAATGTGCATGCATGTCACACACCAAAGCTATATGTATACATCATGAGGCACATTCAAATGTTATCAAACACAACCTATTGTATCTAACATGAGTTCCTCTCTACATGTGTGCAAATCTTCCAACACTATTCACCACTAAGAAGGAATAATATAAAATGCATCTTCAAATATTTGTGTGTGTGTGTGGAATTGTGTCTTTGAACCCAAATCGCTACCATCAACAACATGTAACCATCACCTACACTATATCAAAACATAAGTATGGTGTGACATCATATCTATTTTCATAATGTCAAAACACATGCAAACATGAAAATCATCATAGCATGACAAAAATCAATCTCCACATGTTGGAACAAAGATATAAATAAGATAATAGGGTAAGAGGAAACCCGTACCAAGAACCACATACCAACTATTGGCAATGCCATCAAGATAAATGTAGGATAGGATACCACTATGAGCCATCCAATGGTCCATTCTATGAGGAGAACTAGGGGATACTATCTTTGAAAGGTGTGGTCAATAGAGATAATCCCTACTAATGCCACAATATGTCACCATAGCTTCTTGAGTTTTCCATTCTTCTACTTAACACCACATTTATTGAGTTCCTCAACAGCGAGGTTGGTTCTCAATAGGATGCACAAACATGTAAACACACAAGCATGGTTTCATCATACTTGTACAACAATACAAATTCATTTTTCTAGTTAATTACTTAGTGTAAAAATAACTCCATTACATAACATAGGGTAATAATCACCATAAGTTTTCAAATAAACTGCCCAAACATCAATTGGAGTTACCCTTTCTAAGGTACAAACATAATTTATTTATAACTTCAAAATTAAAATAATCACAATATATCCAAATAAGTTCAATAGTGCATGGAAATAGACAACATGATCCATAATTAAACCCATAAATTACCCTAATTGGATATGCTAATAAAATGGTGTCTCAAATAATAGAGATTATGTTGGACCTATAATAGAGATCTGGACTTTGTTTCATCATACACAAGCATGGTTTCATCATACTTGTATCCAAATACACCATCCATAGATAGGTACTCAGTACCACAATCTCATGGGTACCCTTTTAGCTGAATTTACCCTATATTTAGGTGAATCTACCCTTGTATCATTCCTTGATCTAGTATGCCATTCCACCAATCAATAATTTTTCCATATTCTTGGGAGAATACACTATCCCTTAGGTGAATATGCCATATCCTTAAATGAATCCTCCTTGTGATCATCATCCTAAGTCCTCTTTTTGTTAAGTCTTATCCCTTCATCTTTAGGAAAATCCACCTATCCTTATGTGAATCTACTTTCTCTAAGTCCTCTTTTTGTTCAAGAAGACACACTCAAGCCTTCATCACATTCCATAAAAATAAAATCGTTATTCCATATAATTGGAAGGAAATGATATATTGCAAAGATTACTATGAAGGTCTAAAATAGTAAAAGAGATGAGACTAATCTTTTATTTCTACTTACAATAGTGAATTGGTTGAGATATACTCATAGACAAAGTGAATGACATGTATGAGAACAACCTCAATAAAGGTAAAAAGGACAATAAATAGTAGTGATAGATGACAATGCATTGAATGTGCCAAGAAAAAGACAGTGGAAGCCATGGAGAAATCACTATCAAAACAAAGCCATTAAATAAAACTATGTTGGTGTAGCTTGAGAAGCACAATAGAACAATGAAAAAAGAACACTATAGGATTCACATTACAATGACATCAATGAACAATCATCTCTTAGCATGCATCTTCATTGACTTTGGTTGCTATAGAAAAATATAGTGATCATATGCAAATACAATTACATGGTTTGAAAAAGGATACATTACCATATGATATAGGCTGAAAAAGATAAAATTTAATATGTACTTGGAAAAGGGTCTTATTAGTAAGACTCATCATTCATATGTTTACTCCAGTCTATGTTTATATTGCATAGAATATCAAATTTGGTGATACTATTTGAATATGTGAGCATATGTTATATGGTTTTGATCATTGGATAAGAGAATTGTTGCCTAGTAGTTTTCTAACAGCATTGAATATACTATCTAAAAGACTTTGGGCTTGAAACACTTTCTAAAGGCATTAAAAGAATGTGACACTTTATGTCACTAGAAAATGGGAATATATTATACTTAACTTTTTTTTATCATCCCATCGAAATTCATTTACAATATCTCTAGCTCTGGCTATGACACACGATAGTTAGGGTTCTTGCTTCTTGGATGACTATGTAACTGGTAGCCCGTGTCTGATAAATATACAAATTGGTATGTATAATTATTGTATGATTAAGGGTTGTTTTTGTAAAAATCCTCGTTACTGTCATGTCTAAATATTGTTAAGCATTTGGTTCAAAAACATTTTATTAACTCATTTCGAGCTTTGCATGTGTAGTGTCTATTGGGTCAAGGGTTTCATGATCCATAACTGTTGTATTTTGTTAAAAACATTTCTCTGCTGCAATGTTTGCTAGCATCCTCCCTGTGTGTGCCAAAATAGGAGCTTTGGAACAAGGTATGGACATCCATCAAAGCATAATCGAAGGGGGTTTTTTTGTCAGAAATTAGTTGCAAATGCTCCAATAACAAAAATCGCAAAATGGGGTAGCATACACACAGCATGTGATTAATTCGCAAAAAAAAACCAACCTCAATATGATTGCGGAATTAGTCGCCCTTACCTTGCTTGTGCAGAGATCGCTACGATGGGCGGGGGGGGGGGGGAGGGGGGGCAGGGAGGCAAGATGGTCATCGGTTGCTTCGAATTGCTTCGATTCAAAATGAAAATGCATTGTGTTTTTTTTTATAAAATGCCCAATGTCGTCAGAATTTTGATGAACACGGGCATATTTTTTTTAAAAATCAAATTTGACCCCAACGCTCCTTGTCCGTCGGAAACCTCCATCAGAATTTGACCCCAAATGTATTAGTGTTTCCACTCCAGAATCAGGTTCGATTGCAACAAACCTGCTAGATGTCGGTGCTCTACCTTCATGCATTGACACTGTAAGCAACATGAGACATTATCCACTATCTCTCCTCATGCCTTCCCAATGATATAGCTGTCACAAATTCACGTGCATCTTCTTGACACCTGGATGTGCCAAGTAAGGTGCACGATGAGCCTTTGATAGTATCAATGCTCAAAGACCATCTGATGGTGGAACATAGATACGTCCCAGATAATGAAGAAGGCCATCAAAATCTAGTGAATATCTCATATAACTGCCATCCAAAGGCCTTCCTGAAGCAATCTCCTCTCTAACCTATTGATACCAAGCATCTTTTGGAAGTGCACTAAGAATACAACTCCTCAAATCAACACTGAGAACCACTGTTGATACCTCATGCCTCCTGTGACTCAATGCATCTACTACCACATTCTCCTTACCCTGTATGTACCTCACCTCGAAGTCATACTCGCACAAAAACTCCATCCAACGCCATTGCCTAACATTCAGATTTGGTGTCTTTGGGCATGTAGTGTCACGGTTTAAACACTTCATTGGTGAAGTGGCCACCAAGGTTCAAATCCCTACTAGGCCATTGTGTTTGCAAGGCCTCGTGCCTTCATTGGGCCATTGTGCTCACAGATTTGAACAAGTGAAGTGTGGAGATGAGGTCTCCCATTTGTGGCCTCACCGGTTCATAGATCTGGGTCAAAAGCGTTCACTTGGAGCCGGAGGGTGTGTTGTGCCAGCATCACCAGTCACGTTAAAAAGTTTACCAGGCATAGTTTTAAAAAAAATTTAAAAAATTTAGATTCGGCTGCGTGAAGATATACTGCAAACTGCGATGATCGCTATGCAACTCAAATCGATGCACAAGAAGGAATTGCCTCCATCTAACCAATGCATGAATAACTTTCGCTCACTCTAGATCATGAGTAGGGTAGTTCAACTCATGATCTTTGAGCTTATGTGACTCATAGGAAATCACACATCCATCCTGCATGAGAATTGCTCCAAGGCCCTCCAAAGATGCATCTGTGCAAACCACAAAGTCACCCAAAGGATCTGGAACTACTAAGATAGGTGCACTAGTCAAACGCTCCTTCAAAATCCGAAAAGCTATCTCACATCGCTCTGACTAAATTAACTTCTTCCCTTTCCTTTGAAGAGAAGTGATAGGATATGCAATCCTAGAGAAATCCTAAACAAACCGGCGATAATAGCCTGCAAAACCCATAAAATTGCATACCTCACCCACATTAGTGGGTGCTAGCCAATCCACAATCGCCTAAATCTTAGAGGGATCCACTACGATACCCTCTCCTGAAATGACATAGACAAGGTATTTCACCTCGGTCTAGAAAAAATCACACTTAGCCACATTGGCGTACAACTGATTCTCATGGAGACACTATAAGACTAGCTGTGTATGCTTCTCGTGCTCCTCCTCTATCCTCGAATAAATTAAAATATCATTTAGGAACATGAGAAAAAATATGTCAAGATAGGTCCTGAACACTTCATTCATCAAGCTCATGAAAATTGATGGAGCATTCATCAACCCAAATGGCACCACTGTGAACTCATAATAGCCATACCTCATGCGAAATGTTGTGTAATGAATGTCTGCCTCATGAATATGCAACTAATGATACCCAGATTTGAGGTCTATCTTAGAGAAGACCTTCACATCCTTGATTCAATCAAACAAATCATCGATCCTTGGCAAAGGATAACAGTTCTTCACCATCACCTTATTCAACTGTCTATAATCGATGCACAATTGAAGAGACCCATCCTTCTTCTTCAAAAACAACATCGACACACCCCAAGGTGAAACACTAGGCCAAATGAATCCCTTTTCCAATAAATCCTCAAGCTACAATCTCAACTCACTCAACTCTTGAGTGGTCATCCGATAAGTCTTGAAATCAATGTCGCGCTTAGGCGACATACCTAGAATCTCACTCAAGAACACATATGAAAACTCCTGCAAAATAGGATGAAAAGAAAAGACATAATCCCTACTCTCACCCTCATCCAACTCATCCACTCTAACTGCAAGAAGTTGACAACCCTTGCGCACACAACGCTTCATCTGCATTATGGAAATCATGCGAAGAGAGATAGGTCACTAAATACCTACTATTTCCACACTCTTCTCGCTATCATCCAAACACTGCACTCTCTTACCTCGACAATCAATCCTATCGTGATGGGACTCAAGACAATCCATACCTAAAACCACTCCATAGGATCCCAAAGATATCACATGAAGATCAACCATGGTAGAGAGCACACCCAGCTCCAAAACACAACCATGCACAAGGGAATCCACAACCATCTTGGATCCCGTGGCCAACTCAACCTGCCACCTATCAGCCTGCTTTGCCACAACAAGACCGCATTTCTCTACTAAAGAAGAGGAAATAAAAGAATCAGTAGCACCAAAATAAAACAATACTGAGCAAGAGATACCACCTATCTCACATGTAGTCTCAACAACAATGCTTTGATGATCAGCCTGACGGTTATCAACCACCACACACACGATGGGATCTACCTGTATCACCAACTATGGGCTTTGAAGTTCTGGGTCTCTATCCTGACATTTGTGTGGGCCTATAAGGACACTGAGATGCATAGTGATCCAACTTGTCACAAGAGAAACAACTCCCTCTGGTGAAACCTCGTGCAACTGGTGGGGCACTAGACTGTTGCACACTGCCTCTACTAGACTACTGAACACTCTGAGATGGCTCAGAGGAAATTAGTCGTCTATCATATTGTCTGCCATGATCCCTATCCTGTTGTTATCTAGCTCCACGTGTAAAGTTAGGACCCTAAAAGTTCTTCTTCCGATATCACTGACCACCTCGGGAATAGGAAGGATAACTCCTAGCCTGTCCTAAAAACTGTGACTGAGCACCTCTCACAATTGATCCTAAAGCTGGAACACTACTAGTCTGCATACCTATAGAGCCTCTTGATGCAAAAGACAACTTCTCCTCAATCAAATGGGCCTTCTCCACCTCTATCTCCATAGACTTGGGTTCAAGAACCCGAACATCACCACCAATGTGGTCATTAAGACCCCTATTAAAATGTTGCACAAGCATCGCATCATCATCTGCAATCCCAAAGTATTGTCTAAGCTCAAAAAATTTCTTCTCATCCTGCCCAACTGTCATACCCCGCTGCCTTAAATCATGGAACTCATCAGCCCTACACTGTCTCCAAAGATCTGACATAAAACGAGCACGAAATCGCTTAAGGAATAATTCCCACAAAAGTATCGCAATATCCAAATGGAGCTTTTGCTCCTCCGTACACCACCACATGGAAGTGAAATCTCAAAGATGCATAATCGTACACTTGGCCTTGGTGTTACTGCTATACGGGTGCATGGAAAAACACCTACCCAAGTCAAGCAACCAAGTCTTTACCTCCAATCCACTGGCAAACCCATCAAAAGTAGGGGGACAAGCGCTAAGGAGGTCTCTCATATGACCAGTTGTAGCTGCATTCTGATTCTCTACAACATCTACTCTCCTACGAGGTGAACGTGAACTCTCCCTCTCATGCTCCTAATACACAACTCTATCCTCATGGCCCGAATGATGAGACTCCTCTTGATGATTTTCCTCCTGCCCTAGACCTAGACGATCAAGAAGATTTTGAAGTGTCGTAGTTGTGGAATTACATCACCACCTCCTCGATAATGTTGTTTCTCCACCTCATGTTGTTGATCCTGCTGCTGCTGCTGCTCGTGGTGTGACTCTTCAGAAACCTCAGGGAGAGGATTCCGACGAGTACCCATGCAACCACCATGACTGCGGCCATGACCTCTACCTCTAGTAGGCATCTTGGCTATCCAAGATGCAAAAGAGTCTATGATCTAAAATCTAGGGCAAATAAGGAAAAGAATAACAAGCAGGGATACACCACTGGGATACCATATGCTAACATATGCTAACTCATAGAATGGATTCATATGAAACTAGAGTACCCAATGTATGAACATGGGCTCTGATACCAGATGTAATGCCCACCCAAATACCCAAGAGAAACAATCTAAAAATTACTAACAATTTTTTTTTAAAAAACATCCATTACATTAATCCAATGTTAACATACATCAATACAACCTTATCCAATTGCAAGAACACATGAAACATTGTATAGAACATCATAAATACATTTTACGCAAGTGGATTAAACCTTCTAACATTAATATAGTTCAAATATGCTCATGCAACACAATTATTCCCTAGGGTGTTTTAACATCACTACTTAACAACATTCTATCATAATGATCAACAATATGGATAGTTCTAGAGCCAAAATGGAGTGGAGCGAAGCGGACAAGGGGAATGGACAAGCCCAAAATTCAAATTTTTTGGGTGGAAGACCTAGAGCAACATGTAGCAGGTGGATTCTCCAGTCCTTTGGAGGGGGATGGATCAGAAGGTATGGAACCCAATGCCCCTTTGGATTCAAGGGACCCAGGTGGGGGTCCCAGATCACGTGGACCCTTGGACAGTGATAGGCCTGGGAAGATCGGTAAATGGTTTTCTCTGTTTGGCATCAAACCTAAAGGTAAGTCGACTTTGCCTCCTGTTGAAAATATCTCGAATATTCCTTAGGGAAAGTACGCCATTTCCATTCCTGATCAAATTATAAATCGTAATATTGCTCGAATGGAAAGTACCTTGATAGGCAAATTCATTGGGGCAAGACCTAACATTGAGATTGTTTGCAGATTCATTAAGAGAAAATGGAATGTGAAAGGCCAGGTGGATGTGGTAGCTATGAATAAAGGTTGTCTCTCCTTTTCCTTCTCATGTGAGGAAGACCGTAGACAAATCCTTTGCAATGGAACCTGGACGAAAGGTAAATATATAATGTATATCAAGAAATGGTACCCTAACTCGATTCTAGATGATGAGTTTGTGGTCCAAGTACCTGTTTGGATAAAGCTTCCAGGTCTTCCAATGGAATATTGGGAGGAAGATGTGTTTTTTGGGATAGCTAATGCTTTCAGGGAGCTTCTCTCCATTGACCCGGTGACGACGTCCAGAAGAAGATGCATTTATGCTAGAATCTGTGTAGGGGTTGGGCCTGATACAGATATGCCAGAGGAGATAGAGATAGATTCAAAACTTAGCAAATGGGTGCAAAAACTCATTTATGAATCTATTCCCTTTGCCTATTTTCACTGTTAGAGAGTTGGGCATTGGGCTAAAAAATGCCCAAACAAAGAATCCAAACCTCAAACCCAAGATAGGGTTTGGAAAAAGGTGGAAATGAACCCAAATAATAATATAGAAAAATATTTGAAAGATTTTCCTTTTGATGGTTCGGATTAGGAGAAACAATCCCAGATTAGAAGAAATGAGGAGGAATTAGCCAGGGGATCAGGAAATGAAACGGTGGATGGAGTGCAAGATAATATTTCTCATTAGGAAATGAGAAGGAGAAAAGTGGAAGGGATTGTAATGATGGAGAGAAGAACTCAAAATGCAACTACCTAAATAACCAAAAGGACACGACATATCAAAATATAGTTGAGAGTGAGAAGCAGGAAAGTAGTCAGATGGATAAGGGAGACAGTCAAACCAAGGACAATAAGGAGGAGGGAGATGTTCCTAACAAAGAAGAAATTTCTTCAGGGTCATAAAATGGAGTAAGCTAGTTTCAAGATGCTCAACATGATAATATCCTAGAGAAAGATCTCTCTGGCTTCTTCGACCCAAGTCAAGCTGACCTTCCCAAAGGAAAATGCTCCAATATGGGGAAATGAAGAAGACATAAAAAAGGCTCTAAAAAAGAGTGGGACAAAATAGGAGGAGGAAGAAATATCGGAGGACAAAAGAAAGGGCAAGAATAAAATAATAATAATAATTATTATAACAACCATCTGACTACCAGAAACACCATAAGTAGACTAGGGGATGTGGGGGCTCAATACACATCACTTGAAAGATATTCAAATGCAAAGAAGAGGACCATGGAAACCAACAATAATCTAGTGGATGGTACTCAAAGAACCATCTTTGAAGCAGGTATTTCCAAAAAATCAAGAAGATTATTTCCTAGAATATACGAGGATTGAATAATCCTCATAAACAAGATTTAATAAAAAGTATGAGTAGAGACAAAAACCCGGATATTATTTTGATTCAAGAAACGAAAATGTCTAGGGAGAAGGTTGAATGTCTAAAAATGTTCAGTAATGGGGAAGTTAGTGGTGGTAGTTCTAAAGGGGCATTTGGGGGTATAGCTACTTTTTGGAATAATAATAATGTTAAGGGAGAGGTGTTGATTCAAGATAACAACTTGGCTTGTATTAGATTTAAGCATTTGAAAGATGGTACTTTGTGGGTCTTGACTATTGTGTATGCCCCTAACACCAAAGCTTGTAGAAGTGTTTTCTGGAGAAACCTATCCTCGCTTAGAAGTAATTTTACAGAAGATAGTTGGATTATCATGGGGGATTTCAATACCCCTCTAAGAGAAAATGAGAAGAAGGGAGGGAGCCAAACTAATCTGGACAACAGATTGGACTTGATGGAGTTCATTAACCATGCTCTCTATGATCTGGACTTGCAAGGGGTTAAATACACTTGGACCAATAGAAGGAGTCATGAAGATTTAATTCAGGTAACGCTTGATAGAGCTTTAATCTCTCATGACTAGTTTAATTCCTACTTTTGTTCTTTATTTGCTCATATCAGGGCCGAGTCAGATCATTATCCCATATCTTTTACTGCTGATCCCAAGCAGGGAAGGAGGCATTTCCCTTATATATTTGAAAGAATGTGGACCAAACACCCAGACCTTGAAATCAAAATCAAGGATTTGTGGCAGGTTAGAGTTGAAGGGAATGTTATGTATAAGGTAGTCAAAAAGTTGAAGTTTGTGAAAGACAATGTTAAAAGATGGAATAAGGACTTCTTTGGGAACATTTTTGTCTCTAAAGTCGCCATTCTCTTAGATCTGAAAGATATCCAAGATGAGATTCAAAATAATGGCTACAACAATGTCTCTAGAGAGGCTAAAGACAAGATTCTTATGAAATATCATGACATCATAGCCAAAGAAGAAACTTTCTGGAAACAGAGGTCGAGAAATATCTGGCTGAAGGAGGAGGATAGAAACACCAAATACTTTTACATGTCCACTTTAAAACACAAGGCTATCAACATGATCTCTCAACTTAAAGTCAATGGTAGAACTCCTATCTTACTGCTATCCCAACTAGTGATGAGATTTTGAAAGCTGTCAACTTTTTTGAAGGTAATAAGGCCCCAGGCCCGGATGGTTTCCCTATGTTCTTTTTTCAAATGTATTGGCATATTGTTGGAAGGGATGTTTCCAGTGCTGTGAAAGAATTCTTTGGTGCTAGGAGAGTTTTGAAAGAATTGAATGGTACTTTCATTGCTCTTATTCCCAAGAAGATGGGAGCTGACTCCATGGATCTTTTTAGACCTATCAACCTCTACAATTCTTTGTACAAGATTATCTCTAAAGTCTCGACCTCTAGAATTCTGACTTTGCTCCCCTCTATCATATCTCCTCAACAAAGTGGTTTTGTCCCTGGGAGGCAAATTTTGGACTTGATAATCATGGTCCATGAGAACATTCATTCTCTTTCTAGGGCTAAAAAATAAGGTTTCTTTTTGAAGCTTGACTTATCTAAAGCCTATGATAGAGTTGACTGGGGCTTTATGTAGATTGTTCTTTCTACCTTTGGATTTTGTTCTAGAAGCATCAGTCTAATTATGCAATTGATTTCCTCTACTTCTTTTTTTGTGTTGGTCAATGGGTCCCCTTCTCCCTTTTTCAAGTCCTCCAGGGGTCTCAAATAGGGGGACCCTCTCTCCTCTGTTCTTTTCATAATCATGGTGGAATGCTTGGGTAGATTTATTGGAAAAATAGTTGAGAAGGGAGAGTTTAGAGGGCTTAAACCTTCATTTGCTGACCAAGTTTGTTCTCATCAACAATTTGTGGATGACTCAATTATTATGGGGAATTCTTCTGTGAAAGATTCTAGAAGCTTAAAGAAAGCTTTGGACAGATATGGGATTGCTACTGGTCAACTGATTAACTAGTTTAATGTTTTTCTTATTTCATAAACACTCCGAAGAGAAGATAGACAAATATTAGTAACATTTTGGGTAGCCAAATTGGGAATCTCCCTGCCACCTATCTTGGGCTCCCTTTATGTCAAGTGCCTCCTGATACCTTCTGGGGAGCTCTTGTGGATAAATTTCATAAGAAGTTAGCTGGATGGAAAGGCTCTTTTCTCAGCCAAGCGGGAAAGGTCCAGCTTCTAAAATCTACTCTTCAAAGTATCCCTCTCTATGCTATCAGTCTTTTTAGAATCCTTGTTAAGTTTGCGGAGGCTATTGAAAAAAATCAAAGAACCTTTCTTTGGACTGGGGTTGAGGAAAAGAAGAGAATGTATTTGATTGCATGGGATAAGGTGTGCAAACCTATAAGAAAAGGAGGCCTTAGTCTTAGAAGAATTAGAGATATGATTGAGTTTCTTATGGCTAAGCAGATATGGAGAGGTTATTATACCGAGGGAGAATGGAAATTGATATGGGACAATAAGTATAAAAGACAACTCCCTACCCTTCATAGTTTCCTCAAGGCTGAAGATATTCCGATTGGTTCCAACATCTGGAAAAATATCACTAGAACTAGAGATATAATAGTCAAAGGAGTGAAACAGACGGTGGTGAAGGGTAATTTCATTAAATTCTGGGAAGACATTTGGTTGTTAGACTCTCCCATTAGTGACAATCCTGATTGGGGCAAGTTTCAGGATCAATGTAAGGAAAAATTTAGTACCACTGTGCCTAACTACTGGAATTTAGGCTAGTGGAAGGACTTATCCTCTGTTGATCCTTCCCTTGAGCATCTGAATAAAATTATGAATTCTATGGTGGTGGTTGATGATGAGGACCAGCTTATCTGGAAACTTACTGCTGACGGTAAATTTTTTGTCTCCTCTCTTATATTTAGCAATATTCTAGTCAGGAGAGTCCTTGCTGGGCTAAGGCTTGGGTGAAAGGACTTATTCCCAAAATTAATATTTTTTCTGGACTGTCCTTCAAAATAAGATCCCGACGACTAACAATATCAAAACTAGAGGTTTTTGTCTGCCTAGTATTTGTCATCTTTGTATGCAGAATGATGAAACCATTAATCACATGTTTATCCATTATCCCTTCTCTGCTAATATTTGGGCTAGATGTCTGGACAACTTCAATGTCAGATGGGTCTTCCATGTAGCTATCCAAGATGTTTTTGATTCCTGGTTCCACCCTTCGAAGAACAATTCAGTTACTTTGTTATGGAGATTTGCTTTACCTCATATTTGTTGGGGAATCTGGAAAGAAAGAAATGATAGAGTGTTCAGAGATAAGGCTTCAAAGCTTAAATTTTTTTTGATAAAATCAAAAGACATATGGTGGAGAACCTCTACATCACTGGTGGAATAACGAACCCCAAAGATCAAGGTGTAAGATCATTTTCAATAATTGGAGAATAAAGGGGAGTGATATAATACATGCTAATCCTAGAGAAGAGGTGAGATGGGAATGCCCCCCTCATGGATGGATGAAAATTAACTTTGATGGTGCTTCCAAGGGTAACCTTGGAAATGCAGAGTGCGGTGTGGTTTTAAGGGATGAAGGGGGAATATGCAAAGCTATCAAATGTATTCCTATAGGTAGTCAAACCAACCATGTTGTCGAGGCCATTGCTGCTTATCATGGGTTGGTTCTTGCTAAGGATTCCAATTGCACTAAAGTTTGGGTTGAAGGTGATTCTTTGAATATTATTAACTTCTTGAATAATGTTTTCCCTCCCTCTTGGTCTATACACAATGCCATAAAAATTGTGAAGGAAATTAGTGAAACTTTTGAAATGTGTATTTTCACACATGTATATAGAGAAGCCAACAAGTGTGCTAATTGGGCTGCCAACCTGGCTTGCCACTATGACAAAATCATTGCCCTTTATGGTGAGAGTAATCTCAAGTGTGAGGCAAAATCTTTGATTAAACTGGACTGTATCCAGATGAAGCAACGCGTCTTTGCTAATCACAATTTCTAATGCCTTTTCCTCATTTTTCTATGATTGTTCACTACAGCGGCGAGGCTTGTTTTATTATTAGTCATATCATATTTACTTTGCATGGATTCTGGGTGGTTCTCCATAACAACAACAAAATTGTTAGATTTCTTCACAGAGATCGTAGAGAAAATAACAGAGCTGAGATAAGGAAGAATTATGAAATTAAGGGTAATATGGGAGGTAATAAAAAGAGGTTTGAACCAGCTTCCTGCTTGGACTGGATGAAAACAATGAAGTTTGGGAGATTCTTCAAGAGGGAGATTTGAGTGTTTTTATGGAAAGGCTCTATGGCAAAGACTCTACTATCACTAAGCATTTCATAAAAAATTGGAAGAATGGTAAGGTTCTTGTTGGTACCCAGATGGAGAAGGTGGACGAAGATGTCATTGCTGAAGCTACGAGTATGGTCAAAGAAGGTATTAAATTTTACAGAGATCGAAGTGTGTCTGACAAGGCTGCGGATAGGTTTCCTGTCATTGATGGAGAAAAAAGGAAATTGGTGAAGGTGGATAATCCCTACCATTCCCCTAAGCATATTTGCAAGTCGTGGAGGTTTGTGTTGTTTTCCACCATCAGCTACATTACTCTGGATGAGAGATTCACAAGGGCTTATGGGCATCATTTTGTGCTGCTTAATTACTTTCGTCATGGTGACAAGGTCAATCTGCCTTACTATCTTGCTTTCTCTATGGATCATACTATTAAAGAAGTGTAGAAAGACTCTCAAAGAGACCATGCCCTCCACCAGGGTTTAATGGTTTTAGTTTATAAGTTGTTGAAGGGGAAAAATATTAAGAAACCCATTAGTAAAGGCAAAAAAAATAGGGATGATGATACTTAAAGTGAGAATAGTGGTTCAATCTCTACTCTGAAACTGAAGGTGAGTTTGAGGATTTCAACAACAAGGGGAAGACCAAGGGAAAGAGCAAGGTGACTGCTGTGGATTCTGACCTTTCGGACTCTGAGGACGAGTCTTTTGATGATAAATTCATAAAAAGTAAGAAGAGAAAGGGTATGGGTAAGCAAACCCAAAGGACCAAAAAGACCCGTAAGGGGATAAACAAGGTGAAAAGGAAGATTATTATTTCTTTCGATGAGGATACTAAGGGTGAAAAAACTGATAATAAGAAGGGTAAGGAGGAAGATGAAATGTTGGATGGTGATCATGGGGAGAACCCGAGCACACAGAGAAAGGTGAATGAGGGTTAGGAGAACAACATGGGAAATCAAAATGACTGTCATGGTGACATTGGTAATGACAACATCAAGGGTTTTTGTCAGGTCATTAGCAAAATGGTGAAAGAGATTAGTGACTTGAAGACTGACCTCAATGTGATAAAAAAGGCTACTATGGGTGAGAAGCCTCTCTCTGAAAACGTAAAAGAATTAATGGTTGCTATTAACAAGGCTGAAGCAATTGAGGCTATGGTTAGTAAAATTCTGGAAATAGAAAAGAAGGTGAAGGAGCTGGTAGGGAACATAGATGCTAAGGGTCTGAATACTAACCTGAACAATCTGGTCAATAGAGTGGATAGGATGGAGCTTACTGTGAAGAGGATTGCCAAGCAAAACTTCTAGACCCTTAAGGCCACCGTTGACCATATTAACATCTTGATTAACAAATTTGAATAGATTACAGGCAAGGAGGATGATAAAGATCATATGGAGAAGAAGGGTCACGAAAAAAGAACAAGGGCCAACACTCGAAAATAGGTTGATATCAAGGAAAAAGAGCTGGAAGAAATGAAAAATTATGTGATCAATATGAAGTAGATGGTGGTTCATTCTAAAGAACTTATGAGAAACATTTATCTATCCTTGTGTTGTCTTTGTGCTTTCCTTTGGCTGTCTAGTGTTGCTTCCTTTGTCTTGTGTTCCCTTTTTGTTTTGACTGGGAACTGTTCTATGTGTGGGTGATCAGGCATTGTTGTGTTATGCCTCTTTTATGCTTTATCTTTCTCTTGCTTTATAACAAGGTTCTAGGTTCCTTTCAAAAACCTATTTTTAATTAATCAAAACATTCTATCATAATATCCATTTATCTAGAAGATCAAAATTCCTAATCCTCTAACCATTTACCTTTCATGCATCCAAAGCATAACCAATTACATATGCATATTGTTTCACTTAGTAATCTCTCAAGAAAGAAACATATGTTACATTTAACCATTCATTTCTCATAAATTCCTAACTACTCAAGTAAAGCTTCAATGAAACTATTCTATTCTTTCCATCAATCATCATAAGGCATGACATAACTCAATTCCAAAGCATGAATATAAATACAACTCTAAATCATTTGACTAATCCATCTTACAATCACATTAAATCCATAAGCACATTTTACTTATTAATCACTCTATACATCAAGGAAACTTAAAAGCATTCTTCCTAACCTCTACATCATGTCCTTCTACATTTACATATAGATACCTAACACAAAGATGCATAATCCTTTACATAATAAAATCATCATTATCATCTTATGAAAAGTCCCAAACACATAGTATTTGTTATTAGAGTATTATAAAAATCATTTAACCTTTAGTGTCAATGATCACCTAGTTACTCAAGTATAGATTAATGCTATCCATTTCATTTATCTTTCATTCATTCTATAGCAAAACATAATACTATACATCACATGAATGTAATACAACTCAAGTATGAATAAAATATTCCACTCACATGGTTACTTTAAACTCATAACAAGCATCTTTTACATCATATGACATAACCATAGATCTATACCTAATTCTAACATTAAGTCCTATTACGACTTTCTTCTCAAATACGTGATAGTACAATATATAAGAATAGATCATTTCTTTTACATACATATTTCATTGCAATACAATGTCTTCTTTTTATGAGCATAGAAAACCAATTTCCAAAGTGCAATCTCATGAAGAATCCAATCCATGCACGCAACACCAAGGAGAGTATCCCAAAGGAAGAAGGAAATCAACCACTCGACCATGTGGAACCAATCAAGGAACCACCCTCATGCTAGGAGATGACAAAGGTTCCAACTCACACTCATGACCTAAACTTACACCTATCAACCAAAGGATACATCAAGACTAAACAAGACTCTAATCAAGAGATTACAACACAAAGCTGCAATGCAAGGCCGAAATCATCAAGAGATCCTCCAAAGGCACAACAAATAAAGCAAAGCATATGGACAACTGACTCTTGTAGGGAAAGAGTATCATCACATTCTATCCTCACAATAGAAGGGGTGAAGCCTCACCCTGATAGACATGTGGAACCATGTCAACCTTGGTGCCATTCAAGGGAGATTGATTTACTGCTACAATGGTCTTCGCAAGCTCATCCTGAGCGTGCACAATTCTAGGGCTATTAGGAGGGGCACACAATCAATTATTATCTTGTTTAGTGAATTCCTTATGCCCAAAACCCACTAATCAATTATTTAATTTATCACTTGCAATTACAACAAACTCTTCATGTGGTTCCAATAAGTCTAGACCCCCTCCTAGAGGCCTAATGCTCAAGACCTTGGTCTACACATGCAAGAGCCCACTCTCCCTACGTGAAACATTACCATAGGGTGGAATACATATCAAATATACATATAACATAATCATAAAGGCCATAGAAGGTACAATAACAATCTCAACAAACTGATCACTAACTGAGCAAAGAGGACTCATGAATCAAACTCAAAGAAGGAGGCCTTCACAAATGTAACATTAAGGATAATTCAATCATGAATGTAAACCATAAAAGATATCCAAATATAATCATATCCTCAATAATGAGGCGTAACCATACCACTGGAGTCACATAAACAATCCCTCAATAACGAGGCATTCTCCCTCTTGCCAGAGCGTCAAATTGCATAGGAACACCTTAATGGTAAAGAATGAACCCTCTTACAGGAGAACATGAAACATAATAAGAGATCAAAATAAATCATAACCACATTTGGAAATTCCATTATATACTGCACAATTTCTGGAGTATTCACCAAGGGTGAACTCAAAAGGGCTAAAAACTGTCTTCCAGAGACCCCTAGAACAATTCAATGCCCCTCATACCTATGATAGCATTCCTGGTATGTATGCCAACATTTTTGGTATGTATGGTGGCATTTATGGTAGATATGATATCATTTTTGGTCTCTAGGGTGACGTTTCAGGTCATTTTGCTTGCACTTGCAAATCAAGATCGTAGCTTTCTTGGTATGTTTGTCAGTGCACATGGTATGAACAATGGCATTTTTGGGATGAAGCATGGAATTCTTGGCATGCATGGTTGTGTTATTGGTGCATCCTACAACATTCCTGGGTGATTTCATAGCATTCTTGGGGGAAGTGTAAGAAACTAAGCATAACTGAGTCATGAAGCTAAGAGAGAGGCATAGGGGATCTCAGAGGCAAAAAATGACCCTCACAATGCAGACAGAGGGTCTAAAACATCCATATTACATCAAGGACAACCATCTTGCTCACAACATAGTCACTGGTAAAAAGTCGCAGAAGAAAATCTCTCTCCTACTGAGCATAAATTGAGTAATAGGAAGCCAAAACCACAAGGGAGAGAGAGAGAAAATTAACAATCAAGAAGGGAGGCTCAAGCAAGATGGGTAGAGACTAAATGCAGCCAGAACATGTGGAAGAAGGATTCCATAATATCGCAGTGCATTCACAATAAGATTACATTAAATACAATAAAGACTTAGAGACAAATCTGCATTTTCCTAGTCCCAAATTTGCACAACAAACTGCAAACCATCAAGACAAATCATCTCCACAATGAAGTCAATCCTCAAGAGCAATCAAATCTCAAATTTGTAGACACAAAGAAGACAATATTTTCCGGAAATGAAATACAAAAGTAGAGCTACCAACCTGCAAATCGCAAAACCGAAATTTGAAGAAGAAATCTGAAATTTCCAAGCCTTCCCAAATCCAAAGCGCAATCCAATCTCCAAATGAAATTAAAAATCCTCTTGCAATGACCTACCGGATGATTAACCCATGCACAGACTAGCAAGCCAAAATAAATACAAAAATTAAATTTAAGACTATAGTTTTTCCCACAAATAGAAAAATTCCAAAAACCATATATCTTACTTCCCTCGCAAAGTTTGAAAAATACATATTATAAAAATATTGCTTACCTACTCAATCAAGCCGACCAATCAAAAATAAGGGTAGGTAAAATCAATCAAACTCAATTACTATAGTATAGGAATGATAATTAATTAGAAAATACAAATATTTCCTCATAATTAGATGGTAAGTAGGAATAATATTATTTAGAAATAGTTACCCATATTTTAATTAAATAATTCCCTTACAATACTTTTTAATTAGTTACCATTATTCATAATAAGACCAATAAATAAATAAAATAAAATAAAAAAAAAAGAGCTCAAATAAATAATTAAACTAAAATCAATAAATAAAAATAATCCCATCAATAAATCAAACAAATTAAATAATTAAATAATAAGCAAAGCGCAATTAAATCTCAATAAATTAATTACTTAATTAGATTCTTAATTAAAATGAATTATCCAATCATGCAATAAAGCCAATAAACAAGCCACAACTGAGAAAAAACAGAAGCTGGAGAGATTTGACCTCATGACCTATGAAACAAGGTGGAATAGACTTAACCAATACACCACATCTCTTAGTTGAGTGTAAAGAAATATCAATGAAGAAAAAGACATCAAGATAGACTAACAAGGTATACATCTTAGACCTAGAGTGTGTGAGGGAAACTATGCTATCTCTAACAACTTGCCATTGGGATAGAGACACGCTCAGACCTGTGGAGCCAAGTGGAGTCAATGTTTGGTACTTGCAAACCTTCATCAAAGGCCAACATAACATATACAATACATATACCTCACAATAAATAGATAAGTGATAGAGAATCGCGATGACATATCCCGCTTGCAATGAGTGATATGGCATCGTCTCTACTCATGAAGACAGTCACACGATATAATACCAAAATATCGCATAAAATCATCACCATGAAGTAGGGTTAGTATCATCATCAATATCATAATCCATATAAACAATAATAATATGTAAATCCATCCATCTAGGAGATACCAAATCAACATCCATAAGAATCAAATATCATATAATAAGTCTCGCATCATCAATCATAAAATTATCCATTCATAAAGTTTCATAAAAAATACCACGAATCCATATAAAGTCCTAGTATCATAGATACCATCCCAAAATAGTAGAAGAGTCATAAACAACCATCCGAGTAACCATCAAAAAACTAAATAAGTTTATCAATGCGAAATCAAAATGCAAGTCTAGGACGGACACTAGACTTGTTGAGATGCCTCTATTTCCTCTTGTGTTAACCCTATTTGCATCTCTTCTATTGTTGGTAATCTATTTGGATCTGTCGATATGAAAGCTCCATTTCTTGATTGAGAGCTTGAGCTTCCGGCTGTGTTCATGATCCAAGTTGGGTTATAGTATGGGTCACTGTTTGGATCCATCTGATTTTTTGCCCTTGTTGATCTTGTTACTGTCATGTAATCTTGACACTCTATGACTCACGATTATCTCCTAAATGCAAATGGTGGATTGATATGAATGCAAGACTTATGACTTAACTATGTATGCAATCTATGAATGAAGACATCCTTCTAAGATGACTAGCGAGGAATAGGACTATCTTACATAAAATTTTTAACAAATTGTTGAAATTCTTCTTGTTCTCTTTGTTCCTTGATTTCTTTTGCTAGTTTTGTATCAAGGCGGAAATATTCTGGATTTCGTTATTTATGACAACTTCTACTTCTTCATATTATGGAAGATCAATTCTTACTTCCCAAGTAAGATTGTCCAAACCTTCAATTATCTCTAATTGATCATTGTCTGGTCCAAGATTGGGTTGTTCGAATGAAAAATCTCTGTCTCCTTTTAGACCCATGCAAAGGATATGTTCTTAAGACTTCTATGATGAAAAGGACTATGATGAATTTTTAATCAAGACTATGGAAATTTATTTGGGTACTAAGATGAGATGTGCAATGTAAGGACTCTATTTTTATGAGTGTGAATGGTGAACTCTATCCTAAGTTGAATGCAAATGATACACTTTACTCTCCCAATTGTGAGGACATACGCAAGACGTGGATGGAAAATTTAGAATATGCATTCCCTATATGTGTGAGGACCTATGATCACATGAAGCACCATTTTCTTCCATACTCTTGAATGTTTGGCAAAATTTGTTGAACTTGTTGGATGTAAACACTTGGTTGTTCTTTTGAATTTTTGGCTCTTGATTGTTGAGAAACTTTTGGTTGATGTTGGTATGAAAAACTTGGTGGATGTTCCACTTTGAAATGTTTGATCATGTAGCAAAGAAACAACATACACATAAAAAAGAATAATAACATAGAAACAATACTTGTTTAAGGATCTTTTTCAAATTCCCATAAATGTTGGAGTCTATTCCAAGACCCCATTTTGTTTTTATTGTAACTGGTCAATCGATTGCACAACAAGAAGACTCTCTTAAGGTCAAAAGGTCACAAATATTACCACAACCCACATCTTGATACTCCGTCAGCTTAAACAACCCCATCACACCCTAAGGTGTGCCTGTTTTTTTTGCCTTTGTTCAAAAATTAAACCAAAGAGGATAGATCCTCAATTGGATCATTATCTTGGGAGATATATGGTGAGTGTCTTGGGGGAAGATTCTTCCCCACCCTTGCACTGTGATAATATGAGTGTCTAGTTATTGACTCAGTTGGGCTTCTAATTTCTAAGGTGTTTAGAAAGGGTTCCATTTGAGTGGTCATAATTAGCAGTGTTTTACACTTCGTTAAGGGAGGTCTCCTGGTCTGTAGAGGTTACACTCTATAGATTTTAACATACCGTATAAGCATTGAGGGAGGCATATTGCCATTGTGACAAAATGTAACACTCGTCACACATGATTTCCATCACATACAAATTTATTTATAGTGGCTTGGATTACTAGGCTTTAGCCATTGCCAATTAAGTCATTCCCCTCTCATTGGCCTTAATGGCGCCCTAAGGGCAACTCAGGAGGGCAGGCCTTCTAAAGGTTTAATGCATGAAATTGAAAGAAAGCATAAAATAGATGATTCTGTCTTTTTTATCACCCATTGAAGGGGAGAGCATATACCTATCACCTCACAAACACGCAAAATAATGTTCTTTTTAACCTCAATTGCAAAATTTTCTAGTCTAAATGGAGATGTTGCTCCATGAAAACATGGTATTCATTTTATCCTTCATAGCAATTGTGAAGCAAAAAGGCAGATTGTTTGTGGTTTATTTTAAATGCACCAAAATGAAAGATTTTCTAAGCTACCCCTACAAGGAAACCAAAAAAGGTTAGTTGACACATGATGGGCTTTCCAACCTAAATTTTTTCTCGGTTACAACTTTTTTGTTTGCAGAAACATAATGAAATCTGACCAAAAAAGATAGAAAAATCAAAACAAAATCTATCTAACATATTATAGCAATTGCGAATTAACCTCTATTCAAGTCCGAATTACTATTTAATCAAATGCGAATTAACATAATAGAAATTCCAAATAAAAATTAATGAAAGATAGATAGTTATCTTTGTCAGGAAGAATCCTTGTCAAAACTATTCTAGCTACAATTCCAAACTACTACATTTTAGGCCTTCAAGCTCCAAAATCTTTTGTCTCTCATATCGAGAAAATTATTCATAATTTTATCTGGAAAGGTAATCTTTCAGAAGATAAAAAGATCCTGCTTGTGTCTCTCAACAAAATGACTCCAAGCAAATCTATGGGCGGGGTGGGTCTATACGATCTTTCAAAAAGGAATAAGGCCTTTGGGGGAAAGCTAGTTTGGAATATATATGAAAAACCACATGCTTTGTGGTGTCAAATTATGAAAGAAAAGTATTTAGATACTCCTACCCCTTCACTTATATTTACTATCCTTGATCCTCCATCAGGGTCTGCAATTTGGAACTTCATGATGGACTCTAGGAATGTGATTACTAGATACTTATCGTGGCAAGTACATAGTGGCAAAGAATTCAACTTTTGGCATGATTCATGGAGTGGTCTCCCCCCTCTTAATCTTGAGGAATCCCTAGTAGTTACGATCCCTATATTTACTACTCATTGGGGTTCTCACCTTTATGATTACATAGATGATCTTGAGAAACCTTCAAATCATGTCATTTGGAAGAAGCCAGCTATACTCCCAATCTCCTCGGGTCAAAAGGTAAAATTTTCTTTGATTCTCAAGAACCGCATTATCTTTATCTCTAATGGTTTGGACAAACTGATATGGTGCCCTGCGAAGAATGGAAATTACTCTATCAAGGAAGGGTATAAGGCAATTTATCAGATGTCTATTCAATCCTATTCAGAAAGAGCCTACAATTTCTGTTGGAACAACAATGTTTTTCCCAAGGCAGGGATGTTTGCTTGGCTTTCTCTACATAAGAGAATACTCACTAGTGAGAGACTTGTTAAATTGAATATAGCACATCCATTTTCTTGTGTACTTTGTGGTGAACACAATGAAACACTAGATCATCTCCTCCTCCAATGTGATTTTGCTCACTATTGTTGGATGTTTGTGCTTGATAAGCTTTCCTTTAGCACCCCTCTTCCAAATAATGTATGGGATTTGTTCCAGTCATGGCCATTTTTATACTCATCCTCTCTTTTTGCATGTATTTGGAAAGTGATTCCATCCATAGTAGTATGGTCACTTTGGTGGGAAAGAAATAAGCCTATTTTTAGAAAGCAAACATCTCCTCTTTCTGATGTTTTGAATTATATTGAAAAATCAATATCAGAACTAGTTAATTCTCATGTTTCAAATTAGTTCAATTCAAATAGGGAATTTACTTCTTGGGATGGTCAAGTTATTAATTGCTGGAAGGGCATCTCTATTCCTGTATCACCTTGTCTTCTGAGAGTGAGAACTAGTAAAATTGATAGAAATAAAGTGAAATGGTGTCCTCCGGATTCAATGCATTTCAAATTAAATTTTGATGGCTCCTCTAAAGGGAACCCGAGTGATGCAGGGATAGGAGTATGCATAAGGGATCACACAGGATGTGTTTTTGCTTTGAAATATGTTTTTATTCCACTAGGTACTAACAACTTTGCAGAGGCATATGCTTTACTTGAAGGCATTCTACTAGTAAAAAAACTAAACATCTCTTATATTCACATTGAAGGCAACTAAGCTATTATTATCAACGCTTGCATAAAGAGAAATATTGATAATTGGCAGATAAGATATTTACTTGAACAAGCATGGACACTAATTGATACATTTACAAACTTTACTATTTCACATGTGTATAGAGAAGGGAACCGGGTTGCAAATCATTTGGCAAATATGGGAAGTTCCAAGGAGGAACTTAATATGATGGGTCCGAATTGTGATTTCTATTCTTATCCAATTCTCAAGGGGAAAATTTTGGAGGATATGGGTACAGGATAATATTACATATAGCTATGCATTGGTCTTTTCCATAATGATATAAATTGGTATGTGTGGTATTATAAGTGCAGGGTTATGTGGTTCTGCTGTATCTGTATGTTGTGAATGGATGTTGATTTGAGAAGCGTGTTGGATTGTAAGCTAGATAAATGCATAAGTGAGACAGATTATAGACTGATATGTAAATGTGTACAACTCTCGTGATGTTTTGTTTCAAACTGCACCTTGTTCAATATATTCCAGAAAGCATTCAATACTGGGGGATGTTTTGTGGCACTCGATATTCTGGACATTATAAGATATTGTATTTTTTGGCATATTTGAGATTTAAATCTCACAGCCTTTCTATGTATTATAGAGAAAGGATTGAAGTTTTTCTTATTGGTTCTTTTCTCTGAGAGCTCTTTGAATTAGCTTTATATAAATAAAATATATTAAGTGGCACTGCCACCTTTTTATTAAAAAAAATAAAAATTGTGAATTACTGTCAGGTCAATTGCGCATTAGTTAAACCTGCAACTTTGAATTTTTTTTTAAAGAATAGAAAAAGACGGAAGAGCGAATTTTTCACTTTCAATGAAGTCATTCCAGATGAGGTTGCCCATTACTTCGATATCATCATAAATATTGAATTTATCTAGGATTTTGTTTATGGTTTGATGGTACTAATCCATAGCCTCACCCTCTTCTAATTCTTGAAATTGCCTTTCTGCTTTTATAAGCCTTTGATAGGCTTTTAGTTGTCCGTTGTGCTATTTCCTCCTCCTTGCACCTAAAATCTTGAAAGTTACCTTGCCTGCCATGGAGCTAGAAACATTTTATGCCTAAAAATCAAATTTTCCAGAATTGAAAGATTTTAATGGGTTAATCTCGCAAATGGAAATAATTGAAAAGCGACAAACAAAATTTAATTTCTGGGCTATCCTTGCAATTGCGCATCATTTAGTGCAATTACAAATTATAATGATAGCAATTGTGAATCAAAATGATAGCAATTGCGCATCAAAATGTGCAATTGTGAATTTTTGTCAAGGTAATTGCACATTCAATTTCCTGTATGACCCTGCAAATAACCAATAAAAAAAAAGGTCATATCAGTAAGCGTGTTTTACATCGAGTTCACCAAATTTTTCATGCTTGAAATCATCAATCTATTATGCTTAATCAGGTAATAAGGACAATCACAGATCCTTAACTAATTAAACAAAATCAAACATAAACCAATAGAATAAATGTAAATATGAAAGAATTAAACAATTAAATAATTGAAAAACCCCCTCAATCACATTGTATCTTCCATTATTTTTCTCCGAAATTGCATACGTGGCTCTCAGGTATTGTACTGAAATTCCTGCATAGATTGGCAATTGCTTTTGAAAAGTGTGATCTAGCTTGAATTGAGAAAATGATGTTGTTTATATAGATTTTCAATACAAATGGGGAGGGATTTTGAACTCAAGTCCTGATTGAGAGTGAACTAATTTAGATTGATCAGTTAATAGAGTTGATTGAGGAGTCAACTAAATAGATTAGATAGTGAACTGAATAAATTAGGGAGATGACTAAATTGATCGAGGAGATGACTGATTTGATTGATTAGTTAGAAAAAGGTGATTTGGAGTGAAAAGGGGAGATTGGAGAGTTAACTGATTTGATCAATCAGTTGTGATTTCAACATGCGCTGTACGAAATTGAAATTGAAATTGAATTTGATTTTCATTTTCAATTTGGATTTGAATTTGGGCTTTCGAATGTTGAAATGCACATGAAATTAACTGAAATTTAGATTTGGTGAAATGTTAATTTGATGATTTGGAATTAAATGAAATTAATTGAAATCCACATTTGGGGAATTATGAGTTTTAGAGAAATGAAATTAGATGGAATTATTTGAAATTCGAATTTGGAGAATTGGAGGAATAAAGTTAATTAATTAAATAATTTAAATGAAATTATTTAAACATTGGAAATAGGATTAATTAAATAATCAAGATGATTTAATTAAGGGAATTAATCGTAATTAATTAAATAATTAATATTTGAGAAAGGGGTTTGATTGATTGATTAATTAAAGAATAGAAATTGGATTATTAATAGCATTGAATAAGTTGATTGAGTTAGTTTAGAAGAATAATTAGCTTAATTAAATAATTAAAGAATTACTTAATTAATTAGGACGAATAATTAGTGCATGACGAAAAAGACATTTTTTGGTGTCTACAATTATCATCTTTCAAATTAAGGCATACATGATCGTTAACATATTTACTACCACTCACAAGATAAACATAAGATAATCTAGTTGTATCACTCAATCATTTAATTCCTTTCTAATCTAGAAATACATACACAATGAATTTCCATTTACAACAATCTCATCCAATACATCTCATTCTGAATTGAACCTAGTTACAAGTCCTATTATACATGTTCCCAAGATATTGATTACATAGTCTTATTTACAATTACATCCTCTTTGAGTTACATGCCACATGATATCAATTCTAATTTCAAAGATTATGTTCCAAGATCGAGCCACATGTAATGAGATAATATAAATCCATGTCCAAGCACACAAGAATCCACATAAGAACATCCCAATGGAAGTAGACATCAAACCACCTGACCATGTGGAACCAAATAGGATCCACCCCCCATGCTAAGAGATGACATGAGGTTCCTGTTGTCATAGAGGATTGCGCCTGAAAAACGCTAAGTGTAAACCGAACAATCCTGTGAAACATTGGAATACTTTCAGGCCTGTGGGTATGCCTATCATGAAAGTAGACCTCTGAAGATCAGGTTGACTTCTTATCTGATGAATCTGTTGAGAAAAAGGATAGAAGGAATATTGAAATTAAACTATCCTATGAGGTGATGCACCAAATATGGTTCCTGAGACCTGCAACCTACTTAACTAATGAAAAACTTCAACAAATAACCCTGAAAGTTTCACAACTCAACTGAACATGTGATGCATAAATATTTCTTAGAAAGGGCTAAATTTAATGCTTGCTTGAAGGAAACCGACAGGTTGTCACAACTTCAAGCTATTAAAACCAATTAACACAATCTAAAACCTGCATTCATCATGTATCTCCTTACCCTAAAAGCTGACTGAATGAGACAAATTAGAGGATACAAATCACAGAAAAATCATCAAATCGTTAACTCATTAGATAACACAAGAAGTACCGATAAGGAATATGCTGTTATTTTATTGAAAATCAAGGAATCTGTTGTTACAAAAATCAGAAAAAGCGAGCTACAATGCCATCCTTGAGAAGGAAAGGGCCTAAAATCAGTCCACAATCATGCTGAGGAAAGAGAGAAATCATAAATAATGAAGAGAGAAGGAGAATATATAGAATACAAGCTCCTAAAAATAGCGAGCTAAACATAGCTAAGCTCTAAACCGAAAAATCTACACGAGAAAAACCTCTTCAACGAATTTGCCCAAAATAGCGCACAAAAGACATGCAAAAATCTATCAAAAATAATCTCTGCTGATAACAATAGTCCCTCAACTGAAAAGGTATGCATGTGTAGTCCAAACTGTAGCATGAAATGTCAAAAATAGCTCCCTGAAAAAGCACTATTTTGTGTGAAAATCTGCTTCTTGTATGATGCTAAAAATAACCAAAATGAAACTCTTTTATGAAATCTGCATGAGCAATGTGGTGCTAAATATAACTCTGAAAAAGCACCTCTCTCCCCTTCTGAAAAAACTGCATGACCTGGTGTACTACTAAATATAGCTCCTAAGAAAAAGCAAACCCCCTTCATGATCATTTGCATGTTACTTGAACTTCTCCTCTTTCTTTTAAATAATCATATTTTTAACACTTATAATAAACATTAAAAAAATATAATATTTTTCAATTCTTTTTTTTTTTTAAATATTCTTATTTTAACATTTAATTAAAATAATTTATAGTTTAAAAAAATATTAAAATAAGTTTATTTGTCTTTTAACTAATATCTAGCTTTTATATTTTAATATAAAATTATTAAGATTTTATGAATAATTAAAAATCCTAATAAGATTATTTTAAAATATAAAATAGAAAAAGCAAGAGGGACTTTTTAAAAGAATCGATAGGTCAAATACTTAAAAAGTTATAACCACGAATAACATTATTTGCACCATTTCTGTTCTTTAAAACAAAAATAAAAGAAGAGAGCTCGATGCATGAATTTGGGCAAACATTGAACCCTAAAATCTTTTCATTCTTTGAAGACTGTTGGAGAAGCTTTGTAGTCGACATGCATGGACATTTTTGAGCAAACTAGGTCTTTGAAATGGACTTTAACTGGACATTGAGTGGTATGAAGCTTATACTCTTTACTTCTTGATCATGTTGTTCTTTTTGGGGTATAAACCATGATGTTGATTCAGGATATCTTTGCGAGGGCTTGATCTGTTCATTGTATTTCTTGGAATCACTGCTCTATATAACTTGAGGGTTTTGATGGTACTCTTTGTTGCATTGATATATTAAATTATAGAATACACATTTTCTTTTTGGTAAATACTTTTGACAGCGAACATGGTTTTCTCTGTGTCTGGACTGTGGTTTTGTAGAAGTTCCCTTTTATGACCTTATGGCTGGTTTGCTGATATAGGCCTTGTCTTCTTTGAACTGTCTTGAATGGACTATTTGTGCATACCTTGCAATGGCCTTTGTGACATTATTGGCTATGAAGTCTAACGTTACTATGTCTTTCTCACAATTATGGTTAAAGTCACATTGTTCAAAACCCTTCTATCTGTCAAATCTATTTTGATGTGCTGGGACCATAAAGATATTCTTGAAACCTTGAAACATGCTCTTCATAGTCTAAACCTTAAAGATATCGTGAAGATGAAAGAACAATGCATGAAGGTATTGGATCTTTACTTTACGTCTCTGCATTGTGACTGTCCATGGCTACTAAGAATACTGATAAAAGCTTGCAAACAAAAACTTATCTCTATCAGCATAGGCTTGTAGCCTTGCAACTCTTCCTTATTACTGCTGCCTTGTGACTTGGGTGCCTCTCACTATGGTGGAGAATAGGCTATATTTTTTTCTTCTATGAAAGCATTTTGACACCTCTTGGGAATGTATGTGATTCTCCAAACATTGTGAATTGCTGCTCTCAAGATTTGACTGTGACTTAACTGTATATGGTCTAATGCCTTAACTGTATATGGTCTAATGCCTTTTTATCACTGCCTTTTGTAGATACACTTGTCTCTTATTCTTTGAATGCTCATTGTGATTGTGTTTTGTCAATGGATTGACTGTGTATTGGTCTGTCGAAATGATATCCTTACCCTGTGTTGGGTTATGTATTTCCATTTTCTTTGCATCCTTGAAAGGGTCTAGGTTTGTTCTTAAGATCAGTGTAGCTGCCTTACTTTCTCTTAGGTATGCATCTTGTCATCATGGATCATGTTACCATTGAAGATTGTTGCTAATCTTGTAGATTCATCCTTAAAATGTTAATGGTCTGCTAATGATGTTATACTTTTGCAAGGATGTAGGAATAGAAATAACACTTAACTATGGTTGTTGCAGGTAGATGAATCCTTTGTATTTCTCCTCTGCTATTTTTGACCATATATTTCCTTGTATATCCTTGTAGTATTGGGCTCTGAGGTGTTTAACTCATGTTGAAGGTCTTATTTTCTGTTATGTTGACTGTCCTTATCTTCTATTGACTGGTATCATTGCATCCCAAGTATGTTGTCCTCTTGAATCCTTTATTGTGGTCATACATGTATTGGTATTATTGTTATAATGACATTTCACATTTGCCCTTTTAGATCTTACAACCTTATCAAAACTTACTGTTGCTTCTTTCTCAGTGATCTTTAAACTCTGATTCACCATCTTTGACTGTCTCTTGATAGTGAATACCATTGGATAAAGAATGTATTACTCTATGGTGACAGTTTGTGACTCCATGGTGATTGTCATCAAGTTTGAACTTGTGCTTAGGTTACCTTGAGGCTGTAGATGTTCCTTGATAGTTATTTGGTTCTTTTTAACATCTTCTACTCATTGACACATTGCTAATACTTTCACTCTTATTCTGAACCTTAGATCTATGAGTGATCATCGATGCTCAGGGTATATGTGACTATAAACTTCAAGATCACGTTGACGACCTATGATTGTATCACTTTGCTTTGATGATAAAAGACATTGGAGTGTTCTGTGTCTTCTTGACTTTACTGTCACTATAATCTCACTATTTATCATGTATGATTCTTGACTGTGCATGCATGTTTTGATAATCTGGGCAATGCTAAGGAGATTATTACTTTTCAAGATTATTAAAATATTTTGTCCATCTTGATGACTGTATTTGGCTGTGATCTTTCTTTATGGACTGCTGTTCTTTTTGAGTAAACATTTTATGACTGTGATTGTTTATTGCTGCTATGTAGCACTCTTAAGACTGCAATCTCTTATATGGGTATCTTTATTTGTTTTTCCATGAAAATACAGCTGTCCTAAGGTGCCTGCTCCTATCTCTGTGATATTTAATTATCTTATCTCACTGTCATAAGGTATTGGTATCATCTTTTGAAATTTCAATCTCATCACTGCTCGCAGACAACCTTTTGACCACTCTTATGGCTATGGTTTTGATCCTTTGAAATTATGATATCACTATTCTAATACCTTCATTATCACAAGTTCATAATTGAATCTTTTCATGGTAGTAAGGTATTGGAGCTTCATGATGATGTTATTGTTCAAAATCATTTGAAATTATTGTTCTATACATCTTTTATGATTTCTTGACATTTTTATTTGCTCTGTGAACAGGGGATTGGTAGAGCATTGTGATATATGTATCTTACTATGAATATCCGAGATTAGTGCACTAGTGACTGCACTCTAACTCTTAAAGGATTCTCCTTTGAAAACTAGATCACTGTCTTTGTGCATAATTCTTCCTACTACATTAGCTGCTAATTTCTCTATATGCCATATGACTCTACTCTATATTCTTATTGTCAATTATTACTACAGTTCTGTGTGATGAAACCCTTGAGACAAATATTGCTTCTAGACTGTCCATTCTCTACTGTTTTCCTCATTACCACAATAAGGACTGTCATAATAATATATTACTACCTTTACTAACATGTTGGATTTGTTGACTTTTACTATCTTGGCAGTGAATAAATCACTGTTATATCTTTGTTCATAAGATTTACTTCACATAGTATGTCTTGCGCATCAATGTTTTCTTGGCATGAATGTGTATATCCCCACTCTTACTGTCAAGGCGCTATCAACTCTTGTATATTGAAAGAGTTTAGGAGATATAATTGATATCAACTTACCACATTCGTTTGTTTGATCTTCTATCATAATACATTGCCACTGTTCTGATCATCTTTGACTGTATTATATTTGATGGTCTCATTTTTCAAGACGACTGCACTGAGCTTCTACCATTGGTGGTAGCTGTAGCTGTGATAATGGAATTTTGATCTGCAGCAAAATATTTTCTCTGATCATTATCATTGTTAAATGCTCATGATTGTCCTTAGGACTTTCACCCCTCACTATATTTTTCATTCTTTGGAGGCTATCTTTAACTGGAACAATAGAACTGTTCTTGAGGTCATATGATTATCCTTTAATCACCTTACCCACTGTCCATTGTCAATTGTTCTGAGATAATCTTGATATTATCTCTCAAACCCAAAGCTATTCTAATAGTGACTGAGACAAGGTTGTTATGTCTGATATCTTGGTTTTGTTTTTTGGCTTACTTATGCATTTTCCTCCATACTGTGGCTCTATCAAAGATGACTAAGATGTCTTTGAATGTTAGAAATGGATTCATCTTTTTTGTTTATATAGGCTACTTATCAAGGTTATCATGGTCCCTTTATACTATCTTGTCACACCTTTACACTTTGTTGTCATATTGTTGACATCTCTATCATTATGCTTGACATCTTTATTCATCTTTTATGGTTGTATTTGGATCATTGTTTCTGGAAATCCTCTTGCTACCTTCATGATGATTGTTAAAGCTTATATGATAAGTTTTTTCCTAGATCTAGGGATGACTGTCTTTGTTCTTGATGCTGCCCTTGTTTTGACTTTATACTATTCTTTGCCAATGTTTATCACATACTTTGGAGGACTGATAATTCATCCTTTCTTTGGTTCACTGTGCATTGTGAAAGATTGTATTTTCTTATATAATAGTAATTCTTTGGCATGTTAGTTATTTTCAATTGAAAGCTACGTTTTTGTTTTCACTGTACCCTATCTAAGAATATAACCCTGTATTGTTACTTGCATGACTGAGATATTCATTTTGTGCTATCTTCATTGACGCTAGGTCTTCTACTTTGATAGTATGGTATGTTCTACTAATTCTTATGCCAATGAATATTGTCACTGTTCCTTTATGACTGGTATGGTATTGTAACTTTGTATACTAGTAGAAGTCGTTGAAGATATTATTAGTGTGTCTTCTTGTGTTTCTACATGAGTTATCAGAGGCCTAGGGATTCTCTTTGAAAGTCACTGTTACTACTGTGTTTGGGGCTTTGCTGATAATATCACTGTCTCATTTATATTTTACATGTATAGGCACTCTTATTATTCATTTACTATCATTTAGGTATCTTTGTTTGGAGATTATTTACCATAGCCATATCAGGATTGTACTTGAGTGTCCTTATATATTATAATATGTGCGACTGTGACTCTATTAGGGATGTTTGGGAGTTTAGTATGTTAGTATAGTTCCATCGGATATAGGTAAATTAGTCATTACAATGATCCTAGAATTTTTATTATTATGGATGATGGGTCCCTGTTGTATGAAGCTATACTGACATATTAGCATGCTGGGCTCAACCCTTGTGGGAGCCGTATTTTACACCACATGCTTTATATAATCATGAACTCGTGCCTGCACACTGAACAAACATATTAGATAGAACTTGTTATCTGGTGTTATCTCATGGCACCTTCTGTGCATTGATTCCTTTGCTTCTGAATCTGATATCTTGACAGTTGTAGACATATGTTTTGATACTCTTATGCAGATAGACTATGTATTCTGATGAGTTTGTGTGTGACAATATAGTTATCCTAGTTGCTCTAACATATTTTTCAATTCTCTTGTAGGTATTGATGAAATGAGAGCGTAAGCAACTAAAGATGAACGAGTAGATGAAGACTCAACCACTGCTTCAAGCTCAGACTCGTCATTCCAGGCAATGACGGGTCACCCTACTGCCACATTCATTATTTCATTTTATTTTATAGTTTTTCTTCAAGATTACATTAGAATGTATGTCTATAGCTCTGTTAGCTATTCCCACAGCTTGTGTGGGACACCTTACACATTTTTTTTGTAATAAAAAGCATTTTCTATGCCATCTTTTGTTATGATTTGTCTGAAATATTTGCATATATGAAATGAATTTTGGCCTTTAAAGCATAACATTCAAAATGAAGAACTTATGAAATTTTTTTGTGTACCTTCCTCCAATTGCACCATGTAAGGCCTGTAATATGCCACCAAAATTTAGTTGGTGCAAAATGTTGGCAATAGTTCTAACTCACTCTCAAGACCTAGGCTGACACCTAACAACCAAAGGAATCAACATGAAATCCACAAGATAACAACAACCATACACTAAATCAAATCACATCATAGGGCTAATCATAAATCAATAAACTAACAACAAGGGTATAAGGATAATGGACACATGTAGGGAAGAGTGTCATCACATGCCAAACAAGGGAGATCGGTTTACCACTCCAACGGTCTTTCCAATATAAGATCCCAAAACCACATCCCTGGGTCTGTCCAATTAGGGCATACAACTCAAATTAATTATCTTGATTAAGTGTCCTAATTATCCAAACCCACTAATTAATTATTATAGTTATCACTTGTAATTAATCATTAACTCTTCATATGGTTCCATAGGTCTAGACCCCCTTCTAGGGATCTATTTCTCATCCCTTCTAGGGATCTATTTCTCATGAGCTAGGCTCTACACATGAAATAGCCCACTCTCCCAATGATGGACCATAAACTTAGGGTGAAACATAAACCAAAATAAAATCACAGCAACAATGTGAAGGCTCTCAAATGACATAAAGATAGTCACAACATCACTGATACAAACTGAAGCATAGTATGAATCATACACCCAAATGCAAAGAAAGAGCCTCCACCAAATTAACATAACAATGCACCAAAGCATAAACATGAGATCGAAAACCAAAACAAGAGAAATTACAATCCTCAACAGTGAGGCAATAACATCCCACTAGAGTTCTCATAAACATTCCTCAACAACGAGGCATTCTTCCTCTCGCTGGAAGAACTAAACATATGAACAATATCCTCAATGGTAAGGCACAAATCTTCTTATCGAAGCACGAAACCAACATAAAATGATCAAGATGACATCATAAACACCTTGGAGGAACTCAATACAATCCAAAAATGCCTATGGAGAATGCACAATTCCCAGAAAAAATCACTCATGCAAGTCAAACTAACATTCCCCACACCTCCGGAGCAGATTAGTGCTCCTAGTTCACTGTTTAGTTCCCCTGGAACTCAGATTGGAATTTTTGGTTGATTCCCTAGCATTCTAGGTTGATTCCCCAGCATTCTGGGTTGATTTAGTAGCGTTTTGGATTATTCCAGTAGTGTTTTTGGTAAAAGTGCATAAAACCAAGTAAAACTAACATGAGGAAGGGGCACTTGCCCAAGCCTGCACATAAGCTCAAAGACCAAAAATCACTTCCCAAAAGGTTCAGGAGATCAAAAAATCATAAAGGGAACTCAAGATTAAGGAGTTACATACTCACAAAAAGAAAATGACACTAAAAACATTCTCCCAAAGTGCTCAAATTGACACCTCACTTGCACATCAACAAGGGGAGACCTAATAACACTACAATAGCTACAAAGAAGCATTACTAAGGCTATCCCAAGCCTAAATACATTCTCATACCTTCAGAAATGGTCTTTTGCTAAAAAGACAAATCATAGTGAAAACAAATGCAACTCTCGGTAAGCTGCAGGAGACTCAAAACTTACAATTTCAACACTACCATAAAGGAGTTACCGAAAGCACAAAAAAAAAAAAAATCTAACTTAAAATTAATACTATTATACCATCTAAATCATAGGAAGATAAAATCATGATAACACATAGAGAGAAGACACAGGAAAAACACTCCCGACAATCACATTTTTAAAATTTTGAAAACAACCAAATGCAAATCTATTTCCAAAATCTCTTCCCAAACCCAAACACAATGCAGAGAAGTTTTCTTTCTGGAAATCAAATGCGAAAGATGAAGAAGCCAACCTAGAAATCACAACCCAAACAAAGGTAGATTTGAATAAGAGAAAATTCAACAATCCAAGAAAGCCAATCTTCAATCCAAGCACCCAATCGAATTCAGAATCCTAAATGCAAATCGAAATCTTCCCCTTGGTAACCCGACAGAAAACTCCAAACTACAGAGAAATCTCGACCAATCAAAAAATTCGGTAAAACATTATATTATACCTACCATGCATGATTTTGAGGTAAATATTATTTAGGAATATTATTTACTTACCCATTCGAAAATAACCAATCAAATAGAAGGACAGGTAAACTTTATATTATATCTATTGATACAAACAAGATTAATGTAGCAATATAATTATAAATAGATTATTAAACAATGACAAATAATTAAATAATTAAATCATATAATAGATCAATAATAAAATAATAAATAAATAATACAACTATATTAAATCAAATAAATTAATATCAACAATAGATTGATAATTAAATAAATCAAAATAATAAATAAATAAATAAATAAATAAATAAATAACAAATAGATCATTAAACAATAAATTAAATAAATCAAATAGACTAATTAAACTAATCTCATTTAAATAAATACAACCTCATCAATAAATAATTTTCTATTACTTAATTAACCAAATAAATAAACAATAGTCACACTATAGGACAAATTAATTCAAACATTAATAAATTACATTATCCCATTAATTAATTAAATAATAATCATGCACTCACATCACTTCAAGCAACTCGGCAAAAGGGGAACATCGACACAAGACTATAGCCATCAACTAACGCCACAACACAAATGACAAGGTGAATAACTAAGCCTAGAGTGTGCGAGGGAAACACATACCATCTCCAACAACTTACCATTGGGATAAAGACACGCTCAGACTTGTGAGACTAGGTTGAGTCGATGTCTGGTATCTGCATCCACCACACAACATATATACAACATATATACATCACAAATAGTCAGACAAATGATAGATAATCACAATGTCATATCGTGCTCACAATGAGTGGTATGACATTGCCTCTAATCATGAAGACACTAGAAGACAATCACAAACATGGTTGCATCAACTCAGTCACCATAATAATAGAGTAGGGTTAGCATAATCATAATGTCAGGAAAATCCCATAAGCAATATGATCCATCATGAATAATGAACATATAAACCATGAAATATAGATCTATCATGATATCCATTGGAATCATGGAATATGGTTAGTACATAACATGATACCATCAAATCATCATAAAGTATACTAAACTAGATTAATATAATCCTTTGATGTACAAAAGTAAAGATGAATTAGGGAGGGGCACTACAAGTAATGGATAAAATGTGTTATAATTTTTTAAACATTTATGAAAAAATAGAAATCATGTATATTTATTAGACAAAATTATGTTCTCAAAAATTTAAATCTATATTTATTCTCACTACTTGGTTGTCCTTCATTAAAACATTACAACATTTATTATGTCAAATGATTTCTAGGGATTTTAGCTTGTTCTCTTCACCTTTTCTTGTCACTACTTTACCCTTTTCATTTTTTCATATTTGTCATATTAATTTTAGAATTTGGCAATGGATAAAATGTGTTATAATTTTTTAAATATTTATGAAAAAATAGAAATTATGTATATTTTTTAAACAAAATTATGTTCTCAAAAATTCAAATCTATATTCTATACTAAAATTTGAATATGCTAATACATGAAATGCAATACATCAATATACAAAGAAAACATAACTTAAAAATATATATTGAAATAGAAATTCGAATAGTGATATAACAACATTTATTATGTCAAATGATTTCTAGGGATTTTAGCCTATTTTCTTCAGCTTTTCTTGCTACTTGTTTACCCTTTTTCATTTTTTCTTATCTGTCATGTGTGAAGGGCATCATTATTCGTAGGCCTTCCAATGATTTGACGCATGATACAACAACAAATGTAAGACCACTTCTTTCAAATGTAAGACCTTGTGACTTGTGTATTGTTAAAGCCCAAGCCAATCTCAATGGTACTTGCTTTGTCGTACTCTTTTCAATAGGTGGAATAGGAACTGTTTGTGGATGTCAATCATCAAATGGAAATCCTGTTTAGCTCTCGAAATCTACAAGTACATATAATGGTAGTTGTGGTGGAATTGTTCCAAGTGTTTATACAATACTTCAAACGTAACCAAGTGCTCCATTGACAAGACCTGCTTCTATCTGTAGGTTTGAATTTAATATTACCCTTGCATTGTTACTCAATAGTAGTTCCATATCGATCTCATCATTATCATGTTCTTCTGTGGAGCTAGCTATTGTTTTCACTGCAATTCTTCGTGCAATAGGATTTGATAATGAATAAAGTTTTTTCCTATTATGCTTGTGGATATTGTCATTTTTTGAGAATAAGTGAACACTATTTTCAAACTCTTCATTTGTTGCAATACTCAATTTGGTATTTATTCTTGACATGAGTAGCATCCAATCATCTATTATTGGATTTGTATCCTCTATGTTTGATAGGAGAAAATGAAATCTTTCTTGTTCGATAGTGTGTCCATCTTGTCTGAAAATATGCTCTAATGTAACTACTATTTTGAATTCTTCCCACAATAGCTTTAAACGTATTCCATTCATGTATGTTGGTCTATCATTCACTGGAGGTAATTGTGCCAAATCTCCAACCAATATCATAGAAATCCCTGAATAAAATTTTTAGTAGGTTTTTTGAGGTACGTATATTGTAAAATTTATATTGTAATATAATAATGAAAATGTATTGCAATGTAGAATTCATATTCTAAGAGATGGCATGTAGATATGAAAGTTACCTCCAAAGTTTTTATGTTTGTTCTTAGGAAATACTCATCAAAGTCGAGATTCTATATTTTTCAAGTAACCTAAGGCCCATGAAGCTCATTTCATCTATTAAAATGTATTTAATGCGAGACATTTCTTCTTGGAAAATCATAAGTCTTGTGCCCTATAGCTATGTGAAATCCTTTATTGGTAATCACAACTTAGAATGAATTGTTGATCGCCTTATGTTCAAAAATCCAATGAGGATCACCTCATGTTCAAAAGTCCACTTCCATCGTACGAAAACGGGGGTCCCTCCAATCATGGTAAGAACTCAGATAACTCAACCAATTATACACGAGCCTCATATAGCTATACTATAAATAACCTTTATGATGCTGATGAACAAGTTGCAACCATTATGATCAAACATAAAAAATCCTAAATACAACATTGTTACCCACCATAGCAAGGTTACCATATGAGGAGCACCATCAAGAGAGGAATATGTACCCAAACAATACAACCCCTTAGACCAATTAGATAGGATGCCAACACTTATCTGTATATTAGAGATTTTGCACTTGTCACCCTCACATAAAACCATCTTGGACCAAGCTCTCCAAGAGGCGTTAGTCCCATCCAACCTAAACATAGATCAATTTCAATCCATGGTTGGAAGTCTTAAATCATCACCATGTCTTACTTTTGCAGAGAATTATGATGCATTCATTCAACAACCGCATAACGCCTCTCTTCACATTTAGGGATTCATCCATCAACATAGAATCAAGCGAGTCTTGATTGACAATGGAGTTGACCTTAACATTTGTACCTTACAGTTAATCACAACATTGGGATATGCTGAAAATGCAGTGGATTACAAAAATAAGATCACCATCAAGGCCTATGATGATGCATAATGCTCCTCCAAAGGATGTGCTACTTTACCAGTGCGGGTAGGGCCTGTGGTGAAGAATGTGGCTTGTCAAGTCCTAGACCTTCCTCTTCCATATAATATCCTATTAGGAAGACCATGGATACATGCCATGCAAGAAGTAACCTCCACCTACCATCAATGCTTAAAATTTCCATGCAATGGGGTAGAGACTACTATCCTAGGTGATGCCAATCCATTCATCTTCTGCAATAACATCCATCACCATCCAGACATCACGATACCTAGCAATAGAGAAGCCATTGCTTCATCATGATATATCCACCCAACTTCTCTTGCTAGTACATCAATCTGTACACCTAAGTAGGACAAGTTAAAGATGAAGGTATCCAATGAAGGCCCAAGGGAATATAATATTAGCCAACCTTTCTATGTTGGCCAACTACCTCTCTCACCTAAGACCCATGGCCAACCACAAAGTTCACTTCAGCCACCTGTTGTAGCAAAAACTTGTACCTTATCTCAATTCATCCCTAGAAGGAACCAAGAGGAGGAAACTATAGACGAAGATTTGGCCGAATGGATCTACATGGACCCTATGGATAAAGGAAAACAAAAGGCAAAAATTCCCACAAAGAAGTATGGAAATGTTTCACTATAATGCAAAAGATGGGATTTGATGGCCATAGTGCTTTGGGATCTTACAAATAGGGACCACAAGAGCCATTACAACCCATGTTGAAACTGAATTAAAGATAAGATAAGACTTGGTTTTGTCCTAGTCCCAGGTCTTCTTCTAAGCTTAAGTTTAATGAAAAATAAACACAATCCACTTATAGGCCCATTACTCCAAAAATGTGGTCATTGACCATTTCAGATAAACAAGAAGCATCAATGGCCCCATCATAAATAATACATGTACTAGCTATTAACAAGCCTTTCTCACTAGATGACATCCCCATAAAGTATAGTAATATAGTTTTAGAGAGTGATTATGAAATAGATTCACATGAATATGAATGGGGTTCCTTAAATTCACATGATTCTGAGGAGGAAGATGCTTTGAATATTTTTCAAGATAAAGCAGTTGAAGGGGACGCATGGATCAAAAGCTTTTGGGATCCTGAACCTAAGTATACTTATACAATAGATGTATTACCTCCCAAGCCCGAATACGATGAGGAGAGTATGAAAAATGACCTTCATACCTCCATGTTAACCCTCAATGACATATCCTATGAACTAAACTTAATTAATGAGGCCATGCCTATTATCCACCCTAGACTCAACGATTGGAACCAACAGAATCCTCCATGCCTTGACACCTTCCAAAATGATGAGGCAATCATAGACTTTCTTGAATTACGAGATAACATACCAAGTGGGGATCATAAAGCTGGATTCTCCATTTAACTTAACATTGCAACATACTTTGGAGAAAATGCCAAACCTTTTAGTTGCAAAAATATCACAATAAAGAATGGATCTTCCAGTGAAAACCTCACTACGACACTTCTAGATCCCCAAAAAGTGAAAACAAAGAACACATCCAAAGGTGAAAATCTCTCTAAGGTACTTGAGGATGAAAGGTTTGCCGTTCTCCCCTTTAGTACAGATCAAGAATGATCATCCATCCTTAAAGAGGAAACCAAGGAAATTGTAAAGTGGAAAATTGAACCCCAGGTGTTCCCCCACTCCAAGGAGAGAGAAGGGAGGTCACTAGGGTTGACGGTTTTCACTTAGGAGAGACTTTACATTCAAAAGAGGGGTTGAAACCCACAAGATCCAATCTCACACAATGCAAGACTGGATTCTAAATGAGTATCAAGGGTTAAGACATCAAGGATACCCTCTTTTGTAAAGAATGTAGATAGAAAGATTGAACTAGAAGTACATGTAAAGTAGGAAAGATTCGCTTATAGACGGAGATAGGGACATGGGATGAAGCTACGGACCTGAAATTAGCAGTAAAATGTCGAGACGATGCTGTCCTGCAAATTTGAGCGAAAGTTGACGGGACGATGGCGCCCGGAGTGCACACGGTCCTCCGAAAAATCCGCGAAACGAAGGGGGATCTGTTCGTCTTTGCACAAGGATTCCAGATCTTCAATTACAGCCGCGTACCTGCAACCTACACACAGAAAAGAGAGGACGATTGGGGGGTTAGGGATTAGGGGTTTGCCTTTAGGTCAAACCCCGGTTTTGGAATTAACCAAGAAATGAGAATGCTGTAAATGTAAATGTTTGTAATGTAAACAAATACTGATACCTTGTTGTAAGAATGTTTGTATTCTTACATGCGAAGGTGTAATGAATGTTGTATTTTGTATGTTGTAGGTGATCTCCTCTTCAATGGTTGAATCCTTGTCTTGAATGCAACACCTAGCCTTGAATGGAGACTTAGAATGCTCAATTGCTTGAAGGAATGCTTGAATGTTTGAATGTTTGAATGTTTGAATATCGTTTTCGCCTCTTGCTTTTGCTTACTTCCTTCCTCCCTTTCTAGGAGAGGAAAAGTAGTTTATATACTTGTCAATTAGGGTTGAGAGACTGATTTTTCCGACCTTAGGCCGACCTAGAAGCATTATTTTCCGAATTGCAAACTTAAAGACCCGATGCCCAACAAGAGACCGGGCCCAAAATAGGGCCAGGGACCAGGGCACTGGGCGCCATGGTCCCACCTCCCGGGACAGCAGGGTGCAAGGAAGGATTAGGCCAAGGTGTAGAAATATGCAGTTTTTGATGTCGTAAACAGGTTTCGGGGTCTCCATTCAGGTTCAATGTTGCGCCACCATCGTGAAGACCCAAATGCAGTCGAAATTGCAAGTGTTGCAATTTTAGGACGCTACAGAAATAAATTTGGGCACTCTCAAGAATCCTCACATGATATACTTGGCTTCATCATTAACTTCTGAAGAGGATCCCAATTTTACATAATTCTTTCAAAGAAAATAGATCAAATTTGCATGGTCCTATGCAAACATTCCCAGACTAGACCCAAATTTGGTAATGCATCACTTGACAGTGGTAGAAGGAGCTAAACCAGTGACGTAGAAGCTCATGAAGATGCATCCTCAGATTTCCATCTTTGTTAAAGATGAAATTAATAAGATATTAGATGTTGGTTTCATCAAATCAATTGATTATGCAGAATGGACATTTAACATAGTACTAGTGGGAAAACCAACTATGGGCATCTATATCTGTACAGATTCTAGGGATCTAAACAAGGCATGTCCAAAAGATGACTTGCCTCTTCCTAACATTGTCATGATTGTATACCTAACAACGGGTCATGGAATGCTCTCACTCATGGATGGATTTTTCAGGATACAACTAGATCAAGATCATTCTAGAAGACCAACACAAGACTGCTTTCAGATGTCCATAGGGAGCATACTATTGGAATGTGATTCCATTCGGTCTTAAAAATGCAGGAGAAACATACTAAAGGGAAATGGCCACCATCTTCCATGACATGATGCATACGCTAATGGAAGACTATGTGGATGATTTTTTAGCTAAATCATTCACCAGAGAAGGACACCTAGAAGTCTTGGACAAGATTTTGATTGAGTTGGATCCTACAAAATATAATTCCAGGTGAAAATATAACAAATATTTAGTGATGACTACTCAAAAGGCCAAAAACATGGAGGATTTGAGCTACAAGTTGTGATTATAGTTATAATTGTGGTGATTAATTTCCTAAAACTAAGAGCAACTAATAGAAATACAAAGCATTCTATGTAATCACTTAACTATCAAAAAATTTCCCAAATACGCAAATAGCACAAAGTCTACTTATAACAATTGGAAAACTCTCTTACTCACATAAAAAATATCACCAATAAGATTCAAGTATTTAGGAAATGATTATGAGAACTGTACATAAGAACAATTCAATCATAAACACAATCTTTGGCCCAACACAAAGTTTGGAAGCTAGCGGATTGCTATCTTTATTTCTTTAAATCAATCTTTACATCAAAAAGCTCAAAGTCTTTGTTGAGGTAAAAATTCGACAGAGTCTTGCTTATAATAATAAAAGATCCCTATTTACAAATAAGTTTCCTCCTTTTATAGGAAAGGAGTGGAGAAAAATGTGGGTGCAGTTGACTAATTCAATTGCAGAGTCCTATTTGACTACATCTACTGCATAAAAAGAAACTGCAATTACAAGAAAATTTGTAGTAAGAAATGATGCATCTACATGAAAACTACATAGTTTCAATGACACTTTATTCTTTATTTCCCTCCCTCATTGATTTTCTGGAATTCCTCGAACCTTGCCAACATAGCTTGCATTTAATATTTGTGTGGCCCTGAAGTCGCATTTGAAATAGCATGAACACAAGATATGGAATCTCTGACTTCCACATAAATCCTTTTTGTTTTCTTCAAAACTGATGTAAGATCATCTAAGTTGATTTGGATTTCAATCAACTTATGAAATGACACTAGAGAAAATTGATCATCTATTTATTGGTCGATTATGGTGAGGAATTCCTATTCGATGGTCTCATTAGGTAAAACCTTATGTTCTGTATCAAATATCTGGCAAGGTAATTTTGATATCATTGATGAAATATTTGTGATTGCATCAGCACATGCTTTCTTATCTTGCTTCATATCCTTTACTAGCACTTTCATTAGCTCATCTTTGTGTGCCAATATTGATTGGGTTTGGATATACTCGCCCAGAGTCAAAACTACATTATCAACAAGAATGTCTATCCTATACTCTTTCATTTTATAGCAAAGCCTTAAATATTTCTCAAGTTCTTTTATTTCTTTGGATAATAGAAATTGTACATCTCGAACCTATACATGAGCATTTTCAAAATCTATCAAAAGCTTGACTATAGAATCAATGAGGTGTGTCGCTTCTAACTTCAAGTGATCGATCCATTCTTCCACTACCCTACCTCTTGTACCTAGTCGCTCCATCTTTTTGAGTGCTTCTATGTCGATTGAAGAGACTATTGGCTAAAACTCTTATGATGACTGCATTATTTAATGTAGCACACTTGTCAGCTGTTCACATTTTTGCTTCCATTCATTCATATCATCCATTGAAAGCAGTTTGAGAGTCTTGCTTGACACTCTCATGTGTTTCTACACCAAAATCTACAATCTGCATAGTATAATTTCAAAGTTGAATATTGTCCTTCTCTTATCTGAAGATGACACCAAGACCTCAACGTATTTCCTTTTACTTACTGGGTCAACCAATATTTTGGACATAGTCTTGGGCTTCTTGGTGACTTTTTGCTTGACAGGACCTAGTTGATCAAAATCAAAATCATCTAGTGAGATTACCTGCTTCTTTCTTTTGGGTGCCACAGTGTCCAACCATGGGGGAAGAGTTCATTTTTCCATTGGAGTTGTGATATCAGTTTAAGCAGATACAAATATTTGTATTGTAGCCTGACTTGAAGTTACAACAGCCTGGGACACTGGCACAAGTGAAGTTGTATCAACAACATTAGGAACTTGAGAATAAGATGCTGTGGGTACTGTGGTAGAAACCAATAGAGGAGTCATTGTAGTGATAATGGTAGAAACAAGTGGCAGAGCCTCTGTAGTAACAATACCTATAGGAAGCATCACTGTTTGTTGCTCTTGAGACATTTGTGCCATTGCTTCTAAAAATTATAAGATTGAAGATTAAATCATAGACACGAGTACATCATCAAAACTTGGAAGGCTAGACAAAGTAAAAAATTCTTCATCATCTTATTCAACATCTAAGCATTCATCATCTCAATCCTCATTCTCTTCATCTGAATCAGACTCAATGGAATGAATGTTTACTTGAGTTGAAGCAGGAACATGCGTTGTTGTAGAAACAATGGTAACTATCGGTGGAAGAGATTCTTACACATCTTGTATTTCTTCTTCCCGCGGTATCTCACCCTCTTCTTGTCCTTTTTCTGATTCCTGTAATGCTCGTTCCTCAAAAAAATCATTTTGTGCAGCTTGAGATGAGGATTGTCCTTTCTTCGGCCCTTTTATTGTGAATTTGTAAGTGGGTTTCTTTCCCTTTGACCTAGGAGATGAAATTGGTGGCAGCTCATGTGGATCATGTCTATTTTTAGTTCTCATTTCTGATATTTTTCCCACCAGAACTTCATCATCGTGATCATCACCAGAGCTTGTGGGAAGTTGCTTCATCCTAATACCTTTCTTCAGTAGCCATGCATTTGTATTTTCCATGATAGGTGCAAACCTTGCAGAAATAAATTTACTTTCTTTCTTTGACCACTGAATGGGAGGGAAAGGAGTATTAGCAAAATTATTATTAAAATAAATAGGATCCACAAGATCATCAATGGTATCCTCCCAGGTGTCTGGAATTTCAGCCAAATCCAAATTCTCAATCTGCTTAAGTGTAAGGCGACTTAAATCAAGTCTCCTTACATCTTCATCATCTCCACAATCGGCCCAAACATCCTCAAGCCTGTTTACATGCACATAATTCCAGTGGATTTTATTTTCATTCCACAAAAATCAAAATTGTTGCAGGCTTTGAATTTTCTCATTGTTACCCATTGCATTTCCTCCTCCATGTTTTTGGTCTTTTGAGTACTCATCACTAAATATCTGCCAATTGATTGAGAGGACTTGAGACTAGTCTTGTGTGAAGAAGACTGTCTCTCATGTACATACACTAATTGTTTACATAGCTCCATGACAACAATTTTGTCTGATGGGTACCTTGGTAGCATAAAAGGTTCACCAATAAAGCAACCCACCTAGATGTATGTAAATGTTGGGAACTGTAAGAAAACACACCCGTAATCACAAACTTTGTTATCAATAACATCATAAAGCCTCTTTTTCTGCAAATCCTTGTCAAACAAACATTTCCATACTATAAAGGATGCATCATTAATTCTATAGAAATGACTTCGTCAATTGAAGATAGTCAATTGAGAATAGTAATCCCATACTGGAGTTATTCTTCTATCACCTTTTGTAGACCAACCTGGAAATTGCCTCATAGAGGTGACTGCATACAAAATATTGGAAGTCATGTAGAATTTCAATGTGGTTTTGACTTCCTTCAACTGATCACAAATCACATCACTGATTTTCTCACCCCAGTCAGTCTTATCATTCCCTTTCCTAATGATGTTCATATACCAACACATCCATGGTTGAAAGAAGTGAGAATCCAGAAGCCCTTTCACTCGAGACAACAAGGTGACCATGTCATTGTATTCTTCGGTGAAATCACTTCCGTGAAAAGATTTTGGCCACTGGGAAGTTGTAGATGTTCAAGAACTTGACAAGAAAATATTATTGGTTTTTTCTTACATTTATCATCATTTTCCTCATACAATTTTTGTGTTGTTGCGTGAGTGATATCCACCACTTCCTCTGTATAAGAACCTTTGAAAAAACTGTTAAAATATTCACTATCTAGATGAATAATCACATTATTTTAGCGTCATAAATTGTACACCCTTTCTAGGGTGGTATAATTCCATGCTTTGTTTAGCACTCGCCTTAGTGTGTTTTGCATCCTGCATTTCTAATCTCTTTTAAGTATTTAATTAATCAATTTAATTAAATCTAAATCCATATTTCATCACTTCACACATTATAAAGTTGGGCCTTTTACCTTAAGCATGCCCCTTTTCATCTTATTCCTTCAATTAATCATTAAATCATAAATCCTAATTATGTCCCATTTTGATCTATAAGGCCCAATTTCACATATCAAAACATCTTAGAATTAGTTGTAGCTTTGAGTTCCGCTCTAATATAATCATATCTAATGACCCTAAAAATTTGGTGAAAAGTTGGTCGGACCATGTGCAAGTGCAACACGGTCCCCGACATTTTTCCCAAAATTTTGGTAGCATAATTCTATAATATTATAATGCTTAACTGCAAAATATTGGTGATAAATTCAAATCCTAGGTTGGCCTAAAGGTGAAATTAAGATCTAGGGTTTCATACATAAGAACTCTCTTTCTTCATTTGAAGGTCTAAGGAATCGAATTTGGAAGTTTTTTGGCTAAGGGCTAGCGGTTACAAGGAATCTTCTATGCAGTGTAAGAGAAGGTCTTTGGAATCTTCAACAAAATTCAACAACACCTATCAAGAATTCATTAAGCATTCTTTCATCAATTGGGGCATTTTTGAAGATATAGGAAAGTAATAGGAGATTGCTGACTAAAAATTGGCTTGTACCTTTCCTTTAGGGTTGGGTATGGTTTCATGTTGTTCCTATGTATTTGTATGAGCTTCATTACATCAAATTGATTTACATTCATGCTTTATATTACTTTGCATCATTGATTTAGAGCATTTACTTTTTCAATTACAAGCAATTAGGGTTTACTCTTTAGGGTTGCTCTAGATCGTTTACTCTCATCCTAGGATCTTGCACACACATAAGGCTCTTGCACACATTATTTTACTATATAGATCGGCTATTTGTTGAGGTGGAAATCACCAAAATAGGGGTTTGACTAAGGTAAAACCCCATATAGCCACCCAAAACCCTATATTCTGCTATAGGTGCAGATTTAGGATTCGAGCTTCACTACAAGTTTTAGGATTGGTAGAGCGTACATAAACTATTCTGAGGGTTAGATTTGGTTAGAAACCTCTGGGACAGGGGTGTGGCACCCTGGTCCTGCCCAGGACACCGATGTGGCACCATGGTCCTCCTTGTTTTCAGCAGAGTTTGGCAGATTAGTAGTTCAGAATCCACATATCGGAGTCTGTTAGGTACAACTTCTAGTTTGCAGAATCAGGACAGGGGCGTAGCACTCTGGTCCCAAAAATTTTGGCTCATATTTCTAGCATAGGTGCACCTCTGAATTTGTCTCTTAATCTATACTTTTTAGCAGTATATCAGTTATTCTCAGTTCTACATTTCCAGATTAGGGTTGTTTATGCATGTATTCTAGGTTAAATCATTCAAATCTTCATTTTGCATCACTTCTTCCTCTCATTTGTAGCAAAGTAATAGAAAACCTAAGTGGCAATCTTTGGTTCTCTCTTCCTCATAGGAAGTAACCAAAGTGTGTTACCTCCCTACGCTCTTTCGTATTCCACAGTGTGTACATGAGAGTGGGATTAGGTCTTGTTTTCTTAGTCTCACTTTTTCCCCTACACATTTTGGTGAACCCAACATGAATCTGATCTCAGTTTTATTGCATTGCATTGTTAGATCTAGATTTATCATCTTTCATTTTCTCTATAAACATAAAATTCAAAAAAAGTGAAAAAAAATTCAAAAAGAAAAAAAACAAGAGATTTCCCTTTATTTGCTTGCATTGTGTGTTTAAATCTCATTCAATTTCCATTTCAAAATGTCAGATTTTTATTTGCAAGATGTTCATACTTTTGATGATGTATGCAATTATGTTGATTATGAGTTTGTAAGGATGAATTAGATGTAGCTCTAGATGAGTTTTTAAATCCTAAGCCTTCTAAACCCTCATTTTGCCAAAAACTAATCAACCTTGTTAGTATGCCATTTGATGGTGATGAGAAAAATAAGTTGAATGATTCCTCTCATGGGTACATTCCTATCAACTCCTCCACTAGATAACACAACATGGTTGCCTACAATAATTCCCTTTATGAGGATGTCTCCCTTTGAATCAAAAGATAATCCTTTCAATCGATATGACCATGCTTTGTTGGATGATGCCCTTGATGACTTTATGTCTTTGCCTAAATATTCAAACAAAAACAATACATCTAAAAGGTTAATCAACATGATAAATGTGAATGAACATAGCAAGCCTCTTTTTGTAGTCCAAGGTGCTTATCGTTCTTCAAACTCACAACTTCTTAATCAACCTCTTTTCACTATTCAAGGTGGATATAGTCATGATTCCTTTAGTACTCCTAATAAACCTGTCATTACTATGCAAGGAGGAAATCCCACTAAGAGTCCTTGTAGTACCCCTACTCGTTTGAACTCATTAGACTCAGATTTTATTATTGTTTGTTTTCAGTGGATACATTACCATGATATGTTATTTAGATTTTTATGACATTATGCTTTATCTGGAATTGAGATGCATAATTTATTTGCAATATTTCAGTACTTGTGATTTATGGCATTTTATGGATTATTGCTATGTACTGACATTTTACTTTATTTATGCAATGTGAAATTATATGTTGTGTGTTTGTGAGTGTATTGGATGCAAGGGGACGATTTTCCTTCACTCATTTCAGTGAGACAGGGAACATCGCGATTCTCCTTCATCGGTGTGTATGCCGTGTTTTCTATATTGTATATATGCATGTGTGGTTCAGTGATGCAGGATATTGCAGGTATAAGTACCGGGTAGGTACGGGGTATCGTCTCCACCTGACTTCACAGGTTTGAGCGTGCCTTATATTTTCCGATGGAAGTGGAGGAGATAGTAGTTGACCCTATTTTACTTATTTACACTCGTGTGAGTGTTGTTAGTTGGTCGTCCAGTCAGTTAGTTCGGCCTTCGTATTTTGTCGTTTGATCTTTTTATGAGTATTTGCTTGAGATTTGTTCAGTTTGTGTGTTTTAGTGAATTTGATTAATTAATTAAAGTTTATGGAGTTATCTCATAGTTGAATTTTGTATGCATTGAGATTATAAATTTAATTAATTAAAAGAAGTTATTAAAGTAAGTTGCAAGTTGCATGATATTAGAATATATTTTTATTTACATTTTTGTGGAAAAATAAATTAAATTAATTGTATTTGTTATTTCCTAGAATTTTAAATAAATAAAAGAATAAATAAATAAATAAATGAATAAAAGAATTAATTAGAATTAAAGTATTGCTTTAATTTCTTTATTTAGAAAATTAATTGATTTGCATGAGAAAAGAAAAGAAAGAAAAATGATTTTTAATTATTGCATGTTAACTTATCCCTTTGTTAGAAAATTAGAAAAGAAAATAAAATTGCTTTTATTCTAAATTTAGGTTTTTGGAGAAAAAGATATTCAACCTAGAATTTTAGTTTAAAAGGGGAATAGGTCATTATTTTAGGACACACAAGAAATATATCAGGGATTTAGGTGAAGAAAATTATTTGGAAGCTTGTTGAAGGATTGGTTCTCTTTTACAAATTTCTTCCAGGAAAGCTATACCAGGTTGGGTGGCTTCTTTTGATTGTTTGTTTTAAAGAAAATATTTCTATTTCTTCTATCTTCTGAATGATGTGTGTTTGTCATATCTTGTCTAATTATTTCTTGTTCTTGGCTAAAGTCCATTCCTGAAGTTAATTTCTAGTTTATGGAAAGAAGTTATTTCTTAGGTGTTTGTAGATTAAATTTTGAGAAAATTGGAAAAAGTTATTATGACAAATTTTGCCAAGATTTTTGTTGTGCATGGAAAATTGCAAGATTTGGGAAGAATGGTGTTTACCAGAAAAATTATTCCCTCTTATTTGATTTTGCTTCGATATTTTGCTATGGTTGTTCTGTCAATATTTGTACATCTCTGTGTAATTATTTAGTTACTATGGTAATGAATTTAATTTTAATTAAATTTATTAGGTTATTAAAAGTTATGGAGAAATTGTTTTATTTTAGTATTTTGGAGAAAATCTGTATTAATTAGATTCTTTGGAAATAAATTTTATTGGAAATAAAATTTAATGTGTTTTTTAGGTTATTGAAATTTAAAAAAAAAATAAAAATTAAAAAACAAAAAATTAATTTAAAATAAAAATAAAAATTAATTAATTAAAAAAATAAAATAAAATAATTATATATATATATATATATATATAGAGTATTGTGATTTTATTATGTTATTTTGGAAATAAAAAGTTATTGTAAAATTAAATCTTCATTTTATTATATATTTTTAATGTGATATAATTATATGATATTATATTCGATGAGTATATATATTTATGTAATTTTGTTATATTATTATATATATTTAATTTGGAATTTAATTTAGATTATTGGTATAAGCTAATCGAATATATTTGTAAATTAATCATGAGCATATAATTAGGGGGTTGATTTTTATGTGATTGATTTAGCCTTATTAGTTCTTGCCAATAGGCAAGATTACTAATGCATTCATTGGATGCATTTTATTTCTTATACTAGCCAATCATATGAGACTATTTTAAAATATTTGTCTAGATTTCTATAGTTTCAATTTTGATACATTTTCTCATAATTTAAATAATACTATTTATCTCTTTTGTTATTGGTCTATTCTGCAAACAATCATTGCAAAAAATGTATTTTGTTTAGTTCAAAAATAGTCAATATTATTTGCAATTATGTGACAATAAATTTTTGGTCTCCCTCATAATGATAAATGATGTTGAATTCCACAAAAATCTTGAGAAATCTTATTTCATTCAATAAAATCCAAAAAAATCTAAGTAAAATATTATTGATAGGATGTATTTTCATCACAAATGTCATTTCATTGAATGCATATTTAATATGGTTTTTGACAATTGTATTTATATTGAATGGACTAAACTATTGGTAATGTACAATGCACTGTATATGCACTTGTCACACTTAATTTTGTATACTGTAGGCTATAGTTAACATCCAAAATAGCGTCCAGAAACGTCTATCTTTTGGTACATTTGTTTATTGGACATGATGCATTAATATTAATTTGATGGCCTACTATTAATGCACATACAACAATTTGATAATGGTCGTTGGTCATATTTATTATACTTTTCCTTGTGTGAGTTACCAGTTCTGATAAAATTATACCACTCTCTATTCTTTTTCATATGTGCTTTTAGTCAGTGTGAGTTTCCAAAGCATTGTCTATTTTTTTCTCATTTTGCAATGCATCTCATATGTCCTTTTGCACCAGCTTCATCTTCTGATTTATATTCATCTATCTGCTGAAAGGATATTGTTACCATTTCCAGGTTTTCTGAAAACTCTATTTATTCATTGGACAAAGAACAACATTCGAACCAGACTACGTGCAAGAAGAAATAGAAAAGAGGTATAGGAAAATCTGAAGGATAGTGTTTTTTGGAACGTTCTTTCTGATATATGTTTTTAGGGCTTAATTATTTTCACTGTTGGTCTTCTCTACATAGAACCTATTAATCTTTACTTGCACTCCAATGTTATTCTCTTTTTTGCTGTCTATATTCTTGTGGTTATGTTTCTGATATCGACATTTGGAAGGCCGCCTCTGCAGTAAAATTGGAGCATCTGCTGTCTCCACGATACACTTGCACAAACCAGAAGAATGCATTTCTCCTTCATTTCTCTGTTATATAACTTTCTAAATTGTAATATATGCCAACGTGAGTTGAATGTGACATCAATACTATACATTAATTTGTTGTGTCCACTTCTGATGAGTCTTTACACTATAGATTAACATGTTTTCTCTGCTTTTGATGAGTTTTTACACTATAGATTAACCCGTTTTCTCCACTTGTAACGAGTCTCAAGATTGTGGGTACAGTGCTTTCTCTGTGAAGTAATGGCTATGAGTTTCCTACAGGTCCCTCTCCTGCTTCAACCCATCTTTGGCCTTTAAACAAGGGTGTTGATTCATCACCGTGGTCACTAGATTGGAGTGGGGTTGCGACTGCTATGTTTTTGACAGTTACAAATGTAAGTTGGAAGAACAATTTCTATTCTTTCACACTCAGGATTTATTTTGTTGTCTTTTAATCCAAAGATTTAAAATTTCACTACTTTTTAAAACCATCTCAGTAATCTATTGGATACAAATTGTCCGCCTTTTCTCTACCTGATGATTTTATGCCATGAGTGTATTTTTGCTCAATAAATTTGCCTATATGCAAAATATAGTTTGCTATTTTCTGTAACTTTTTCCTTGAGTTTTGTCTCATGCATACGATGCAATGTCTTTTTTTTTTTATCTATTTACAATAAACAAAAACCATGATCAATGTTTTGTAGGAAGGAGACCATGTTAAAAGCATAAATCCTGGATACCTTTCATAGGAGCAGAATTGCTTAATACAACAAAGCAAATTCCACAACTATTGCCAACATACTCGCTACCTGGACTAAAACGGGGAGCTTATGAACATAGTATGGACATCAATCAAAGCACAGTAGAAGGGGAGCTTTTGTCAGATATTATAGTTCGAAATGCTCTGTAGACATGTAGGCAAATTGTGGAAGCATTGGCAAGGCACGCAAACTGTTTGACAAAATGCTCGAAAGAAATGTGGTCTCTTCGAATGCCATGATTTCATGCTATACACGTAATGGATTGGTTGAAAAGGATTTAGAAACTTTTAAGAAAATCCAAATGTAGGTGTAAAGCCATATTTCACAACCTTTGCCAACATCCTCCCTACCTTCGAGAACACTGTAGCTACGGAATAGGGTACAAGATTATGAGGGAATGAATAGATTTTGGCTATGTAATGTACTAATACTAAAAATATTTAAGTTTTTTAAAAAATTGTTTCTGTTATTATTATTTTTCCCTGAAGTTGGTGAGAAAGGGAAGCTATTTATCTGCGTTGCAATGATTTTTTATCTCTATGTGGAAATAGTACTCCATGATTTTTTATTTCAATGTGGAAATAGTTTTATCTCAATGTCGAAATAGTAACTTGGAGTACTATGATTTTACAATTATTTTTTAATAATTGATTTATTTTATTAATCTTAGAATTCAATTTTTGAGTAATTACTTTTTAAATATATAATTTTCACCATTAAAAATTTATAATGTTAGCTAAAATTCCATTAGTATAATATAAATTTAAAAAAATCTTTTCTTAAGAGAATCTTTTCTTTCAAATGACTATAATTTATTCTATTATTTCTTAAAATTTCTTTGTTTATTTTTTAATATTTATTTTTTAAAACAAAATCTCTCTCACCGAATCTTTACACTAATAAAAAACATATTGGTAGGAACTTGACGCTTTGCGTCTCTTGTTGGACAAATGACAACATTGATTTCTTTGTATTAAAATAGTTGTATTTTCTTATTGTTTGGAAAATCTTTAATTGCAAGTTATTTATGATTTTGGTTGTTTTAAGAAAAGATTGCCGGTATTAAGATCTTGTGTAAATGGTGTTTGCAGTGAAGCTTAATTCCGTTGTAATTCTGGTTGAGTTGTCATTGTGTCCTATGTTATTATATCTCCTTGGTCAGGTGTTGTTGTATAGCCTTATTGATATGAGCCATTGTGTGTTTTGTCCAAATGGTCAATCTTGGGTTAGTGATTGTGTATCCTTCACCTGTGGTTTGTCAGGATTAGTTATGGCTATCTATTTTGCCATAGAGTTCTCGTAGAGAGACCTTTCCTGTTAGTGTCCTATGAGAGAGAGTGGATTTCGAGCGGGGGCCGTGCTCGAAGTGGATGATAGGATAACCCATCAAAAGTCAGTTAAAAAGTGATAACCTAATAATTGATTAGGGGGTGGGTAGAATAAATATTAATTAAAATAATGTACCTTGTGCATAGGTGTAGTGCTTGTACATGGCTCATAATGTTATGAGAAGGCCTGGAATGATAAACTTACCACCTTGTCTTCACGAAAAGGATTGGTAGGGTCCTCATGAGACTTAGTTGGAACTAGAGGTTCGAGAGAGGTTACCAGGATAACCTAGGATGGGGGCCGGGACCTATGGAGGCTATACCATGGTATCCATCTTAAGCTATGCGATGACACTCTCTCCTTAGAGTCACTAGTGTTTTGTGAGTTGAGTCACATGGATGTTTGCAGAGTCTTGTATTTCTCTCGTACTTGTCTACTTTGCTTGCTTGACGGTTTTCTACTATCTCCTAGTACGGTGGGATGGTTCCATTTAGGGATCACATGGTCGGGTGGTAGTGCCACTTCCCATCGGATGTTCTAGATTGTATCTTTAGGTGAGGAAAGGCTTTGCTGGTGTTTCTTGGTTCGTGGTTCATGTACCAGCTCTTGTTCGAGATCATTGTTCAGTTGAGACTTTGTGGTCATTGTATCAAACTTTTATGTAACCTTGATATTGTAAACTTTGTAATCTGTGGCATTATTGGAAGCCATGTATTTATGGATATTGCAATAGTATGTCAGTGGGATGTATGTTATTTCAGATGCTTTGATCTTATGTTTAAAGTGTTTTGTAGAAATTGGATACATTGGAATACTTTCATTTCTTCATTATGGAATTTAGATGTATGTGTAGTTTTAAACTTAAGCATATTTTTTTATCTAATTAAATGGACAATTGGATTAACTGTGGTGTTAATATAATCTACAAATTAATCTTCATTGGTAGCCCTTAGTAAATCATATTTTAGACTTCCGTTGTGTTATTTAACATGCAATGGTTATAGTTAGTGCACTTAGTCTTAAATTTTTTTTTAATTTCACCCTTTAGTTGCCTGGTTGTGTTGTTTTCCTTTAAGGTTCCTGGTGGGGCATTACAGTCCTTATAGTTATACTAAATAACTAATAAAGGAGAGTCATCATGCAGTTGCCCACACTTATAACACAAGAAACAATAGGTAGCCTAATCCTCCTCTTGTTATTCCCACTTCTCTTCCCGATCCTCAACCTCTTCTTCCTCAATCACCTCGTATTTTACAAACTATTGGTAAAGAATATGATATTGTTGAAGAACTCAAAGCTAATCCTACCAAGATATCCCTTTTGGACTTGATTCAAATTTCTTCAACCCATCATGGAATGTTACAAGATGCCTTGAAAACTTTGAATGTCCCACCCACAACGACATTCAATAATACAACTTCCTTGATTGATTCTATCACATCGCCTAAGGCTCAAATTGTGTTTACCCAAGATAAATTACCCACTAGTGAGATCCAACATCAATATGATCATTTAATGATTGTGGTTATCATAAATGATACTGTAATAAGACGAACACTAGAGGACAATGGTTCTGGCCTTAACGTTTGTAGCATTAACTTGTTGCATAAAATTAATGTCGATACATCTCTCATTAAGCTTGATTCTCTCACTATTGAGGCTTCGATAATGTTGCCAAATATTCATTAGGTATCATCACCTTACCTGTTAAAAGAGGTCTTGTTACTTTTTCCACACCTATTCATGTCATGCCTATAAATCTCACATATAACTTGTTATTAGGGAGACCTTGGATTCATAGCATGCAAGTTGTTCCCTCTACATTGCATAAGAAAGTTAAATTCCTATACAAAAATAAGACATATACCTTGCTAGGTGATACCAATCTCCAAGCTTGTCTCCAAACATCAACATCCAAATCCTCTTCAACTGGTTCTTCCCCAACTAGCTAAGATGATTCTTCTAAAACTTCTATTCCTACTAGTTTGTCTATTTTCTCCAGTCTATCACCTACCTTTGGTTCATCTCCTATTGATTCCTCAAATGAACCTAAGGTTCTTGAAGAAAAGCCTTCTCAACTTGGTTCTACCACTAAAGATGTCTTTACTCTTGAAGAGATTCTTGTAGAAGATGATTGGGGATCCCTTGACTTTAATCCTACTTTCATAGGAGAATATAAAATTCCCCCTAGGGAACCCAAGGTTGAAAAGAAGAAATAAGAAGAAGAACCTAAAAAGAAATCTACTTTATCTGGGCCATTGAGTAATAACTTTGTGGCAATTTCTCAGACTTCATCTCCCTTGGTTCCTAATCTAGAGGATTTTGATCCTTCACTTTATGAGAATCCCCCTTCTCTTTCAGAAATGGCTAACCTTTATAGTCCTGATTTTCACATGCTAGCTAGGTGTGGATATAATGGTAATGGTTGCAGTGCCCAACAACAAGGGATAAAGGTTCCCTTGGAAAATAACTTCCGTGACACAACATTTGGACTTGGATATGATCCTTTTGAGTTTACTAAAGATTCTAAGAGACCATCTATTAGTGTTAATATCATTGCTACTTCTCTTTCACTAAAATATCCAGAGTATATTGACTATGACTCTTCTAGTGTCTTTTCTTTGGATTTTTTTCCCACTGATGATTCCTTAGCTGAATTCCTATGAGTCTATGACAACCTTCCTTGTTATCATCATAATCGCGGCCTTCCCTATTGTTTGAATACAAAAACTTACTTTGGGAAAGAAAGAAATAACAATGAGATAGTTAAATAATTTCCTCAGTTGAAAGACGCTCCTCAACAAAGTAATCTTCTCATAAGTGAAACTATTGATATGTGGATGGATCCTTGTATCAAAGATAAAGTTACTCAGATAGGGAAATTCTTGGATGAAGAAGAACAAAAACAATATTCTGAATTGTTACACGAATTCCTTGAAATCTTTGCTTGGATATATTCTGATATGCCTAGTATTGATCCTAAGATTGTCACTCATAACATTGTCTTAGTTCCTGATGCTTAACCTATGAAACAAAAGATTCGAAAGATGAAACCTAAGGTAACATTGCTTGTTAAGGCTGAGATTGAAAAGTTATTGGATGCTTGATTCATCTGTCCTATCAATTATTTCCCATGGATTTCAAACATTGTGGTCATGGCTAAATTTGATAATAAGATTAGGATGTGTACGGATTTTTGAGATCTTAATAAAGCCTCTTTGAAAGATGATTTCCCTCTTCCAAATATCGATATGATAGTAGATTCTGTAGCAGGCCATGCTTTATTATCCTTCATGGATGGTTTCTGAGGATATAATTAAATCTTCATTAATCCTCAAGATCAATTCAAAATTGCTTTTACCTCCCCTTGGGGCACGTTTTGCTGGGTTATGATGCCTTTTGGATTGAAAAATGTAAACGCTACCTATCAATGTTCTATGACCCTCATCTTCCATGATTACATGCATAAAATCTTAGAAGATTACGTTGATGACATCTTAGCTAAATCCATCCTTTGAATAGATCATGTTTAGATCCTTCGTCAAGTATTTGAGAGAATTCACAAGTACAACATGCACTTGAATCCCCAAAAGTGTGTTTTCGGTGTAGATAATGGAAAAATATTAGGATTCATAGTTTCACATAGTGCAATTGAGGTGGATACAAAGAAAATAGATGCCATTGTCAACATGCCACCTCCTAAAAATATTTCCCAACTAAAAAGTTTACAAGGAAAGATTCAAGCTATTCATAGGTTTGTTTCTCAACTTGTAGATCGTACCTTTCCTTTTACTCAATTGCTTGAAAAGAATATCACCTTTCAATGGAATGAGGATTGTTTTCAAGCATTTGAAGACTTAAAAACATATTTGGCCAATCCTCCTATTCTCCAACCCACTGACCCTTCTAAACCCTTTCTTTTATACATAGTTGCTTCCCTTCATGCTCTTGCGTCCTTATTGGCACAAAGTGATAAGGATGGTAGAGAATGTCTAGTTTGTTATATAAGTCACACTCTGCTCGGTTACGAAGTCCGATATTCTGTGATAGAAAGACAGTGCCTAGCTTTGGTCTTTACAACCCAAAAATTAAGGCATTATCTTTTGAATGCTGAAGTCCATGTTATCATTAAATTTGATCCTCTAAAACATATTTTAGGATGCTTAGCCAAGTGGGTTATGATGTTGAGCAAGTTTGACCTTAAGTTTGTCTTGCAGAAGGCAATAAAGGGTCAAGCGTTGACCGACCACTTAGTTGAGGCTCCTTCACTCTTCTCCCTACCTAACCCTGAATCTTTTCCTGATGAATGCATTCTCTCTACTTAGGTTGATGAAACTTGGGAGTTATATTTCGATGGCTCTAGGTGCCGTACAAGATTGGGGGTAGGGGTTGTCTTAATTTATCCTAAAATGAAACCTATCCCTTTATCATATTGTCTCAATTTCTTGTGTACCAATAACATTACTGAATACAAGGCTCTTATAGATGGAATTAAAGAAGCCCTGAGATTAAATGTGAAACACCTACATATATATGGAGATTCTCAACTAATCATAAGGCAAGTGACATGAATTTATCAAGCTAAGCAAGATAAACTATCAAAAAAAAAAATTAGCTATATCCTTGTTGAAAAAGTTTGATTCTTATATCATGTAGTCTATTCCTCAAAAAGATAATTGACATGCTGATGCAATGGAATGTGTAGCCTCTATTGTGTCTTTAGAGGATCCCTTGGTAGATCTCAAATTCACTATTCACAACCTCAATACCTTGGCTATTGCTGATAATCCTAGTGATGTGGCATATTATTGCATTATAGATTTTGATGAGTGGTACTCGCATATCATGAGATATCTGAGTGATGGTACCTTTCCCGATTCTACAAACAAGAATACTAGGGCTAGGATTTGCAAGTTGGTTGCTAGATACATTATCCTTTCTAATGTTCTTTATAGGGGGGGTTATAATGGTCTTCTCCTTTGATGTCTTAACAAATATGAAATTCTTATTGCTCTTGAGGAAGCACATTCAGGTTCTTGTGGGGGGAATTTTGGGGGTAGATCTTTAGTTTAGAGATTGCTCTGAATCTAACATTATTGGCAAACCATGGAAAAGGATTCCTTTATGTTTGTTAAGAAATGTCATTAGTGTTAGCAACATAACAATTTGATCCATGCTCCTGCCCAAGAACTTCGATCTCAGGTAGCGTCTTGGCCCTTTTCCACACGGGGTTTGGATCTCATTGGTAAAATATCTCCTCCCTCATCTCAAGGACATAGTTTCATCATAACCGCCACTAATTACTTTATGAAGTGGGTAGAATCAATTCCTCTTTGATCCACTACCACTGAAGTAATTTGTCAATTCATCTCAGATAACATTATTTCCCTATTCAGAATACCTTCCACTTTGGTTTTGGATAATGGAAGATAATTTAAAAATAAAGACGTGAAGAAGTTTCTTGAGAAAGATCATATTCAACACAAATTTTCTACACTATACTATCCTCAATCAAATGGTCAAGCCTAATCTTCAAATAGAATAATCGAACAAATCCTCTGTAAGACCTAAACAAGCATGGACATGATTGGAATACTCAATTGATCTACGCTCTTTGGGCTTACCAGATAAGTGTGCGTATTGCTACGGGTTGTACTCCTTATAATCTTGTTAATGGTGCTAATGCTATTATGCCTTTGGAGTTAGAAATTCCATCTTTAAGGGTTTCTCTTAAAGGTATAGTGGATGATGATTCTTATAGAGAACAAAGGCCCCAACAACTTGAGATTCTTGATGAATGGCGTATAAATTCTCTTGAGCATATTCAAGCGTATCATAAAACTTTACAATAAAGCTACAATGATAAGGTCATTAAATGTTCCTTCTTAGTAGGTGATTTAGTCTTCTATGAAAATTAGCGCAACGTGAATGCCTGACGTAAGGAAAAAGGAAAATTCAGTCTTAATTGGCTTGGCCAATATATTGTCATTGAAGTCTATGGATTAGGTGCTTACAAGATAGCGGATGTGGAAGGTATGCCTCTCAAGGAACCCATAAATGCTATGCATCTTCGTAGATACTATGCCTAGTCTTCTTCTCTTTGTCTTTTTCTCTCTTTATAGTTTATTCTCTCTCCTTGTGCCTTTTCTTCTTCAAATTGGATAATATGTTAGCATATATTCATTGAAGTATGTGGTATTAAATGATATTGTATTGTTTAGTCTACATTACTTCATTCTTAACAAGCATGTTTCTTCACTTGATAGTTTATCTTGGACTCATTTATGTAAATTGTAATAGATTTACATTTTTATATGTGCTAGCATGTTATATGATTTCATATGTGTTGAGTAGGATTATATTATGTTGTGTTTAATTGGGTTTAATTAAATCACATTAGTCATATAATTCTTAAGCTTAACACATTTTTCTTCATCATCAAGGTAGCATTTAATTAAATACTTAGCTATTTAATTAGATCACAAATGTATCAATTCAATCATGAAGCATTGAGAAATGAATCACATGGAAATTAAATTAGACATACATGTTCGTTACCAAATATGTTACTTTTAATCAAAGCAATGCATACATTATTTTCAAGAATTAAAATAACATGTTTGAGATAAAATATAAGCATAAATGTCATAACATGTATATCATTGCACATCAAAAAAGTATCACAATACAATCATCTCCTATCCCTAGGACTAGTAGCTGGAGGATGGTGACTAGATGTCCCCTCTTGATTTGGCCATGGGAGTAGACCCATGGGTGTGTATCATGATGTGGAGTGTGAGTGACTCTACGAGGAGTTCCTATGATCCCTCTCCATCATGATCCCATGATATGTGGCTGCCTCTACCTGAGTCACTGCTAGATCTCACTTTGTCTGTTGTAGCCTCTCTCTCTCTCTCTCTAGGCATCCATCTCAAACTGAATGGGGGTGAATAGTACTCATGCCGCTCGACACTCCCCTTTGATCTATGCATTATGCATTTTGGATAAGGGATCACCACTCCTAGATACCAACCGCAGAGATAGAAAGAGGTTTGTCATCAGTAACATTCTATATCATCAAATCTAATAATTAAGATGCATAAATTAAATAATCATAAAAAAAATATACATGGATCTCCCTCTCACCAATAAGGGTCATTGAAAGGGACCTCCTGTGACTGGGACCTACTAGGCTCTCCATGCTCATAATGTCTCTACATAGTGGGCATGGAATGGTGGGACTAGAATCAGGACCCCTTATAGGGTCCTTCTCCACTTGCAATGGAATGCTCAGTGGATCTAAGGCTATGGTGTCATCCTTAGAGTGATGAGGAACTACATATGACTCATCCTTCTCAGCCTCCTCATCCTCCTCATCCTTGTCCTCATCCTCCTCTCCATCATCTTCATCATCACCATTCTGATTTGCCTCTCCTACATCAAGATCATCTCCATCACCACCAATCTCTTGCTCTCCTACATCATCATCCTGATCATCTGTGTTCTCCTCAACAAGGTCCTCAGATGTATCAGGATCCTCCTCATCACCCGCATGTCTCCATGGTCCAGGGTTTCCTCTAGGGAAGTCTGCTGGAAAGATGACTCTAGGGTATGTCCTACCCCACCAAGTGATGTACCAACAGTGTGCACCCACATCATCTCTATAGTCAGTCATGATATCCTGATACAACCCATCTGAATCTATGATATCAATCTTGTTGCTAGTAGGCCTCAGAATGGCTCCCGACTTAGGAGTCACAAATGAGTGCCAGATATAGATAGGCACATCTGTAGGGACAAATTGCTCAAACCCAAACTGCCACTGAACTTGATCGAAGTAGAATGGGACTACAATGTGGTTGTACCACTGCTCTAGAAGATGGTTCCTCTGCATACAAAACAAATGCCTATATATATCTTCCCACATGTACATCCTGAGGTAGGATCTCCATCTGATAAACTCTGCTGTCAATTTGTCAAACATCACTCTCCAATGCAACAAATCTCTGAACTGCCACTCATGGGTGAGAGCATATGCGAACACCCTAGGCTACTCTAAAACCAAATCAATGGGTACTCCAGCGGTTCTAGTACACATAATGTTCTTGAATATCTAGTTCTGTTGTAGTGTGTAGGTCATCAAGATGCACCCCTATCCAAACACATACTCTCCTAGGTCATGAAAGAGGTGGGATAGCATGCTTCGCCCCTAGGAGAATACCCTCTAATGTCTCTCCATAGCTCTAACTGCATAAGAGAGACCTCCATGCATGTGAGTGCCATGCCCATTAGGGTACATGTCTAATGCAATGGTAGCAATCTTCAACCGTCTCACTAGTGGAACCTTACTGGTGGGATGCAAGAGCCAACTGATCATGATGTAGCCACTTTTCTCACCGAGTATCTCTCTCCCAATGTAGTAGACCTGCTCCATCCTATAATCGGTAGCAGTGTAGTCTAATCGATATCTCACTATCTCTCCTCTGATGGGAAGATGAAGTATGCAATATACATCCTCGAGTGTGACTGTCATCTCCCCCACAAGTAGAAAAAAGGTGGAGGTATCCATGTCCCATCTCTCCATCAGTGCCATCAACATCACAGGATGGAACTTGATGGCAAGTATGGTCATCACGTACCATAAACATATTTAATGCAACAACTCCCTATCTTTTGGTAAAATCCTTGGAATCTGACTCTAGAGGCTCTAGAAGGTGTGCTTGATAGTGTGCTCGCGAATGTAGGGAAGAATCTATAAAGTGAAACAATCAAATAATTAGTAATCACTCATTGACATCATCATCTAATCACAAACATCATTGCATCTATTCTACTCATCCAATGCTTGATCTCGTGCAACCCTTGGTCACTCCAAGCAGGGACCAAGGCGCCTTGAGTGGACTAGGGCACCCCTCTAGGACCAGAGTGCCCTGGGAGGACCAGGGTGCCTAGGTGGGACCAGAGCACCCTGGGAGGACCAAGGTGCCCGTGTGGGACAAGGGCACCTAGGGAGGAACGGGGCACCTTAGGGGACCATGGAGCCCAAACAGGGGGGCATGTGCATGACTAGACACTGACATCATAGAAACAAAAAATAATACAAACAGGAAAAGCCAATGACGAGTCAATGGTCGATCAACTCACCTCGTCGAGCAGTCTCTCGATCAACGCGATATAGCATAGGATCTCCATCCGCGTGGGTTGCTCGGATCGACATCGAGGCATGATGACTAATGCATGGGCTCCTCTGGAGTAAATTGTGTCGAAAGTCAAAACATGACAAATGAAAGTGTCACTTTCATATTTATGAGGTATGCACTTTTTTCGTTTTATGATTTTAAGTTAAAACCTTAATTTCACCCTTTTCACTTAATCAATCATAACTTGAGATAGGGAGCTTTGATTTTTTCTTCGCCAGCAGCATCAAAATAATGAATTCTCTCTCTTTCTCCATATTTATTTCATAAAGAGGTTGGATGTATAATTGAGCCTTGTTGAGAACAATCTTTCATCAAGGTCTTCCTCACAATTCGCTGTGGTAAACATGATACCCTGTTTCACCTCACTAGTAAGCAAGCCGAAATAGGGGGGGCATATAGCTACCTATGAATTTCATCACTTTCCTTAGTAAGCATTAGGTGATTTTGTGATCTAACATGTGGTTTTGTAGGGTGCCATTCCTAATTATGTACTGCAAATAGCATTGGGGGCTTCGTCTGACAACTTATGGATATATACTTTTTCAAAATGATGTTTACTTTTGTGTACTTTAGCTTGCATATGCATGTAGTGTCATATGATTGCTAAAGTGGGTGCTAAATGGAGCATCGTAAATTGTACACCCTTGCTAGGGTGGTACAATTCCATGCTTGGTTTAGCACCTGCCTTAGTGTGTTTTGCATCTTGCATTAATTTCTTTTAAGTATTTAATTAATTAATTTAATTAAATCTAAATCCATATTTCATCACTTCACACATTATAAAGTTCGGCCATTTACCCTAAGCATGCCCCTTTTCATCTTATTCCTTCAATTAATCATTAAATAATAAACCCTAATTATGTCCTATTTTGATCGTTAAGGTTTGATTTCACATATCAAAACATCTCAGAATCAGCTATAACTTTGGGATCCGCTCTAATATCATCATATCCAACGACCCTAAAAATTTGGTGAAAAGTTGGTCAGATCGTGTGCTAGTGCAACATGGTCCCTGACATTTTTCTCAAAATTTCAGGAGCATAATTCTATGATATTATAATTCTTAACCCCAAAAGATTGACAAGAAATTCAAATCCTAGGTCGGCCTAAAGGTGAAATTAAGATCTAGGGTTTTGTACATAAGAGCTCTCTATCTTCATTTGAAGGTGTAAGGAATCAAATCTCAAAGTTTTTTGGCTAAGGGCTAGCGATTACAAGGAAGATTCTATGTAGTGAAAGACTAGGTCTTTGGAGTCTTCAACAACATTCAACAACACCTATCAAGCATTCATCAAGCATTCTTTCATCAATTGCGGGCTTTTGAAGATATAGGAAAGCAATAGGAGATCACTGATTGAAGATTGGCTTGTCCCTTTCTCTTGGGGTTGGGTATGGTTTCATGTTGTTTCTATATCTTTGTATGAGCTTAATTACATCAATTTCATTTACATTCATGCTTTAGATCACTTTTCATCATTAATTTAGAGCATTTACTTTTTCAATTATAAGCAATTAGGGTTTACTCTTTAGGGTTTCTCTAGATCATTCTCTCATCCTAGGATCTTGCGCACACTATTTTACTATACATATCGGTTATTTGTTGAGGTAGAAATCACCAAAATAGGGGTTTGACTAAGGTAAAACCCCATATAGCCACCCAAAACTCTATTTTTAGCTACAGGTGTAGATTCGGGTCTGAGCGCCATTGCAAGTTTCAAGACCGACAGAGTGCATAGAAACTATTTCGAGGGTCAAATTTGTTCAGAAACCCCTGGGATAGGGGCGTGGTGCCCTGGTCCTCCCTATTTTCAGAAAACTTTGGCAGATTAGTGGCTTAGAATCCATAGATCCTAGTCTATCAGGTACAACTTCCAATTTGTAGAATCAGCAAGGGGTGTAGCACTCCAGTCCCATACATTTTGACTCGGATTTATGACAGAGGTGCACCTCTAAACTTTTCTCTTAACCTATACTTTTTAGAAGTATATAAGTTATTATCAGTTCTACATTTCCACATTAGGGTTACTTATGGATACCTATATTCTAGGTTAAATCATTCAAATTTGCACTTTGCATCACTTCTTCCTCTCATTTGTAACAAAGGAATAGAAACCCTAAGAGGTAATCTTTGGCTCTCTCTTCCTCACAAGAAGTAGCTAAAATGTGTTACCTCCCTAGGCTCTTTCATATTCCATAGTGTATACATGAGAGTGGAATTAGGGCTTGTTTGCTTAGTCTCACTTTTTCCCCTACACAATTTCCATATGCATCTTTAACATGTCTAGTGGCAAGATCAAACTGCTCTGCTATGACTATTACAAAATTAGGATCATGAGCAGCTACTAGAAATGATGCATACTTATGGAGCTCACTGGCTATGAGCTGAGTCAATTTTGAAGGATCCTCCTGAATTGTCTTGATAAATTCCTCCATGTCCACATGTCCAATCTTTGTGTCTCAAATTTGGTTCACATTTGATTTGACAGAGCTTTTTGGAAATATGTTCAAGTACTTGTCCTTCATTTTCTTAGAGAGGGCTCAGAGATTTGCCAAAGGACTGCACTTCAACACCAAAAAATAGTGTTCATAGAGTTAGCATCATCATAATCACGCCTTCATTGATCAGAATCAGAACTGAAATGCAAAAATACCTTAGGAACAAAAAATAGTGAAAATCAGCAGGTCAGGTTCTGACCTGCACTTGAAAGAATCAAAACTGCATATCGGGTTTAAAAACCTGATCTACAGATAGTGCAAGGAAATTGAAATGTTAGAAAAATAAACGTGACAAGTCAATTGGTAGAACATCATCTGCAGAATGGGTTTTAAAACCCGACTTGCACTAGGTGGAAGGTCAACTTGCATGTTGGGAAATAAATCCCGACATGCAGCTCAGAAGAAGAATTTTTTTTTGGCAGGTTGGACAACATGTCAGGTTTTAAAACCTGACATGTTGGATCAATAACATCAACCAACAGGTTGGGAAAAATAACCTGACCTGCACCTAGGGAAGATCCAACCTTCATGTCGGGAAATAAAACTCGATATGAAGGTTTCTAAGGAAAGGCAACATCAGAAGTCGGGATTTAAATCCCAACTTTAAACTAGGATATCATGCAAGTAGAAAATTAAAAACCGACACGCACAGGAAATAAACACGACCCAAAGATGTCAAAAAATAAAACCCGACACCATATGGCCTTGAATTTGTAGGCAGGGTCAATAAACCCGACCTACAAATTGGAGGAAAAATAAAATTAGGGTCTTAAAACCCCATAATGCAAATAATGAAATAAATAGGAAGAACAACCTAAAAAAAACACAAGGCATGATGGAAAATATCTCACACCTGCAAGAGATCAGAAGAAAATGAACATGAATGCCAAAATCACAAGTTTCTGTACTCACTTGAGAAAAAATTGCAGGTGCTAAGCAGTAACCAACAAAAAACACGATTTACAAATGATAAAAATAAAACAATAGACACATTTAAAAAGGTTAACAATATGAAATTAATGCATATTGCGCACCATGCAAGTCAGGGAAAAAACCTCAACCTGCATGAAGAATGGCCGACAAGTCAGGGAAAAAACCTAACCTGCACTTAACTCATGTAGAAACCAAAACCGCATGTCGGGGAAAAAACCCGAACATGCATGCCTAAGAAACCTACACATCGAAAAATAAAACCCAATGTGCAGGGATAAAATACCTGTAGGTCAGAATTTAAAGTTCTACCTGCAGTACATGTAAAAGACCAACCTTGCAGGTCGGACTTTAAAGCCCGACCTGCTAGTTAAAGGCAAAGACCTGGAGGTCGGTTTTTAAAGCCCGACTTGCAAGAAAAAACTTAAAATAAATCTAACTCAAAAAACAAATAAACAAAAGGCTAATGCCATAAAAAGAGGCACAACTTATGAGGTAAATTGGCCATCCTCGTAGTACATGAGGTACAAAATGGATAAGTTTTATTGGGCTGCCTCACGATTTCGGCCTTGCTGAAATCGATGACAACAACGGGCTCTAACTAGGGAACAAGCTTCATCACTTGAAGATTGTAGAATCCATAACTCTAAGTTCCTGTATCCATTGGGCTATAGAGCCAGGTGACAAAAAGATGACACAAAAAAACATCATACAAAAAATTACATATGAACATGATCTTCATACAACTCCTTATTGAGTAAAGAGCTTGAGATGTTCTCCACTATGAGGAAGTGAGAATGAAGTTCCATCAAAATATGCAAGAAAATAGCTATTCTCTCCACAAAATTGATGAATAGTGAAGGGGCACATCCATAGGGAAACAAATTTCCTGTGCATTCCTTTTGGTTCTCTCCTATTGTCTCATAGCAAGACTTGATCACCTATAGTAAATTCTTGAGATATGGCCTTCTTGTCAAACAAAACCTTCACTTGAATTTGATGTACAGAAATGCGATCCACCACCTCAGCCATTGCCTCTTCCAACTGAGAAAGAAACATAATCCACTTATCAAGCAAACTTGGGTAGGTCTCATCTTCAATGGCCTTGGCAAGCTTCAAAGATAGAAGTTCTAATGTGATAAATTTTTTAGCATTCATCCCATACAAAAGTTGAGAATTCATCCCATACAAAAGTTGAGAAAGGAGACATGTCGATTTCCCTCTTAGGCGTGATACGATTTGTCCAAAGGGAATAAAAAAGAGTTTTATGCCAAGTCCTTTATTTTTCATCAACAAGCTTCTTGATAATGGTAACCAAGTTCTTATTGCTTGATTTAGCTTGACCATTTCCTTACGAATAATAGTCAGATGAATGTGAAAGGGTAATACCATGATCAAAACAAAATTTAATAAATCATAAGATGAGAAGAAAAAAGAATTATCAGTAATAATCTTACGAGGAACACCAAACCTTGAAACAATGTTCTCTTTCAAGAACTAACAAACCATTGCTGAAGTAGCTTGCTTTGTGGGAATTGCCTCCACCCATTTGGTGAAGTAATCTGTCGTAGTGAGTATATACATATGACCTTTGCTGGATGAGGGATTCACTAGTCCAACAAAATCCAACCCCCACTACTGAAAAGGCTCCTCAATTACTACCAACTTGAGAGGTAAAGCATACAACTTGGGATTACCAACAAATTGCTGACATTCTTCACATTTTGGGACCCAACTGTATGCATCCTTAAACAAGGCTGTCCAATAGTATCTTGCACGGTAAATTTTGTGTGTCTTGACATGAGCTGAAAAAATGTCCTCCACAAGATAGATCATGAAATGCTTCAAGTAACCTAACTTCTTGTTTCTTATCTATGCAACATAAGAAATTTCCATCTATACCTTTCTTATACAAACCATTGTCCCAAAGGACAAAGTTCATTGCTTTCAATTTTAAAGTACGCTTTTCATTGCGTGACAAATGTGAAGGATACTCACCATATGTAAGGAAGTACAATAAATTAAAATACCACTCATCAGTGGTGCTGACAAAAAAAACTTTGGGAAGATCTTCAATCATGCCTTCATTCTCAAGCACTATTTCCTCATTAGACTTATTATCAGCAATCAACTGACATAAAGCTTTACCATGAACTAACTTAGTAGGCTGTATCTCCATGTCATATTCCTGAATTTTTGCAACCCAGTTGCCTCTTTTGGTTCCAAATTCCTATTGTGTTATAATAGACTTGACAATAGTGTCAGAAACAAGGGCAATGCCATGAGAATTGAGAATGTAAAATTTGAAATGTTTTACCGCTTTTACTATGACAAATGTATGCTTCTCCATTACAAAGTGTGTGCGGGAAAAGTGGTGTGATGAAACGGAAAACATGAATTCAGGACTAGTCCACACACCAATGGGACTCTTGGTGCAAGTTATGGAGTTATATGGAATAACTCAACTTCCCAAGGGATGTTCCATTGTTCTCTATCTCACAAGACCCCTCAAGCCAATGCCTTTTCTCTCAAATCACTGAGCAAAGTGACTTAGAGATGACAATCATGAGAATGAGGGATGTTTGATCAATCTAACATGAATGCAATCCTAAATGTGCATGATTTTAACGAATATGAATTAAACTAACATGTATATGATGATAAGATGAAATGATTAGTAAAATAACTATCCTAACATGATACCCTAGCTTAGTATGATTATTATGATAACCGAAATACTTCTAAAATGCTAGTTTAGATGATTTATATTCAAAGAGAGACTCAATGCTTTATAAAAATGTGTATAGATTAGATGCATGAAAATTGGATTATGAAAATGGAGAAATGAGGGCTCTACTTATAGGAAAAATAGGGCAATGAAGGGTCAAGATTGGATAATCTTAACAAGGGCCAGGATTGAAAGTTATCAATCCATGTTTACAATTCTCACTAATGAAATGGTGACAATTGTCAACATAAGACTTCTTGAGACTGTTGGCAAATGTACACTCCAATGAGAAATTGTAGGTGAATGAAGGTATTGTCATTGATGGCAACCTTTCAATCCTATGGCACCAACACTTACAGACTCTACACCAGCAGATAGTTTACTGGTAGCGGCAAAGATGATTACCGACACCCCATCCAACATGATTTTGTTTATTACATTTTGTATTTAATTGTAACATATTTTTGTAAGCCGACAAGAAAAATTGTAATAGGACTCATATATAAATACGAGATCTTATAGATCATTTGTGTAAGTAAGAATAGGCAGATGCGAACATGCAAATATTAAGGTAGATTTTGGAGTAAGGTTTATGGTTATTGTATGAGCTTAAACCGGTACTGAACCTGACATAGCAGATGCTGAACCGAAGTAGTACATTATATTGGATTTACATAATCCATTTTGTAAATCAGTGAGATTTTCTTTTGTAATTAAGTAGTGAGCTTTAGGCAGTGGGCCTTCCTGCATGTGCAGGCCCCTATTGTAAGTAATATTCATTTATTGGCTAGTGAGTGAATATTGTGGGTCACAAATCCCACCGAGGTTTTTCCCACACCGGTTTTCCTTGTTAAAAATATTATGTTATGGTGTGCTTATTGTTCTTATTTACTGCATTAATTCTGGTTTACTGATACATTGTTTTGGAATGCAATTTGTTTAATAAATTCAGAAAATCTGTAAACTAGTTAGATACTGATTCACCCCCCCTCTCAGTAGCTTTGGGAATCCTAACAATTGGTATCAGAGCCTGGTCCTCTTTTTTCAAAAGCCTAACAACTTGAGGGAGATTTTGATACCGGTACAGATGGATAATTTGAGAAAGCAATTGGAAACAACTCTTGCAGATTATGATGCAGAAAAGTTCAAGAATATCAAAGTTGAAGATGACCAGAAGGCTGCATAGGAAATCATTCAAGGACTTCAATAAAATTATACTATTGCTTGGAATAAAAGAAGAGAACTTCATGAGAAGATGCAGAAAGATGATGATGAAAAAGAAACTCTTAATGATCTTGTAAGCAAGATGAAACAAGAGAATATGACCTTGAGGAATGAGATGCAAGATATGACTATGAGATTTTGTAAAGACATTGAAGACATAAAGAAGAATGAAGATGACTTGGCTAGGAGAATCAATGATGCTGGAAATGAAAATCTAAGACTCAATCATGAAAATGATATGTTAAAGACAGATCTGATTCACTTGGAACATGATAAAACTGAACTCATGAGACAGAAAGATTTCTTGGAAAATGAGTTGGCTACTAAAAATCAACATAAGGAGAAATTCAAGAAAAGTTCAAAAGAACTTGATGATATGCTAAAAAATCAGAAACCTAATGGAGACACTAATGGACTTGGCTTTGAAGTTGGTGAAAGCTCCGATACTACAAACAATCATGATCACAACAAACCGGTAAGACAACCTAATGCATACAAATTTAATGGGAAATGCTTTAACTGTAACAAGTATGGTCATAGAGAAAATCAGTGTAGATCTAGAAACTATTAGAACACTAATGCACCCATCAGTCAATGTTCTAAATGCAACAAAATTGGTCATAATTCAAAAAATTGCAGAATGAATGTAAGATGTTATGTTTGTGGAAGATTTGGACAATTATCTAATCAATGCAGAACACATACCGACAAAGGATATGGAAAATCTATTCAGAAGAATAATGTGACTTGTTATGCTTGTAACAAGATTGGACATATTGCAAAATTTTGTAGAACTAAGGCATCATCGACAAATATCAAAGGACCCAACGAAAGGTAAAGAAAAGGTTGATGAGGTAAAACAAGAATTTTCAAAACAATGGATTAGAAAGATAGATCAAAATGTTAATGAAGCTATTCCTTCATGGGTAGAACAGAGTATCACTCCACCGGCAGGAGATTCTTCATCTAACTGAAAAGAAATCCCTTGGGGGTATGGCAACTAATTGAAAACATGCTAGTTTATCCTTGGTTGATGGTAAGAAGATGAATTGCTTCTTTACCAGTAGATGAGTTAAGTTATCACTTAACCGACAGACATTTATTATGGTAGTTGAAGGAAACGACATTATAAAGCAAGTGTTTTTCACTCTTTGTCACTCATCGAGCATTCAAATTTCCTAGAGTGCGAAAAAACCCAAGCGAAGGCATCCACAGTGAAAAAGTGAAGCAAAATCATTCAAGCATTCAAACCTAAAGGCATATTAAGGTATTTATACAATGGCTTCCTCCTCTGCACCTGAACTCATTGCAAATCCTACTGTAATTGAAGTGGTTAAATGCCCTAGGCCCATATTTAATATTATACCCGAAGTTGTGAAGCAGGATGATACCCTAGGAGCATTTTATAAAATACCCAAAGGAGTACATTGTCATATTGAGGAACTTGGTGCTGATGAGACTATGAACATGTATAGGACTGTAATTTGTGATGAAAATGGTAATGTGAAACCGGAACACAAGATAATTGAAACCCTAGGTTTTGTGGAAATACTTAGCATTCTTGATTTTCCCAAGGAAGTTATAAGGATTGTACTTAGCATAGTTCATGGGGAGTTCTTTTGGATAGATTCCATTCATAAGGTTACAAGAGAAGTAGTTAGGGCAGTGACTGGCTTACCTTCCACCGGTAGTAGACTAGAAAAAGGGAAGAAGGTCTCTAATGACACTGTGATGACCCTAACTGATGCAACACATGACAACAGATCCTTGAGAGTAAATGATGTCAAAGATATAAATGTAAGATTCATTAGCATGATTCTTGGATACAAGACTACACATGCTAACAGATTAAACTCTGTTTCTAGTTTATGTATCAAGAGTGCTTATGACATGGTGAATAGTAACACTAAGATTGATGTATGTGAATGGTTAAAAGATGAATTGATTGATAATTTGAAGAAAATTAAAGGAGAAAAGAAAGGCACATTCAGATTTGGTAACTTACTTGTATGTCTATTGCTATACATCACTAAGGAAGTTCCCAACATATGTAGAAAATAATTTGGTTTTGACATACTGGTAGGAAAACAACTTTTGGATATCTTTAACAACATGGGAGATGACAGGGAGTAGAACATAATTGAATACTTTCAGGCATTTAAGGCTAGAATGAAGACTAGGGAAAGACTACCTCAAACCATAGTTGACAAATATAAGAAGGAGGTATGTTTTGTTATTAAGAAAGATGAAATCTGGATGGAAGCAGTGGTTCCTAGAACAATTTGGGTAATTGAAATGGGTTATGAGGCAGATGAAAACATATTAGAAACATATGCTAAATCCCTCCTTGAAGCCCCTAGAGAACTTGGAGAAGAAGTATTTGGAAATGTTGAAACCATTGAAAGAAAAGTACAAACCATGAAACAAAGGAAGAAAAGAGAACAAACAATCGGAAAGTAACTAAACAGGCAAAAGTAATCAAGGACGACTGGTATCAAGGAAAGTGACCTAGAAGGGTTACAACTAGAAGCACATCTTTCACCGGTTGGTACCTCCTTCGACAGTGAAATACTGATAGAGTTTCAGAGAGTAGAAAGGAAAAGGAAACCTTCACTGTTACCCTCTCCTACACCAAAGAGAACAAGAAGGAAACACCAAGCAGTAAGGCCTTTGACTAAGAAAATTACACCAAGGAAGAAGAAGGAAAAACAAGTTTTCCCTCCACTTGATAATATTCTAAATGAAATAACTGAAGATGGAAACTTTTCAAATGTTAGCAAGTTGTATAGTATTTTTACAAATGAAGAAAATGAAAGAATAAAAAATAGTTTCATTCTACACTTAGATATTTACAAGAAATTTTTGATAGAAGTTGTAGATGATCTACCAAGTGATGTGTATAGGAGACTAGATGCAAAGAGATTAGCAATTGTGGAATTGGATAAGAAGATAAAGGTAGAAAAATTACTTGCAGTTCACCTAGTGAAATCAACAGAAGAAATTGATGAACTGATAAGTGAGGCAAACAAAACTGTATTTTCCACTGGTCATCAACATGTAGCTTTAATGGCTGGCAGAATGAATGAAATATTTGAAGAGATAGCGGATAAATGGGAATCTTCTTTGTGGAGAAAGAAAAGAAAGAAGAACTTAAATGACCTTCAAAGTCTATCAAAAGGATAAGGATAAAGGTAAAGGAAAGGTAGGCGGACCTCCAAGCATAAAAGTAATAGATAATTTGCCTCCACCTCCTTCTGATACTCCACTAGTTGAGACTGTTGACACACCACCGGTTACTAATAATGTTGAGAGCATGGAGACAACACATGAAGACATCAATCTTGATTCAGAGGTGTTATATACTATGAATATTGACACACAAGAGGTTAACATTATGGTTGATAAGGAAATGACTGAGAAGAAAGATATGGCAACTGAGCCATCGACTGAGAATATTGCTATAGAAACACATGTTGAGGATATAGTTGGAAATGTTGAGATTGGGATTGAAACACACACTGAACAATCAACTGATCCCCTAGATACTGGAAAGACTGATACCACTGATGTACACACTGAGAAACCTACTGAGTTAGAGAAACTAGTTGATAACATAGAGAAATTTGTTGAGATACTGGCAGTAGACAGTTTAGAGGTACATACAGAGAAACAGGTAGAAAACACTGAGACTTCATCAGAGAAACCGACAGAAGAAAGAACAGAGAAACATGCTGAGGTACACTCTGAGAAACATGAAGAGAAAAAGGTTGAGATAGAGACAGTGCCACCGATAATAGGTGAGAAACCCAAGCCTTTTCTAGTTGAGATGCAGACACAGATTGACCTACCAGAGGTCACCATAAGAAAAGAGGTTACTCACACTAACAGAATGCAGATTATTAAGGTAGTTGGACAATCTTCTGGTTCTTCCATGACAAAATTCAGACCGACAAATGTAATAGAGATATTATTGGATTCCATCAAGAAAATCATAGATTGCAATGCACTTACATATAAGGCTATTGATGACATAATTCCTTTATTGAAATTGATTGCACCCAAGTGCAATTTTGAAAATAAAGATTCTTTGAGTCAACTAGACACATTGTCTAAGTATATCACCGACAACCTATTGATAGTTGATCAGATTAACGAGGAGACATTCAGTGAGAAAATGAACAAGGAAAAAGAAAAATTCTTTGATGAGACAATAAAGAAGTGCAAGGAACACATTGACACCCTCTTACCAGCACTAAACAAAACATTAATGAAATTTAAGGAGTTGTACAAAGACACATGTAAGACAAATATTTTGATAGTGGATATAGACAAGGAGATCAACATAGTACAGACAAAAATAAATGATATAGCTAATAATCTCATTGGTTCATCAGAACCCATATCGGTAATAGAGCGAGAAATTGCAGGTTTTGAAGAAAAACTTGAAAAATTGGAAAAGAAAAAGGAAAGAATACAATACAAGGCTAAGGAACTGAAATGTAGACTTGGTCTAAAACTTGATATCCTCATCTCTTTGAGAAAAGAGATTTCAGAGGCACTTGTTACAAGACTTAAGATACCGGAAGAGAAAATGCACAAACTCACCAGTACCATCCAAAGGATAGAAGCAACATTAAAGGATAGTGAAAGGTTCACTGACAACCTAAATTTTGCACTGGTAGATCTATATCAAATTGTAACCCACCAATTACAGTGATCCAGTTGTTAACTACACTTAGTTGACATTTTTGACAACCTTTGTCATTGATGCCAAAGGGGGAGTAGTGGAGATGAGAAAAATTATAAAGATCATCTGCTCAGGGGGAGCACACAGTTTTGGTAAATTTTTTTGGACAACACATTTTGGATACATTTTTGGATTTTTCTCATGAGTGTTGCCATCAATACCAAAGGGGGAGATTGTTGGCAAATTCACACTCCAATGAGATATTGTAGGTGATTGAAGGTATTTTCATTGATGGAAACCTTGCAATCCTATGGCACTGACACTAACAAACTCTACACCGGTAGATAGTTTACCGGTAGCGGCAAAGATGATTACCGGCACCCCAGCCGACATGATTTTGTTTATTACATTTTGTATTTAATTGTAATATCTTTTTGTAAGCCGACAAGGTGAATTGTAATAGGACTCATATATAAGTACGAGATCTTATAGATCATTTGTATAAGTAAGAATAGGCAGATGCGAACATGCGAATATTAAGGTAGATTTTGGAGTAAGGTTTATGGTTATTGTATGAGCTTAAACCGGTACTGAACCTAGCATAGCAGATGCTGAGCCAAAGTAGTACATTATATTAGATTTGCATAATCCATTTTGTAAGTCAGTGAGACTTCCTTTTGTAATTAAGCAGTGAGCTTTAGGTAGTTGGCCTTCCTGCATGTGCAAGCCCCTATTGTAAGTAATATTCATTTATTGGCCAGTGAGTGAATATTGTGGGTCACAAATCCCATCAAGGTTTTTCCCACACCGGATTTCCTCGTTAAAAATATTGTGTTATGGTGTGCTTTCTATGTTGTGCTTATTGTTCTTATTTACTGCATTAATTCTGGTTTACCAGTACACTATTTTGGAATGCAATTTGTTTAATAAATTCAAAAAATCTGTAAACCGGTTAGATACTGATTCAACCCCCCCCCTCTTAGTATCTTTGAGAATCGTAACAGAGAGGAGATTTAAGAAGAATTAATTGCTTGAGAAGACCTCATGGTTACCTTAGGAGGTAAGGGTTAAGGTTAGGTTAGGGTTATCCAATGGATAAAGATTTTACCCAAAGGGTAAAATCTTGTGCAAGGGTTAAAAGGATAACCATGGTCAAAGAAATGAATGCTTGATGAGACCCTTGAGTTAGATGAGGGTTGAGTTAGATAGAAAGTCTCTAATCATGCAAGACGGTTGAGTTAACCATTAATGGTTTAGAAGACTTTCAAGATTAACTTGTTGAAGACATAAAGCCTTTAATGGTTTTCAAAGACTTTGAAGGTTTGAGAAGTGACTTCCCTTTATTTAGGGATGTGACAATATTTAGAGGATGGGTTAGGCTAAATTATAAGTGTTTAGAAGAATCTAGAAAGGGGGTTTAGAGAGGCAAGTGGGAGATGTAGGAGAATGCAAGTGGATGGGGGGTAATTTTAATTAAAATAAATTACTTTATTTCAACTAAAATAGATGTAACTTGCACAAATACAAGTGGGGGATTTAAATAAATAAATTAGATTTATTTATTTGCAATGAACAACTTAATTAAAAGGGGAGAAAGGGGAATTAATTAAATAAAGTGATTTATTTAATTAAAGGGGTAGAAAAGACTTAGGTGAATTTAATTAAATAAATTGAATAACTTATTTAATCAAATAGATGAATGTGGATAATTTAATTAAATAGAGGAATGAGAGTAAAATGAATATTAAATATTCAATTAAGAAAGTGGTCATTTTTATACATCTACATTTTGCCCCTCTTTGAAGTGACGTGTGTGCACATGTTGATTCAAAGAAAATTGTTAGATATGTCGATGTCATGTGTCGAGATGTTGATATGATGATGTCGTGCCCCAGTTTTTGACGAACAATATTGATGATGCCCCCTCAAGAGATGAATCAAGTATTTTGAAAAATTTGCTGATTATGTTGAATGCATATTGTTTGATTCATCTCTCGAAAATGATGTTTGATAGGGTTAAAAGTGATAAAAATGAGCAAAATACATGCCCCACCTAGTAACCCTAGTTGACTTTTACCCTATAAAAGGTAAAAAGTGAGTTCATTTGGATTATTTGCACCTTTTGACTTGCGAGAGTGACACATGGAGAGTGACAAAATTTTTGGTTCCCTATCCTTTTCACTGTTTCGAGCGCGTTCGCCGATACCAGAGGCCCGCCGTGTATGGTCCACCTGTAAGTCATCTTAATTTTGCCCTGTTTGCTTTTTGTTTTGTCGATTTTCATCACGTTTTAAATTTTTGGCTTTTAAATTTTGTAGTTTAGTGCATAGGACTCCTTTCCTAGCACATATGATACAAACTTTAGCACATAAAGCTGTTTAGGGTAGCATCTGGAAGTCATTTTGCAACGTGTCTTAAGTTTAGGGTAGTGCATAGGGAGTTTTAGCGCATAGGGCTAATAGGGTAGCACATGCAGAGAACAGGGTAGCCCATAGGGTTAACCTAGCACATAGGGTTCCTAGGTTAGCATGATGGAGGATTTGGGTAGTGCATAGGGTTAACCTAGCGCATAGAGTAAAGGTCTTAGCGCGTAGCCGAGTTTAGCTAGCGCATAGGTGAAAGCGTAGCATGTGCGAGGGTTATCTTAGCACGTGAGCAGGAAAAATAGCTGGAAAGAAGTGGGAAGATTATGTTGTGGGGAAAAGTAGATGAGGGAGATGATTTAGGGGTGAATAGGTGCCTGCTGTCTTAATGTCCGATTTTGCTACTTTGATATTGATTGCCAGCTTGAGTGTTTGTTTTTGATGAGGATCCCGATGTTCTTTCGATATGGATCTTTGTTTTTTTCCTTGCAATTGAATTTGATGTTTGATATGAGTTTCGATTCGTGATTTCCGATATGGTTCTTGATATGATTTTTTGAGATATGGATTTGTGAGTTGCTTGTGTTATGGGTATTTGAGTTTGATTTCTCGATATGGTTCTTGCGATATGGATTTTTGATTTTCGATGTGGTTCTTGATTGCCGATATGGAACCTGATTTGATATTTCATTGTTTCAAGTTGCTTCAGATTTCGATATGGGATTTGATTTTCGATATGGAACTTGATTTGATATTTCGTTGTTTCAAGTTGCTTCTGATTTTGATATGGGATTTGATTTTTGATATGGAACTCGATTCGATATTTCGTTGTTTCAAGTTGTTTTTGATTTTGATATGGGATTTGATTTTCGATATGGGACTTGATTTGATATTTCGTTGTTTCAAGTTGCTTTTGATTTCAATATGGGATTTGATTTTTGATATGGAACTTGATTCGATATTTTGTTGTTTCAAGTTGCTGCTGATTTCGATATGGGATTTGTTTTTTGATATGGAACTTGATTTGATATTTCGTTGTTTCAAGTTGTTTTTGATTTTGATATGGGATTTGATTTTCGATATGGAGCTTGATTTGATATTTTGTTGTTTCAAGTTGATTTTGATTTCGATATGGGATTTGATTTTCGATATGGAACTTGATTTGAGTTGTTTCAAGTTGCTTCTGATTTCGATATGGGATTTGATTTTTGATATGGAACTTGATTTGATATTTCGTTGTTTCAAGTCGCTACTAATTTTGATATGGGATTTGTTTTTCGATATGGAACTTGATTTGATATTTTGTTGTTTCAAGTTGTTTTTGATTTTGATATGGGATTTGATTTTTGATATGGAACTTGATTTGATATTTCGTTGTTTCAAGTTAATTTTGATTTTGATATGAGATTTGATTTTTGATATGGAACTGATGTTGGACATTTGTTTCTTTGCAAGCATAGCTTGGAATACTCCAGTCGTGAGAGCAATTTCTGAGACCATAGTCCTTGATTCTGCGTTTGACACAGGTGGATAGAGATGTTATTGAGAGGTGTGGTTTATCATCTTTGTTGGACATGCCTCGGTATATCATTAACCGGGGTTTGCTGACAGCTTTGGCAAAGAGGTGGCACAATGACACAAACACCTTTCATTTGGCTATTGGTGAGATAACAGTCACTCCAGAGGACTGTTATCGGATTCCGTGGATTCCAGTGATTGGGGCACTATTTCCATATGAGTAGACAGAGGAGGATGGGATGGAGGCTCTTTGCCAGATATTCCATGATGATAAGATTTGCGGATATGAGATCCCTTGGCAGGAGTTTATAGATTTTGATTATGCTCCACTACCCTCTGTACTGGTAGGTTTTGTAGGTGGATTCTTGTGTCCCGACCATAGGTCAAAGGGACTGGTAGTGGGCTAGGGATTGGTGTTGGAGGACATGGTGACATAGGGATGCAGGTTCGCTTGGGGATCCTATATGTTAGCACACCTATACAGGGAGCTGCACTAGGTAGTGTATCTGGGATACACAAGTTTATCAACTGGGGTCAAATTACTACAGGTGTGGGCTTGGAAGCACATTTATGCAATGAGGCCACTTGTAGATAGGGATAGGCCAATTGGTCAAGCCTATGCATAAGGGTATACAGGTATAGTTTCCCAACATAAGCTGGGCAAACTAGAGCATTGGAGGAGGGTGCTGGATGATATTGATACGGTCATCTAGAGACTGTATATGGACTAAGAGGTATGGGTTGAGGACATGCTAGAGATGCCCTATGTTTATATGTTGAGATACCTGATTGGGTGAATGCCTTTTATCATTGAGAGGTTCTTGCATAGTCGAGTTCAGTGGCAGTATGGTCGACAATAGGGTGCCACAGGGAGCATGCTTATATGCTCATCGGAGATAGGATGTGCCAGATTGGGGTCTGACTATTGATAGTGCAGTAGTTTTGGAGGAGTACATGCATTTGGCTAGACAGATATGGGATTATGGGTTTGGAGTGGTGGATGCTAGGATGACGGAGGAGTTTGCAACATTCTTTGTGGCCCATGTCGTGGCACATATATTAGATCTGACAGAGATGATTCTTGCCTTTAACGATGACGAGGATGAGCAGCCAAAGAGGCTAGTGAGATGGAGAGAGGAGGGAGAGGAGATGGATGAGGGATATGGAGATGATGGAGGAGATGAAGGGGGAGGTGGTAGAAGGAGAAGGGGAGATAGAGGAGGGGATGGAGGAGATAGAGGGAGGATTGGAGGAGGGGATGGGGCAAGGAGAGGAGATAGAGGGGGAGATGGGAGGAGAGATGGGAGGGGAGATGGAGGAGATGGGGGGAGGATTGGATTAGTCAAATGACTGGGTGATGATGGAGGTAGGGGAGGTTTGGTTCTTAGAGCTGGTGGGGTTGGCAGAGAAGGTGAGGTGCTAGCAGTTGTGGGTGACATAGAGTAGTTTAGGCGACCAACCCAATGGAGGAGATCATATGCATTACCTCCACTGGGGCCTAGGAGAGGGATAAGTAGTGTTACCACCTAGGTACCAGTGTAGATTAGGGTACCATCGCATTGACAATATTTGAAGATTCAAGCACTGCATGTTACAGTGCAGGAGTTGTAGGCACAGGTACTAGCTCAACAACGTCAGATTACACAGATAACCGCAGAGCAAGATACGATGATAGAGTGCCTAGGTCGAGCAGAGGAGTTAGCGGAGAGACTACAGAGAGTGACGACCGGTGCCCCTATGAGAGAAACATAGAGGGAGATACGATACATGACCATGGTGGTTGAGTACTATAGGCGGCTATATGAGGATCTATTCCCTAGAGAGTAGAGGGCTCCTAGTTTTACTGCTAGTCAATCAACACGGAGTCAGTCAGGGACAAAGAGCAGAGGTGTTATAGGGCCTTCTCAACATGATCCACCTGGAGATTCAGGAGCTGGGACATCTGTTGCGAGACCATTAGCCTCAGGAGATAGTCATACCTGAGAGACTTGTCTCTACTTGTATTTTGATAGACATGACATCCTTTGTATATTTTGACCATTTTTGAGATATATATGACACCAATTTTCTGATCCACATGTGATGTGTTTATGGATGATGATTTATGCATTGATATGATGTTTCTATGATGATGATGTGATTCTTTAGATAAATGCTTTTGATTTGATATTGATTGATGATGATTGATGATGAAGATGCAATGATATAATGATAGGTTTTTGTGATGACCTATTTGATTTGTGAGATGTATCTTTAAAATTAGATGTATGATAATGATATGTTGTGAGATGTATCTTGAAAATGAGATGTATGATAAGGATATGATGTGAGATGTATCTTGAAAATGAGATGTATGATGATGATATGATGTGAGATGTATCTTGAAAATGATATGTATGATAATGATATGATGTGAGATGTATCTTGAAAATGAGATGCAACTAATGCAAGTTTTAAAATGATATCCAGCTAAATGCAAGTTTTAAAATGATATGCAACTAATGCAAGTTTAAAAATGATATGCGACTAATTGATCACCCTTTTTTTCTTGTTGTCATTCCCGTATAGTCACATGTTTTTGCTTTGTTTTTGTTTATCATCATTGAGATTTTTATATGTTGAAAGTTTATACAAGCATAATGGTATAATTGAACCATAACGACCTGAGAAAAACTTACATGGATTTTGCTATTGCAAGATGGCACAAGCATCGAGGTATAATCAAACCAAGATGACTTGAGTGCTGCTTGCGTATAAATAGACAAGATTAAACCATTTGTATGCATAAAGTGGAACAATGTCTTCAGTGATATGTTTCGAATCACATCTCAAGACAAGATTTGCATAGTACAAGTGATCGCCTCACAAATAGAAAACCAAAAAATATTAGACCTTCCGACACTTTCTGTAGCTTGATGCATCGTTGAGAAAATTTAGGAGATCCAATAAGTCAAAAAGTTCAAATGCAAAATAGTCAAAACTTCATGTGAGATGTAAACAAATTATATTTTAGAAAATCATCCATCATGTGTGTTAAAGTTGTTAATTGGGCCAGTGTTGTGTTTTCTCATTTGTTTGAGCTTTGGCTTGACATGATTTGTTTGGCATGCTATGGTTCTTGCTTGCTTGAAGTCAGATGAATGTTGCCCCTAGTTATAGATACCGATCGATGCGGATATGTACAGTGATTACCAAGCCATGGTGGGATATAATGAACTAATATTCAGATAAGCAAGGACAATGACTATGCTAAGTATGTTCGGGATAATGCTGCGTATAAAGTGTTGGGTGATGACCAGTAGTTATGACTTTAGATGAAAAAAGTTATGAGTAATGATAGATAGAGAAGATATTCCCTCACAAATAGCACCTGTTGCTAGGTTTTAACCATTTGTTTTTATTGCACCTTTTTGTTGTTTTGATTTTTTTGTTATTTTTTTTGATTTTTTGTATTTTTCACTTTTTCTGTGCATTAGACCACTCAAGTATAGATTTTCTTCAGATGGATGTTGTTGGTTGGTTCATCGAGCACATCTCCCTCTAAAGTTGTAAGTTGATAGGCACCAGATCCACAGGTTGATATTATGACATAGGGACCCAAACAGTTAGGTTCAAATTTCCCCTTCTTTTCTCGATCCTATTGATTTCTGGGATTCTCTTTGAGTACGAGATCACTGAATTTGAAAATCCTAGGGATGAATTTGTGGTTGTAGCTTCTACACATGCACTGCTGGTATGGTTTAAGGTGAGTATAGGCATGTTGGTGTTTTTCATCCAGAAGCTTGAGTTCTTGCAATCTGGAATGAGGCCTTTTAAAGATACTCTGAGTGATGGAATTTCTTCCTCAAGAGGTAAAATTGCTTCTGATCCATACACCAATGAATATGGCGTAGCTCCTATAGGTGTCCATATGCTAGTCCTGTATGCCCAGAGTGCTAGATTGAGTTGCACATGCCAATCCTTTCCTGCATTATTTATTGTCTTCTTTAGGATTTTCAATATTGTTTTATTTGATGCCTCTGCTTGACCATTCCCTTGTGGGTAGTAAGGTGTAGAAAAATGATGTTGGATTTTGAATCTTTCACATAATTCTCGTACATCCTGATTTTTGAAGGGATGTCCATTGTCTGTTATAATAGAACTGGGGATGTCATATTTGCAAATTAGGTAATTGAGAATAAAAGAGGTGATTTTATTTCCAGTTACTGTGGTCATTGGGACTGCTTCAATCCATTTTGTAAAATATTCTGTTGCAGTGATAATGAACTTGTGTCCATTTGAAGAGGAAGGATGTATTTTTCCTACTAAATCAAGTCCCCACTGACAGAAAGGCCAAGAAGTTGTAAATGGCTGCAATTCGTGTGCTCGTGCATGGATACGATTGCCATGGATTTGGCATTTAAGACATTTCTTGGAAAATTGATAAGAGTCTTTCTCCATTGTCGACCAGTAATATCCCATTCTTAGAATTTTTTTAGTGAGAGTAAAAACACTTGAATGTGTGCCATAGATACCTTCGTGAAGCTCATGTAAAGCAGAGTCAGATTCATTACGATCAAGGCAACAAAGAAGAGTACCATCTAGACCTCGACGGTAAAGGGTATCAGTAGTTAAGGTATATCGGGAGGCTTGCCGGATAAAGTTGCATTTTTTATTCCAAGATAGGTCAATGGGTAGGGTATTGGTTTTAAGATACTCATATATTATCCCATTAAAAGGAGAGTCTGAACCAATTAAGGCATAGATAACATGGGATGTAGAATTGTCATAGGCTGGGGAAAATAGCTTCTCTACCAGAAACTCATAATGACTCTGTTGCTCTAGAGTTTGTAGTAGTGAAACGATAGTAGCCATTACATTGGCTTCTTGGTTGTCCAATCTTGTTATTTGGTCGAAGGTGATGTGTACAAAATACCATTTGAAGTCAGCTACCATTCTTTTGTATGGTAGCAGCTTGTCATCCTTTGTTTGATATTCATTTCTAATCTGATTTATAACCAGTTGGGAATCTCCATGGACCTTCAATTCCATGTTTCTCCATTCCACAACCATTTTGATTCCTGTGACAAGTGCTTAATGCTCAACGATGTTATTTGTGAATGGAAACATGAGTCTATATGATCTTGGTATGGTGTGTCCTTCAGGAGTGACGAACAAGATGCCGACACCTGAGCCATGTTGAGTGTAAGAACCATAAAAGTACAGGGTCCATTGCTTGGTGGTAATAGTAAGGACATCCCTATCTAGAAATTTGACCTCCATTGGTTGCTTATCTGGTAGTGGTGCTTCAGCTAATTGATCTGCAATTACTTGTCCCTTGATAGCCCGACGCTCTGTGTATTGGATATCAAATTCACTGAGAATCATGATCCATTTAGCTAGTCTACCATTTAGAGCTGCTTTGCTGAGTAAATACTTGAGAGGATCAATTTTTGCTACTAGCTTGATTGTGTGAGCTAGCATGTAATTTCAGAACTTTTGAGAGGCGAATACCATGACTAAACAAGCCTTCTCAATGAATGTGTAATTCAGCTCATATCCATTTAATGTTCTATTGATGTAATAGATAGCTCGTTCCTTGCCTTCTTGATCTTCTTGTGCTAACAATGCCCCCAATGATATGTCTATTGTTGATATGTAGAGAATAAGTGGCTTTGCTGCTATTGGTGGTACTAGAACTGGTGGGTTCATTAAGTATTGCTTGATTTGATAAAATGATTCTGCACACTTGGTTTCCCATCTGAATGGTATGTTTTTATGTAGCAAATGATTGAATGGTAGAATTTTATCTGTTAATTGGGCTATGAATCACCTGATATATTTTAGCCATCCTTATAGAGATTTGAGTTGACTAATGCTCCTGGGAGGTGGCATCTCCATGATAGCCTGTACCTTCGCTGGATCTACTTCAATGCCTTTTGCTAACACAATATAGCTTACTAATTTGCCTGATGTCACCCCAAAAACACACTTCTTAGGGTTTAGCCTGGCTTGGAATTCCTCCAATCTTTGAAAATTTTTATCTAATATACCCAGATGTTCTACCCAGGTAAATGACTTAGCCAGTAAATCATCCACATAGTCCTCCATGAAGGTATGCATCATATCATGAAAGATTGTCGCCATTTCTCTTTGATAAGTTGCCCCAGCATTCTTCAAGCCAAAAGGCATGACATTCCAACAATACATTCCCCAAGGACAGGTGAACTCTATTTTATCTTGATCCTCTGGAGCTATCTTGATTTGATTATAGCCATAGAAACCGTCCATTCATGATAGCATTGCATGGCCTGCTATGAGGTTTACAATTATGTCGATGCTAGGCAACGAAAAGTTATCCTTTGGACATGCTTTGTTAACATCCCTAAAATTTGTGCATATCCTGATGCTTCCATCTAGTTTTGAAATTGCCACAATGTTTGAAATCCATTCAACATAGTCTATAGGTTGAATAAATTTGATATCTAATAACTTCTTTAGTTTAGCTTTGACCATTAATGCTACATGTGGATTCATCTTTCTTAACTTTTGCTTGATTGGCTTAGCTCAGGGAGCAATAAATAAATGATGCATGATTAAGTTTGGATCTATCCTAGGCATATCTATATAGGACCAAGCAAAATTGATTTTCTTTTCTTTGAAGAATCTGATAAACTGGTTTTTCTTTTTCTGTCAGAGATTTTGCTAGGTGTGTGTTTTTAGCTGCTTCTTCTGTACCAATGTTGATTGATTGAGTGGGCTCAATCAATATGGGTGATCATTCCTGATAGTGTTCAAGAAGAGTGTCAAGTCTCCCATCCTTAGGTGCCTTAAAAAGGTTTTCACCCTCAGATGCATCCTTTATTTTGACTTTTTTGTGATCTAGTGCTGCCATTGATTGGTTTTCAGTATTAGATCCTTTATTTCTTTCATTTTTGCAACTGAGAGACTTGGCACCCTCTTGATTGCAGATATCGTTATTTTGTTTGTAGGTAGAGTCTATTTCTGGGTTGATAGTACATAGTTAATGGATAATAGATTCTTCATCTGGGAAAATAGGTATGTCATGGTGTTCAGGTTCATCTTAGTCTATGAGATCAGGAAATGCAAGTGGTAAAGAGCCATTGGGTGGGTCAAGGTCGGCTGCGGTAAGTGTCATGATAGAGGTATCATTAAGGTTGTCTATGAGATTGGTTAAGTTAATGATATTATCGAGGTCTTTGATGGTATCATCTTTCGTGTATACTTGCTCGTAGTGTCACAACTTGTTTTCCTTAGCTTCGTAGATATGTTGTGGACCAAATTTAAGTAATCTAGACTCTATGCCTTGTTCTTCCTAAGAAAGGGGTGTATGAATAGAACCTTCAAGAATATCTTTAGTAACATTTGAACAACTGCCCCATTCATATTCATTAGAATCAGTTTCAGAAGTATTGTCACAAAGTCTTTCAGTGCTACTGACAGGTATGTTGTAAGGTGAAAAGAGATCCTTGATATTGATACTAGTCTGGTAGATTTCTCTGATTCCGTATCATAACTTGCTTGTACTCTTTGCATCTATTCATATACTGTTTCTCCTTGGGAAGTAGTGAGTTCTTCAGGAGGTGATTCTGCCTTGTTTTGAATAGGTTCCTAAACATGGTATACTTCCTTATAAGATGCTTCTTCTCTTTGAATGGCCAATTCCTCTAGTTGTTTTTCTTTTTCCTGGTATTCTCGCTCTTTCCTTATTGTTTCTATGGCTTGGTGTAGCGCCTCTTTCCATGAGTCCTCATTGTATTTCTCCTTTTCTTTCTAGAGAGGTTTTTGATATTTATTTTGTTTCGGCCTTGGGGGTAGACTGTGTCCATATCCCAATCCTATTTTTTCTCTAGAAAACTGTGAAGGAGGGTCCAATGGTTCTGTAAAGCCTTCTTGACACTTTCCCATAGGTCCTTTGCCATTGTATCCCATCCATTGCATGATCAAGAATCCTTTTACATACTGTTGTGTTAGTATGGCTACATCCATAGTAGCAGCTTTGACTTCTTCCTCATCCTTGTATAGCCAACTAAGGATGTTTTTCTCTTCTGATTCATGTGCTAGTGTACCCAGTTGAATAAAATTTCCATCAAACTTGGTGATGGGCTATGTTGCTTGATGCGTCGATGCAAAAGGTTGTCCATGAGATTTTGGTGATGTTGGTAATTTGGTTAGACACATGGGTTTGAAAGAGTATTCTCCCATGCCTTGCTCTTTGATTTTCATCTTTTGTTTGACATCCATGGATAAAGATTTAAGCTTTTCTTGATGATGATCTAGTGCTGAGGAAGTTTGGGCTTCCCTATTGTGTGGAACCAAGCTATCTTGGGCTGCCCCCATAGCATTGCAATGTTGAAAGGGGTTGTTGTTAGCAAAGATGGAAATTGAAACATTGATGGTACATTGATTGTACCACTTGCATTTCATGTATCCAAGGATGACCCAATAAAATATTGTATGTGAGGTCTATGTCTAAGACTTGGCACATAGTGTCTCTTTGTATCGGTCCTCCCTGAATAGGTAGTATCACTGTTCCCTTGGATGATCTCTCTTCATCATCATATGCCTTGATGGTGATATTTTTGTGTGGATCAATAGACTTCTTAGAGAAGCCTAATGCATAGATAAGTTTTCAGGTACAGATATTGAGACCAACTCCTCCATCTATTAATACTCTTTTAACTTGATGTTTGTAGACTAAGACTTCAATATGAAAGGGGAGTATTATGTGGATGGATCAAAGAGATATTATCATGTTCAGAAAAGGTGAGATTATGAGGCTCTATCATGTGAGCTACCATGGATTAAAATTTGTCAATATCCAAATCTTGAGGTACATTTGTTTCAACTAGCGCTTGTTCCAATATGTCCTTATATTTTGATGAGAGTTTGAGAAACTCGGGTATGGATATTTGATCAGGAGTTCTCCACAGTTGACTTACCAAATCATATTGAGTCTTGGGGATAGTGGTTGATGTTGATGTATGCCCTTTCAAGACATATTTTTGAGCTTGAGTTGTCACATTGATTGATGTATGGTCTTGTTTGTCTTTGATCTTTATGATGTTTATCTGATTATCCTCTGTGGATATGTGATTGATAGTGTTGTTATATAGATGATTTATGCGAGCTCCCCATGTATTGTTTGATGATGAAGCTCCTTCTTTGTTGTAATTTGGAAGAGGATTTTTAAAGGCGTCATGATCAGTATTCATTTTGAGACCTTCAACCGTTAAATCACCTATATCGATCATGTCTTGAACAATGTTTTTAATCCTCATGCAATCATTTGTGTGATGTCCTTTTTTTCGATGAAAATCATAGAAATGCGAGTCATTCCACCAAGGTGGTTTGATCTGGAGCTCAAAATTGTTTATGGTTGGTAATGTGATGATCTTGTTTTCCAGGAGTTCACGGAATGCTGATTCTAAGGATTGCCCCAAGGGTGTGTAAATGCGTCTATTTGGGAAATTATTGGTGTTACCCCTAGGATTCAAATTAATTCCTCGATTTGTGTTGTTGCATTGGGTATTGTTGGTGGTGTTTGTATTTGAAGGTCCCTTATTGGTATTTGGTAGATAAGTGTTAGTGCCTTGGTTAAAACCCTTTTGATTCTTGGTAGCCTGGGGATTACGTGATAAAGCCAATACTAGTTGTTTGGACTTCATATCATTAGCATCAGTTCCTCCCTCATTAACAATGTTTTTGTTTTTGGTCTAGAATCAGGATTTGTCTAAGGTGTTGTTGTTGTTCTGGTTGTTAAAATGAGATTTGGATGAATTAGTTCCTTCTTTGAAGAACTTCAATGTTCCCTTCTTGATGCATGCTTCCTCTACTTGGATTTCATTTTTGATTAACTTGGCAAAAGATGGTATGCATTGGGGCTTGAGTATATAACTCATCTCACTATTTAGATTGTCGATGAAAATCTCTATCTTTTCCTTTTTAGGCACATCTCGAGGATATCTCGAAACCATCTGTCTCCAATGTTGAAGAAACACCATGAATGTTTCATTGTTTTTCTGTTTGGTATTACATACATCTAGCATGGTGATTGCATGTTGAATATTATAGGAGTATTGAGTGATAAATTTATTGACCAACTCATCAAAGGATCTGACGGGAGGTGTAAGTTTAGACAACCACTCCATTGTTTTCCCTCCCAAACTTCTTGGGGACAACCTCATCAAATAAGTGTCATCATGAGCAAATTTAAGGCTCATGGTACAAAACTCCCAAACATGATCACGGGGATCACTCTTACCATCATACTTATCATATTTGGGTATATCTGAATTTGAGGGAAAAGGTATCATGTTTAATCTCCTGTCAAGGGGGTAAGGACAAATTTCATTTAAGGAATATCATACTTTGGTCCCCTGTTGCATGCCCTACATTTGTCTCTACAACATTTGCACTTGTTGTGTAAGAGAAACCATGGGCGCATTTGTTTGCTGAGGAAAAGGTTCTTCTCTTTTGTTATGCCTAGTTTAGGTATGGGTGTGTTCTGGTATGTTATGTTGTTCAGGTATGTTTTGTTCAGGGTTACATGTTTCCTTTTCTATTTGTTGTTCTTGATAAGCATAATTTCAAGACCTCATCCTAAAGATTTCAGTGTTGAAGTCTTCAGGAATCCTAACTCTTTTGCTTGTTAGCATGAGCATGTATTTTTATTCGTCAGCCTCTATGAGTCTTTGCATAAGTTTTTGGAATGAAGGGTTTTCTTGACATTCTTGAAGGAGCTCCTCAGTGATTTCTATTTCCCCTAGATTAGTATAATCGAACGGGTTTGATAATCTTCAACCCATATTGGACTCTAGTTGTGGTTCACTTTGCTTGTTTCATTGAGAGCGAGTGATAAGAGACATCTAGTAGAAACTTTCCATGACAAAGGGGACAAAATCTTCTCCTTCTTGTTGTTCGAGGGTTGGTGGTTCAAATTGAGCTATGTTATAAGTGATGCAAACTTCTGAGAAGAAAGTTGGGTTGATCTTTCCTCCACGATTCAAGCGTTGACTGAATGTTGATTTTTGGCAAAAGGCTCTACTTCATAATGGTTCATCGTCAAATTCGTTTGACTTTTCTTGAAGATACAATAGCATATGACGAAGAAAATTGCGATGTGATTTGAAGAGTTGATGATTTACGTAGAGAAATTTGTTTCGTTTGGCAAGTGTTTTGGAACTAGGTTATAGTTTCTTCAACTTAGTGTTGTGATGAAGACTTTTTCTTCTCAAAATATGAGTGGTCATACACGATTGATCAATGGTTTCCTTTGATTTTTTTGGATTGAGATACTTAATTTGAAAACAATCCTACTTTTATCGAGTAAAAGTTTAGATTTGCCTCTACGACAAAGTGCGTCAAATGATATGGAATAAGAGTCTCCTGATATGGAGACCCGATTTGATGACTTAAATTTAAACTAGGTATGTTTAGTTGATGGAATCCATTTAATTGGAAGACCTTTTGATCAATGTGATGATGTTACCCAATTTTGATTGGAGAAAGTTTTATCTCTAGCTAGTTTTAGTTCTGACAATTTTGCTCCAAAGACACTTGCTAAATTGTTTGAAGTATTTCTCAGCTGTTCTAGTTTCAAATTTTGATTGGTGAGTTTGACTAAGAGTCCAAAAGGGTATTCAAGACTGATGATAAAAACTTTCAAAAATGCTCAGTTCATTCTCTATTTTTTCAAGTTTTATCTATGTGTTAAGACATAGACCAGATGCGCTACTGTGTGATCCAGATGCGCTATTCAAAGCCACCTATGCACTATTCAAAGCCACCTATGCGCTAAGCTACATGTGTTATGCTCTAATACAAAGTTTTGAATTTTGTTTTGACAAATATGGTTATGCGCTGATATGTCTTGACTATGCGCTAAAGCTTGGATTCAAAGCGCTAAGGTTTGCCCCTAATGTGCTAGGTTGATGCTTCAAAGCGTTAATATGGTAGCACAAAGTGTTAATAAAATTTTTGCCAAATTTTTAGACTTTTATGCGCTATATGGAAGGGTTAGTGCACTATGTTTTGGCTGGTACATTCTAAAGTATGCTCCAAATGCGCTAGGACATTGCTCCTATGCACTAAACTACTCTGTTTACGCTATTTTTGGCTTTTTTGGATTTTTTTCAATACTTGTTTGATTTTTGATGGATGACTTTTTGAAAATATAAATTGCAAACACAACCTGAAAGAGACAACCAATTTTGCCTATTCTAAACAAATAGTATATGTTCTGCGAGGATGTGTTCAAATCCCAATGTTTTCACAAGTTTGGATACAAAGAAGATAAATCAGATACTCTTTATTCAAGGGTCATCAACAATATCATAGCCCACTAGTCTCAATAATTCGTCAGCTCAAACAGTTGTGTCACCCCCTAGGGGGCACACGTTCTTTTTCCTTTTGCCAGAAATTAACTCAAAGTGAATTGCTTCACAATTGAGTAGCTATCTTGGGAGATAGATGGTGAGTAATCTTGGGGGCGGATTCTTCCCCACCCTTGCACTATGATATTGAGGATGTTTAGATACTGAATCAACTCAAGATTTCCATTATTAAAGTTCATAATCAGGCTTTCATTTGGTCTTCAGTGATAAACTCCCTCGAGAGGCTTCCCAACCTTTAGAACAAAGGCTTTACATATTTTAAAGATACTGGGGGAAGGCTAATCGTTGAGCAAAACCATTGAAGGGAATTTCGTCATCCTCCACTTTTGATTATAGTGGGTTGGAACACTTGGTGATAAAGTCATTTCCCACTTAGGTCGTTCCCCTCTCACCAACCATTTAAATGGCACTCTAAGAGAAACTCAGGAAGGTAGGCCTCCTAAAGGATGTAAATTCTTGAATCACAAAAAGCTTTAAGAGTGGTTTGGCTTTTTGATCACCCATTTAAGGGGAGAGCACATACCTTCCACTTTCGAGACAAGACACAAAATAGTTCTTTTTAGACTTCAATTTAGTGATTTGCTAACTTCTATTGGGAGATGCTGCTCCAAAAAGGCATGGTGCTCTTTTTAATTTTCAAATCAATGATTTTTTGATCTAAGTAAAGAAATCTTGGTCAACAAATCAAATTTTTGATATGGTCAACAAAATAAATTCGACAGGGGAAGGATTTCCCTCTTTTGCTTTATCTAGAATTTGGAAGTGAGGTTCTTTAACTTGTGCAAAAAAATGAAGTGGATCCTTTTAAACACCAAAGGATGGTGAGGTTCATTTTATACTTTGCAAAAATAAAGTTTGTTTTTGTTCTTTTTAAATCCCAAAATGAATTGTTTTTCTCCCTGTGAAAGCAAGATGAAGGTTTTTCTTTTTTTGTTCTTGTTCTTTTTAAATAACCCAAAAGGAAAATGAAAAATTTCAAATAACTAACTTAGCAAAGTTAGAAACAAGAAAACCTAATCAAATGCCAAAAATATTAAAAAAATAAATCTTCCAATCCTGCAAAACAAGGGTTAGTGACCTGCAATCAAAACACTAATTAGCAAAAAAAAAGTTTCCAAGGTGGACTTCTACAAGTCTAAGTTCCTGTCTTGGTTACAAATATGTTTTTCCTCTGTATCTGCTATGCGCTAATCTGCAGATCCTATGCGCTACAAAATCTCTCCAATGCGCTAACATAAAACCTGGATGTGCTACGCTGTTGTATGGATACACTGAATTGATGCTTCAAAATGTTGATGCTTATCAGGAAGCAACATAAGTATTATGCGCTAAGGTTACTGTGAAATCTGCTAAGTTTCGGGTCCAACACACTAAACAGTACTATAGATGCACTAGCAGACAACCCAAATGCACTAAAGGAAGGCACCAACATGCTAACTCAGCTTTTTCGCATACCTACAATGTTAGTCCTACATCAAAAACAATTTGATAAATGGGGTTATGCCCCACGGTGGGCGCCAAAAATGTGTGCGGGAAAAGTGGTGTGATGAAATGGAAAATATGAATTCAGGACTACTCCACACTGTTGGTATTATGGATGTGTTGCAGTGGTTTTGTCATTGATGTCAACAATTATCCTTGGTTATGTTCACCAGCATGCTTCGTGACTTATGCACAGTCACCGGTATTTGGTTCATCGATAGGTTATATTGTTCACCGGCACTAAGGATGATTTATTATCATCTAGAGATTACTTGGTTATGTCGAAGACATTGTTTGCATATTTGGTTATTGGTCTAATCGAGTTTGCATATTTTCTATTACCGGCAAATAGGTCTAGGTTATGGACCGACAAGCGTTATCTATTCCAGATCGGCACGACATGTTATGGAGATGTTTTATTCATTGGTTATTATTGTAAATTCATTGAGCCAACATGATGCATCACATATTGATTCATTTGTAACTGATTTAATTGTAATATTCTTAGTGAGCCGACCTTTACATTTGGTCTTAGGTTTTGGTATATATGTAAGATCTCATTTGTGAGATTATGAAGAAGGTGTGGTAGAGGATTGTAATAAGGTATATGCGAATATAAGCAGAGCTATACATGTAGACATCATTTGAAGATTCAAGGAAGGTATGAAGAAGACAATCAGAGCTTAACTAGTACTGAATCCAACATATGAAGATGCTATTTTGAGAAGTACATTATCATTGGATTTAACCATCCAATTGTAGTTAGTGTGACTACCATTTTGTGATTGAGTAGTTTGCTCTAGGCAGTTGGCCTTTCTGCATGTGCAGACCCCATTTGTACACACATACTATCTGTAGTAGTATCATCTGATTGAGGGTAAGGTTTTCCACCGTTGTTTTTCTCCTTACAGGGTTTCCACGTACAAATATATATGTTATGTGTTGTGGATGTTATTTGTCTTTCTATTTCATGCATTAAACTTTACCGGTACTGTTATTAACTGTTAAACTGTCTACCGACATTAAGTTTGGTTTACCAATATTATGCACTAAGTTTGGTTAAGTTATATTTGGGTTGAAATTAATAGACAAATGACTCACCCCCCCCTCTTAGTTGCCTTTAGGTCCTAACAATTTGTATCAGAGCTAAGTCCTCTTTTTGCAGAAGTTTAACAGCTTCAGGAGATTCTATGGCAACTAACTATTTCAAGAAGGACAATTCGAAGCTTGATGGAACTAACTATGGTATATGGAAGATCCGAATGGAGACACATATGAATTGCATTGGAAAAGACATATGGGATGTTACAGAGAATGGCTATGTTGATCCTACATAGAGAACCTAATCCACCAACCTTGGCTAAAGATCAAGAGAATGATTGCAAAGGAAGAGAAACACTTTTGATCACATTGGCTATTTGGGATAAATTAGAGACATTGAATGAAGGTGATACCACTGTCAAAATTGCAAAACTAGAATGCTTCCAGGTCAGGTATAAAAATCTGAAAATGGAAGAAGATGAAATGATTTATGCTTTTATGGAAAGAGTTAATGAAATTGTTTTGGGTATACAATGTTGTGGAGGATCCTTAAGTGAAGATGAAATTGTTTCTAAAGTTTTAAGAGCATTTCCACTAGCATACAAAATGAAAGTAACTACTATTAATGAGTTGAGAACAATGCCTAATACATCAGTATCTAGATATACTTTGGTTGGAAAACTTTCAACTTTTAAACTTGAGGAATTTCGTCCTGTTGCTATAATTAAGATAGATTTGGCTTTCAAAGCTTCATCATCTGCAACTTCTTCATCATCGTCATCTAAAAAATCTGATTGGAAAGCACTCTATGCTAGAGAACTTGAAGAAATCAGAAGAGAGAATGAAGAACTTGAAGAGCTTGAAGCACTATTTGCAAGGAAAATGCCTAAAGGTCCAATTGGAAATAAGTATGAAGGTAAAGCACCATTTAAATGTTTTAACTACAATAAAATTGGTCATATGGCATCTAGGTGTCTTGATAGACATGCAAGATTGAAAGAAGCTAAAAGAACATATAAGCCTAACCCTGAATATCAGAGATGCATATTTAAGAAGAATAGAGACAAATAATGTTACTATGCTAATGAAGGAGTTACTGATGATTCTGATGAGGAACCGATAGAAAATGGATGGGCTTTTGTTGCAATAATAGAAGATCAACTAGCACCTACTATTCAATCGGTAGAGCAGGCCCTGGCAACTAAAATTGAAGAAAGGGATGAATGGATCATTGATTCCAGATGTTCACATCATATGACTGGTGATAAAAGTAAATTCTTAACTTTTCAGGAATACAATGGAGGTCTAGTAAGATTTGGGGTTGATAAATCTTGTTTGATAAGAGGAAAAGGCACTATATCTTTTGATGGTAAGCAAAATACTGACAACATTTATTATGTTGAAGGTTTGAAGCATAATCTTTTGAGTGTTGGTCAATTAGATTTCACTTACAATTCAAGAATGGTAAATGCAAAATCATGAATAGAACTGGTTTGGAATCTGCAACTGGTAATCGGACTAGAGGTAATATCTTTCATTTGAATAACAATGAGAATACAAGCTTGATTGTGTTGGCATTTTTGATGTTTATGTTGTGATTGTCATTGATGGACACACACTTGCTTTGAGATCACTTTTTGTATATATGAGTTATGCTCAACCGATATTTGTTCCAAATCGGTATTGCATTATAGTATAGGCTATCGGTGTTTTGCAGAAAGTGTTTACCGATCTCAAGTGGTATGGAGACCTCAAGCGGTTTGAGGATCTCAAGTGGAGCAAAGGGACTAAAAGCGATAGTTATCATTTTCCCAGTCTTCATTTTTGTCAACTGATAATCTATTTAATAATTGAACTGATATTACTCTGAATTACCAACCGGTAATCGCTAAAGTTGTATAAACCAGTAATACTCTGTGATGAGTTACCAACTGGTATATTTTGTGACGAGTTACCATCCATCGACACTTTGATGGTGATTTTGTGCCGTGTTACCAAATGTGTCTAGATACACTGAACCTAGGAACTTGCAATGTAATCCTATTGGACCGGCATGCAATTAGATTCCTTTTAAGAACATCATGTCTAGGGTTTTAGTTGATTGTTAGGGTTTAAGGTGATTGTTGAGATTGTTGTATACGTGGTCATAGAAGAAGAATAAGTCTGTGTGAAGAAATAGAGTATGAAGTGTTTGAAGACTAAAGTAATGCTAAAATGCATTAATAATGAGCTATCAAGGATCTAACCAAGCATACCGTGCTAGTATTTAGATCACTCACTTGTTGATTACTCACATCTTTGACAAGTATTGAAACCCTTAACTGGGTAGGCTTGGCAGAGCCTTAGTAAATCCTCTAACCAGGTGGTTTACAACTATGGATCTGAAATCCTCTCACAAGGTAGTCTTTAATCAAACTTATCTCCTAATAGAGATTGAGATTCCTAACAAAATCTGTTTTGGTAAAGAACATTGTATGACCTTAACCGGTCTGGTTACTATTCTCTAGATAGTCACTTGTGAGTTTCATCTCACTGTGGTTTTTGCCATTTGGGTTTCCGTGCCAAAATCTCTTGTGTTATGGTGATTGTGCTTCTGTGGGTGAATTCCTTATTTGTTGTTTGGTTTGCATGTGTGTTAACCGATGTGTTTGCAAAACTGTTTTATTGGTTTACTGCCAGACTATTAAAGTGTTTGAGTTCAGTATTTTTTGGTATACTAATTCACCCCCCCTCTTAGTATTCATCAATTGGTATAAGAGCCAACCTTTCTATAAGTCTAACCACTTGGAAAGAGATATGGGGGAATACATTGTGAGGGAACTTACTCATTGGCTCACTCAGACTGACCATGCTTATGATGAACTTAAAGTCAAATATAAGACCTCTTAGGCAAAAAGAAGAGAGAGCATGCTAAAAAAATGATGGAGCTAATTGAAAACAGTTCTTCTGATGAAGCAGACATGGAAGCCCTAGTTCAAGAAGTTGAAAAACTGAATGAGTCCAATGCCAACCTAAGAAGGGAACTTGAAGGACTAACTATCAGAATGTGTCAAGAGCTTGAGAACTGAAGGAAACCTGAAGATTTGGTAAAAGACAAAGATCATGAGATCTTCAAGCTGAAGTAAGAGATTAGTGCACTTACCGCTCATCTTCATGAAAGTAAAGTGGAAAAGGAATAATTGCAAGGTGAACTACACATGGTTGTTTCTGAGAATGCAACCTTAAAGGAATCCAATGCTGCTATTTCCAAAGAATTCACTCATTCAAAGGAAATACTTGCCAAATTCAATAAGAGCTTTGTTAAGCTAGAGCAAAAGCTTGAATCAGCTAAACTGGTAAAGAATACTAATGGACTTGGTTTCTCTGAATATGAGGAAGGTGAGACCTCTGGAACAAAAGATGGAGTATCAAATAAGCAACCGACACCAAAGGATAAAGGTAAGCAAAAGTTCAAACCTGTTTGTTTTAATTGTTTCAAGGAAGGACACACTACTAATGTATGTAGAAGTAAGGGTTACAATAATTTTCCTTATTTTCTAAATGATAAGCCTAGACCCAATAGATTCAATGGTAATTGTTATGCATGCAACAAGTTTTGGCATAGAGCATTTGAATACAGGTATGTTATGCACAACACTGGAAGGTATCCTCAAAGGAGTCAAGGAGTTTTTCCCGAACCCTCTGGGAACTAGAACCCAAACTAGTTTAATACCTATAATCATCAGTTAGGTAGTGGTGGCTATCAAGCGGCAACCGGATGGAGAGAAACCTGTTTTATTTGTCATGGTAGAGGTCACACGGCTGCAACATGTAGAAGGAAGAATGGAAACATGAATAATGGACCTTGGAGAGCACCTGGAATGATTTTCTATCATTGCAACAAATCGGGTCATACAACAAGATTTTGCAGGATGAGAAAGAATATATCGGATGATATACCAATCACTCTGGAAGGAAAGATTGATGTTGAAACTATTCAAGCAGATATAAAGAAAGCGTGGAAAAAGAAGCTAGAAGAAGTGATTCAAGAAGAACCGGTTTCTACACCTAGTATGGAAGTCACTGAACCGGTAAACTAAGCATCAGAAAAGCTTAGGGGGAGAAAATGGTAAAATGTTTCAAACCCTTAGTTTACATCGGTAAAAGACCTTAACCAGTATGTGATACCTATCATTTAGTAGAAGATCAAAAATAGTAAAAGGCAAATTAGGGTTTACACCCTAATGTGGAGCATTTATTGTGGTAGGTGAAGAACTTGTTTAAAAGGAATTTTCAAGTCATTTTTCACTTATCATTTTTCAAGCAAAGAAGTTTTCAAGTGCTAAGCAACGAAAAAGTGATTTGCATTACGATTCAAAGAATTTTCAAAACTTTGAAGAAGAATTTGAAGCTAATATCTGTTGGTCAAGTGTAGAACTCAAAGCGGTATTTCAGCAACCAAAGGAGTGTGTGGCGAAGTGGAATTTGCAAGCCCTAAATTTCAATTTACGAAGGTATTTTTTGAATTTCTCTATTTATCATGGCTTCCGCATCACACTCTAGTTCTAGTGCATCTGTTGATTCACTAGATTTCATCCAATGGAAGACAAAATATAATGCCCTATCTCAAATACCCGTTGGTGTTATAGTGGAGGAAGGCATTTCTGATTAAATTGACTATAAAATTGAAGACCTAGGATCTCTAGTGATCCATTCTTAGTTGAGTTTGTTCTGCGGAAAGGTCAAGAAGATCAAACCAGAATTCAACATCTTGGAAAAGAAGAAGCTTCACAATGCGGTCTCTTTACTTGAAGAGTTTTCAGATGATCACATCCGCATCATTCTGAGTAGAGTGCACGATGATAAAATGTACTTAGAGTGGACACATGACATCACATCAAAAGCTATTCATGCCATCACCAGTTTCTATAACGTCGGTGAAGTGCCAACCCTAAGGAAGATCAGCAAGACTGAAATGACTAAGGTCACCAATTATGTGAGTGACCAATGGGGAATGACCATCAATCCCATCAAGGATGATCTGGTCAAGTATTCCTGCATGGTAATAGGTTACCAGACATTCTATGCTAGCAGGATCAACTTTGTCTCTGCTGCAGTGGTAAATGTTGGGTACAAGATGATTATGGAAGATGCCTCATTTGATTTATGCACTTGTATGCAAAGGAAACTCTTGGTGAATCTGAAGTCAATAAAATAGGACAATGCCTTGAGATTTAAGTTTGGACAACTGTTGGTTGGGTTGTTCTTCTACTTCCAAGGTTACTTCCCAGGAGTCAGAGATATTCAGTGGTTTGCTGACCAACCAGTTACAAAGCAAATCAAGGAAAGCCTTCAAGTGGTTGGAACTGATTATCTAGAAGTTCTGAACAAATACTTTGATGAGTTCAGACACAAAATGAGCCAAAGGGTGAGAATATCGGGTAATATAGTCAAGAAATATGAAGATGACATCTCCTTCACCATCAAAGTTGATGAGTGCATAATGGAGGTGGTTGAGCCTAGACAGGAAGAAGTGGAGACTATGGATTATGAGGTAATGTATGACATGCTGGACGGGTATGCTTCTACCCTACTTGCCTCGCCACTTGATCCCAAGGAGAAGAGAACTAGCACCTATCTGGAGAGGATTATATTGGTTGAGGAGCCCTCAGTGAAGAAAGGGAAGGCAGTACCATTTGTATTGGCACCGGTTACTCCAACAAGTCCTAAAGTGACCAAGCAGTCATCGGCAAAGAAGAAACCAGAAGTTGCTCCTGCCAAAGTCTTTGAGAGAAAGCGAAAAACAAAAAAACAACACACTAGACTCAGAAGACACTGTATCTGAAGAACCGCCTAAGAAGACTAGGCAAATGAGGAAGAAGACAAAGACAACCAGCAGTAAACTGACATCATCAGCATTGGTAAATATTGATATCTCCTCTTACAAACCTTTGAAACTTTGTCAAAGAACTATTAAGAATATTAGAAGAAAAGTGCTTGGTGATTTGAAAGAGTGCTTTGATGATTTTAATGATGATGAAAAGGAAGAAGTTAAATAGGAAGTCATTAAATATTTATGTATTATTGACCGGTGGCCATCAAAAATTAAATCTGAGACACATGATTCTTTATATAATTCTTTAGATGACAAATGGCGCATTTCCATAGAGAAGGAACATGAAATAAGAGAGGAAGTATTTGCACAATATTTTCCTGATGTGCCTAATTCAGAACTTTATGAAGTGGTGGAAAGATATAAGGGCCTCTTCTTCATGAGAAGAAGGAGATTCCTATGCTAGAAGGAAAAGTCCTGGAAGTGATAAAAGATACCCACTCCCTTGTTCAATCCGCTCTAAGGTTGCACCAAGTGGCTGAAGCCAACAGGAAAGCTGAGCAAGAACCAAAAAGTAATAAATCAGATGAGGTGTATGGTAGTGAAGGAATACCAGTCACTGATCAAATGGAACCCATTGATGTTGATGCCTTTAACAGTGAAGATGTTACTCTGGGTACACCAATAGAAGTTGCAAGACAGGAAAAACAGGCAGAGGAAGAAAAGAAGCAATGGGAAGAAGAAAAGAAGAAATAGGAAGATGAAGAGGAAAAGAGAAAAGAAGAAGAAAAGAGGAAATGGGAAGAGGACAAGAGAAAAGAAGAGGAGAATAAGAGACAAGAGGAAGAGAAGAAGAAGAAGGAAGTAGAAAAGAAAGAAGAAGAGAAACGGAAGGAAGAAGAAAAGAGACAAGAGGAGAAGAAGAAGAAGGAAGCAAAAAAGAAAGAAGAAGAGAAACGGAAGGAAGAAGAAAAGAAACAGGAAGAGGAGAAGAAAAAGGAAGAGGAGAAGAGAAAGGAAGAGGAGAAGAGGAAACATGAAGAGGAGAAGAGAAAGGAAGAGGAGAAGAGGAAGCATGAAGAGGAGAAGAAGAAGAAGGATGAAGATGAAGAGAAGTGGAAAGAAGAGGAGAAGAAGGAAGAAGAGAAAAGGAAGACAGAGGAAGAGGAGAAAAAGAAGGTAGAAGAGGACAATCTAAGGGCTAAAGAGAAGGAGGGAGCGACATAGAGCACTCAACTAGAGACCCCAAAGGCAACCGGTAGTCAAGCCAAACCGGCTGATATTACAGTCCCATTGACCTCCAATCTGCAAATTAATCAGAGCTGCTGCAAAGCATTAAGCTTGCTCAAGAATGCCTGGAGGTGATAAGGAGGAAGAAGGAGCAAGACGTGATCCAAGCTACGGTGGATACTCTTACCGGTTTGATACCTGGTACTAACCTCCCAAGTACCGATTCCTCTCTGGCCCAACTGAAACTTTTATGCACAGTTGTGGAGGACCAAGTACAAAGCTTGGAAGAGGTTGTTGAAGCTCATGCCAAAAAGAAGCATCAAAAGGCTTTGAACACTGCCTTGGTGAAAAAGTTACATGAGCTCTGGTCCAATCTGCAGAAGGCACATAAGGACATTAAAGATGTTCTGGATGAGGGGAATCTACTACTCAACAAGATATGTCAACCCCATCTATTCTGTGATGATGTGCTTGCTCAGAAAGCCAAACTGAAAACTAATTTGCAGACATTCATAAGTGTATACACCTAAAATTGGCTATGAGCAATTAGATAAATATTTTATATTTATTTAATAATTATTCTTCTATTAAATAGTTAATTTGAAAAGATTAATTTATTTTCATGTCTTTCTATTAATTAATATTTTAATAATTAATTCATCTATTTTATTCCTCTAATTAATTAAATATCTAATATTTAATTATCCTATTCTTCTAATTAATTAAATATCTAATATTTAATTATTCCTTTCACCAAGTTAATTAAATATCTAATATTTAATTATCTCCTCCAAACAATTAAATATCCAATATCCAATATTTAATAGTTATTCTCCTATCCTATAGTCTCAAATATTAAATAATTTCTAAATTATTTAATCCCTTTCCAACTCATTCTTCCATCTCCACTTCATCTTCCCTTTGCCAACTCATCAAACATGTGGCTAAGGAAATTAATATTTCTTAAATATTAATTCATCATTTATCTCCAACTTCCAAACTTAATGAAAATTGTGTACGTACACATATTTCATAACCATTTCCTATATTCTCTCCAACACCCCCTACATCTTAGGAAGGACTTGAGTCCACTTGTCCTCTCATGCCTAAATTTCCTCCAACCATTCCTAGATTCTCTCAGTCAACAACCCAGTCAAGGTTAGATGAGTGACACTTGTCTTCTCCTTCCCCCTTTTTCTCAACCTTCACCTTTGCTCACATCCATTCAAATCTGTAGATCTAATCATGACCGTTGATTTAAGGCACAACATCTTCTCCTCTCAAATTCTATAAAATCAAGAGCTTCAGTTGAGAGAGTTAGTCTTCAAAATAGTTTTCAATCAATCATATGCATCCATGAGTTTTTGAAGCAATTAGCAAATAGCATTATCATTTTAGCAATCTAATCATATAGCATTATCATTTTAACATAATCATGTAGCTTTGCTTATCATACTATCAGTTAACTACAAGTTATCAGTTCATTCTTCATATGCCATCTTGGAAGCCAACAATGCATTGTCTGAGAGCACACCATCTGCAACCAGGAATAGTGGAGTTAGGACACAATGAGACATAAGCCATGAAGGTAAAATAATGTTTTATTTTAGTATGTATTTAATGTAGTTTCATTGGTGGATTTTGGATTTCCTGTATACATTTCCATTTGTATTTTGTGAAACTAACTTATTATAGGTAACATTCTAAGGATGAAATTCAAGCTCACACATTTTGGTGCCCATCGTGGGGCAGGACCTCGCATATACCTTTAAAAATCTCACAAAAAGTTAAATCAATGCATTTGTAATGCAGATTCACTCATGTGTGAATTCTGATAGCGCTTTTGTTCGATAGGTTAGCGCATTTGCATCATAAGTTAGCACATATGTCATGTAGGTTAGCGCTTTTGTTTGAAAAACTGTGCATTTGCATCATAGGTTAGTGCTTTTGTCTTAAATTTTGCACATTCATATCCACAGAGCAATGCTTTTGTAGTCTAAGTTAGCGCTTTTGATATGCAGGTTAGCGCTTTTGAACAGAGAGATAGCACATATGTTAGGTTAGCGCTTCTGTTTATAAAACTGATAAAATTTTCTTGCAGGTCTGAATGTCCAAGAAATTAGATTTTTTAGATTACTATCATGCGTGTGCAGGATGGCATTTAAGGCAAATTTTATGCATTTTATCATCTAGCTAATTAAAAGTCTTCATTTGGGAAGTAGTATATCATATCTTGTTCACCTAGTTTAACTAAGAGGATGAATTGACAACATGCAACTTGCTTTTTTGGTATTTTCTCTAAAATAGTTGCACATAGACTTCTAAAAGTGCTAAAATGAACACCATGCTTGTTGGAGCAATATCTCCAAATAGGATTTAGCCAATAATTGCTTTGAAAAGGTTAAAAAGAACACTTGTATTCCGTGTCTCGAAAGTGGTAGGTATATGCTCTCCCCTTAATTGGGTGACCAAAAAGCCAAACCCACTCTTTTACGATTTCTTTACTTTCAAGCAATCAAATCCTTTAGAGGGCTTGCCTTCCCGAGTTGCCTTGAGGGGGCCAGTGAGAGGGGAATGACCTAAAGTGGAAACGGGCTAATACCGAGTCCTTCCAATCCACTATAAATAAATCATGTTTGTGCCGAAAGTCCCAAACAACATGTGCTGATAAGTTCATACTGACACTATGTTTCCCCATAAACCCTATGGAGCATAACCTCTATAGGCTGGGAACCTTCTGTATTTACAAAGCTAAAAGTGCTGCATGTATGGCCACATGACCAGAAGCCTTTACTAAAAACCACTTGTACTAGTTGCCAAAAATCCTTCGAGTTGTTGGTGTAGGAGGTCGGACCTCTGAAGAAGCTCACATACATATGGTTCCTAGTAGAGATATAAAATTTTCCATGGGGAGAATTCATGGAAACTGGTGCTTGGCTACCCCGAAGAAGTGAGTGTCAAGGGCGGAGTGAGTGGGGTCAAGCATCTAAAAATCTGCTTTGAATAGTGTAGCCTCGGGGGAAACTCCATCTGAGATTCAACAACTATTGTCTCAACCTACCATAGGGATTGTACTTTCTTGTGCATTTTGTTTATTAAACACGGTGTCTTCTATGTCTATAACATGTTCCAAATGGTCAAAAATTGAAGAAAATTATCATCTACAAGGGAGCAAAAATCCAACAAATTTCTAAAAAAATTGATCAAAAGAGTAATACAAAAGATTTCCAACACTTGAAACACCAGACCAAAATCAAAGTCTCAAAACATCAATATCAAAATAATTCTTGAAGTAGGTTTGTCTCTAAACCATCACATACTTTTCAAACTAGCTCAAACAACTAGGTTACTAATCCAATAAGTTATACTCAAAAGGTTCTATAAACATTAACTTTTAACAAGCTATTGATTCAACTATCTTAAGTGCAAAAATCAACATCTTTGTCAAGTTTCTCATCAGGGTAATCAAATCTCTATCACGAAGCTTGATCAAATCTATACTAGGTTCCTAATCTTGGATATATCTTTCCTATTTTGAACCTAGGTTATATCAAAACCAAAATTGCACCAACTTTGGAATCAAACAAACTTGTGAATTGTCAAATGCTTATATGACTTTTAAGTATCACCTTAAGAAAAGAAAACCCAGTTATAAAGCTACTCAGAAAAGGATAAGATTCTTGTATATCAATTGCAAGATCTTATTGAAACATAGGACATTCTTACACCGTTTTGGTCACTACTTACGTGGCTATGGTACATAATTTAATGATGAAATGCTACAAAGACGCGCCTTTCAACAAAGAGATGCTTTATCCCAACAAACAAACAATCGTGGTAAGATCAACAAATCATATCTTCCTAAACCAATAATCACCTATTGACTTTGTCCTTTGGAAATTTCAACAACATTGAAATAATCACAAGCCAGTTTGGACTAGAGCCCAACATGAGCAACTTAGAAAACAACAACAAATGGAGGAAGAAGATACTCCTGTATTCCACACTTTTGGATTTACTGCTATTGACGAAGAAGTAGTCAATAGCACCATTATAGACCTTGAGTAAGATTTCAAATTTGATAGGCTAATGGAAAAATTGTTGGCAAAACAAAAAGAAAAACATCTCTTGATGTTGGCAAAATTTGGAGCTAAACTACCACAAGACTTGAACATGGAAAGCTTGACACAAGATGCAGAAATAAGTAACACCCAAAACATGAATGATCCAAATAATGAGGACATAAACAAAGAAAGTAACGAAGAAACAAGGAAAGAAAGGGATGATAAAAGAAAAGAGCGTAGTGACAAAAAGGCTCACGAAGAAACAAGAAGAAACTATGTAGATAATCCCTTATCAAACCTTACTCAACAAATACAAACTCTTCAACAACAAATACAAGACATGCAAAATGGGACAAGCTCCAAGAAATATTCATTAGAAGACATATGCCCATATCCTTTTGATAAAAATCTGAATATGATACCATTTCCGCAACATTGCGAGATTCCTAAATATGACAAATACGATGGAAGATCTGATCGTCAAGATCACATTAGGGAGTTTTGTACTATGAGCATGGAATTTGCTCACGATGAAACTTACCTTATGCGTATTTTTCCTAGGAGTTTAAATGGACAATCAATGGAGTGGTTTTTAAGATTACCATCCGGAATCAAATCCTTTGAAGAACTTGTGAATAGGTTTATTTCACAATATTCCTACAATATAAGGAATGAAATAATAATGCTAGATCTTTGCAATGTTAAACAAAAGAATGGTGAATCCTTTATGATTTTCTTACAATGATGGAAATGCATGTTTAATAGGTATCCCCAAGATGTACCTGTTCAAGAAAAAATGGACATATTTATTGATAATCTTATCAGTGAAATGAGTTATCGGCTAAAGATGCAATTTCCTCCCTCTTTTGCCAAAATGGTCAAGAATGGACTAAAAATAGAGAACGCAATGGTAAAGAAAGGAGAACTAAAACTTTATAATAATTCATACAACAACAACAACAACAATGACAAACCCAAGTTCTGGTCAAAGAATAGGAATGTCAGCAATGAAGGGAATGGCGATAATGGTAATACAAAACAACAACAACCAATTTTCAATCTATCAAGTCAAAACCCAAGCAATAACAATCCAAATAACAACAAAGCTAAGTCCTTTTTCTCCAATCCTCGAAGAAAATTCACAAACATTGGAGAATCTTTAGAATCAGCTCTAAAAATTTACTTGCTAATAAATTGATTGTTTTGCTAGAAACAAGAAATTATGATCAAGCCCAATTGGTGGAATGACAATCATTTTTGCAACTATCATCGGAATAAAGGACACCTAACAAATGATTGTTGGAGATTGAAACACCTTATCCAAGATCTAATCGATAATGGAACCATTACAGTGGATAGCCATAAAATGAACGAATCACACTTGGCTTTCAAAACTCCACTCCCAAATTATGACAAAGGCGAATCATCCCAATTAAAAAATGACAAAGGAAAAACCAAGGTGCATTACACTTACACGTACAATGATGTAGTGAATGTGATTATTGTTAATGAATGAAAATTCATCTTCAAAACCAATCAATGTTATCATGAGAGGCAAAGAAAAGGTTACCTTTCTAGGTATAGCAAAAGATCCAACACCTAATCCACAACAATACAATTTAGTAGAGCAATTACCACGAATACCCACTCAAATATCAATTCTAGAACTTCTCAAGATTTCACCTATGCATAAGGACATTTTGGAGAAAGCTTTAGTGAAAACAACAGTTTCAAAAGATTTGGATATAGATCAGTTCCAAAATATGGTAGGACACCTCATAGCTCCTCATTGCTTATCATTTTCTAAAAATGATAATGCATCCTTGCAACATCCTCACAATGCTCCCTTACATGTTGAAGTCTCCATAAATAAAACTCATGTCAAATGTGTGCTCATAGATGGAGGAGATGGATTAAACATTTGTGCATTAAGTTTGATAAAAGCTTTGGGATATTCAGAGAATGTAGTAGACCCGAAAAAGAAAACAACCATCAAGGCTTATGATGAAGCAAAATGTTCTTTTAAAGGGACTATTGTGCTACCAATAAAAATAGGACCTGTGGAAAAGGATACATTGTGTCAAGTTTTAGATTTGAACCTCTCCTACAATATTTTTTTGGGAAGACCATGGATTCACAAGATGAAAGCAGTTCCTTCTACATATCATCAATATGTAAAATTTCCTCATGAAGGAAAAGAAATCACTATAATTGCAGATTCCAGTCAATATTGCAATAATTTGAAGCCAACACAAGATACAAGAGTTCCACATAATAGAGAATCAATATATCCTACTAAGGAAATTCAAGCAAAGTTATGGGAAACTTTTGAAGAAAAGCTCAAGTTAAATGATGAAGGAATGGGAAAGTATTCTTTGCAAAATTTTCCACTTTCCCCTAAGTCATATGGGAAACCTACAGATATTGAATCAAAGGCATTAGGAAAATCAAAAAATATGTTTAAAGAAACCTTTGTTAGTGCTGGAACTCTTGAAGAGGAAAATGAAGACAAAGACATTCTTGGTTGGTTATACAAAGATGAAGATAAAACTATACCAACAGCAACAAAAGTCAATATTCCCATAAAACAATATGGAAAAGTATATGAAATCATGCAAAAGATGGGATATAAAGGAAAAGAACCAATTGGTAAGCAACATCAAGGTATTTCAAAACCTATTTGTCCACACTTGCAATCCACGGAAGATAAATCCAGGCTAGGATATCTGAAGTCTAATCAAAAGCAACATAATCATCAACAAAAAAAATGGAGAAAGAAATCAGCTTCTAAAGAAGAAAATTGGCAAGAAAAGCTACATCAAGCAGCCAAAACAGTAACCAATAAACAAAAGAAGCAAGAAGAACATGAAAAGAAAGAGGAGGAGATCATCATCCAAGGTCAAGAAAATTCTTGTCAACAAGTCCTGAAAATACAAACAAAGGCAAAATCTTTACAAGATATTCTAGAAGCAGTAAAAATAGAGATGGCAGAAATCAGAGAACTCTTTGCACCATACGAAATTCCAGTATGGTATAGTGGAGTAATCTTGGACCAGGATTCAGAAATAGACTCCAATGAGTATGAATGGAGTCCAGATGTCTTATCCACTACATCAAGTAAAGAACATAATGAAGATCAAGTAGCTATCATGAAAGAAGACTTGTCTATAGTAGAACAAAAGATGAAGTTAGAAAGAAGGCAAGAAAAACTCAGAATCCAGAGAAAAGAGGCATATGCAAAAAGGAAAGGAAATGACAAAGACAGAGAAGCACAAGCACGGATTAGATATGGAAGAACCATGGAAGAGCTAAGGGATAGTTAAGTTGGACTAACTTTTAGTCCAGAAGAAGTTGAGTTTGAAAAGAGACAAAATCTATTAAAAGAATCTACTTCATCATGTGCATAAATATGTCAACTCCAAAATGCAAATGAGGTCAATCAAGAAGGAATTTTCAGTATCAAAGATGTGTGTGTAGATATAATCCATTCGTTTAAGGGACAAATGTCAGTTGAAGGACCACTTGAGTGTGAACTACCAAATGCTAATATTAATCTTATTAAGACTAATTCAGAAATGCTTGAGAAAGACAATTCTCAAAAACATTTAATCTATGACAATATTTATTCTATGCCAAGCTATGATCATTATGTCATGAACATTGAAACACCTAATGATGATAGTGATTATGATTTACCCCTTTTGCATACTAAACTAATTGATTGGGATAATTTAGACAACCCCAAACTAAATGTCTTTTCCAATGATCATGACTTAGCCGTATACCTTAACATTGTTGAACCCATCCATCCTAAGATATCTTCCATTGCAGAATCAAGTGATGTTTCTCGTAATCAGGAGAATGCCAAACTTTCCAGTCACAAAAGTGAAATAAAACAAGGAAAGAGACCTATTGTTGAAAACCATTTCATGGCAACATTAGATCAATCAAAAGAGAAAACAAAGGGCGTATCTGATGGTGAAAACCTCCTAGAGGCACCAGGAGATGGAAAGTTTGACATTTTTCGTGCATATTTTCAAGAGATATCTGCTATCCTGATAGAACCAACAAAAGCAGTAAACATTGATACATCAAAAGTTCCTAAAATACTTCATTTCACTGCCTCATTATCAGAAAGAGAGAGGAAAGAGTTCATGTAATTCTTTAAGAAAAGACAAATAAATTTTGCTTGGTCTTATGTAGATATTCTAGGACTTAACCTAGACCTTATCATGCATCATCTCAATGTGGATTTAATAGAAAAACCTGTCAAGAAAAAGCTAAGAAAGATGCATCCGCATATTGTTCTCCTTGTCAAAACTGAGCTCAAGAAATTATTAGAAGTGGGTTTCATAAGACCAATTGCTTATCCAGAATGGGTCTCAAGCATCGTACTAGTATCAAAACCAGATAAGAGCATAAGAGTCTGCATAGATTTCAAAGATCTAAATAAAGCATGTCTAAAAGATGATTTCCCCTTACCAAACATTGATATCATAGTGGACTTATCAGCAGGCCATGAGATGTTTTCATTAATGGATGGCTTCTCAAAATATAATCAAATAAGAATTGCACCTGAAGATCAAGATAAGACAACTTTCACCTATGCATGGGGAACGTACTACTAGAATATTATGCCATTTGGGCTTAAGAATGTAGAAGCAACTTATCAAAGGGTTATGATGACAATTTTTCATGACATGATGCATACATTCATGGAAGATTATATCGATGACATACTTGCAAAATCTCACACAAGAAAAGAACATTTGAACATTTTAAGAAAGATTTTTGATAGGCTGGAAAGATATCAATTGAGATTAAATCCAAAGAAATGTGCATTTGGAGTAACCTTTGGAAAGCTCCTTGGATACATTATATCAGCTCATGGCATTGAAGTATATCTTGGAAAAGTTAAAGCTATCATGGAGATGGAGTCACCTAAGAACATAAGTCAATTGCGATCTTTACAAGGAAGGTTGCAATCAATCAGGAGATTTGTTTCTCAATTGGCTGATAGATGTCTTCCATTTACCCATCTTCTACATAAAAATGTTCCATTCAAATGGGATATAAAATGTGAAGAAGCTTTCTTGCAAATAAAAGAATATCTTATGAGTCCTCTAGTACTAATATCACCAACCAAGGGGAAACCATTGTTACTCTATGTCTCAACAACAAATGTATCATTAGGTGCTCTCCTAGCTCAACATGACGATGAAGGAAAAGAAAGAGCAGTTTATTATATCAGCAGAACGCTTGTTGGCTATGAGTTAAATTATTCCTCAATTGAAAAGATATGTCTAGCAGTTGTATCTGCAACCCAGAAGCTATGACATTATATGTTGATTCATTCTGTAAAACTAATAGCAAAGATAGATCCTCTCAAATATTTATTGAGCAAGTCAACATTGACAGGGAGACTAGCCCAATGGGTTATGATATTGAGTGGATTTGACATAGAATATGTTGACTGGAAAGCTATGAAGGGACAAGTCATCGCTGATCAATTGGCTGATGCACCTCTACACAATAACATGCCTTTGCACATCGAATTTCCTGATGTAGATATCTTGACAGTAAGTACAAAATTTTGGGAATCATACTTATATGGATCAGGCACAGGAATCTTTTTCATCACACCTCAAGGACACACAATTCCAAAATCATATAGACTGTGATTTCCATGCACCAATAATATTACAAAGTATGAAGCATTGGCTATAGGGCTTAAAATGGCCATTGAATGGAATGTCATAGAACTACATGTCTATGGTGATTCACAGCTTGTCATAAATCAAATAAATTATGAATATCAAACAAAGGATGATAAGCTTATGCCATACAAACAGCTGATAGAGGAATTTAAAGGACACTTTAAAGAAATCACATTCACCTAGATTCCCAGAAATGAGAATAAAACAACAGATGCGATGGCTACAATAGCATCTCTCTTGCAAAATAAAGAGAATCAACAGTGTTACGAATTTCTCGTGGAAGATATCTTAACCCCTACCATCCAATCCCAACATGCCTATCGAATTTTCCATATATCAGGAACCAGTGAATCCTTATATGGTCAAACCTACCAATATTTGAAAGATCATATCCTTCCTCTGGAATTATCTGGTAATCAGCAAAGAAAATTTATCTGTCAGTCCTCTCTCTATACCATTACTACTGATATCCTATATAGGTGTGGTCTAGATGGTACATTGTTGAGATGTCTTGAAAAAGATGAATCTGAGAGAGTTCTTAATGACATTCATGCGGGTATTTGTGGTACACACTCAAGTGGTTTAACATTGGCTAAGAAACTTATTCGTATGCGTTACTTTTGGCCTACTATGGAAAGAGATTCATTCACCTATGCTAGAAAATGTAAACAATGTCAGATCCATGGAAATCTAATCCATGCACCAACACAAGAGTTATATCCTATGACAAGATCATGGCCATTTTCACAATGGGGCCTTGATTTGGTAGGAAAGATCAATCCCTCATCTTCTAATGGACATAAGTTCATTTTGATTGCTACTAAATATTTTACTAAGTGGATTGAAGCAATGCCTTTAACAACAGTGACAGGAAAACAAATATCATTATTCATCTTGAATTACATAATCTGTCGCTATGGCATTCCTATGACCATTATCACTAATAATGGAAGACCATTCAAAAATCAAGATGTGAAAGAATTATGTGAATAGTTTCATATCCTGATGAATACTAAGAGGGGAGGGGGTGAATTAGTATGCCAAAAATTTCTGCACTTAAACACTTTGCAAGACTAATAGTAAATCGGTAAAATAGTTTAGTAAACAAACCGATTAACACACATGCAAACCAAATAGCCAATAATGCATTCACCCACAAAAGAAAAAACACCATAACACAAGAGATTTTGATGTGGAAACCCAAACGGGAAAAACCATGGTGAGATGGAACTCACAAGTAACTATCTCCATAATAGGAACCAGACTGGTTAAGGTCAGACCGGTTAAGGTCTTACAATGTTCTTTACCAGAACAAATACTGTTAGGAATCTCAATCTCTGTTAGGAGATAAGTCCGATTAAAGACTACCTTGCTAGAGGATTTTAGATCCACATATGTGAACCACCTTGTTAGAGGATTTACAAAAAGCTTTTGGGCCGACCCGGTTAAGGGCTACAGACTTGTCAAAGATGTGAGTAATCAACAAGTGTATGATCTAGCTAGTAGCACAGACTGCTTGGTTAGATCCTTGATAGCTCATTCCTAATGCACTCCAGCATTACTTCAGTCTTCTACACATTCATATTCTCTCCAACTCCTTAACCACCTTAAACCTTAGCAACAATATAAAATTTTGCTACAAACACATCAACAACCTAAAACTCCATACATGATGTCCTTATAAAGGAATCTGATTTCATGTTAGTCCAATAGGATTACATAACAATTTCCTAGGTTCAATGAACCTGGACATACTTGGTACCATGACACAAAAAAAACCGTTTAGGTGTTGGCACCGTCAAACAATCGGTGGATGGTAACTCATCACAAAATGTCGGTTGGTAACTCATCACAAAGTATTACTGGTTCATATAAAATGCCGGTTGCCGGTTTGACAAAAATGAAGACTGGTAAAAATGTGTTATGCCACTTTAATCCCTCGTACCGCTTGGTATCCATGAACCGCTTGGGGTCAACATGTCGATTCAGACCAGGAAACACATTCTCCAAAACACCAATAGTCTAAAGACTATAATACAACATACCCGTTGGAATAAATACCGGTTGTGCTCTAACTCATACATATAAAGGAGATCTCAATGCAAGTGTGTGTCCATCAATGACAATCAAAACATAAGCATCAAAAATACCAACAATCTCCCCCTTTGGCATTGATGGCAACACTTAGGAAAATAAAATTTTGACATGTAAGTGTTTTACAACAAAATCATGCCATTAGCAAATTTGCTCCCCCTAAGCATATACACTATCCCTTTAACAATACAATGTCTAACACTTTTGCATATAGAGCATAAAAATTGAGATATTCAGAGCACATATCAAAATTTTGATTACCAGATACTTCTCCTAAATAGAATTCTTCTCCCTCTTTGCCAACAATGACAAAGTACTGCTAAACAACCCTGTTATCATTTGATATTAAAATAATAAAGGTTTATGACAATAAGGAATATGTAATGCCCGCCAAAATACCCCAGAGAAATATAGCTAAAAACATGCTAATTTAATTTAATTTTTTTTTAAACAATACAACACAAAATCACTTAAGAAATGCAGTGAGCACACAACATAGAATAATTCACTCAAGCTATTCAAACAATTATGCAAGCGGAATACAATAAATCATTTCTACTACTCCCTAGGGTATCTCAATGTCATTACTTAATCTACCTACATAAGAAATAAGCATTTACTTTCTTCCAGTTCAATACCTCATAATCTTAATCATTATACACATATAGGTGCAACATAGCAATACCTAACACTCATGATATGCAACCTTCTTAATCTTTCATTTAATATGAGATTCTATCTTTCAATGCACCACTATTTCCTTTTTCACTTAGATTCATTTTATACACCAAGTCCAAATGTTCCTATTACCATTAACCAACCTCTGACGATAAACATCACCATACACATACCAAGATTAATCCCTTACATTGCATTAACATGATTTCCATTTTCAATTAACTTCTACATAGTCATTTATAAATCTATGCTCCCAGCATACTTATTACTTCATCATAATTCCAAAAGTACATAATGAAATACTCACAAAGTCTCCTTAAACATTTAACCCATAGCTCGTTTAATACTCATAAAATCTCTTACACTATATCAATTAACCAACAATAATCTTATTACAAATCAGGTAACTACATGAATTCATCTCAACACAAACTATGATACAATATCCTAATTCCATAACCACTAATAGCATCCACCAAATGGAGATATAATATTAAACCATAATACATGATACATTATAATCCTTTTCTAAAAGACAAGCATTCATTTTACCATCTACCCATACACTTACTAGTAATTTCTATTGATAAGATTAGCAATTCAGTCACTAAGGACATCCATACAATATTTTCATAAGGAACATTCAACTGCATCCCAAACATTATAAGATTTTCAATCCTACCATTAGATCACTAACTACGAAGTATGATACTATAATTTCAAATTCTTTAATCACAACTCATAAACATGTCCTAAGATATCTTCCAACATTACTCAGACTCACACATCCTATCAAGACATAACATTTCTTCTACTTAAATCATTAGTTAAAGACATCATTTCAAATCTAATACCATTATCATAACATTTACCCGAATTACTTTTAACATGGCTCATAAAGAATACAAAATACATCATTTCGTTTCAAACAACAATACTTATCCACATATCATGCATCCATTTGTTTTAATATAAATATGTTACAATACAACTCAAGGTTCATCATTACAATCACATACAAAACCAAAAGCTATCACTATAACTAGAACAACATAATCATTTCTCACAAGTATGATTCCTTTTACAACCATTACATAAATCACACCATCATTTACAATCTTGCTGCAATTATTATCCATGAACTATCTAAAGAAGCATCCTCATCCACGCAAGAAGAATCCAAAGACAGGAACATCCCAATGGTTTAAAAGCACCAAACACCCGACCATGTGGAACCAAAGGAACCACCCCCCGTGCTAGGAGATGACACAAGGTCCCAACACACACTCTACATCTAGGCTGACACTCAAAACCAAAGAGACTAACCAACAAGGACTCTCAAGCAAGAACTCACACAGAGCCACAAGAATAAACTCCCAAAGGCGTAGAACTCATTAGGACATAAATGCATCCAATAAGCATAATCATAAATCATAAAGGGAGAACACATGTAGGAGTGGAGTGTCATCACATGCCATCCTGATAATATAATAACACAAGGCACTAGCCTGATGGACATGTGGAGCCATCTCAACCTATGAGAGACCAAGGGAGATTAGCTTACTGTCTTCACGACCTTCTTATGCTTATCCCAAAACATCCTCCCTAAGACTAAGCAATGAGGCTCAAAACTATTCATTATCTTGTTTAAATGAGTTATAATTATCCCATCCCAATTAATTCATTATCAATGTTATCACTTGCTTACAAATCATGGAAAACTCCAATGTGCTCTGGTGGTCTAGACTTCATGCATCCTTACAAGGAACCTCATGCCAGTCTATCTCTCATGACCCCGATAATCACAAGGAAGCTCACTCCTCCTAACATGGCCCAATAATAAATCACAAGAGGCTCTAAAACAAAATACCAATCTGCAGCATAACTCTCATATGCATCCAATGGCTTACTCCCCAAAATAAGGATATTCAAGTAGCCAAAATCACAATGAACCTCTTGGCAATACCACATGAAAAAATATAATTAACCATCAATGAAAAGCATCATAAATATCATAAAAGCCTTTTAATTCGAATATGATTTAAATCTGAGACAAAACTGAAAACAAAACAACAACCAAACTCATATTCATAAAGCCTTATGACAAGGAAACTTGACACGGTCAAAACTACAACAACATAAAAAAAATGAGCCTCTTGGCCAACAATAAACATAGGCATATCAAGCCATAAAATTTGTTGTCATTAATGAAAGTAAAACCACAACAAGGCCAACTCACTTGCTACCCCAAAACAACAACACTTCCAACTCACCAACCATAGCACATCAATATGGATGAAAACACAATTCTTTCCCCAATAACATAGGAAGGTAAATATGCTTGAAACCAACAAAATACATCAAATAAAATCAGATATAAAACTAAAAAAACTCACCAACACCCTCAACAATGCCTCTGGTACAAGAATTAATCCGGAAAGTTCCACACAAGCAAGCAACTAGCAAATTAACCTACAGGAAAAACTGGAAAATGCAGAAATTGGAAGAAAATATGATGTAGAATCCAAAAAAGCAATCCAAGCCTTTAAACCAAATCAAATCCAACCACCAATAATCTCCAAATCAATCTCAAAAATTCATTCATCAAAGATGCCAACCCCCATGAATGCACAAGAAGACCTATTTATCAAAAATAAAAAAAAACAAAACAAAACAAAAACAAGCAAAACCATCCTCAAATCAAAATATTTCAAAAAATATTATATTCCATACCTACCTTCCCAAAGTTCAAGAAAATAAAATATATTTTCTACCTACCATAAACTTTCAGCCAATCAAATCCAAGGGTAGGTAAAATAAATTAAACCATTGATCTGGGGTGAAAATGACTTTTAAATAAAATAATACAAATTACCCCCTTTTAAATTACTTAATGGGTAAAATAATATTACCCAATAAATAAAATTCACTTCAACATTAGATAAATAATAATCGCTTGAAGGCCAATATTAAATCAAAACTCCATGCACGACACATACTCAGAAAGACACAGAAGGCTTTCAACAAACCCAAAAATACAAATATTTCCCACAAACTATAGAATAAAACCTTACAACAAATTTATGCCTTCATATATTTCCTTCCTCACTATACAAATTTTAGATTCATTTTCCCAAGCTCACACATTCAATCTGCACACACGAAGCATAGAGGAAAACTGTAAAATAAAATATAAAAAGGTAGAATACATCTCCAACCTGCAACCCGTGTTATGGAAGAAGCTGAAGAAGAGATTCCACTAGCCAAACCAAATCCAACCCAAGCTCCAGCCAAAATCCAAGAGAGAAGAAAATCAAAACCAAGAAGAAAACTTGCTGGAGAAAATTTTATAGAGAGGAACCAACCCCTGAGAACTTCACAGGAAAGAAAGTAAAAAGATAAACATTAACCAAAAGCTCTAGCTTCAATCTCAGCCAGTCAAAATATTCCAATCTATAATATATTTTACCAACCCCACCATATAATATAATTTTACTTCCCTTTTTAAATTCAACCAATAAGAGAAGATGGTAGGTAAGGTAAATATAAATCATGCTTTTTACAATTTGGTGGGAATATTTTATCATTTATACAACCCATTTAATATAAAAGTCAAACTAATAAATAAAACATGAGCCACAATTAAATAAATCAAATGGGGAAATTAAATTAAATAAACCAAAGGCTCATAAATGAATTAATGAACCAGATAAACATTAAAAGCCAAATAAATATTAAACCATAGGCGATTAAATAAATAAATAAATAATAAATAAATACCAATAAAGGTCAAATTACAAATAAATATAAAACACATCATAAGCTAAACAATAAAAATTAAATAAATATTAAATCATCATTAAAATAAATAAACATTTAAATATCAAATAATCAAATAACCAAAAAAGCAAGTATCCAATAAATTAAATTAAACATTAGATAACCAAATAATCAAATCGCTATTAATCAAAATAATTAAAATAAACATAATTAATTATTTAATCTCGCATCAATAATCAAATAGTCAATCTCAACATAAAAGGAATAATCAGCTAATACAAACATACTCACAACATAGAAGAAACCCAACTTATTAACTATCATGACGACTTGCATCAAGACACTGACAACTCTTAGAGAACAACTTAGATTTAGAGTATGTGAGGGGAAATTGTGCCAACTCTAAACCACATACCATTGGGATTTAAAGACATGCTCAGACCTATGGAGCTAGGTGGATTCGATGTCTGGTACCTACAAATCTTGCATCCACAAAGAACGATATAACATATGCATATATATGACACATTCCGCTTGCAATGAGTGATGTGGCATTGTCTCTATCCCAAAGACAGTCAGACAACAATCAAACACAACATACGATCAACTCATCGTAGATAATCATTAAATATGGCCAGTACTTAAAAACATCATCAAGTGCATGATTAGTATAGTTCATGATTATAGTAAGGCATGTAAATTTCATCAACACTTATGCTCATCAAAACACATGATCAATATAATCTTTCGATAATTAATCACATAATAAGTATATAGTGACTAATAAATCGCAAGATCAATAATGATAGTATCAACATCATATAAATCATCTGAAATATCCTATGCCCAATAATGCCTATCATACATGAATTAAAAGTCAACTCTAGTCAAAACAAGTCAAGTTGAGGGTGGACACTACATCCTCCCCCCCTTAGACTCGACTTACTCTTGGAAGTCGTAAGAGATAGGGTTTCAACTAGCACACATAAATCAAAAACTTTCTTTAAACACAAACATATTATAATATTTTCCAACTCCAAGGAAGATAATGACAGCTAAATTTCCTCCTTATGCTTCAATTATTTGAAATAAACGCGTTACACAAGAGGTAAATGAAGCACCAACTGCTATTAATTATGATAGGTACACTAAATTGTTAAAATATTTACAAGGGAACTTCATTTTAAGCACGCTTGCAAATACAAAACTGTAACTTTAGTCACTGAGTTAAGCATCAATAAGAAGAAATCACTATATTTCACATCAATATCCATAGTAACACTCCTTCAACATCTAGTTGCATGCAAATAGAGAGAGAGAGAGAGATACATTTATACAATATCTTACACATATGCACTTATTATATTATTAAACAAATCATGTCATAAGCCTAAATGAGGGAAAATTTCCCAAAAATAAGCTTCCTCAAGTTAAATATGTTCTAGACATCACATGATAATCAAGCATATATAACCTCTTTATTTTAAACAACAAATTTCATGGCATTCAAATTTCCTAATTTCCACCATGCTTACTTTACGCTATACTTTATACAAACATTAGCTGCATTCCTTATCCAATCAAATCATTCAAAGGGCATTCTTAATCCATTATGTGTACACAAAGATTTTGAAGGCAAGAAATCAACAACTGGTTTTTATTTAACTATTCCATAAATTTCAGACTTCACAATTCCAAGGCACTTCTATCTACTATAAACTTTAGAAAGTTACCAATAAATTTCATCTTATTAACACTTTTCGTTTACTCAGCTAATAACAACATTATCTAATTGTTTTCTTAGTCTAGTGCACTTTGCCGCGATGTCCTCCTTCACACACACTATCAGCGGTCCAAAATGAACATGATAGAGACAACACTAGCTCAAGATTTGGGCCCACAATACATCGACACTTAAAATGACCAGCATATAAAACAAAAAAGGAGGTCAAAGGAAATATCTTCAAATCAATTCATTAAATTTAAAAGAGAAGAAAAGTTGCCGGCAAAATCAATCAAGAAATTTAAGTTACAAGTGCCACCACAAGGGAAAAATAAAAGAAAGAAGAAATCAGTGGTCATCCAAAAGTAAATAAATCTAAAAAAAAATACACATTAATCCTTACGACACATCACATAAATAAAAAATTAAGTCAAGGCAAAATAAATGATTCATCCAACTCACATCACGAGGTGACCAACATTAGTCACACTAAAGGGAGTAATCGCTACACAACATCCAAGGGTGAAATGCCTTGAATGTGTTAGAGAGTGCACACCGTATTTAAGACTTCTATTTTATCCATATGTCCGTATTACTTTCATTATTTTTTAAAGCAATTCAAATTTTCAAAAATATAGGCAATTATCCTTTATGAAAGTTGACATAGGTAGGAAGAGATAAAGAAAATACGCACTCACACGTGCACAAGGAATATACTCATACCATGACTAATGATCAAGATATCTTATCTCTACCATGATCATACTCACCAAGTTATAACAGAAACAAAGGTTAGAGATTCAATTACTCACTTGATAGTAAACTACAACACACATTATTTCCATTAATGCACAACTAATAACCTATAGAAGATTAAAAATTCCTTCATTAGGTCTTCAAGCAATTTAGTCAATCATATATTTAAACAAGGAAAATAGGTCTCATTACAAAATCCAAAGTTTAATATCAATTTCTACTCTTACCAATAATAATCTTCTGACATTCTTCTAGTTATCTAAGTTAAGAATATCTCAGTCCCACTTCCAGAACTTAGTTTTTTTTCATCTAATACCACTTAAATTATGAGAACACACACATCATTCTATTTAAAACCACTTCCTATTATTACTTGATTACTATCATTCATAGACTATATTTTCAACATTTCAAGAAAAAATGGCATTTAGAATCCCAACACAATTTCATATAACTAATTATTATTTTATCTCATTAGAATTATCTAAGGAAGCACTTCTTAAAATTCAAATAAGGCAATGATATAGTAACCTTTCGTAATTTATCCTTCTAGTTAAGAGAAATATTTATTCAATGCCACACAATTCCTACACAAAGCTAAAACTTTTATCTTGCCAAACCAAATAAAGACACACTGATATCATTTTGATTTCTACATATGCAATGCACCAATCCTTGCTTCAATACACATATTTATCTCCTTTTAGTTTCGCGATATATTTCCTAATTAAATGATGGGATATTCTATTTAATCAATTCTTCCTTTAAAGAATAAGGATCATGAATGCAATACCTAAATTTCAGTCTCCAATGCAAATTAACTTCATCTAATCTTCCCTTTAACATATATGAGTCATATTCATAAATCATTATCCAATCCTTCTACTTAATATCAATAACCCCCAACTATTTGGATCCTTTACCCCAAAGAGAGAAGAGGAAGGAAGGGATATTGCCACACAAATCAATACACACAAATTTATGCAAACTCAGTTTGAATTTCCTAGTCATGCCAAATGTAGCTACCACTTTTAAAGGTATGCAATTTCAACTTCCATAAGATCTCCTACCAATACACGTGCAACTAGAAATCCCAAATCCTTTGATAGCTATGATTTCCTCAAACAATCTTTTATTACATACAAAATCACACATATAGTAAAACAACCAATAGTTCTATGGGGAAATCATTACATTACCAACTAACCTCCTTACATTTCACATAAGAGATTAAATATGGAAAAAGGCATTCCAACTACTTCCTATAAAAACCACATACAATTCATTCGATTTTCACATCATTATCTATACTAAATTATTCTGAAATGTATAATACAAAAAACTTCATCCTTCTATTCATAGGAAGGTCAACATAACAGACAAATTTTTTGATCATTGCATTAGTTAAGAGGATACACACATTCTTTTCTCATTCTGCAACATAATTAATTATGTATAAGGAAAGCAACCCTAATCATTCAAGTAAGCACTAGAAATTTACAGAGCAAGTAAGAACATATAGACACTTCTCTTATTTTGGAGACATACATCTGGAATAAATACACACTTTACTTAAAGTTATGATTCCTAAAAGGAATTAGAGAGAAAGACAAGGCATAGATATCTAAGATTCCAAAAATTCCAATAACACTTCTTCTAACACAAATCTCAAAGAGTAACTTAGTTCAAGGAACATCAAGGCACATTCACAAGACTAATAGCAATATCCTTAACCAAAGATCCCAGTGTTGCAACTTGGGCTCTGATACCAAATATAATGCCCACCAAAATACCCCAGAGAAATATAGCTAAAAACATGCTAATTTAATTTAATTTTTTTAAAACAATACAACACATAAAATCACTTAAGAAATGCAGTGAGCACACAACATAGAATAATTCACTCAAGCTATTCAAACAATTATGCAAGTGGAATACAATAAATCATTTCTACTACTCCCTAGGGTATCTCAATGTCATTACTTAATCTACCTACATAAGAAATAAGCATTTACTTTCTTCCAGTTCAATACCTCATAATCTTAATCATTATACACACATAGGTGCAACATAGCAATACCTAACACTCATAATATGCAACCTTCTTAATCTTTCATTTAATATGAGATTCTATCTTTCAATGCACCACTATTTCCTTTTTCACTTAGATTCATTTTATACACCAAGTCCAAATGTTCCTATTACCATTAACCAACCTCTGACTATAAACATCACCATACACATACCAAGATTAATCCCTTACATTGCATTAACATGATTTCCATTTTCAATTAACTTCTACATAGTCATTTATAAATCTATGCTCCTAGCATACTTATTACTTCATCATGATTCCAAAAGTACATAATGAAATACTCACAAAGTCTCCTTAAACATTTAACCCATAGCTCGTTTAATACTCATAAAATCTCTTACACTATATAAATTAACCAACAATCATCTTATTACAAATCAGGAAACTACACGAATTCATCTCAACACAAACTATGATACAATATCCTAATTCCATAACCACTAATAGCATCCACCAAATGGAGATATAATATTAAACCATAACACATGATACATTATAATCCTTTTCTAAACGACAAGCATTCATTTTACCATCTACCCATACACTTACTAGTAATTTCTATTTATAAGATTAGCAATTCATTCACTAAGGACATCCATACAATATTTTCATAAGGAACATTCAACTGCATCCCAAACATTATAAGATTTTCAATCCTACCATTAAATCACTAACTATGAAGTATGATACTATAATTTCAAATTATTTAATCACAACTCATAAACATGTCCTAAGATATCTTCCAACATTACTCAGACTCACACATCCTATCAAGACATAACATTTCTTCTACTTAAATCATTAGTTAAAGACATCATTTCAAATCTAATACCATTATCATAACATTTACCCGATTTACTTTTAACATGGCTCATCAAGAATACAAAATACATCATTTTGTTTCAAACAACAATACTTATCCACATATCATGCATCCATTTGTTTTAATATAAATATGTTACAATACAACTCAAGGTTCATCATTACAATCACATACCATAACCAAAAGCTATCACTATAACTAGAACAACATAATCATTTCTCATAAGCATGATTCCTTTTACAACCATTACATAAATCACACCATCATTTACATTCTTGCTGCAATTATTATCCATGAACTATCTAAAGAAGCATCCTCATCCACACAAGAAGAATCCAAAGACAGGAACATCCCAATGGTTTAAAAGCACCAACCACCCAACCGTGTGGAACCAAAGGAACCACCCCCTATGCTAGGAGATGACACAAGGTCCCAACACACACTCCTAGGCTAACACTCAAAACCAAAGAGACTAACCAACAAGGACTCTCAAGCAAGAACTCACACAGAGCCACAAGAATAACTCCCAGAGGCATAAAATTCATTAGGACATAAATGCATCCAATAAGCATAATCATAAATCATAAAGGGGGAACACATGTAGGAGTGGAGTGTCATCACATGCCATTCTGATAACATAATAACACAAGGCACTAGCCTAATGGACATGTGGAGCCATCTCAACCTATGAGAGACCAAGGGAGATTAGCTTACCATCTTCACAGCCTTCTCATGCTTATCCTAAAACATCCTCCCTAGGACTAAGCAATGAGGCTCAAAACTATTCATTATCTTGTTTAAATGAGTTATAATTATCCCATCCCAATTAATTCATTATCAATGTTATCACTTGCTTACAAATCATGGAAAACTCCAATGTGCCCTAGTGGTCTAGACTTCATGCATCCTTACAAAGAACCTCATGCCAGTCTATCTCTCATGGCGCCGGTCATCACAAGAAATCCCACTCCTCCTAACATGGCCCAATAATAAATCACAAATGGCTCTAAAACAAAATACCAATCTACAACATAACTCTCATATGCATCCAATGGCTACTCCCCAAAATAAGGATATTCAAGTAGCCAAAATCACAATGAACCTCTTGGCAATACCACATCAAAAAATATAACTAACCATCAATGAAAAGCATTATAAATATCATAAAAGCCTTTTAATTCAAATCTGAGACAAAACTGAAAACAAAACAGCAACCAAACTCATATTCATAAAGCCTTATGACAAGGAAACTTGACACGTTCAAATCTACAACAACATTAAAAAAATGAGCCTGTTGGCCAACAATAAACATAGGCATATCAAGCCATAAATTTTTTTGTCATTAATGAAAGTAAAACCACAACAAGGCCAACTCACTTGCTGCCCCAAAACAACAACACTTCCAACTCACCAACCATAGCACATCAATATGGATGAAAGCACAATTCTTTCCCCAGTAACATAGAAAGGTAAATATGCTTGAAACCAACAAAATACATCAAATAAAATCAGATATAAAACTAAAAAACTCACCAAAACCCTCAACAATGCCTCTGGTACAAGAATTAATCCGGAAAGTTCCACACAAGCAAGCAACTAGCAAATTAACCTACAGGAAAAACTGGAAAATGCAGAAATTGGAAAAAAATCTGATGTGGAATCCAAAAAAGCAATCCAAGCCTTTAAACCAATTCGAATCCAACCACCAACAATCTCCAAATCAATCTAAAAAATTCATTCACCAAAGATGCCAACCCCTGTGAATGCACAGGAAGGCCTATTTATCAAAAATTAAAAAAACAAAACAAAACAAAGCAAAACCATCCTCAAATCAAAATATTTCAAAAAATATTATATTCCATACCTACCTTCCCAAAGTTCAAGAAAATAAAATATATTTTCTATCTACCATAAACTTCCAGCCAATCAAATCCAAGGGCAGGTAAAATAAATTGGTAAAATAAATTAAACCATTGACTTGGGGTGAAAATGACTTTTAAATAAAAGAATACAAATTACCCCCTTTTAAATTACTTAATGGGTAAAATAATATTACCTAATAAATAAAATTCACTTCAACATTAAATAAATAATAAACATTTGAAGACGAATATTAAATCAAAACTCCATGCACGACACAGACATAGAAAGACATAGAAAGACATAGAAGGCTTTCAGCAAACCCAAAAATACAAATATTTCCCACAAACTATAGAATAAAACCTTACAACAAATTTATGCCTTCATATATTTCCTTCCTCACTATACAAATTTTAGATTCATTTCCCCAAGCTCACACATTCAATCTGCAGACACAGAGCATACAGGAAAATTATAAAAGAAAATATAAAAAGGTAGAATACATCTCCAACCTGCAACCCGTGTTATGGAAGAAGCTGAAGAAGAGATTCCACTAGCCAAACAAAATCCAACCTAAGCTCCAGCCAAAATCCAAGAGAGAAGAAAACCAAAACCAAGAAGAAAACTTGCTGGAAAAAATTTTTCAGAGAGGAACCAACCCCCGAGAACTTCACAGGAAAGAAAGTAAAAAGATAAACATTAACCAAAAACCCTAGCCTCAATCTCAGCCAATCAAAATATTCGAATCTATAATATATTTTACCAACCCCACCATATAATATAATTTTACTTCCCTTTTTAAATTCAACCAATAAGAGAAGAGGGTAGGTAAGGTAAATATAAATCATGCTTTTTACAATTTGGTGGGAATGTTTTATCATTTATACAACCCACTTAATATAAAAGTCAAACTAATAAATAAAACATGAGCCACAATTAAATAAATCAAATGGGGAAATTTAATTAAATAAACCAAAGGCTCATAAATAAATTCATGAACTAGATAAACATTAAAAGCCAAATAAATATTAAACCATAGGCGATTAAATAAATAAATAAATAATAAATAAATACCAATAAAGGTCAAATTACAAATAAATATAAAACACATCATAAGTTAAACAATAAAAATAAAATAAATATTAAATCATCATTAAAATAAATAAACATTTAAATATCAAATAATCAAATAACCAAAAAGGCAAGAATCCAATAAATTAAATTAAACATTAGATAACCAAATAATCAAATCGCTATTAATCAAAATAATTAAAATAAACATCATTAATTATTTAATCTTGCATCAATAATCAAATAGTCAATCTCAACATAAAAGGAATAATTAGCCAGTACAAACATACTCACAACACAAAAGAAACCCAACTTACTAACTATCATGACGACTTGCGCCAAGACACTGACGACTCACAGTGAACAACTTAGATCCAGAGTATGTGAGGGGAAATTGTGCCAACTCTGAACTACATACCATTGGGATTTAAAGACATGCTCAGACTTGTGGAGCCAGGTGGCGTCGATGTGTGGTACCTACAAATCCTGCATCCACAAAGAACGATACAACATATGCATATATATATTATAACAGACAAGGGTTAGAGAGTCACAATGACACATCTCGCTCGCAATGAGTGATGTGGCATTATCTCTATCCCAAAGAAAGTCAGACAACAATCAAACACAGGATACGATCAACTCATCATAGATAATCATTAAATATGGCCAGTACTTAAAAACATCATCAAGTGCATGATTAGTATAGTTCATGATTATCGTAAGGCATGTAAAATTCATCAACACTTATGCTCATCAAAACACATGATCAATATAATATTTCGATAATTAATCACATAATAAGTATATAGTGACTAATAAATCATACGATCAATAATGATAGTATCAACATCATATAAATCATTTGAAATATCCTATGCCCAATAATGCCTATCATGCATGGATTAAAAGTCAACTCTAGTCAAAACAAGCTAAGTTGAGGGTGGACACTATAGAATAATACTTGTCAAAAATAGATTTAAAGTCCTGCAAGAATTGTTTCATCGACAAAGACTAGGACTCAAGTAGGGAGGTGGCTACTTCTTTTTTTGTCTATATCTGGGAGACCTGTTCTTCCATTGCATCAATTGTGCTCATCTCCTATTTAACTGTTAAGGCATCCAGGTTCAGATAGCACTTCTGAATAATTTATAATCGTGGGAGTAGAACTAGTTGTAGCTCCTGCAAATCTCTAGACCACGTGCTAATCTCTTGCTCCATTTTTGCTGACTGTATGTGAAACCGGTGAATGGTTTGCACATAAGTTGTAAAGGAATCATAAGGTGGCTTGAATGTTCTCATGTAGGACTGCAAGTCTGTTTGAAGCTTTTGCTTCTGAGCTAGCACATCATCATAGAACAGATGGGGTTGACAGATCTTGTTGAGTAGCAGATTCCCCTCATCTAGAGAGTCCCTTATGTCATTTTGTTCTTTCTTCAGTTCAGACTAGAGCTCATTCAACTTCTTCACTAGAGCTATATTAAGAGCTTTTTGATGCTCCTTCTTGACATTTGCCTCTACTGCCTCTTCTAGGTTCTGCACCTGATCATGCACTACTATGCAGAGGAGCTTAAGTTTAGCTAGTGATGAATCGGTGTTGGGAAGATTTGTACCGGGTATCAAACCGGTAAGAGTTTCCACAGCCACTTGAGTTACATCCTGCTCCTTCTTCCTTCGAATAATTTCAAGGTGCTCTTGAGCAACCTTGATGCTCTGCATTAGCTCCATTTCACTTGTAGACTAGAGATCGATAGGACTGGTGAGATTAGTTGGTTTGGCTAGACTCCTGGTTGCCTTCGAAGTCTCCATCTGGGTGCTCTTCTCTGCTTCTCCTGCCTTGTCCTCTTCCGCTTTCTTCTTCTCCGCTTCTCTCCTCTTCTCTGCTTCCTTATCCTCCTTTGCTTTTTTCTTCTCTGCTTCTTTCCTTTTCTCCTTTTCTTTGTCCTTCTCTTCCTTCTTCCTTTTCTCTGCTTTTCTCCTCTTCTCCTCTTCTTTTTCTTCCTCTTCCTTCTTCTTCTCCTGTACTTCCTTCCTCTTTTCCTCTTCCTTGTCTTCCTCTTCTTTCTTTTTCTTTTCATCTTCTTGCTTCTTTTTCTCTTCTTCATCCTTCTTCTTCTTCTCCTCTTCATTTTTCTTCTTCTTCTCTTCTTCATCCTTTTTCTTCTTCTCTTCTTCACCCTTTTTCTGCTTCTCTTCTTCATCCTTTTTCCTCTGCTCGACCTCTTCCTTTGCCGCTTCCTGTCTGTCCTCGGCTTGCTTATCAACCTATTTATCCTGTTGCTCCTATCCTGTTGCCTCAGATGGTGTTTCCTGAGTAACATCTTCTACGTCCAAGGCATCGATATCAATAGTGTCGACCGGTTCATCAACTGGGTTTCCTTCATCATCAAATGCTTCATCCAATTTTGTTATAACCGGTTCTTTCTCAGCTTGCCGGTTGGCTTCAGCCACTCAATGCATCTTTAGAGCTTGTAGAGCATGAGTGTGTGTATCTTTGAGCACTTCCTTACCCTTCCCTTCCAGTAACAAGAGTTTTCTTCTTCTCATGAAGAAAAGACCTTTGTATTTGTTCAATACATTGAACAGTTCCGAATTTGATACATCAGGAAAATGTTCAGCAATTTTTTTTTCTCTCATTTCCTGTTCCTGCTCTATGGCAACGCACCATTTATTGTCTAAGGAATTATACAAAGAATCCATTGTTTCAGATCTAATTTTTGAAGGCGACCGATCATTAACACATTAATACTGAATTATTTCCTTTTCAACACTTCTTTTTCATCATCATTAAAGTCATCAAAATACTCAATTTATTCATGTAGCAATTTTCTCCTAATATTCTTTATTTTTCTTTGACAATGTGTCAAAGGTTTATAGGAGGAGATATCAATATTTACTGGTGCAGATGATGCCGGCTCATTCTTTGTCTTCTTTCTTGTCTATCTTGCCTTCTTGGGCTGCTCCTCAGACACAGTTTCCTCTAAATCCGGTGTATTGCTTTTTGTCTTCCTTTTCCTCTCGAAGACTTTAGCTGGTGCTGCTTTCGGTTTCTTCTTGGCTAGTGACCGCTTGGTCACTTTTGGAGTTGCAGTAGTAACCGGTGCTGATGCTACAGGCACTGCCTTTGCCTTCTTCACTGCAAGTTCTTTTCCTTTCTTTGTAGTTGGTTCCTCGACCGGTGTAACTCTTTCCAGATAGGTTCCTGTCCTCTTTGCCTTAGGATCAAGCGACAAGGCAATAAGGGTAGAGGCATACCCTTCCAACATATCGTTCATCACCTCATAGCCCATTGGCTCCACTTCTTCCATTCTAGGCTCAACAGCCTCCATTATGCATTGATCCACCTTGATGGTGAAACAGATATCGTCCTCATATTTCTTGACGATGTCACCAGATATTCTCGTTCTTTGGCTCATTTTCTCTCTGAACTCATCAAAATACTTGTTCAGAACATCTAGGTAACTAGTTCCAATTTCTTGAATGCTTTCCTTAATTTTCTTAGTCACCAGTTGGTCAGCAGATCACTGGACATCTCCTACTCCTAGAAAGTAGCCTTGGAAATAGAAGAACAACCCAACTAGTAGTTGTCCAAACTTGAACCTTAGTGCATTATCCTATTTGATCGACTTTAGATTCAACAGGAGTTGTCTTTGCATACCGGTGCATAGGTCAAATGATGCATCCTCCATTATTATCCAGTAAGCGGCATTTACCGCTACAATAGATACAGAGTTAATTTTGCTGGCAGAGAATGTTTGGTAGCCTATCACCATGCAGACATACTTAACCAAATCATCCTTGATAGAATTGACTGTAATGCCTCATGAGTCACTCACTGAATCGGTGAGCTTGGACATTTCAATTTTGCTTACTGTCCTTAGGGCTGGCACTTCCCCTGTGTTGTAGAAACCGGTGACTGCATGAATTGCCTACGGTGTGATATCATGTGTTCTTTCCAAGTACATCTTGTCACCATGGACTCTGCTTAGAATGATCCTTATATGATCCTCTGTGAAATTCTCCAGGAAGTAAACAACATTGTGGAGCTTCTTCTTCTCCAAAATATCATACTCTGGTTTGATCTTCTTAACCTTTCCACAAAATAAACCTAACTGGGAGTGGATGGCTAGAGACCCTAGGTCTTCAATCTTGCAATCTTTGTAATTAGAAATTCCCTCTTCTACTATCACACTAGCCGGGACTTGTGATAGGGCATTATACTTAGACTTTCATTGAATAAAACTTGTAGATTTGACAGGTGCACTAGAACTGGTATGAGATGCGGAAGCCATGATAGAAATTTTAAGAACTCAAGAAATACCTTTTGAAACACATGAATTTAGGGCTTGTAGATTCTCCTTCACTTCACACTCCGTCGGTTGCTGAATCACCGCTTTGTGTTCTCCACTTGATCGTTTGTAGTTTCAATTTGAATCTTCTTTGCGGTTTCTCAATTTCTAAAAATCTCAGCTCAAATCGCCTTTTCATTGCTCTGCTCTTTGAAAAACTTTTCTTCGCTCAAAAAATAATAGTGAGAAATGATTTGAAAAATCCTTTTAAGCATATTTCTCACCTACCATAATTAATGCTCCTCCATTAGGGTGTAAACCCTAATTTTACCTTTTTACCATTTTTGGTCTTCTACCAAATGACAGGTATCACATACCGGTTAAGGTCTTTTACTAGTGTAAATCAGGGGTTCGAAACATTTCGCCGTTTTCTCCCCCTAAGCTTTTTCTGAAGCTTAGTTTTCCAGTTTTGTGATTTTCACACTAGGTGCAGAAACTGGTTCCTCTTGTAACACCGCTAGTTTCTTCTTCTAGGTTTTGTTCATGTCTACTTGAATAGTGTCAACGTCAATGTTTCCTTCTGAAGTGACTGGTATATCATCAGATATGTTCTTTCTTGATCTATAGAATCTGACAATGTGACCCAGTTTGTTGCAGTGATAGCAGACCAATCCAGGTGCTCTCCAAGGTCCATTGTTCATATTTCCATTCTTCCTTCTGCATGTTGCAGCAGTGTGACCATGACCATGACAGCCCATATAGTTTGCTCTCCATCTGGTTGCCGCTTGATAGCCACCACTTCTTTGCTGATGATTGAAGGCATTAAACCAGTTGTGATTCTAGTTCACAAAAGGTTCAGGACCAGCTCTTTGGGTCCTATGAGAATATCTATCAATGTTGTTCATAATTGACTTGCATTTAGATGCTCTATGCCCATACTTGTTGCATGCATAATAGTTACCATTGAATCTATAGGATCTAGCCTTATCATTTAGGAAATAAGGAAAATTGTTGTAAGCCTTACTCCTACACACATTTGCAGTATGTCCTTCTTTAAGATAGGTGAAGCAAACATGTTTAAACTTTTGCTTACCTTTATCCTTTGATGCCGGTTGTTTCTTTGACGTTCTAGCATTTGTACCAGAGGTCTCACCTTCCTCATGACCGGAATAACCAAGTCCATTGGTATTCTTGACCGGTTTGGCAGATTCAAGCTTTTGCTCTAGCTTGACAGTACTCTTGTTGAACTTAGCAAGTATTTCCTTTGACTCAGAGAGTTCTTTGGAAACAGCAGCATTTGTTTCCAACAGGTTTTCATTCTCAGAGATGGCAATGTTCAGTTCTCCTTGCATGTCTTCATTTTCCACTTTTCTTGCATGGAGTTGAGCTATTAGGGCACTGATCTCTTGTTTCAGCTTGGAGATCTCATGATCTCTTTCTTTCACCGGATCTTCATTTTTCCTCTGGTTCTCAAGCTCTTGACACATCCAGATAGTCAGTCCTTCCAACTCCTTTCTTAGGTTGGAGTTTGATTCATTCAACTTATTTACTTCTGTAATTAGAGCTTCCATGTATACTTCATCTGAAGAACTATTTTCAGATAGCTCCATCAATTTTTCAACATGTTCTCTCCTTTTTGCTTGAGATGCCTTGTATTTTACCATAAGATCATCATAGGCTTTCTCAGTCTAAGTGAGCCAATGTGTAAGCTCCCTTACAGAGTATTCCCCCATATCTCTTTCCAAGTGGTTAAACTTATAGAAAGGTAGGCTCTGATACTAATTGATGAATACTAAGAGGGGGGGGGGGTGAATTAGTATGCCAAAAATTTCTGCACTTAAACACTTTGCAAGACTAGTAGTAAACCAGTAAAACAATTTAGTAGACAAACCAGTTAACACACATGCAAACCAAATAGCCAATAATGCATTCACCCATAGAAGCAAAAGCACCATAACACAAGAGATTTTGACATGGAAACCCAAATGGGGAAAACCACAGTGAGATGGAACTCACAAGTAACTATCTGTAGAATAGGAACCAGACCGGTTAAGGTCAGATTGGTTAAGGTCTTACAATATTCTTTACCAGAACAGATCCTGTTAGGAATCTCAATCTCTATTAGGAGATAAGTCCAATTAAAGACTACCTTGCTAGAGGATTTTAGATCCACAGATGTGAACCTCCTTGTTAGAGGATTTATAAAAGGCTTTTGGGTCTACCCGGTTAAGGGCTACAGACTTGTCAAAGATGTGAGTAATCAACAAGTGTATGATCTAGCTAGTAGCACAGACTGCTTGGTTAGATCCTTGATATCTCGTTCCTAATGCACTCCAACATTACTTCAGTCTTCTACACATTCATATTCTCTCCAACTTCTCAACCACCTTAAACCTTAGCAACAACAAAAACTTTTACTACAAACACACCAACAACCTAAAACCCCAGACATGATGTCCTTATAAAGGAATCTGACTTCATGTCAGTCCAATAGGATTACATAACACTTTCCTAGGTTCAATGAACCTAGACATACTTGGTACCATGACACAAAAAGCACCATTTAGGTGTCGACACCGTCAAACAATTGGTGGATGGTAACTCATCACAAAATGCCGGTTGGTAACTCATCACAGAGTATTACCGGTTCATATAAAATGCTGGTTGCTAGTTTGACAAAAATGAAGACTGGTAAAAATGTGTTATGCCACTTTAATCCCTCATACCCCTTGGTATCCACAAACCGCTTGGGGTCAACATGCCGCTTCAGACTAGGAAACACATTTTGCAAAACACCAATAGTCTAAAGACTATAATACAACATACCGGTTGTGCTCTAACTCATACATATAAAGGAGATCTCAATGCAAGTGTGTGTCCATCAATGAAAATCACAACATAAACATAAAAAATGCCAACATATCCAACATAGGTTCTCTACTCCATATTATCCACAAAGTAATGGTCAAGCTGAGGCATCAAACAAAACTATCTTGAAAATCTTGAAAAAAATAGTAAATGAAGCTGGAAAAGACTGGCACATTCACCCAAATCCTATTCTTTGGAAATACCAAACTAGCGTCTGCACTCCAATAGGGGCAACTCCATATTGTTTGGTGTATGGATCAAAAGCTATATTACCTATAGAAGTAGAGATACCTTCTCTACGTGTATCCTTGCACGGTCTTATACCGGAAGAAGAACAACGAGTCTCTTGACTCCAAGAACTAGAACTGATTCAGGAATGTCGCCAAAATGTAATAGAACATTTGAAGGTATACCAACAAAGAATGGCAAGAAGCTATAACCACAAAGTCAAGCCACGTATTTTCTAGATTGGAGATATAGTTCTAAGGGAGATGTTGGCATTATAACAGACAAAGGGAGATTGTTGGCATTTCAATAAGGATATTGAGAAGGTTGTTGATGATTATGGATATAATTGATTAAGGATGTTTACTATCTTAATATTATTATTTTGTCATTGATGTCAAGTAATTGATTTTCTAATTTAGTATGATGTTGCCATATCTTAAGAAATATGATTTGATGAGTATAAAGTTGTCGGTAAAAGACATAGAAAGAATGTGATGAATAAGGGGAGGAATAAGTTATTCAATGGGCAACTATTACTATTACTGAGTTAGACAATGATGAGATCATGATGTTTAAATTGTTTTGATATCATACATATGTTATTGATTGTAAGGTTAATACTATACTATGTTACCAAGCAAAGAACCTAGTTGGTAAACCTCAAAGAGCCTAGTCGGTAAACCCTAAGGAACCTAGTCGGTAAACCATAAGGTTATCGCTATCGGTTAATGAAGGCGGAATGTCTACCTAGTGAATTTTAGTATTTACCGAGTTGTAATCGAGTAATAATAGAATGCATTAAATGATTATAAGAATTATTTAATGAAGGAAGCTGATGAGCTAGAACTGATTAAATGATTGGTATGCCATGCATGAAGTTTGTTAAAGAATCTATGGCAAAGGAAAATTGGCAAGAAGATCTACAGCGTAGATTGAACCGCAATACCCTAGCACAAGTTCCAAGAAATTTATGCAAGTTTCAAGGTGGGGTAAAACATTTTCAGATCGAAAGATACATTGAACCTGGTCAAGTTTGAAGATCTGATGGCTATGATTGATCATGGGAAATGTGATCAAGGAGATTAAGCGGTTGGCGAATTGTTTATAAATAAGGAACTGTTGATAAACAATGTATGCAGGCAAGTGTATGCACAGGGATGCTACATAGTGATTACCGAGCACAGAAGCTTGAAGACCTGTTTGAATAACAGAGTATAGAGCCCATCAGATGGACAAGATAAGTCCTATATTGTATTGAGCAAATAAGAATCTACTTTAGCATTTTAGATGTGAAGTTGCAGATAGATTTTTATTACCGTTATTTTGTGAAGTGACAAAAAATCTCTTAATCGAGTGGACTTAATAGTCTTATTTGTAAAACCCTCTAGAAAGGTGACATTCTGATTGAGTGTTTGAAATCCTTTAACAAGGTGAAGATCCTAACAGATCTGAGGGAAATCCCTTAACCGGGTCACATCTAGCAATGTGTTTGTAATCTTTAACAGGATTTGCTTTTAACCGAGCATACTCTAGAAGAGTATATTTCTTAGTGGGTCCAAAATCTCAAGGTGGTTTTTCCCTATTTGGGTTTCCAAGTTAAATCTAGTGTTATGAGTGTTATGATGTTTATATGCTTTTGAGTTTGCATGTTTAGTAGTTTTGGTTATATTACTGAAGTATATGTTACTGAGGTTGAATCTATTGTTTTTATGGAAGATTAAGTTTGTATGATTCACCCCCCTCTCATCTTATTAGCTTGGCATCTGTACTTACATTAAGTATCAGAACCGGAAGAAAAAGTTTGAAGGTACTTGAGTAAAAGATCCAAAGATGTATAAGAGGGATGCACCGAAGCTAAACAAGTCAAGTTTCTCTACATGGCATAAAAGGATGATGCTGCACCTATCGGGAGTTGGAGAATATGTTGTATATTATTTGGGGAATGATTTCATTACACTGAGCACCTATCCATTGACAATGGAAGAGACAAAGGCAAAGCAAGAACATATTCAAACAATGATTGAAATAACATCTGCATTGACCGACTCAGAGTTTAATGATCTAGAAGGCTGCAATGATGCAAAGGCAATGTGGGACAAGCTCATATCTGTATATGGTGGTGATGAACATGTTCAAAGAGCAAAAGTGGACAGTCTAAGAGGGCAAATTGAATCTATGAGGATGAATAAAGGTGAGAACATAACCCAGTATAGTACAAGACTAAAGGAGATTGTCAATCAAATCAAATGAGCAAGTGGAATTATTGAAGAAAAGGATATAACAAGTAAGTTGTTAAGAACCCTTCTACCAGCTTATGCAAACCGATTCTCAACAATCAATGAATTGAGGTCTATACCCAATATGCTAGTTTCTTTAGATGCTACTATTGGTAAGCTACATGCATTTGAGTTAAGTAATTTTGATAACAGTGGGTCTTCGATAAATAAAGTTGAATCTACATTCAGTTCTTTTCATTTGGGTAAATCTAATGATTACAATGATAGAATGAGTAAGTATTCTGAAGGAGATCACAGTGGAGCAAGTGAAAGATTTCGTAAGAACATGGAGGAAGTACACAAACTATATGAGGAAATCAGAAAGCAAGAAGAGTTTGAAGCACTATTAGCTAGAAGGTTACCGAGAGGCAAAGGTAAGTATAAAGGAAAACTACCTTTGAAATGTTTCAATTGTGATAAGATAGGACATATGGCTTCTAAATGTCCTGACAAAGATTCTACTGAAAAGAGAGATTATCGAGAAGACAGACATTACAGAGGATGCCGAGACTTCAAAAGAAGAGATAGAAAGTCATGCTTAATAACCGATGAGGAATCAAATGATGATAAATTAGATGAAACTGATATAGAGGAAGTAGTTTATGTTGCTATCAAAGATGGATCAGATGAAGAAAGGTATGAAGAAAAAGCCCTAATATTGCACATAAATACTAATAATTCTTGGATCATAGATAGTGGATGCTCAGATCGCATGATAGGTGATAAACACAAGTTTGTTATGTTAGAAGATTATGATGGAGGTTATGTAAGATTTGGTAATGATGCACCATGTCTGGTAAAAGGTAAAGGATCTATAACACTTCTTGACAATGCTAAATGTAATGATGTTTATTATGTTGAAGGTTTGAAATACAATTTGTTGAGTGTAGCACAGCTAAACAACAGAGGTTACCGAATAGAATTTCAGAAAGGAATTATCAAAGTTCATGACAAGCATGGAAAGTTAGCTGCTACCGGGACACAAACAAAAGGTAATACATTTCATCTTGACTCAACTCGAAATAAGTGTCTATATGCAAAGATAGATGATACCTTGTTATGGCATAAAAGGTTTTGTCATGTAAATTTTGATAATCTGATCAAAATAAGCAAGAAGCACTGAGTAAGAGGTTTACCGAGTCTTGAGAAACCTGAGAATGCTATGTGCTGAGGATGCCAGATGGGTAAGACGACAAGATCAAGCTTTACAAGTAAGTCCTACACTTCTAAGGTAATTTTAGATCTTGTGCACACTGATCTTTGTGGTCTCATGAAAGTTCAAAGTTATTATGGTGGTAAATATTTCATATTATTTGTGGATGATTATTCAAGAATGATGTTAGTCATATTTTTAAAAGAAAAATTAGAAGCTTTTCAAATGTTTAAATGGTACAAGGCTAGAGTTGAAAATGAAACAGGAAGACAATTGAAATGTCTTAGATCTGATAGGGGAGGAGAGTTCACATCTGATGAGTTCAACTTATTCTGCAATGATCATGGTATGAAAAGACAAGTCTCTGCACTGAGAACTCTACAACAAAATGGAATAGCTGAGAGAAGAAATAGATCTATTGTGGATTGTGTCAGAACCCTGATGATTGAAAAGAAAGTGCCACAAACATTTTGGAGAGAAGCAATAAGTATAAAAATTTACACCCTGAACCGAGTACAACTGAAGAAAGGAACTTTGAAGACACCATATGAAATCTGGTATGACAAGAAACCTAATGTAAGTTATTTCAAAATCTTTGGAAGTAGATGTTATGTACACAAAGATGATAGAAATGGAAAGTTTGATTATAAAAGTGAAAAAGGAACATTTCTAGGTTATTCTTCTAGAAGCAAAGCATTTAAATGTCTGATCAAATCATCTAACAAAATAGTAGAAAGTGCAAATGTGAAAATTGATGAATTTGTAGAAAGAAATGATGAAGGAAATTCCAAGGAACCAGAAGATTATGATGAATTTGTCTATGTTCAACCAACAAGTCCTACCGAGAGAATTGTTGAAGGAAATGAAGAGAATATTCAGTTACTGAGTGATGAAGAAGATCATACAGATCCTACCGAGCCTGTATTAGCCAAATATGTTAGAAGACATCATGCATCAAGTTAGATTATAGGAGATAAAGATGATCCAGTGATGACAAGGAACAAACTGAGACAAAACACATGTCTGATATCTGAATTTGAACCGAGAATAGTGAAAGAGGTATTTAACAGTGAAGATTGGATAAATGCTATGATAGAAGAGATTGATCAAATCAAGAAGAATGACACATGGACACTGGTCCCAAGACCGAAGGACAAAAATGTAATCGGTACAAAGTGGATTTTCAGAAACAAGCTGAATGAAAAAGGTGAGGTCATTCGAAAAAAAGCTAGACTAGTTCGCAAAGGTTATACCCAAGAAGAATGAATTGACTATGGTGAGACTTTTGCACCTGTGGCAAGACTTGAAGGAGTAAGAACATTGTTGGCATATGCTGCTTACAAGAATTTCAAGATATATCAAATGGATGTCAAATCTACATTTCTGAATGGTATATTAGAAGAAGTTTTTATTGAACAACCTGAAGGATTTGTTGAAGACAAGAATAAAGATCAGGTATGTGAATTGAACAAAGTCTTATATGGTCTAAAACAAGCACCTAGAGCATGGTATGAAAGATTGCACTCTTATTTAATCAAGATTGGTTTTATAAGGACAAGCGAAAACAACAATATGTACATGAAGAATGATGAAAATGGAATACTGATCTCAGCCATATTTGTTGATGATATTATATTTTGTGGAAATGACTCTCTATGCAAGAACTTTGGAAATGAAATGAGCAAAGAATTTGAGATGTCATTAATCGGTGAGATAAATTACTTTATAGGTTTACAGATACTGCAAATGAAAAATGAAAATTTCATTACTCAATCAAAGTACATAAAGAAAATCTTGAAGAAATTTGGAATGGAGGATTCAAAACCAGTAAGTACTCCTATGACTACCAACTATAAATTATCAAAGAATGATGAATCTGCATCTATTGATGAGACACTTTACCGATCCATGATTGGAAAGCTACAATATGTTGTTCACAACAGACCAGATATAGCACATGTAGTAGGTATAGTTGCAAGATTCTCTGTAGATCCTAAGGAAACACACATGACAACAATCAAGAGAATTTTTAGATACTTGAAAGGCACTGAAGATTATGGCTTAGTATATCAGAAAAGAAATGACTTTGATTTAAAAGTTTATACTGATGCTGATTGGGCAAGCAATGTTGACGACAGAAAAAGCACAAGTGGAGGAGCTTTCTTTTTAGGAGAAAGACTAGTGATTTGGCTTAGAAAGAAATAAGGATATATTTCACAGTCAATAGCAGAAGCTGAATACGTTGCTACAACATTGAATTGCACCAACATATCATGGATCAAACAACTATTGGAAGGCATAAATGAGAAAGTTATTGAGCCAGTAACCATATTCTGTGACAATACTAGTGCCATTAACATTTCAAAGAATCTTGTTATGCACTCTAAGACAAAGCACATCTTTATCAAATATCATTATCTTAGAGAAGAAGCTCAAGAGAAGAAAGTGGTGTTGGAGTATATTAGCACGAAGGAACAAATAGCAGATATCTTCACCAAGCCACTGCCAAGGGACACTTTTGAGTATCTCAGAAGTAAGTTAGGGGTCCTACCCCTATCTTCTACTCACTGATCGAGTTCGGTGAAAGCATCAATTCGATGAATCTACAAAGTATTGTTTAGGAGTTGATGCTGATTTACACACTTTAGGATGTTTTCTAAAGGTGTGCAGGAAACATATACAGGGAATAGGAATTGAAGACATAAATGCTCTAACCGAGACTAAGTTGACACATAACAACAAGAAATCACTTCATATAGGAAGAAATTATGTTTTAGTTCTTTACTTTTTGGCATTGTTGTCAAAGGGGGAGAAGACTGAAGAAAAAGGGAGAAGACTAATGTATGGGGGAGAAGACTGATGACAGGCAGAGAGTATTTCAACATTTCAGCAATCTGAATCCAAATCAATTAGGTCAAATCAATTGGTTTTGCCATCAATGCCAAAGGGGGAGATTGTTGGCATTATAACAGACAAAGGGAGATTGTTGGCATTTCAATAAGGATATTGAGAAGGTTGTTGATGATTATGGATATAATTGATTAAGGATGTTTACTGTCTTAATATTATTATTTTGTCATTGATGTCAAGTAATTGATTTTCTAATTCAGTATGATGTTGCCATATCTTAAGAAGTATGATTTGATGATTATAAAGTTGTCAATAAAAGACATAGAAAGAATGTGATGAATAAGGGGAGGAATAAGTTATTCAATGGGCAACTATTATCGAGTTAGACAATGATGAGATCATGATGTTTAGATTGTTTTGATATCATAAATATGTTATTGATTGTAAGGTTAATACTATACTATGTTACTGAGCAAAGAACCTAGTCGGTAAACCCTAAGGTTATTGCTATCGGTTAATGAAGGCGGAATGTCTACCAAGTGAATTTTAGTATTTACCGAGTTGTAACCGAGTAATAACATAATGCATTAAATGATTATAAGCATTATTTAATGAAGGAAGCTGATGAGCTGGAACTGATTAAATGATTGGTATGTCGTGCATGAAGTTTGTTAAAGAATTTGTGGCAAATGAAAATCGACCAGAAGATCTACAACACAGATTGAATCGCAATACCCTAGCACAAGTTCCAAGAAATTTATGCAAGTTCCTAGGTGGGGTAAAACATTTTCAGATCGAAAGATACATTGAACCTGGTCAAGTTTGAAGATCTGATGGCTATGATTGATCATGGGAAATGTGATCAAGGAGATTAAGCAGTTGGCGAATTGTTTATAAATAAGGAACCGTTGATAAACAATGTATGAGGGAAAGTGTATGCACAGGGATGCTACATGGTGATTACTGAGCACAAAATCTTGAAGACCTGTTTGAATAATAGAGTATAGAGCCCAACAGATGGACAAGATAAGTCATATATTGTATTGAGCAAATAAGAATCTACTTTAGCATTTTAGATGTGAAGTTGCAGATAGATTTTTATTACTGTTATTTTGTGAAGTGACAGAAAATCTCTTAACCAAGTGGACTTAACAGTCTTATTTGTAAAACCCTCTAGCAAGGTGACATTCTGATTGAGTGTTTGAAATCCTTTAACAAGGTCACTTCTAACAAGGTGAAGATCCTAACAGATCTGAGGGAAATCCCTTAACTGGGTCACATCTAGCAATGTGTTTGTAATCTTTAACAGGATTTGCTTTTAATCGAGTATACTTTAGAAGAGTATATTTCTTAGTGGGTCCAAAATCCCATAGTGGTTTTTCCCTATTTGGGTTTCCACATTAAATCTGGTGTTATGAGTGTTATGATGTTTATATGCTTTTGAGTTTGCATGTTTAGCAGTTTTGGTTATATTACTGAAGTATATCTTATTGAGGTTGAATTTGTTGTTTTTATGGAAGATTAAGTTTGTATGATTCACCCCCCCCCTCTCATCTTATTAGCTTGGCATCTGTACTTACATTAAGTATCAGAACTATCAGGAGAATCCGAGAAATCTGCAAGACCGAGAAAAGAAGGGAAAAATTGAACCAAATTGGCTAGGACCTTTTGTCATAGTAGCAACATATGGATCCGGAGCATACAAGTTATCTACCCTTGAAGGTGATTGGTTTGATGAACCTATCAATTCTATCCATCTCAAGAAATTCTATGCTTGAGATATAAAATCCTGAAAAATCAATAAAAAGCATATAAAGTCCTAAAAAATCAATAAAAAGCATATAAAATCCAAAAAAATGCAATAAATTTAGATGGTGAAAACTTGGTAAATAGGCGCTATCTAACAACGTGAGTTCCTCCATCTATGAGATTGCTTTGCATACCTATCCATTCCATCCTATCACATCTATCGCTTCCATCTATCTTAGCTTATCCATTCCATCTTTTGCATCCATTGCTCCGAACCATTTAGCAAGAAATATGCAGCTTACCAACAGTTAACCAATCTTTGACATACTTGTCATAGTCACTATCTTAGATTTTGTCAGCATTGATCAATCTACATTTGTATCTCATCATGGTTTGGATCTTGATTAATTCATATATCCATAATAATTTTTGTTTCCATTGGGGGCAAAATCCTAAATCCATTTGCTAAGGTGATCTTTTGAATCTTTAAAATCCAAAAACATTCAAAAAACTTAGAAAATCCAAAAACATCTAGGGTTTTGAAATAGATAACAAGCAACAAAGCAACAAAAATCAAGGCATTTCATAACAACTAAATCATGCAAATTAGAAACCAAAGAATCAACTAACAAGTAACAAAGGATTATCAAAGATCATTCGTTAGGATGATTATATCAGTTAATGACCATTAGAACATGTGAATGACATGCAAGATTCAATGTTTATTTCTTGATTTTATTTCTAATCATGTACTCTATGCGACTCAAGGATGTCCATGACTAGAGAAGCTATGATGGGGTATGATTATATTCTTTGATTGCTGTCTGTGGTTTATCTCTTACTACAATATGAACTTGTCTTAGGATATGATCGACAAAAGATCAAGGAGGACGTTCCAAGTCATGCATGAAAAGGGATAATCCTTGTTTGTTCTACAAGAAATACTCAGGTCAACTTGATCCATTATATCAAGTTGCTTGTATTAACTTGCTATATCAAAATCCATGTAAGGAATACTCAAGTCATCTTGAATCATTATGTCAAGTTGCTTGTATTTTTTTACAACATTTAAAAGCTCAATGATGAAATCAAACACTGTTACAAGATCACATATGAAGAATGGTAGTACAATTTTTAGTTAGATCATTTCGTTACCTCATTATTCATCTACATTATAAGCATTCATTGTCAAGTTGCATTATAAGCATATCATTTCATTAACAGATCAATGGTCATAAATAAAGATTGAGTATACTTGGATAAACAAAAATAATTTGCATTTAATCATTATAGGTGCATTTTAATCATCATTCATTCCATTTAGTTGCAATTTATCATTGCATTAGTTTGCATTTAATTACATGCATTTCATTTATCATGTAGTGTATCATCATTATTATTTGCATTATCATTTTTATAACGATCATTTAGTTACATCTTTGGACTTAGATTCATAATCATCATAAACATTACATAAAAACACAAAAATATTTCATATAGATCATTTGCATAATCAAAAATCAAAAGCAAATCAATCATCCATTTGCAAATCTGTATAGATCATTGCATTCATATCATTTAAGTTAAAGTAATCATTTTCATTTGCATCCAAGATCATCAAAAATCAACAAAAGCATTTATCATTGCATCATCATATAAATTATCATTATAATAAAAAGAAAATATCGTATCATCATGCATCCATATAATCAAAGCATATATATCATCAAAGCATAAATATCATCATCAAATAGAGTAACATGGATATAAAATCATCATCATCATATAGAGTCCATGTTTGCATATAGATTATGATAAAACAATAAAATTCCAAGTATACAATGATATTGGATCAATAATTTACAAAGTCCCATCAATAAAAATCAAGTCAAGAATCATGACTGCCTCTCGAGCATGTGGGTCTAACAATTGGATCACCTGCAACACCTGCACCAGCATCATCATCCAATGGAATCATTCTTCAATTTAATATCTTCATCATTCATTCAACTATCATCTATCAAGTCTTATACAGGATGTATCTTTCTTGAAACCAAATGTTTTGATCATTTATCATGTTTTATATAGGATGTATCTTTCCTGAAACTAGATATTTTGATCATCTATCATGTCTTATACAAGATGTATCTTTCTTGAAATCAGACGTTTTGATCATCTATCATGTCTTATACAGGATGTATCTTTCCTGAAACTAGACATTTTGATCATCTTTTGTCTTATATGGGATGTGTCCTTCCTGAAACCAGACTTGATCTCAATCCAATCAATCTTATCAATCTAATCAATCTGCAATCTATTCACTCATCTATCTTTCATATAACATTCTTCTTCTATCAAGAGATCATCCATTTCTTTAAACACAAACGATCTCTCAAGGGGGCATCATCATCAAATCAAAATCCAAAAATCAGTATCTGGGGCACACAATCAAGATTTTCAATCTCTCTCAGGCATTATCAAGACTTGATTTAATCTTTGAAACAATGTTGTTTTCACATTATTTCAAAGAGGGGCAAAATGTATACACCTAAAATTGGCTATGAGCAATTAAATAAATATTTTATATTTATTTAATAATTATTCTTCTATTAAATAGTTAATTTGAAAAGATTAATTTATTTAATTCATTTTCATCTCTTTCTATTAATTAATATTTTATTAATTAATTCATCTATTTTATTCCTCTAATTAATTAAATATCTAATATTTAATTATCCTATTCTTCTAATTAATTAAATATCTAATATTTAATTATTCCTTTAACTAAGTTAATTAAATATCTAATATTTAATTATCTCCTCCAAACAATTAAATATCCAATATTTAATAGTTATTCTCCTATCCTATAGTCTCAAATATTAAATAATTTCTAAATTATTTAATCCCTTTTCCAACTCATTCTTCCATCTCCACTTCATCTTCCCTTTGCCAACTCATCAAACATGTGGCTAAGGAAATTAATATTTCTTAAATATTAATTCATCATTTATCTCCAACTTCCAAACTTAATGAAAATTGTGTACGTACACATATTTCATAACCATTTCCTATATTCTCTCCAACACCCCCTACATCTTAGGAAGGACTTGAGTCCACTTGTCCTCTCATGCTTAAATTTCCTCCAACCATTCCTAGATTCTCTCAGTCAGCAACCCAGTCAAGTTGAGATGAGTGACACTTGTCTTCTCCTTCCCCCTTTCTCTCAACCTTCACCTTTTCTCACAACCAATCAAATCTATAGATCTGATCATGACCATTGATTTGAGCCACATCATCTTCTCCTCTCAAAGTCTATAAAATTAAGAGCTTCAGTTGAGAGAGTTAGTCTTCAAAATATTTTTTAATCAATCATATGCATCTGTGAGTTTTTGAAGCAATTAGCAAATAACATTATCATTTTAGCAATCTAATCATATAGCATTATCATTTTAGCATAATCATGTAGCTTTGCATATCATACTATCAGTTAACTACAAGTTATTAGTCCATTCTTCATATGCCATCTTGGAAGCCAACAATGCATTGTTTGAGAGCACACCATCTACAACCAGGAACAATGGAGTTAGGACACAATGAGACATAAGCCATGAAGGTAAAATAATATTTTATTTTAGTATGTATTTCATGTAGTTTCATTGGTGGATTTTGTATTTTCATGTAGTTTCAAGACACCATATGATTCCTTTACGGCTTATGGGCAAACCGTTCACTGGTTTCAACTTCAGGCTGCAATAATTGATTTGGAGATTAGCAACCGGACCAAGGATTTGCAGGAACTACAACTGGTTCTATTACCAAGACTGCAAATACTTCAGAAATGCTATCTCAATCTGGATGCCTTGACAGTTACTCAAGAGATGAGTACCTTGGACACCATGGAGGAACAAGTATCCCAGATGCAAATGGAGAGTGAGGTTGCTACCTCATTGCTTGAGTCATGGTCTGTATCCATGAAGACATTTATGCAAGACTTTAAATCAGTTTTTGACAAGTTTCACTACTTATTGTTATAAACACTTATTCAGCTAATAGAAATAGGGGTTATTCAGTTGTATTTTGTCATTAATGGCAAAGGGGGAGAAGTATTCTGGTATTTAAAATTTTGATGCACGCTTTGTATAATTTCATGTTTATCTCTGTAAGGGAGTAGTATACATTGTATTTTCTGCAAAGGGATAGTGTATATGCTTAGGGGGAGTAATTTTGATTATGACATTTTTTTTTAAAAACACTTAGATGTCAAAATTTTTCCTAAGTGTTGCCATCAATGCCAAAGGGGGAGATTGTTGGCATTTTTGATGTTTATGTTGTGATTGTCATTGATGGACACACACTTCCTTTGAGATCACTTTTTGCATATATGAGTTATGCTCAACCGGTATTTGTTCCAAATCGGTATTGCATTACAGTATAGGCTATCGATGTTTTGCAGAAAGTGTTTATCGATCTCAAGCGGTTCAAGGATCTCAAGCGGAGCAAAGGAACTAAAAGCGACAGTTATCATTTTCCCAATCTTCATTTTTGTTAACTGGTAATCTGTTTAATAATTGAACCGGTATTACTCCGAGTTACCAACCGGTAATCGGTAAAGTTGTATAAACTGGTAATACTCTGTGATGAGTTACCATCCACCGACACTTTGACAGTGATTTTGTGCTGTGTTACCAAATATGTCTAGATACACTGAACCTAGGAACTTGCAATGTAATCCTATTGGACCGACATGAAATTAGATTCCTTTTAAGGACATCATGTCTAGGGTTTTAGTTGAGTGTTTGGGTTTAAGGTGCTTGCTGATATTGTTGTATATGTGATCACAGAAGAAGAATAGGTCTGTGTGAAGAAACAGAGTGTGAAGTGTCTGAAGACTAAAGTAATGCTAAAATGCATTAATAATGAGCTATCAAGGATCTAACCAATCATACTGTGCTAGTATTTAGATCACTCACTTGTTGATTACTCACATCTTCGACAAGTATTGAAACCCTTAACCGAGTAGGCTTGGCAGAGCCTTTGTAAATCCTCTAACCATGTGGTTCACAACTGTGGATCTGAAATCCTCTCACAAAGTAGTCTTTAATCAGACTTATCTCCTAACAGAGATTGAGATTCCTAATAGGATCTATTCTGGTAAAGAACATTGTATGACCTTAACCGGTTTGACCTTAACTGGTCTGGTTACTATTCTGTAGATAGTCACTTGTGAGTTTCATCTCACCGTGGTTTTTCCCATTTGGGTTTCCACGTCAAAATCTCTTGTGTTATGGTGATTGTGCTTTTGTGGGTGAGTGCCTTATTTGTTGTTTGGTTTGCATGTGTGTTAACTGGTGTGTTTGCAAAATTGTTTTACTGGTTTACTGCCAGACTGTTAAAGTGTTTGAGTTCAGTATTTTTTGGTATACTAATTCACCCCCCCCTCTTAGTATTCATCAGATTGCACATATTGATGAAAGTTGGTTATGGCATAAAATAATTTGTCATGTAAATTTTGATTGCATTGTGAAAATCAGTACAACTAAGGTAGTAAGGGATTTACCTAAGATTATTAAACCTCACAATCCGGTATGTAAGAAATGTCAATTTGGAAAGCAAGTCAGAGAAAATTTTAAGAGTATTTCAGAAAAATCCAATAATGTTCTTGACTTAATTCATACTAATTTATGTGGTCCAGCAAGAACTAGAAGTTTACAAGGAGATAGATATTTTATACTAATCATTGATGATTATTCTAGAATGTGTTGGGTTACTTTTCTCAAGGAGAAATCAAAAGCTTTTGGGAAATTCAAACTATTCAAGGTCATGGTAGAGAATGAAACTAATAAGAAAATCAAATGTTGAGGATCAGATCAAGGAGGTGAGTTCATATCTAAGGAATTTAATACATTATGTGAAGTGAATAGAATCGGAAGACAATTATCAGCACCTCAGACACTCCAACAAAATGGAGTTGTGGAAAGGAATAACAAAACTACTTTGGATGCAGCTAGAAGCATGATATCAGAAGAAAACCTACCTCATGTGTATTGGAGAGAAATAGTCAAGACATCAAAGGTGAAACCGGTAAGACCCCTCATGAACTATGGTTTGGTAATACTCCTACTCTTAAATATTTCAGAATATTTGGAAGCAAATGTTATATTAGGAGAGATTATTATATTGGAAAATTTGATCCTAGAAGTGGTGAAGGAATATTTCTTGGTTATTCATCTAAGAGCAAGGCATATAGATGTTTTAACAAGAGATTGCAGAAAATCATTGAGAGTGCAAATGTGAAGATTGATGAATAGTTTAGAGGTAATTCAAGGTCTATGGACTCTGAACCGATAGTTGAGATAATCACAAATGAACCTACAATGAGTACACTGGTACATAATGTTGATCCAGTCACACCGGTATCATCTAAGAATTCCACAATGACTGAAGAATAGCAGCAAGCGAATACACCAAGGTATGTAAGATTGAATCACTCTGAAAGTCAGATAATTGGGAATAAGTATCAAGGTGTTATGACTAGAGGAAGAATGGAAAATGAAGAGGTATGTCTAATTTCTCAAATTGAACCAGGAACTATTAATGAGGCATGTGAAGATAAACATTGGATTAAAGCTATGGAAGATGAATTGGAACAAATTGAAAAGAATAACACATGGACATTGGTTCGCCTGCCTAAAAACAAAAATGTAATTGGAACTAAATGGGTATTTAGAAATAAACTTAATGAAGATGGTAAGGTAATAAGAAACAAAGCAAGATTATTGTGTAAGGGATATTCACAGAAAGAAGGAATTGATTACAATGAAACCTTTGCACCGGTAGCTAGAATTGAGGCAGTCAGATTATTCTTAGCTTTTGTAGCACACAAGAACTATAAAGTATATCAAATGGATGTTAAATGTGCATTTCTAAATGGCAATCTTGAAGAGGAAGTCTACATTTAACAACCTGATGGATTTTCTTTGATAGATGACAAAGATATGGTTTGCAGGTTAAGGAAAGATTTATATGGATTGAAGTAAGCTCCTAGAGCTTGGTATGCTAGATTGGACAAATATCTTTTGAAGCTTGGTTATACTAAAGATAATGCTGATAACAACTTATACTACAAAGTGACTAATGATGACATCTTGGTTATTGAAGTTTTTGTTGATGATATCATTTTTTGAGGAGAAGAAGGATTGTTTAAAGACTTTTCTAATAAGATGTAGGAAGAATTTGAAATGTCTATGATTGGGGAGATAAAATTCTTTTTAGGATTGCAGATTTCATAGACTAATAAAGGTATATTCATAAATCAATCAAAGTACTTGAAGGAATTACTAAAGAGATTTAATAGACTAATAAAGGTATATTCATAAATCAATCAAAGTACTTGAAGGAATTACTAAAGAAATTTGGCATGAAAAACTCTAAACTAGTAAGTACTTATATGACTACAACTGATAAACTATCATTGAAGGATGAATCAACACCTATTAATCCCACAAGATATATATCTATGATTGGAGGTTTACTGTATTTGACACAAACAAGACCTGATATTATGAATGCAATATGTATTGTTTCAAGATTTTAGAGTAATCCTAAAGAAAATCATGAATTAGCAGTAAAAAGGATTTTTCAGTACCTATAAGGCACAACAAATCTTGGTTTATGGTATCCTAAAGATGAAAATTTTGATTTATGTGTATACACAAATGCAAATTGGGTAGGTGATGTAGATGACAGAAAAAGCACCACCGACGGAGCATTTTTCTTGGTAGCAGACTAATTTCATGGTTGAGCAAGAAACAGAGTTGTACATCACTATCAACAGCAAAATCAGAATATGTTGCAGCAATAACTAACTGTACACAGGTATTTGGATTAAGCAAATGTTGAAGGATATAAAGGTAAAATGAAAAGAACCTATAATTATTTACTGTGATAATATAGAAGCAATTTATATATCAAAGAATCCGGTATTTCACTCTAAAACTAAACATGTTTCTATCAAATTGAATTTTCTGAAAGAGAATGTTGAAGCAAAAGAAGTGAAATTGGTTTATGTGAATACTAAAGAACAGATTGTAGATATCTTTACTAAGCCTTAACCTAAGGAAACTTTTGAATATCTAAGACAGCAGCTTGGAGTTATACCCTCACCGATAGAAACTTAGATAGTTGGAGCATGGTATCAGATTGATAGAATTAATAGAGAAATCTTTTTTCTAGCTTTGATGAAGGGGAGCTACTTCTCAGGGGGAGTAGATTGAATAAATTTGGTTATTACAATTGGTATTTGTAATAAGTTCTATGAACTGATTGTATTTGGTTATGTATTGCTTTGGCATTTGATGTCAAAGGGGGAGAGATATCTATGGAAAAACACATTATCCTTCAGCGAGAGATTATTCTTTCGGGGAGAGATTGTTACTCTCTGTATCTGTATTTTGATTTCTGGTTAATGATCTCTTTGGGAGATTGTTGGTTTTTAGTTTTTGGCATTTCTGCTTTGGCACTTAGATGGTTTTTCCATCTTGTGTTGCCATCAATGCCAAAGGGGGAGATTGTTGGTATTATGGATGTGTTGCATTGGTTTTGTCATTTATGTCAACACTTATCCTTGGTTATGTTCACCGGCATGTTCAGTGACTTATGCACAGTCACCGGTATCTGGTTTACCAGTAGGTTATATTGTTCACCAACAATAAGGATGATCTGTTATCATTTGGAGATTACTTGGTTATGTCGAAGACATTGTTTGGACACTTGGTTTTGGTGATTCGGTTATTGGTCTAATCAAGTTTGCATATTTTCTATTACTGGCACATAGGTCTAGGTTATGGACTGACAAGCGTTATCTATTCGAGATCAACACGACACGTTATGGAGATGTTTTATTGATTGGTTATTATTTTAAATGCATTGAGCCGATGTGATGCATCGCATATTGATTCATTTGTAACTGATTTAATTATAATATTCTTAGTGAGCCGACCTACAAATTTGGTCTTAGGTTTTGGTATATATGTAAGATCTCATTTGTGAGATTATGAAGAAGGTGTGGTAGAGGATTGTAATAAGGTATATGCGAATATAAGCAGAGCTATACACGCAGACATCATTTGAAGATTCAAGGAAGGTATGAAGAAGTCAATTAGAGCTTAACCGGTACTGAATTCAACATATGAAGATTCTATTTTGAGCAGTACATTATCATTGGATTTAATTATCCAATTGTAGTTAGTGTGACTCCTATTTTGTGATTGAGCAGTGAGCTCTAGGCAATTGGCCTTTCTGCATGTGCAGACCCCATTTGTACACACATACTATCTACAGTAGTATCATATGATTGTGGGTAAGGTTTCCCACTATGGTTTTTCCCCTTACAAGGTTTCCATGCATAAATATCTCTATTATGTGTTGTGGATATTATTTGTCTTTTTGTTTCATGCATTAAACTTTACTGGTACTCTTATTAACTATTAAATTGTCTATCGACATTAAGTTTGGTTTACCGGTATTATGCACTAAGTTTGTTTAAGTTATATTTGGGTTGAAATCAATAGGCAACTGATTCACCCCCCTCTCAGTTGCCTCCGGGTCCTACCACACACACCAATGGGACTCTTGGTGCAAGTTATAAAGTTATATTGAATAAATCAACTTCCCAAGGGATGTTCCATTGTTCTCTATCTCACAAGACCCCTCAAGCCAATGCCTTTGCTCTCAGATCACTGAGCAAAGTGACTTAGGTATGACAATCATGAGAATGAGAGATGTTTGATCAATCTAACATGAATGTAATCCTAAATGTGCATGATATTAACAAATATGAATTAAACTAACATGTATATGATGATAAGATGAAAGGATTAGTAAATGAACTATCCTAGCATGATACACTAGCTTAATATGATTATTATGATAATGGAAATATTTCTAAAATGCTAGTTTAGATGATTTCTATTCAAATAGAGACTCAATGCTTTATAAAAATGTGTATAGATTAGATGCATGAAACTTGGATTATGAAAATGGAGAAATGAGGGCTCTATTTATAGGAAAAAAAGGGCAATGGAGGGTCAAGATTGGAAAATCTTAACAAGGGCTAGGATTGAAAGTTATCAATCCACATTTACAATTCTCACCAATGAAATGGTGACAATTGTCAACATATGACTGCTTGAGAGGAGATGTAAGAAGCATTAAATTCTTAAGATGACCTCATGGTTACCTTAGGAGGTAAGGGTTAAGGTTAGGTTAGGGTTATCTAATGGATAAATCTTTTACCCAAAGGGTAAACTCTTGTGCAAGGGTTAAAGGGATAACCATGGTCAAAGCAATGAATGCATGATGAGACCCTTGGATTAGATGAGGGTTGAGTTAGAGAGAAAGTCTCTAATCATGCAAGAGGGTTGAGTTAACCATTAATGATTTAGAAGACTTTCAAGGTTAACTTGTTGAAGACATAAAACCTTTAATGGTTTTCAAAGACTTTGAAGTTTTGAGAAGTGATTTCCCTTTGTTTAGGGATGTGACAATATTTAGAGGATCGGTTAGGCTAAATTAGAAGTGTTTAGAAGAATCTAGAAGGGGGTTTAGAGAGGCAAGTGGGAGATGGAGGAGAATGCAAGTGGATGGGGGGTAATTTTAATTAAAATAAATTACTTTATTTCAACTAAAATAGATGTAACTTGCATAAATACAAGTGGGGGATTTAAATAAATAAATTAGATTTATTCATTTGTGATCAATTTAATTAAATGTAAATTTAATTAAAAGGGGAGAAAGGGGAAAATTAAATAAAGTGATTTATTTAATTAAAGGGGTAGAAAAGACAGGTGAATTTAGTTAAAGAAATTGAATAACTTATTTAATCAAATAGATGAATTTGGATAATTTAATTAAATTAAATTTAATTAAATAGAGGAATGAGAGTAAAATGAATATTAAATATTCACTTAAGAAAGTGGTCATTTTTATACATCTACACAAAGAATTTCAGCTCATGAGTTTTCAAAGGATAACTCATAAAAGCGATAGGTGACTCAACACCTTCATTGTTCTTCTGCATCAATATAGCTAAACAAGTATGATCTGATGAATAGATATACACTATGATTTCCTTAGTTTAATCCAAACATACTAAGACCAGAGCATGAGCAATAGCCTCCTTAATTTCATTAAAGGATTTCTTATCTCCAGGACTCCATTTGAAAAGAGATTTCCCTTTCATCATGTCAACTATGTGACACGTCTGTTTGACAAAGTCTAGAATGAAACTTCGCAAGAAGTTTACTTTACCGAAGAAGGAATGCACAATAGTTTTACTTGCAGGAAAGGAAAGACTATGAATAGATTTAATTCTTTCGGCATCAATCTTGATACCTTCCTTAGACTCAATGTGTCCAAGCAACTTTCCCTCCGTAACCCTAAAAACTGATTTCTTGGGATTGAGAAATATCCCATGTGGTCGGTACTTCTCTAGCACTTGGTACAAATGATAAAAATGATCTTGATGTTGTTTAGAGAAAACTACCAAATCATCAAGATAAACCACAATGAACTTACCAAGGAAGTCTCGAAAAGCCAAATCTATTGCATACTGAAAAGTTGTTGTTGCATTTATCAACCCGAAAGGCATTCTGTGGTATGAAAAAGTGCCCCATGGGTTTGTAAAAGGAGTTTTATGTTGATCTAGTTAAACAACCTCCACCTAGTTATATCTAGAAAATCCATCCAATATAGACAACATCTCAGACCCTATAATAGTTTACAAGACTTGATCCATGATAGTCAACTGATAGTTGTCTTTCAAAGAAGCTTGATTTAAATTCCGGAAATCAACACAAATCCGGATTTCTCCAATTTTCTTGCACACAGGTAGAATGTTGTCTATCCACATAGAATTATGAATGGGAAAAATGATCCTTGCCTTTAACATGTTCTGAATTTCAGCAAAGATAGTATCAGATATCTTTGGCTTATACTGGTTTGTTTCTGTATGAAAGGAGCAAAGCTCGATTTGAGGGGAATTTCATGATGAAGTTCTTCAGGACGTAAAGACTTCAAGTCATCATAGGAATATGCAAGAAGATAAAAATATTGCTGCAATAAAGCGACAAACCTTTTCTTCTCTTCACTAGAACAACACTTCCCAATGTTAATTATTTTTATATTATCAGTTGTCCCTAAATTTACTTGCTCATATTCCATTGGGCTAGCAGTTGTATTCTATTGCTTCTTGACATAATGATCATGTTTGTCAAAGAGATTTTCAAGAGATCTACAAGACCCTGAGGAATCTTGTTTCCCTTCATTTGCAAGAAATTCTCACTAGTTTGAGGATCAACATCATCTATTGCATCTCTTGGAGGAAATTGACTGCCTTCAAAGTAAAGATCACCAAAATTATCAATAGTTTGCAAAAAATTAACATGTTGATCATCATTAAACACTTGCCAATTTTTAGAATTATTAGGAACACTTGGCTGAAAAAGCATCTCAATAGTATACTTGGGACCTGAGAAATCCTTATGTGGAATTAGCAAGGTAGAAAAAACTGCCAAGGACTCTGCTCTATCATTAAATTCTCTTGGAATAATAGATATATCAAAATCATCAAAGGCTTCCATTGAATCCCAAACAAGGTTTCGGTAATGCTTCAGCCTATCACTTCTTGTTTGGTAAATGCTTCTAACTTGACACACTATCAATTTTGCATCCCCTTGAGCATGCAAATTTTTAATTCCTTTCTTCTGAGCAACATTCATGCCCAAAAGGAGAGTCAAACATACTCAAAAGTATTATTAGTGTTGTCAAATTGCAGTTTGAAGGAAAATGTAAATTTTTTACCATCAGGAGACACCAACACAATACTTGCCCCTGATCTAGTAGAAGAACAACTACTGTCAAATTCCAAGGTCCAAACATCATTTGGACCACCCACACTGATAGTGTCAAAACTAAGAGGTTCTTCTTGTGGAGTCAAAGAACCCACAGATTCAACAATAACACTTTCATTGTCACTTGAATTATCTTCAAGTGAAACTACATCATATGGCTTAGATACAACTACAAACTCATCATCAACATACAAGAAATAATTTCCCATGCCAGATGACTCAAAAATAATTTGAGCTCATTGACCATCAGACTTCACAACTATGTATTATGATTCTTTCTTTGGTAGTAACTTCTTGATTTCCCCTTTCAGAGGAATATGAGCCTCTGTCATATCCATACTTAACTTGCCCCCAACATCTCTACAAAAATTCCTTCCAAGGAGAATACCATATGAATCTCACACATTAGCTACCAACACTATCATTTTAACCTTCTTCTCTGGAAATGCAACAAATGCAAACTATGCATCCTTAATCTGGCCTATTAATGGTACTTGTTTATTATCCATGGAAAAACACCTACCAAAGGTCTTAGTAAAAGTTAGACCAAGAGAATTTGTAACCTTTGTAGGCATCACATTATTTGATGCACCAGGATCTATGACACATTTTCTTAACTTGTGATTATTAATCAATAATGAAATATAAAATGGTTCAATTTTCTCCAAAGGGGTAGGAGAAGTCACTAAGTTGTTTTGAGAAGCATTCGACTTTTGGAAAGTACTTGAATAATTGTCTTTTTCCTTGACAAAATTAACTAATCGATCAAATTAATCTGGGTTAGACCTCAAATATTCTACTTCAGATATTTGAACCTTTGTTTTCTTATCATGATCTATTATGTCAAATGCTTACAAAGAATTTATCAAATATTGAGAAAGATTTTTATTTTGAGGATTTGGAACATTTGTAGCATTGGTCTTTGGTGCAACTGTTGAAAAATTTGTAGGAGTTGAAGGAGCACTTGTTAGTGTAGGTTTTTTATTTTCCTTATGTTAGGGGATATTTATTTTTCCTACACATATATTATTTAAGCTTGCTTAGGTTAATAGGAGTGGTTTATATGAGGACACGTGGTGAAATACTTCAGCTACAGGTGTAACTCTCCACCTCACATGGGTAGTTGAGTTTCACACCCTCTTTTAGCTTGTTGTGCCACCTCTCATAACCACTATTTTGTCATTTCCTAAGTGGGTTATGGGGTAGTTGGGTTTCACACCCTCTTTTGGCCTTATGTGCCAACTTTCTCAACTCCTTTTTTGTCTTCATGTAAGGAGGTTATGCCACATGTTTTGGCATTTACCAACAAGGTAAAACCTCCCACTTTTTATGGGGAATAGGAGTTAATGCACCCCTTGGATGTATATGCTTATATTTTTCTATATAATAAGCACTATACTCTCACCTTCACTAGTCAAGTTATTGAAGTGATAGCTTGGTGAGAGTCTTCTCCAAATTCTCCTCTTTGTCTCTATTTCTCTATCATATTGAAATTATCTTTATTCAGTTATTTTGATCTTCAATCATCCGTTGTGTGAGGAGTTGCATGTGATCTACGACCGACATCAGATCTTGGCTCAATTCTCGCTTCTCGCAGAATCTCACATGGTATCAGAGCTTATTGTCTGGTATAGCTCATTGCTTTTTTTTTAATTTATTTGAGGGATTTGAGTCTTTTATATAGCTAATATTTTCCTTAAAAACTAAGTATGCTCTTCTCCTACATTCTCATGTGATCTGGAGAATTAGAACAGTTTAAAGGAAAATAGCTTCTAGTTAAATCTGGTTTACATGTATGTGTTCTTGTAAGATCTGGGTGATTGCAGCTTTGTGGTAATATTGGAAGCTTAATAAGAATTTCCAGAGTGTCCATAAGGCTTGACAAAGTCAAAAGTGACTTTTACTTCACCAAAATTAGAGTAAATTGTTTTTACTGGAGCTATTTTCATTTTGGCTTTAGTATTCCAACTTCTGTTCACCTTCACAAAAAACTATTTCTGGGTTTTCTTCCCAGCATCAAAGAACTTCTGGGTTTTGGATGGTATTTCCAAAAAATTAATAAATTTTGCAGAAATCAAGCTTGAATAGGGCCTAATCCATTTTTCTATCAGGGATATTCAGCAACATTTCTTAAAAGTTGCACAACTTTTGCCTCGGGTGTCAGATTTTTGCAAACAAATACTTGACGGAAAGCTGGAAATAAGCACTCTCCATTATAGTAGGTCTAATTGATTTTTTTTTTCCTTTTTTTATTAGATATTAAAGGTTGTATCAGCTACTTCTTTTTTCTCTTCAACTAGTCATATCTTTCTCCTCACAACTCTATTTTTTAAAAACTAATAGTTGTTGGAAAGGTATTGAGAAAAATTAAGTAGTTATAAGACTAATTTGTTTCAGATCTTGTCTCAAATTATTTGTATTAAAATCTCTATTGGTTTCTTAAAAGAATTGTAATCTGATAAAAAGCCTTGTAAATGCACTAATTATAAAGTGCCAACCTTGTAATATTTGGGGGGGGTGATTTCTGAGACTAGTGAAAAGGGGAGGTGTCTCTTGTGCCTTTTTTTTTTGCATTTTTCCTAATTCTTTACAATCTTCTTTTCTACTATCATGGATGCGTCTATAGTTCCACTTTTAACACCATATAATTATTTTGAATGGAAATCTAAGATGATAATATATCTGAAAAGACATGGATATCATCATGTTACTATGGGACTTGAAATTGAACCTCAAGATGCTACAGAAAATATTAAATGGTTTAATAAATGTGATGAAGCTTTTGGTACTCTATGCATGTCAGTCTCTCCAAACCTTCTTTTTCACATTGAATCTGCCACTACACCAAATGCAGAGTGGACCACTTTAGAAAACCTCTTTGGTAAGCAAAATGAGCCAAGAGGTCATCAGTTAGAGAATGAACTCATAGGGTTGAATCCAACCAATTTTGATACTATACAAGACTTCTTCACTAAACTTAAGTATGTAAGATTGCAGTTGGAACAGTGTGGAACTAAGAAAGATGATAAGCAACTGATCTTGAGTATTCTTTCTAAGCTTGGTCCTAACTATTCAGTGTTTGTTTCTACATTCTATGCTACAAAATGTGCCCTAGGTACCACATTCAAAATGCCTTCTCTGGATGAATTTGCTCCAGAACTCACTAGGGAGCAAGACAAATTGGTTCAAATGGGTACAATAAAACTCTTTAAGTCACATGCCTTAGTTATAAATCAAGGCACAAAAGAACAAAACGGGTCTAGTAAGCAAGATAAGAAACAAAAGAACCAAGGAGAGAAGAAAAAAGATCATAAATCTGCTACTTCAAAAGTAGATAATCAGACCTCTTCATCAAGAGGTGATCAACCTAAGAAGGAGAAGGTCAATTGTTCTTATTGTAAGAGGCCTGGTCATGATGAACATAAGTGTTTAAAGAAACAAATTGAACACCTTTCAAATCTTCTTGAAAAAAATAATATCAAGGTGCCTAATTCAGTCAAATAGAGTTCATCAGAAGGATCTTCTAAAGATACAAATAAGAGTAAAGGGAAAGGAAAGGGTAAGGCCCTAGTTGCTGTTGCTTCACAACCCAATTCTTGGATAATTGACTCGGGTGCTTCGCACCACATGGCTTCTTCAAAAGATGATTTCACCTCTTCAGAGCCATGTTCTATGCCTTCCATACTAATGGGTGATGACAAGCCTATTGAAGTGCATGGGAGAGGGTCTGTTGATGTGGGCGAAGGAACATTTAATGATGTCCTTTGTGTTCCATCTTTATCAACTAATCTCCTATCTGTTTATCAGATCACTCGCACTGGTTCTAGCAAGTGAGTTGAGTTCACACCAGACATAGTGGTAATCAGTGAAATGCATAATGGCTCTACTATTGCTGTGGGAAAAGCAGATCATCAATCCAGATTATATCAGTTTTCTCACATTGTTCTTGAATTTCCTTTGACAGTTTTACTCACTCATGCAGATGAGATTAGTTGTTTGTGGCATCAACGATTTGGCCACTTGAACTATCATTACTTGCAACAACTCAGTAAATAGGACATGGTTTTAGGGTTGCCTTCTATTCGATTTTCTGATGGAGTTTGCCAGGGATGTATTCTTGGTAAGCATCCTCAGGAGAAGTATGATAAAGGAAAAGCATGGAGAGCTCCATAGCTATTGGAGTTGGTACATAGTGACTTGGCAGAACCATTTCCACAACCATCTTTCAGTAGGGCTAGATATGTCTTAACATTTATTGATGACTTTTCCAAATTTACATGGGTTTACTTTCTCAAACAAGAGTCTAAGGTATTTGAGAATTTTCTAGATTTCAAAGCTTTTGGAGAGAAACAATCTAGGAAGTTCATCAAGATTCTGCATACAGATAATGGGGGTGAATATGTTAATAATCAGTTTGAACAATTTTGTGCTTCAGAAGGTATCAACATGCAGCACACAGTTCCATACAGCCCTCAGCAGAATGGTGTCGCAGAATGGAAGAATAGGTCCTTGAAGGAGATGGAAAATTGTATGATTCACTCCAAGTCTTTGGCACCTCAGTATTGGGCAGAGGCCATTAATTGTGCATGTTAAATCCAGAACCGAGTTCCTCATAAAGTTGTGAAGGGGGTAACTCCTTTTCAAGCTTGGATCGGTCGAAAACCTATAGTTAAGCATTTCAGAGTGTTTGGTTCTCTTGCATGGGCCCACATTCCAACAGAGAAATGCAAGACTATGGATCCACAGAGCAAGCCTTGCATATTTGTTGGGTATCCAGATGGTGTCAAAGGGTATAGACTTCTCCATCCCTCTACACATGAGTTGTTCATTGAGAGGAGTGTTCATTTTGAGGAGAGTTCTTCTATTTCTTCTCATACCACTTCTCCATCCACTATCACATTGGAGACATTGTATGATGATGACAGTTCTTCTGAGGATCTTAATCCTCCTAATCCTATTGAGGAGTCTTCTTCCTCCACTTCAGATGGTGACAGTGATGGTGAGGATTCACATTCTTCTCATAGTCATCCTTCAAAGGTTGATGATTCTCCCCTAGACTCTCCAGCTTCAGTGCCTCTTTGGGCTTGACAAACTTTTGAGTCAGTAGGAGATTGGCTTGGTGATCCATCAGATTCTAAAAGAACTAGGTCACAATTTCAGCAAGCTCCACATCTCTTCATTGCTTCAGATTTTGATCCATAGTCTTTTCAAGAAGCTACAGGTGTTCCCGAATGGGATGTTGCAATGCAAGAAGAGTTTAATTCCTTGGAAAGGAATCACACATGGGATTTAGTTCCTCTTCCTAAGGGAAGGAAACTTGTTCAATGCAAGTGGATCTATCGAACAAAATTTGCAGCAGATCGGTCGGTTGATAAGTATAAGGCGCGCTTGGTAGCAAAAGGCTTTTCCCAAGTTCCAGGGGTTGATTACTATGCGACTTTTGCTCCAGTTGCTAAGATGAATTCCATCTAGCTTGTCCTTGCTATTGCTGCAACCCATCGTTGGGAAGTTCATCAAATGGATTTCAAGAGTGCATTTCTTCATGGTGACCTTCAAAAGGAAATCTACATGGAGCAGCCACAAGGGTTTGTTCAAGATCCTTCACTTGTGTGTTGACTTTGAAAGTCTCTATATGGCCTCAAACAAGCTCCTCGAGCTTAGTATGCCAAGATGGACTCCTTCCTTCTGATAGTTGGTTTTAATCGATGCATTCTGATCCAAACGTCTACATTCTGCACCAAGATGATACTCTCACATTTCTAGTTCTCTATGTTGATGACTTGTTGATCACAGGGAGTCACTCATCCACCATCAAGGTAGTGAAAACTTCTCTACATGATATATTTCTAATGTCAGACTTGGGTCTTCTACATTACTTCTTGGGAATTGAGATTACTCAATCTTCTTCAGGCATCTTCCTTGGAAAACCCAAGTATGCACTTGATATGCTCTCTAGATTTCGCATGGCTGATTGTAAGCCTGCACCTACTCCTTTTTCATTTGGGGTCAAACTTGAGGTTAAGTGCTCTTCACCCTTGGTTGATAGCACTTTATATCAACAAATTGTTGGGAGTCTCATCTACTTGACTCATACGAAACCTGACATTTCATATGTGGTGGGCATGGTCTCTAGATTCATGCAGGAGCCACATGAGTTGCATTGGAAAGCAGCTAAGCAGATTCTCCACTACATTCAGGGTACTCACAATTATGGAATTCAGTATGCAACAGGCATGGATATTGACTTGGTGGGATATACAGATTCAGATTGGGTGGGTGATTCTCAAGATCGCAAATCCACTTCAGGGTATTGCTTCTCACTTGGTTCTAGTCTAGTTTGTTGGTCGAGTAAGAAGTAGTCTGCAATTGCTCTTTCATCAAAAGAGGCTGAGTATCGAGGGGTAGTTAATGCCACCATTGAGGCTATTTGGCTTTAGAATATTCTCACTGAGTTTGGTATTCCAGTTAGGAAGCCTACTATCATCTTTTGTGATAATCAAAGTGCTATACAGATCTCAAGAAATCTAGTTCATCATCAGAGGATGAAACACATTGAGATACATATGCACTATATTCAGGAGCTCATTCAGGAAGGCATCATTGATCTTAAGTATTGTTCTACAATGGAGTAAATTGCAGACATCTTCACCAAACCCTTCACTGAAAGAAAGTTCCTTCATTTGCGATCTCTGCTTGGGATACGATAGGTGTCTACTGCAGGAGGGACTTCTTAGTCCTCCTTTCTTTCTCTCCTTATTTAGGGGGGGGCTATTCCTCTTATGGGGGGCTTCTTCTTTTGGGGGGGCTATCTATGTACATGGGTACCTAACATGGTTGCATTTGTCGGGACCCATATTTTCACCCACCTAAGCTATGCCTAAGGGGGGGTGTTAGTGTTGGTTTTTTATTTTCTTTATGTTAGGGGATATTTATTTTTCCTACACATATATTATTTAAGCTTGCTTAGGGTAATAGGAGTGGTTTATATGAGGACAAGTGGTGAAATACTTCAGCTACATGTGTAACTCTCCACCTCACATGGGTAGTTGAGTTTCACAACCTCTTTTGGCTTATTGTGCCACCTCTCATAACCACTATTTTGTTATTTCCTAAGTGGGTTATGGGGTAGTTGGGTTTCACACTCTCTTTTGGCCTTTTGTGCCAACTTTCTTAACTCCTTTTTTTTCTTCATGTAAGGAGGTTATGCCACATGTTTTGGCATTTACCAAGAAGGTAAAACCTCCCACTTTTTATGGGGAATAGTAGTTAATGTACCCCTTGGATGCATATGCTTATATTTTTCTATATAATAAGCACTATACTCTCACCTTCACTAGTCAAGTTATTGAAGTGATAGCTTGGTGAGAGTCTTCTCCAAATTCTCCTCTTTGTCTATTTCTCTCTCATATTGAAATTATCTTCATTAAGCTATTTTGATCTTCGATCATCCATTGTGTGAGGAGTTTCATGTGATCTACGACCGACATCAGATCTTGGCTTGATTCTCGCTTCTTGCGGAATCTCACAGCACTTACATGTTTATCCTTGACATTATCTTTTGAAATATTTGAGTTGTCCTTTGGTAGATTTGGCAAAGGTGTTCAATGCTTGGCAATGGAAACTAACAAGCACTAAGAATCCTTTTCTTGTGTTGAATCACCACTGTTTGCATTTGCTTGCAATTGATTAGCTTGAGCTTGTGAATGAGTGAAAATCACAAAGAAATCTCCATCATGTCCTTCCTACACATGATCATCTTCATACTGCATGTATTGAATGTTAGAGTCGCCAGCCAATTCTACCTCTTCATCTTGTGGCATATTGGCATCTTATTCACCAAAAAGTGGAAGATCATTTTTTTCCATCTCATAATAACTGGTAGCCAAATTTTGAGGTGGTGCTTCCAATGCAAGTCTCTCCGGACCTGGATGTTACTTATTTTGATTACGGGCATCATAATTGGAAGTATTGTTAGGGAACATTCTCCTTCGAACATCACTATATGACACATTCCCTTGCGCATAAATCTGCTTCTTGAGTGCTAACAATTCACTTGCTAGCTTTTGGATCTTAGGTTCTACAAATTTGTTGAAGAGGTCAATGAATCAACAATTTGATTATTCCTAACCTTGTTAGGATCTTCTTATCTTACCAGAAAGGATAAGATCATCTTCAACTTATGTAGCTAACTATTGTGCAATAGCCAAATCTGTAAGATTATTTCTATGCAAAAGAAAACTTACTTCTGGTAACTGTGCATTTATGAAGAAACACTTCGAATTTTCAGCAATAGGTTGTGAAGTAGCCAAAATGCGATTGTGTAGCTTATTGAATTTTACCACAAATTCCCACATAGGTTCTTGCGGTTCCTTCTTCATTTGAGTCAATTGCACCAAGAGCACATGCTTGTCTTTAGCAGGTTTGAATCTTGCCTCAAACCTTGTTTTGAGGGTATCCCAATTTATGATACAATTATTAGGCAAATGGTAAAACCAATCAATAGCTATAACTTGTAAGGTTTCAATAAATAACCTTACAGTTACATCTTCATGTTCAACTCCCAAAAAATCACATGCAATATAAAATGCAGTGATGTGATCATCATGATGTTGAGCACCATCACCCAAGAGATTGGGTAAATTATTCCTGGAACCTCGAGGAAGATCATTTAGAGGTGGCGTTAGGCTCAAAGGGCCAAATGCAGTACCCCAAGGACCTTGGGCAACCATCCTTGGTGAATTATATGTTGGTATAACAAAAATATTGATGGTTGAGATAACCGCAACTTACAAACTTGACGCCTCACTTGGAATAGGAGATCGCTATATAGTAGGAGGAAAAATCATTGTGCGTTGCAAGGGAGATCTTGTTCGTGGAGTCAAGAGTGGAAAATTATGTTGCTACAAAAACTCAAACATAGGATCAAAATTCCTTGTGCTCTTTGACCACGAGTATAACTTGGATAAGCCAGGTTAATACTTTGAGAAAATCAACAATAAAGATATTATAATGGAAAAACACACTACAACCCAAAAGAGAAAATACCGATTGCACGTCGCTCTCCAGAAGAGTCACCAAAAAACTGTTGGGTGAATATTTTGTCACCAGTGTATCAATGACAAAATATGTATTTCACACACAAATATGTTAAGACAAAGTCTTTCCTCTCATCAAGGGGAGGTTCCCTAGAATAATTTGGGTATTTCAACAACTTTGAAATTATATTCAGAGGTAAGCTTAGGGCATGCAATTCTCTTTTTTCAGAATTAATGTATCTCCCTTCACTTGATGATATTTATTACAACTAACAAAAATTATTTACAATGATTTTTAATATCTTGGCAATCATGTAAGCTCAAAGTCTTACGTGAGTGTAACTTACTTTAATCACCACAATTATAACTATAATCACAACTTGTAGCTCAAAGTCTCCAAGAGGTGATTAATTTTCCTAAAACTAAGAGCAACTAATAGAAATACAAAACATTCTATGCAATCACTTAACTATCAAAAGATTTCCCAAATATGCAAATAACACAAAGTCTACTTATCACAATTGGAAAACTCTCTTACTCACACAAAAAATATCACCAATAAGATTCAAGTATTTAGGAAATGATTATGAGAATTGGACATAAGAACAATTCAATCATAAACACAATCTTTGGCCCAACACAAAGTTTGGAAGCTAGTGAATTGCTATCTTTATTTCTTTAAATCAATCTTTACATCAAAAAATCTCAAAGTCTTTGTTGAGGCAAAAAATTGGTAGAGTCTTGCTTAGCATATTAAAATATCCCTATTTACAAATGAGGTTCCTCCTTTTATAGGAAAGGACTGGAAAAAAATGTGGGTGTAGATGACTAATTCAACTCCAGAGTCCTATCTTACTACATCTACTGCATGAAAGAAAATGCAACTGCAAGAAAATTTGCAGTAAGAAATGATGCATCTACATGAAAACCACATAGTGTCAATGAAATTTTATTCTTTATTTTCCTCCCTCATTGATTTTATGAAATTCCTCGAACCTTACCAATGTAGCTTGCATTTCAGATTTGTTTAGCCCTGAAGTCGCATTTGAAATAACATGAACACGAGATATGGAATCTCCGACTTCCACATAAATCCTTTTTGCTTTCTTCAAAACTGATGCAAGATCATCTAAGTTGATTAGGATTTCAATCAACTTATTAAATGACGCTAGATAAAATTGATCATCTATCTATTGGTCAATCATGGTGACGAATTCCTGTTTGATGGTCTCATTGGGTAAAACCTTATGTTTTGTATCAAATATCTAGCAAGGTAATTTGATATCGCTGATGAAATATTTTTGATTACATCAGAACATGCTTTCTTATCTTGATTCATATCCTTTACCAACACTTTCATTAGCTCATACTTGTGTGCCAATATTAATCAAGTTTGGATATACTCACCCCAAGTCAAAACTACATTATTATCAACAAGAATGTATACTCTCTCATTTTATCCCAAATCCCTAAATGTTTCTCAAGTTTTGTTATTTCTTGGGATAATAGAGATTGTACATCCCGAACCTGTATAGAGAATTTTCAAAATCTATCAAAAGCTTGATTGCAGAATCAATGAGGTGTGTCCCTTCTGACTTCAATCGATCCATTCTTCCACTACCCTGCCTCTTGTACCTAGTCGCTCCACCTTTTTGAGTGCCTTTGTGTCAACTGAAGAGACTAATGGCTGAACCTCTTATGATGACTGCGTTATTTTATGTAGCATGCTTGTCAGCTGTTCACATTTTTGCTTCCATTCATTCTTCTCATCCCTTTCTTGATCAAATATATGCATGAGAGAATTGAAAGCAGTTTGAGAGTCTTTCTTAACACTCTCATGTGTTTCTACACCAAGCTCTACAGTCTACATAGTATAATCTGCAGGTTGAGTATTGCCCTTGTCTTGATCTAAAGATGACACCAAGACCTCAACATATTTCCTTTTACTTACTGGGTCAGCCAAGATTTTGGACACAGTCTTGGGCTTCTTGGTGACTTTTTGCTTGACAAGATCCAATTGATCAAAATCAAAATCATCTGGTGAGATTACTTGGTTCTTTTTTTTGGGCGCCACAATGTCCAACCATGGTGGAAGATCTGATTTTGTCATTGGATTTGTGGTATCAGTTTGTGCAGTCGTAGATACTTGTATTGTAGCTTGAATTGAAGTTAAAACAACCTGGGACACTGACACAAGTGAAGTTTTATCAGTAACATTAGGAACTTGAGAAGAAGATGTTGATGTTACTATGGTAGAAATCAATAGAGGAGTCATTGTAGTGATAATGGTACAAACAAGTGGCGAAGCCTCTGTGGTAACAACACCTGGAGGAAGTGTCACCATTTTTTGCTCTTGAGACATCTATGCCATTGCTTCTGAAAAGTCTAAGATTGAATATTCAATCATAAACACGGGTACATCATCGAAACCTGGAATGCTAGACAAAGTTACAAATTCTTCATCATCTTCTTCAACATCTAAGCCTTCATCATCCCATTCCTCATCCTCTTCATTTGAATTAGACTCAATGGAATGAATGGTTACCTGAGTTGAAGTAGGAACATATGTTGTTATAGAAATGGTGGTAACTATTGGTGAAAGAGATTCTTCTGCATCTTGTATTTCTTCTTCCTTCAGTATCTCACCCTTTTCTTGTCCTTTTTCTGATTCACGTAATGTAGTTCCTCAGAAAAATCATTTTGTGTAGCTTGAGATGAGGATTCTCCTTTCTTCGACCCTTTGATTGTGAATTTGTAGGTAGGTTTCTTTCCCTTTGACCTAGGAGATTAAATTGGTTGCAGCTCATGTGGATCATGTTTGTTTTTAGTTCTCATTTGTGATGTTTTGCCCACCAGATCTTCATCATCCTGATCATTACTAGAGCTTGTGGGAAGCTACTTCATCCTGATACCTTTGTTCAGTAGCCATGCATTTTTTTTTACCATGATAGGTGCAAACCTCACAAAAATAGATTTACTTTCTTTCTTCAACCACTTAATGGGAGGGAGAGTAGTATTAGCAATATTATTATTAAATTAAATAGGATCCACAAGATCATCAGTGGTATCCTTCTAGGTGTTTGGAATTTTAGCCAAATCTAAATTCTCAATTTTCTCAAGTGTAAGGATACTGAAATTAGGTCTCTTCACATCTTCATCATCTCTGCAATCGGCCCAAACATCCTCAAGCTTGTGTACATGCACATAATTCCAGTGGATTTTATTTTTCATTCCACGAAAATCAAAATTGTTGTGGGCTTTGAATCTTCTCATTGTTACCCATTGCATTTCCTCCTCCATGTTTTTGGCCTTTTGAGTAGTCATCACTAAATATCTACCAATGGAATGAGAGGACTTGAGACCAGTCTTGTGTGAAGAAGACTGTCTCTCATGTACATACACTAATTGTCTACATAGCTCCATGACAACAATTTTGTTTGATGGGTACCTTGGTAGCATAAAAGGTTCACCAATAAAGAAACCCGCCCGAATGCATTTAAATGGGATCTATTTATATGGAAAATAGGGAAATGGAGGGTTGAGATTGACTAATCTCAACAAGGGCTAGGATTGAAAGTTATAAATCCATGTGAGGGATTCAATCCAATCTCAAGTTGACAAATGTCACCTTGAGAGGGCTTGAGAGGAGATGTAAGAGGCATTAAATGTTTTAGGAGACATGAAGGTTACCTTAGGAGGTATAGTTATGGTTAGGCTAGTGGATAACCAATGGATAAAGCCTTTACCCAAGGGGTAAACTCTTGTGCAAGGGTTAATAAGATAACTAGGGTTAAATCCATGAGTGCTTGATGAGACCCTTGGGTTAGGTGAGAGTTAAGTTAGAGAGAAAGTCTCTAACCATGTGGGAAGGTTGAGTTAACCATTAATGGTTAGGAAGACTTTGGGGAGAATTTTGTAAGAGTCCTTCCAAATTTGGGGAATTCAACAAGTTAGCTTGCTGAAGGAAATAAAGTCTTAAATGCATTTAGAAGACTTTCTTCCAAATTTGAGAAGTGACCTCCTCAAATTTAGGGAAAGGACATGATTAGGATTTGATTAGGCTAATTAAAAGGATTTAGAAGAATCTAGAAGGCTCTATAAGAGGTTTAGGAGGCAAGTGGGAGATGTAGTATTTTGCAAGTGGGTGAAGGAAAAAGAATTTAATTAAAATAAAATTAATTTATTTTAATTTTGGTTGCAACTTGCATTTGTAGGATTTTGCAAGTTGGGGGATTTAATTAAATGGGCTAGAAGGGGGATTTTTAATTAAATGTCTATGAGGGTGATTTTAATTAAATTTGAATTTAATTAAATTTCTAGGATAGAAGAAGGGAAATATTAATCAAATATTTAATTTGATTAATAGGATAATATAGAGAAATAGGGATATTAATTAAATCTTAATTTAATTAATTTGAAGAAATAGGGATAATTAAATGAATAAAATTCACTTAATTTGTTGTGCAACTTTTAGGTGTCTACATTTTGCACCTCTTTAAGTTAATGTGTGACCACATGTTGATTCAAAGAAAAATGCTCAATTTGGCATCAATTTTTTTGATATGATGTTGTTGCCAAAGTTGTCAATATGATGCCCTAGAGTGAATAATTGATTTGATATGATATGCTGATGTGATTATGTTGAAATGAAGATGATATGAGACTAATATGGAGATTCTATATGATAATGTTGTCATCAAAATTGTCGATATGATGCCCCAGATATAAAGAATTGATTCAATATGAAAAGTTGATATGAGACTGATATAAAATTGATGTCGAGATTCGATATGATAATGCCCCCTTGGGAGATCGTTCATGCACTAAAGGCATGAATGATCTCTCGAAAGAATAAGAAAGCTATTTGAAAGATAGAAGAGTGGATAGTTGATGATATGCATAGGTTTGATGAGATTGATTAGATTGATTGGATTGATAAGATTGATCAGATTGAGATTAAGTCAGGTTTCAGGAATGATATCTCCTATATAAGACAAAGATGATCAAAACATCTGGTTTCAGGAACGATATATCTTGTATAAGACCTGATCAAAATGTCTAGTTTTAGGAAATATACATCATGTATAAGACATGATAGAATGGATCAGATGAAATGGATTAATATAATTAATAAGATTGGGATCAAGTTTGGTTTTAGGAATGACACATCCTATATAAGACAAAGATGATAAAAATGTTTGGTTTTAGGAACGATATATCCTATATAAGATTTGATCAAAATGCCTGGTTTTAGGAAAGATACAACTTGTATAAGATATGATAGAATGGATTAGATGAAATGGATTAATATAATTGATAATATTGGGATCAAGTGTAGTTTCAGGAATGAAACCTCTTGTATAAGATAAAGATGATCAAAACATCTGGTTTCAAGAATGATATATCCTGTATAAGACTTGATCTAAATGTCTAGTTTCAGGAAAGATATATCCTGTATAAGACATAATAAAATAGATCAAATGAACTGGATTGATAGAATTGATAAGATTGAGATCAAGTCTTGTTCCAGGAATGACACCTCATGTATAAGACAAAGATGATCAAAATGTCTAGTTTCAGGAATGATATATCCTTTTTAAGACCTGATCAAAAAGTCCGGCTTTAGGAAAGATACATCCTATATAAGACATGTTGAAGTTGATGTTGATAGATGGATGATGAAGATATTAAAGTAAAGAAAGATTCCATGATGATGTGATAGATATGCATGTGATGGATGCAATGATGAATGTGACTGGTGATAATATGATGAAACTATAAAGATCTGGTCAACTATTGAGAGGGGGGGTGAATCAGTAGTTAGAAGATTAACTAAATTTTCACCAAACTTATTTTCAACTAAGAATCAACTCACAAAGTTTATCTGTTTAGTCACTTTAACAAATCTACAAATTCTCTGTTAAATCTTACCAGTTGACCTAATACTTCAGTGATATAATGCAACAGATCTGAAACTTAAATATCCTTTGACCAAAACCTTAAATCACTTCAATAATACCAATAATAACATATTTTAGATCATTTCCAATCATTTAAATATATCTATGTAGAACTACCAATCATTCATATCAACCATACCAAAAACACATCCACAAAAATCATTCACCACTTGACACAGTGATTTTTTCACGTGGAAACCCAAATGGAAAAAACCATGGTGGGGATGAATACCCACAAGTATTATTTTAACTCTTCTGAAGTTCTCCCTGTTAGAAGCCAAGCCTAGTTAGATGCTTATACAAGAATGTTTTGTTAGGAACATATTCAGTTAAGGACCCCCCGGTTAAGGGATTGACTACAAATACTCTGTTAAAGGTAATACCCTGCTAAAGGTAACCTCAGTGGAGGATTTCAAATCCAAACTAATGGATTGCTTGATTAGAGGATTTCAACGACAAGCCTATTAGATCCTACCCTATGAGGGGATTTCAAACTGCTGTAATGGTTAGAGAACAATAGGTTCTTTGACCGATCTAGAAACAACACTTCCTTGCTAAATCAATCCATATAGTGCCTTATGTAGCTTGCTCTTGGTGCTTGTTTCAATCCATATAGTGCCTTATGTATCTTTCACACCATATCCTTTTCTTTTGTTAATGCATAACCATTTGGTTGTTGTATGTAGACTTCTTCTTCCAATATTCCATTTGATATACCTTAAATCCTCTGTATGCTGCAAATGCAAGAAGAATCCTTACTCCTTCCAATCTTTCTACTAGTGTAAATGTCTCACCATAATCTTCACCTTCCTCTTCTGCATATCTTTTACAAACCAGTCTGGCTTTATTCCTGACCATTGCTTCATCTTCATTCAATTTATTTTTGAATACCCACTTTGTGCCTATTACATTCTTATTTTTTGATCTGGGTACCAATGACCATGTATTATTATTCTCTATCTAATCAACTTCTTCTTCTATTGCCTTGATCCAATGTTCATCTGCAAAGGCTTCTTTTGTTGTTCTAGGATCAATGTTGGAGATCATACAAGAGTTTTCTCTTAGCCCTCTTCTAGTTAATACACCTACATTCTTGTCTCCAATAATATGATTGGGGCTATGATTGAGTCTAACATACCTTGGAATAACATGATCTTGGTTTTTCAGGTTCTTCTTCTTCTTCACTTTCTTCATCTTCTATTGGACCTTCCTATTCCAGCTGAATTGGGGCTTCTATGTTCAGTCCTCGAACTTCTTGCTTTACCGGTTCTGGTTCCAAAACAATGTGTTTGGTTCTTCTTCTTCTTCTTCTTCTTCTTCTTCTTCTTCTTCTTTCTTGCTGGTTTCTTTAGATTTTTCAAGAAATTCATCTACTCAAACATTGACACTTTCAATGATCTTCTTAGTCTAATTGTTGTAGCACTTATAAGCTTTTCTTTTGGTGGAGTAACCAAGAAATATGCCTTCATTACTTTTGGCATAAAACTTTCCAATATAATCACTTCTTTTAATAAAACATCTGGTACCAATTTTTTTGAAGTAACTGACATTTGATGATCTACCATACTAGTATTCATAGGGTGTTTTGTCATTATCTCTTTTGACCAGTATCCAGTTTATTGTATAAAAAGCTATGCTGATAGCTTCTCTCCAAAATGTCTTTGCTACACCTCCTTGGATTAACATAGTCCTAGCAGCTTGAACCACAAACTAGTTGTTCCTTTCTGCAATACCCTTCTACTGTGGTATCCTTGGTGCAGATAGCTACCTCTTGATCCCATTGTTTTCATAGTATCTAGTGAATTCCTTTGAAGTAAATTCACCACCTTGATCAAACCTTAAACATTTTAGCTTCCTTCCACTTTCATTCTCAACCAAGGATTTTAATGATTTAAATTTGTTGAATGCTTTTGTCTTGTCTTTCAAGAATGCAACCCACATCATCCTTGAGCAGTCATCGGTAAATATCATGAAGTACCGATCTCCTTGAATACTCCTAGTCTTTATTGGTCAACATAGGTCAGTATGAACCAAATCTAGCAAATTTTTAGCTAAGAAATATTTTCTCTTGAAGGTTGAGGTTGTCATTTTCCCTAACTGACATTCCTTGTACAAATCATTCACCGGTTTGTCTAACTATGGAAATCCTCTTACTTATTTTGACTTGCTGACTCTTACAATGTTATCAAAATTCACATGGAAAAATATCCAATGCCAAAGCCAACTATCTTCTACTTTTGCAATCAAACAACTATTGATTTCAGAGTTTAAGTGAAATAAGTTACCTCTGGTTTGTTTGCCTGTTGCAATCAGTTCACCTTTGCTTCCAAAGATCTTGCAAACTCCATTCTTAAATTCTAATGGGTAACCTTTGTCATTGAGTTGAAAAACACTCAAAATATTGTGTTTTAGACCTTCAATCTAGTAGAAATCATTTGCACTACTCTTACAATTAAGGGAAATGGATCCTTTGCCTTTCACCATGTAGGGAGAGTTATTCCCAAATCTGACAACACCTCCATCAAATTCATCCAATGTTAAAAACTTCCTTCGGTTACCAGTAATGTGGTGTGAACAACCACTATCTATAATCCAGTCATCTGAATTATCCAAGTGAGAGATCAATGCCTTATGATCTGATATGTCTTCTTTGATAGCAACAAAGACAATGTCCTCATTTGTATTTACCTCAAATTCTTCATCTTTAATACCTTCATCCACTATAATGAGACAATTTATTTTTCCTTTTCCTTTAAACTTCCTATATTTCTCTCATTTTTCCTCGTTATCTCCATTAGGATAGTTAGTAGCAATATGTCCTATCCGGTTACATGCAAAACATTTCAGTGGTAATTTACCTCTATACTTACCGGTACCTCTAGGTAACTGCTTGGCCAACAATGCTTCAAGTTCCATTAGGCTTTCTTCATCATCTACCTCTTTGGTGGATCTAGATTCATGACTGTAATTTACTTCTCTGCTTTTCCTTACTGGTGGGGTTGAGACTGAGGCTTTAAATGCAGATTCTGACCTCTGAACACTACCATCAAAACCATTTAATTTGAATGCAGTCAATTTACCAATGATAGAGTCAAGAGTTACCTTTGTCTTATCAATAGATTTGAGTTCTTGAATGGCTGCAACTCTGATAGCGTAGACCAGTAGAAGGGTTCCCAATACCTTGCTAACCACATTGGCATCCTCCACTATACCTCCAACACTTTTGATTTCTCCAATTATCACCTTGATTATTTGACCATACCGTTGAATGTTTTCTCCTTCAACCATTCTCATGTCATCAAATTTTCCTTTGAGACTCTCTTCTTTAGCTATCTTTGCATGCTCATCACCACCATAGATTTATTCCAGTTTCTTCCAAACTTCATGTGTAGTATCCAATCCATGAACGTCAACATATTCTGAATCTGACTAGGTACTGATGATGGCTTCCAATGCTTGGTTGTTCTCCTATTGCTCCTTCTTCTGATCATCTATTATAGTTCCACTAGGCAAGTAATACATAGTAACAACATGATCACAATACTGCCTTCCTAAGCTCTTGATGTAAATCTTCATCCTATCACTCCAGATTCTGTAGTTATCTCTATTGAACTTGAGACCCTCTCTCTTCATCATTTTCTCCTATATCTTTTCCTCAAGCTATTAGGCTTATACTCAAGAGGATCTGGAATGCTTCGATACCAATTGATAATATGATGAAACTATAAAGATCTAGTCAACTACTTAGAGGGGGGCATGAATAAGTAGTTAGAAAATTAACTGAATTTTCACCAAACTTATTTTCAACTTAGAATCAACTCACAAAGTTTATCTGTTTAGTCACTTTAACAAATCTGCAGCTACTCTGTTAAACCTTACTGGTTGACCTAATACTTCAGTGATATAATGCAATAGATCTGAAACTTAAATATCCTTTGACCAAAACCTTAAATCACTTCACTAATACCAATAATAACATATTTTAGATAATTTCCAATCATTTAAATATATCTATGTAGAATTACCAATCATTCATATCAACCATACCAAAAACACATCCACAAAATCATTCACCACTTGACACAGTGATTTTTTCACATGGAAACCCAAATGGGAAAAACCACGGTGGGGATGAATACCCACAAGTATTCTTTGAACTCTTCTGAAGTTCACCTTGTTAGGAGCCAAGCCTGGTTAGAAGCTTATACAAGAATGATCTGTTAGGAACAAATCTTGTTAAGGACCACTCGGTTAAGGGATTGACTATAAATACCCTGTTAAAGGTAATGCCCTATTAAAGGTAACCTCAATGGAGGATTTTAAATCCAAGATAATGGATCACCTGATTAGAGGATTTCAACAAGTCTGTTAGAGCTTACCTTGTGAGGACATTTCAAACTGCTCTAATGGTTAGAGAACAACAAGTTCTTTGACTGATCTAGAAATAACACTTCCTTACTAAGTCAAATCCTTTACCACTCCTATCTACCTTCACATCATTCTGCAGACACACCTTCTAGTTCGACAACAATCACTTTCACATTTTATCAATTTTTCCAACCACTCATTCAATCAATTCATCGACCTTATAAACAAATACATTAGGTCAGTAACACAAAACAAACACTACAATTCTCATAGAGATTACAAACACATCAGTTCAATCTTGACCATTAGATTACATTGCAATAACTTTACATTCTTCTAGGCATCTACAACTGCTCTTGGATCATTGCACTTTGAATCTTGTAACACATCACACGTTTGTCACTTCATACTATGAATTTGATCATTCCCAAGATAAATGATTATCTTTACATGCCAAAACCTTCTAGAAACTCATCACGTGCAACATTCTTTCATGGCATCTTCATCACCAATCATCATCTGATCATAAATCATCACAACCGATCTCCAAGCTTCATCGGTTAGGGTTCTTCTTCTCAACTGGATAGGGTTATCAGTTGATCTTCACTGCTTCATTGCCATTTTCTTTACTGCTTCATTACTGGTTTCTTTATGACTTCATTACTAGTTGCTATTGACATCAATGAGAACACTTCCTAATATACTTCTTCAATGCAATCTTCCTGCAATGCTAACAAATAGATGATGATGATGAGATGTATCTTGAAAATGAGATGTATGATATGAGATGTAAGAATGACATGACGATGATAATGATAATGAAATGATACTAATGCAAGATTAAAATGATATGCAACCTAATGCAAGATTAAAATGATAATGGTGTACATCTAGTGAAAAGCTTAATATGCATTCTATTCTCAATGTTGCCATCTATTTTGATCAAAGTTCTAGTGCTTCCTTTGTTTTCATCATCGGGCCTTGATTTGTTGAAATTGGATATAAGCATCATGGTATAATTAAACCATAACGACCTAAATATAACTTACATGGATTTTGAAATTGCAAGATGACACAAGCATTGAGGTATAATTGAACTAAGATGACCCGAGTGTTGCTTGCATAAATAGACAAGAGTTAACATTTGTCCTATACAAATCCAAAATGTTGCATAATAGAAGGCTTCACTCCCAAACAATAGACAAAGAAAACATCACATTCCTTCCTTGCTTCTCTATTCATTGAGACATCCTTGAGTCACTTAGGAGATATGATAAGAAAAAAATAACAACCATAATCAAGCATGCATGCTATTGGAAATGTACTCTTGTCAAGTAAAACATCTTGCAAATAGATCTTTTGTTCAATTCCAATCAGTTCAATTCCATGATATCTAGTCTTCTTGCATCGTCATTGTCATTTGTTGGTTGTTCTAATCCTTGTTGTCTTGCTCAATGTTTGGTCTGATGTCTAAAACCCTTAAGGCGAAATGCCCCTAGCTAGGTTAGGATTTTGCCCCTTACTGTTGATACTACTTTGATATGGATATGTACATTGATCACCAAGCCATGGTGGGATACAATTTAGATAATTGATTCAGATAAATCAAGGACAATGACTATGCTAAGTATGTCTAGGATTGATAAGCATTTGTGAATTTCTAGTGATGGCTTAGATGGGTGGATATGATATGTACAAATAGATGGAGGAACCTCTCTATCACAAATAGTGAGCCTGTTTCTAGGTTTTCACCACTTACTTCTATTGCACTTTTTGATTTTTATGATTTTTGAAAGATGAAACATGTACTGCCATCAATTGATAAAGATAAGGCTAACTAGAACAAAATCCAACAGTCATATTGATCTATGTCATTGTTTTTATTTGTTCAATGATTGATAAGAATGTCTAGTTTCAAAGAGTGAGTACCCCGTATAAGATCGTTCTGTCTGGTTTTGAGTATACCTATCCTTGTATAAGACATGTTGATGTTGATAGATTTCGAGTGATGAATTGACTAACAAGACATGTGATCAGTTTGATTGCAAACTTAAAGATTTTTTATTAAAAATAAATATTGAAGAAGTGAGGAAGACTAATGTGGGCATAGCGCGCACATGCACCACACATCCACTGAGGTTGCGTTGGTATGAATCTTGATTATCGATATGGGTCAGGTGTCGATATGTTTCAAAAGCTGATATGGGTCAAATTGATTGTCAATATGAGTCAAACATGTCGATATGGGTCAAAGGTTGATATGGGTCTTGATTCGATATGAATCTTGATTTGATATGGGTCCATATGGGTCCCAATTGCGTTACGATGCTTGACTTCAATATGTTTCTGGATTTTAATATGATTCTCGATTGATTGAATGATCTTTGATATGATACTTGTGTGATTGATATGAAATGTAATTTCATTATGGGTAATAGATTGCGATATTATACCAAACTTTGATATGTTGCTTGATTTTGATTTGGGACTCTGGTTGATTGATATGGTACTTTATTTTTTATATGAGTCCTGATATGATGTTGTTGATTGATTCTCGATATGATGCTTGGTTTCAATATGGGTCTTGTTTTGGTTTGCGATATGGGAGAGATTGATTGAGTAGATATGAAGCTTGATTTGATTTTACGGATGGGCCATACATTCCTGCTTTGATTTTCAAATTTTATTTGATTTTGTCGATTTTTTAGTTTTCTAGACATTTCTGATTTTTGGAGTTTTGTATTAGAAGAAAGATGTATTTGGTTGCCCCAATGTATAGCAAGACAAGAACATTATGAATGGATGGCTGAACTATTGAGATGGAAATGGATAGGAGAAAGATGGAGGTAGCTTATGAGGAGACACATTAAGATATTTTTTGAAATCATGTTTTTATCCTTAGTTTTGATCAAGATCAAGGATGGAAAAGGCGATATGGATAGAGATAGGATATGGATAGGAGAAACAATATCATAGATAGTGAGGGATGATGGAAGTAATGAATAGGTAGGATAGATGGTATGGATAAAGTGAAGAAAGATTGTAGATAGCATCGAATGAATTTAGATAGGGTAATGGATATTGGAGGAAGGACAATGAGAGATGTGGTATGAAGAATAGAGTGGATAAACCTTTTCCCCCAATCATAGAGGTTTCCATTTTCAAAAAGCCAATATGTAAGATTTTCATAGTATTTAGCACCACCTAAATAAGTCTTCCTAAAATTTTCAAAGATAGAGACTGAACATACTTAGAACCTCTGAAAAATTCAATCGAACATAGCTAGTGACTAGGAAGCATACTCACAAGGGAAGAAGAATCCCAAACTGGATCAAGGTATTTAGTCTTTGATTACCCATGTGTGTGCAAGTGGATTCATTCTGACTCATATGATCATTGTAATCTTCAAAATCTAGTGTGGCTAGCTACATGAGTTACCCTAACTTCAAAAGCATCTTGGATAGAGCCTCGCTGCCAGTGAGCATCCATAGCTCCAACGAGGTTTTCATTCTAATATTAAAGATATTGCTCCATTTCCAGCTAGGCATCTGTAAATTTTTGATGCTAATAGCTAACAAGATGAGAGGGGGGGGTGAATCATACAAACTTAATCTTCCATAAAATTAACAGATTCAACCTCGGTAACTTATACTTCAACAATATAATCGAAAACTACTAAACATGCAAGCTCAAAAACACATAATCATCATAACACATATAACACCAGATTTAACATGGAAACCCAAATAGGGAAAAACCACTGTGGGATTTCAAACCTACTAAGAAATATACTCTTCTAGAGTATGCTCGGTTAAAAGCAAATCCTGTTAAAGATTACAAACACATTGCTAGATGTGACCCAGTTTAGGGATTTCCCTCAGATCTGTTAGGATCTTCACTTTGTTAGAAGTGACCTTATCAAAGGATTTCAAACACTCATTTAGAATGTTACCTTGCTAGAGGGTTTACAAATAAGACTGTTAAGTCCACTTGGTTAAGAGATTTTCTGTCACTTACAAAATAACAGTAATAAAATATATCTGCAACTTCACATCTAAAATGCTAAAGAAGATTCTTATTTGCTCAAAACAATCTTATCATAGGACTTATCTTGGCCCTCTGCTGGGCTCCTTACTCTGTTATTCAAACAAGTCTTCAAGCTTCTATGCTCGGTAATCACTATGTAGCATCCCCATGCTTACACTTACCCGTATACATTGTTCATCAACAATTTCTTATTTATAAACAATTCTAACCGCTAAATCTCCTTGATCACATTTCCCATGATCAATCTTAGCCATCAGATCTTCAATCTTGACTAGGTTCAATGCATCCTTCGATCTGAAAACATTTTACCTCACCTTGGGACTTGCATTCCTTTCTTGGAACTTGCACAAGGTTATTGCGGTTCAATCTGTGCTGTAGATCTTCCTATCGATCTTCCATTGCCGTAGATCCTTAAAAAACTTCATGCACAACATACCAATCATTTATGCATCTCCATCTCATCAGCATCCTTCATTAAATAATGATTTTATCCATCCAATGCGATCTATCATAACTGGGTTGTAACTCGGTAAATACTAAACTTTACTCGGTAGACATTCTGCCTTCATTAACCGATATCGATAACCTTAGGGTTTACCGACTAGGTTCTTTGCTCGGTGACATAGTATAGTATTAACCTTACAATCAACAACATATATAGGATATCAAAAACAATCTAAACATCATGATCTCATCATTGTCTAACTCGGTAATAGTTGCCCATTGAATATCTTATTTCTCCCCTTATTCATCACATGCTTTCTATGTCACTTATTGGCCACTTAATACTCACCAAAACATACTTCTTAAGATATGACAACATCATACTGAATCAAAACAATTTCTTGACATCAATGAAAAAATAATGTTATAAAGATAGTTATCATCCCTTTTCAGTTATATCAAATAATCTTCAACAACCTTCTCAATATCCTTAATGAATATCAACAATCTTTCTTTCTATTGAAATTCCAACAATCTCCCCCTTTGGCATTGATGGAAAAACCAACTTTTAAATGGTAATACCAACAAGATATTCAAATTGATTTGGATTCAGATTGCTGTTAGACTTCTCTTATTATCCTTGAGCTGTTAAAATCTCCTGAAGTCTTCTCCCTTTTTCATTAGGCTTCTGAGCTGTTGTCTTGCATTTAGTCTGCTCCCTTTTGTAATCTTCTCCCCCTGTCATTAGTCTTCTGTTATCTTCTTCATTTATGATTTTACCATTCAGTCTTCTCCCCCTTTGACAACAGTGCCAAAAAGTAAAAGAATTAATTCATGATTTCTTCCTTTGTGAAGTGATTTGCCTTGCTGTGTATCATCTCAGTCTCGGTTAGAGCAACTTGTCTCTATTCACTATTTCCTGCACACCTTTAGAAAACCTTCTAAAGTGCGTAAATTAGCATCAATCCACACATAATATTTTGTAGATTCATCGAATTGATGCTTTCACTGAACTCTGTCAGTGAGTAGAAGATAGGGGTAGGACCCCTAACTTGCTTTTGAGATACTCAAAAGTGTCCCTTGGCAGTGGCTTTTTGAAGATGTCTACTAATTTCTCCTTTGAACTGATATATTCCAGCACAACTTTCTTCTCTTGAACTTCTTCTCTGAGATAATGATACTTTATAGAGATATGTTTTGTCTTAGAGTGCATTACAAGATTCTTTGAAATGTTAATGGCACTCGTATTATCACAAAATATAGTTACTGGCTTGGTAACTTTCTCATTTATACCTTCCAACAGTTGTTTGATCCATGCTATATTGGTACAATTCAATGCTACAACAACATATTCAACTTCTGCTGTTGACTGTGAGATACATCCTTGTTTCTTACTAAGCCAACTTACTAGTCTTTCTCCTAAAAAGAAAGCTCCACCACTTGTGCTTTTCCTATCATCTATGTTGCCTGCCCAATCAGCATCAGTATAAACTTTTAAATCAAAATCATTTCTCTTTTCATATACTAAGCCATAATCTTCAGAAAATCTTGCAACAATACCTACTACATGTGCTATATCCGGTCTGCTATGCACAACATATTGCAACTTCCCAATCATAGATTAGTAAAGTGTCTCATCAACAGATGTAGATTCATCATTCTTTGATAGTTTACAGTTAGTAGTCATAGGAGTACTTACTGGTTTAGAATCCTCCATTCCAAATTTCTTCAAGATTTCCTTTATGTACTTGGATTGAGTAATGAAAATCTCATCTTTTATTTGTAGTATCTGTAAACCTATAAAATATTTTATCTCACCGATTAATGACATCTCAAATTCTTTGCACATTTCATTTCCAAAATTCTTGCATAAGGAGTCATTACCACAAAAAATAATATCATCAACAAATATGGCTGAGATCAGTATACCATTGTTCTCATCATTCTTCATGTACATGTTGCTATTTTCAGTTGTCCTTATAAAACCAATCTTGATTAAGTAAGAGTGTAGTCTTTCATACCATGCTCTAGGTGCTTGTTTCAGACCATATAAAGCTTTGTTTAATTTACATACCTGATCTTTACTCTTGTCTTCAACAAATCCTTTAGGTTGTTCAATATAAACTTCTTCTTCTAGTATACCATTCAAAAATGCAGATTTAACATCCATTTCATATACCTTAAAATTTTGAAAGCAACATATGCCAATAATGTTCTTACTCCCTCAAGTCTAGCCACAGGTGCAAAAGTCTCACCATAATCTATTCCTTCTTCTTGAGAATAACCTTTGCAAACTAGTCTTTCTTTGTTTTGAAGGACCTCACCTTTTTCATTTAGCTTGTTTCTGAAAATCCACTTTGTACCAATTACATTTTTGTCCTTTGGTCTTGGGATCAGTGTCCATGTGTCATTCTTCTTGATTTGATCAATCTCTTCTGTCATAGCATTTACCCAATCTTCACTGTTAAATGCCTCTTTAACTATTCTTGGTTCAAATTCAGATATCAAACATGTGTCCTGTCTCAGTTTGTTCCTTGTCATCACTGGATCATCCTTATCTCCTATAATCTGACTTGATGCATGATGTCTTCTGACATATTTGGCTAATATAGGCTCGATAGGTTCTGTATGATCTTCTTCATCACTTAGTAACTGGACATTATCTTCATTTTCTTCAACAACTTTCTTGTTAGTGTAGGTTTTTTATTTTTCTTATGTTAGGGGGTATTTATTTTTCCTACACATATATTATTTAAGCTTGCTTAGGTTAATAGGAGTGGTTTATATGAGGACACGTGGTGAAATACTTCAACTACATGTATAACTCTCCACCTCACATGGGTAGTTGAGTTACACACCCTCTTTTGGCTTGTTGTGCCACCTCTCATAACCACTATTTTGTCATTTCCTAAGTGGGTTATGGGGTAGTTGGGTTTCACACCCTCTTTTGGCCTTATGTGCCAACTTTCTCAACTCCTTTTTTGTCTTCATGTAAGGAGGTTATGCCACATGTTTTGACATTTACCAAGAAGGTAAAACCTCCCACTTGTTATGGGGAACAGGAGTTAATGCACCCCTTGGATGTATATGCTTATATTTTTCTATAGAATAAGCACTATACTCTCACCTTCACTAGTCAAGCAGGTGAAGTGATAGCTCGGTGAGAGTCTTCTCCAAATTATCTTCTTTGTCTCTATTTCTCTCTCATATTGAAATTATCTTTATTCAGCTATTTTGATCTTTGATCATCTGTTGCGTGAGGAGTTGCATGTGATCTATGACTGACATCAGATCTTGGCTCGGTTCTCGCTTCTCGCAGAATCTCACATGGTATCAGAGCTTATTGTCTGGTATAGCTCATTGCTTTTTTTTTAATTTATTTGAGAGATTTGAGACTTTTATATAGCTAATATTTTTCTTAAAAACTAAGTATGCTCTTCTCTTGCATTCTTGTGTGATCTGGAGAATTAGAACAGTTTAAAGGAAAATAGCTTCTAGTTAAATCTGGTTTATATGTATGTGTCCTTGTAAGATCTGGGTGATTGTAGCTTTGTGGTAATATTGGAAGCTTAATAAGAATTTCCAGAGTGTCCATAAGGCTTGACAAAGTCAAAAGTGACTTTTACTTCACCAAAATCAGAGTTTGGAGGACATAGTAAAAAATCAGAGTAATTTTTTTTTACTGGAGCTGTTTTCATTTCTGCTTTAGTGTTTCAACTTTTGTTCACTTTCACAAAAAATGATTTTTGGGTTTTGGATGGTATTTCTAGAAAATGAATAAATTTTGCATAAATCTAGCTTGAATAGGGCCTAAGCCATTTTTCTATCAGGGAAATTCAACAACATTTCTTAAAAGTTGTACAACTTTTGCCTCGGGTGTCAGATTTTTGCAAACAAATACTTGACGGAAAGCTGGAAATGAGCACTCTCCATTATTGCAGGTCTAATTGAAATTTTTTGCTTTTTTCTATTAGATATTAAAGGTTGTATCAGATGCTTCTTTTTCTATTCAATTGGTCATATCTTTCTCCTCACAACTCTATTTTTCAAAAACTAATAGTTGTTGGAAAGGTATTGAGATAAATTAAGCAGTTATAAGGCTGATTTGTTTCATATCTTGTCTCAAATTATTTGTATTTGAAATCTCTATTGGTTTCTTAAAGAATTGTAATCTAATAAAAAGCCTTGTAAATGCACTAATTATAAAGTGCCAACGTTGCAATATTTGGGGGGGGGTGATTTCTGAGACTAGTGAAAAGGGGGGGTGTCTCTTGTGCCTTCTTTCTTGCACTTTTCCTGATTCTTTGCAATCTTCTTTTCTACTATCATGGATGCATCTATAGTTCCACTTTTAACACCATATAATTACTTTCAATGGAAATCTAAGATGATAATATATCTAAAAAGACATGGATATCATCGTGTTACTATGGGACTTGAAACTAAACCTCAAGATGCTGCAGAAAAGATTAAATGGTTTAATAAATGTGATGAAGCTTTTGGTACTCTATGTATGTTAGTCTCTCTAGACCTTCTTTTTCACATTGAATCTGCCACTACACCAAATGCAGTGTGGACCACTTTGGAAAACCTGTTTGGTAAGCAGGATGAGCTAAGAGGTCATCAGTTAGAGAATGAACTCATAGGGTTGAATCCAACCAATTTTGATACTCTACAAGACTTCTTCACTAAACTTATGTTTGTAAGATTGAAGTTGGAATGGTGTGGAACTAAGAAAGATGATAAGCAACTGATCTTGAGTATTCTTTCTAAGCTTGGTCCTAACTATTCAATGTTTGTTTCAACATTCTATGCTACAAAATGTGCCCTAGGTACCACATTCAAAATACCTTCTCTGGATGAATTTGCTGCAGAACTCACTAGGGAGCAAGACAAATTGGTTCAAATGGGTACAATAAAACCCTCTAAGTCACATGCCTTAGTTGTAAATCAAAGCACAAAAGAACAAAAAGGGTCTAGTAAGCAAGATAAGAAACAAAAGAACCAAGGAGAGAAGAAAAAAGATCAGAAATCTGCTACTTCAAAAGCACATAATTAGACCTCTTCATCAAGAGGTGAACAACCTAAGAAGGAGAAGGTCAAGTGTTCTTATTGTAAGAGGCCTGGTCATGATGAACATAAGTGTTTAAAGAAACAAATTGATCACCTTTCAAATCTTCTTGAAAAGAATAATATCAAGGTGCCTGATTCAGTCAAACAGAGTTCATCAGAAGGATCTTCTAAGGATACATATGAGAGTAAAGGGAAAGGAAAGGGTAAGGCCCTAGTTGTTGTTGCTTCACAACCCAATTCTTGGATAATTGACTCAGGTGCTTCACACCAAATGGCTTCTTCAAAAGATGATTTCACCTCTTTAGAGCCATGTTCTATGCCTTCCATACTAATGGGTGATGACACTCCTATTGAAGTGCATGGGAGAGGGTCTGTTGATGTGGGCGAAGGAACATTTAATGATGTCCTTTGTGTTCCATCTTTATCAACTAATCTCCTATTTGTTTATCAGATCACTCACACTAGTTCTAGCAAGCGAGTTGAGTTCATGCTAGATACAGTGGTAATCAATGAAATGCATAATGGGTCTACTATTGCTGTGGGAAAAGCAGATCATCAATCCAGATTATATCAGTTTTCTCTCTTTGTTCCTGACTCTCCTTTGACAGTTTTACTCACTCATGCAGATGAGATTAGTTGTTTGTGGCATCAATGATTTGGCCACTTGAACTATCATTACTTGCAACAACTCAATAAATAAGACATGGTTTCAGGGTTGCCTTCTATTCGATTTTCTGATGGAGTTTGCCAGGGATGTATTCTTGGTAAGCATCCTGAGGAGAAGTATGATAAAGGCAAAGTGTGGAGAGATCCACAGCTATTAGAGTTGGTACATAGTGACTTGGCAGGACCATTTCCACAACCATCTTTTAGTAGGGCTAGATATGTCTTAACATTTATTGATGACTTTTCCAGATTTACATGAGTTTGCTTTCTCAAACAAAAGTTTGAGGTATTTGAGAATTTTCTAGATTTCAAAGCTTTTGCAGAGAAACAATCTGGGAAGTTCATCAAGATTTTGCGTACAGATAATGGGCGTGAATATGTTAATAATCAGTTTGAACAATTTTGTGCTTCAGAAGGTATCAACATGCAGCACACAGTTCCATACAGTCCTCAGTAGAATGGTGTCATAGAATGGAAGAATAGGTCCTTGAAGGAGATGGCAAATTGTATGATTCACTCCAAGTCTTTGGCACCTCAGTATTGGGCAGAGGCCATCAATTATGCATGTTACATCCAGAATCGACTTCCTCATAAAGATGTGAAGGGGGTAACTCCTTTTCAAGCTTGGACCGGTCGGAAACCTACAGTTAAGCATTTCAGAGTGTTTGGTTCTCTTGCATGGGCCCACATTCCAGCAGAGAAATGCAAGGCTATGGATCCACAAAGAAAGCCTTGCATATTTGTTGGGTATCCAGATGATGTCAAAGGGTATAGACTTCTCCATCCCTCTACACATGAGTTATTCATTGAGAGGAGTGTTTGTTTTGAGGAGAGTTCTTCTATTTCTTCTCATAGCACTTCTCCATCCACTATCACATTGGAGACATTGCATGATGTTGACAGTTCTTTTGAGGATCTTAATCCTCCTAATCCTATTCAGGAGTCTTCTTCCTCTACTTCAGATGGTGATAGTGATGGTGAGGATTCACATTCTTCTCATAGTCATCCTTCAGAGGTTGAGGATTCTCCCCCAGACTCTCTAGCTTCAGTGCCTCTTTGGGCTCGACAAACTTTTGAGTCAATAGGAGACTGGCTTGGTGATCCATCAGATTCTAGAAGAACTAGGTCACAATTTCAGCAAGCTCCACATCTCTTCATTGCTTCAGCTTTTGATCCATAGTCTTTTCGAGAAGCTAAAGGTGTACCCGAATGGGATGCTGCAATGCAAGAAGAGTTTAATTCCTTAGAAAGGAATCACACATGGGATTTAGTTCCTCTTCCTAAGGGAAGGAAACTTGTTCAATGCAAGTGGATCTATCGAACAAAATTTGTAGCAGATGGGTCGGTTGATAAGTATAAGGCTCACTTTGTAGCAAAAGGCTTTTTCCGAGTTCCAGGGGTTGATTACTCTGAGACTTTTGCTCCAGTTGCTAAGATGAATTCCATCCGGGTTGTCCTTACTATTGCTGCAACCCATCGTTAGAAAGTTCATTAGATGGATGTCAAGAGTGCATTTCTTCATGGTGACCTTCAGAAGGAAATCTACATGGAGCAGCCACAAGGGTTTGTTCAAGATCCTTCACTTGTTTGTCAACTTCGAAAGTCTCTCTATGGCCTCAAACAAGCTCCTCGAGCTTGGTATGACAAGATGGACTCCTTCCTTCTGACAGTTGGTTTTACTCAATGCCATTCTAATCCACATGTCTATATTCAGCACCAGGATGATACTCTCATATTTCTAGTTCTCTATGTTGATGACTTTTTGATCACAGGGAGTCACTCATCCACCATGAAGTTAGTGAAAACTGCTCTACATGATAGATTTCTGATGTCAGACTTGGGTCTTCTACATTACTTCTTGAGAATTGAGATTACTCAATCTTCTTTAGGCATCTTTCTTGGACAACCCAAGTATGCACTCGATATGCTCCCTAGATTTCACATGGTTGACTGTAAGCCTGCACCTACTCCTTTTTTGTCTGGGGTCAAAATTGAGGCTAAGTGCTCTTCACCCTTGGTTGATAGCACTTTATATCGACAAATTGTTGGGAGCCTCATCTACTTGACTCATACGAGACCTGACATTTCATATGTGGTGGGCATGGTCTCTAGATTCATGCAGGAGCCACATGAGTTGCATTGGAAAGCAGCTAAGCGGATTCTCCACTACATTCAGGGTACTCACAATTATGGAATTCAGTATGCAGTAGGGATGGATATTGACTTAGTGGGATATACGGATTCAGATTGGGTGGGTGATTCTCAAGATCGCAAATCCACTTCAGGGTATTGCTTCTCACTTGGTTCTAGTCCAGTTTGTTGGTCGAGTAAGAAGCAGTTTGCAATTGCTCTTTCATCAATAGAGGCTAAGTATCGAGGGGCAGTTAATGCTACCATTGAGGCTATTTGGCTTCAGAATATTCTCACTGAGTTTGGTATTCCAGTTAGGAAGCCTACTATCATCTTTTGTGATAATCAAAGTGCTATACAGATCTCAAGAAATCCAGTTCATCACCAGAGGATGAAACACATTGATATACATATGCACTATATTCAGGAGCTCATTTAGGAAGGCATCATTGATCTTAAGTATTGTTCTACAATGGATCAAACTACGGACATCTTCACCAAACCCTTCACCGAAAGTAAGTTCCTTCATTTGCGATCTCTGCTTGGGATACGACAGGTGTCTACTTCAGGAGGGACTTCTTAGTCCTTCTTTCTTTCTTTCTTTCTCTCCTTATTTAGGGGGGGGTTTCTTCTTTTGGTGGGGCTATCTATGTACATGGGTACCTAACATGGTTGCATTTGCCGGGACCCATATTTTCACCCACCTAAGCTATGCTTAAGGGGGGGTGTTAGTGTAGGTTTTTTATTTTTCTTATGTTAGGGGGTATTTATTTTTCCTACACATATATTATTTAAGCTTGCTTAGGTTAATAGGAGTGGTTTATATGAGGACACGTGGCGAAATACTTCAGCTACATGTATAACTCTCCACCTCACATGGGTAGTTGAGTTACACACCCTCTTTTGGCTTGTTGTGCCACCTCTCATAACCACTATTTTGTCATTTCCTAAGTGGGTTATGGGGTAGTTGGGTTTCACACCCTCTTTTGGCCTTATGTGCTAGCTTTCTCAACTCCTTTTTTGTCTTCATGTAAGGAGGTTATGCCACATGTTTTGGCATTTACCAAGAAGGTAAAACCTCCCACTTGTTATGGGGAATAGGAGTTAATGCACCCCTTGGATGTATATGCTTATATTTTTCTATATAATAAGCACTATACTCTCACCTTCACTAGTCAAGCACGTGAAGTGATAGCTCGGTGAGAGTCTTCTCCAAATTCTCTTCTTTGTCTCTATTTCTCTCTCATATCGAAATTATCTTCATTTAGCTATTTTGATCTTTGATCATCTGTTGTGTGAGGAGTTGCATGTGATCTACGATCGACATCAGATCTTGGCTCGGTTCTCGCTTCTCGTAGAATCTCACATTTCTCAGTAGGACTTCTCGGTTGAACATAAACAAATTCTTCATAATCTTCTAGTTCTTTGGAATTTCCTTCATCATTTCTTTCTGCAAATTCATCAATTTTCACATTTACACTTTCTACTATTTTGTTAGATGATTTGATCAGACATTTAAATGCTTTACTTCTAGAAGAATAACCAAGAAATGTTCCTTCTTCACTTTTCTGATCAAACTTTCCATTTCTGTTATCTTTGTGAACATAGCATCTACTTCCAAAGATTTTAAAATAACTTACATTAGGTTTCTTGTCATACCAGATCTCATATGGTGTCTTCATAGTTCCTTTTTTTAGTTGAACTCAGTTCAGGGTGTAAACTGTAGTGCTGATTGCTTCTCTCCAAAATATTTGAGGTACCCTCTTTTCTATCATCATGGTTTTGGCACAATCTACAATTGATCTATTTCTTCTCTCAGCTATCCCATTTTGCTAAGGTTTTCTTAGTGCAAATACTTGCCTTTTTATACCATGATCATTGCAGAATAAGTTAAATTAATCAGAAGTGAATTCTCCTCCTCTATCAGATTTAAGACATTTCAGTTGTCTTCTTGTTTCATTTTCAACTCTTGCCTTGTACCATTTAAACATTTGAAAAGCTTCTGATTTTTCTTTTAAAAACATAATTGACATCATCCACAAATAATATGAAATACTTATCACCATAATAACTTTGAACTTTCATGGGACCACAAAGATCAGTGTGTACTAGATCTAAAATTCCTTTAGAAGTGTAGGACTTACTTGTAAAGCTTGATCTTGTCATCTTACCCATCTAGCATCCTCGCCACATAGCATTCTCAAGTTTTTCAAGACTCAGTAGACCTCTTACTCGGTTCTTCTTTCTTATTTTGATCAGATTATCAAAATTTACATGACAAAACCTTTTATTTCATAACTAGGTATCATCTATCTTTGCATAAAGACACTTGTTCCGAGTTGAGTCAAGATGAAATGTATTACCTTTTGTTTGTATCCCGGTAGCAGCTAACTCTCCATGCTTGTCATGAACTTTGACAATTCCTTTCTAAAATTCTATTCGGTATCCTGTATTGTTTAGCTGTGCTACACTCAACAAATTGTATTTCAATCCTTCAACCTAGTATACATCATCACATTTAGCATTGTCAAGAAGTGTTATAGATCCTTTACCTTTCACTGGACATGGTGCATCATTACCAAATTTTACATAGCCTCCATCATAGTCTTCTATTTTAACAAACTTGTGTTTATCACCTGTCATGTGTTGTGAGCATCCACTGTCTATGATCCAAGAATCATTATTATTTATGTGAGATATTAGGGCGTTTTCTTCATACCTTTCTTCATCTGATCCATCTTTAATAGCCACATAAATAACTTCCTCAGTATCAGTTTCATCAGATTTATCATCATTGGATTCCTCATCAGCTACTAGGCATGTCTTTCTGTCTCTCCTTCTGAAGTCTCGATGTCCTCTATATTGGTTGTCTTTCTACCTATTATCATAGTATTCTCTCTTTTCACTAGATTGTTTGTCAGGACAGTTAGAAGCCATATGTCCTATTTTATCACAATTGAAACATTTTAAAGGTAGCTTTCCTTTATATTTACCTTTTCCTCTCGGTAACCTTCTGGCTAATAATGCTTCAAACTCTTATTGCTTCTTGATTTCCTCATATAGTTTGTGCACTTCTTCCATGTTCTTATGAAATCTTTCACTTGCTCCACTGTGATTCCCTTCAGAGTACTTACTCATTATATCTTTGTAATCATCAGATTCACCAATATGAAAAGAACTAAATGTAGATTCTACTTTATTTATCAAAGACCCACTGTTATCAAAATTACTTAACTCAAATGCATGTAACTTAGCAATAGTACCATCCAAAGAAACTGACATGTTAGGTACAGACCTTAGTTCATTGATTGCAGAGACTCAAATGGCATAAGTAAGTAGAAGGGTTCTCAACAACTTACTTGTTACATCCTTTTCTTCAATAGTTCCTCCTGCTCCTTTAATTTGATTGAGAGTCTCCTTTAACCTTGTACTATATTGGGTTATATTCTCACCTTCATTCATTCTCATGGATTCAAGTTGTGCTCTTAGACTATCTACTTTTTCTCTTTGAACATGTTCATCACCACCATACATAGATATGAGCTTGGTCCACATTGCTTTTGCATCATTGCAGACTTCTAGATCATTAAACTCTGAGTCAGTTGATGCTGATGTTATTTCAATCATAGCTTGAATATGTTTTTGCTTTGCCTTTATCTCTTCCAAGGTCATTGGGTTGGTGCTTGGTGGTATGTAATCATTCTCCAAATAATATGTTGCATATTCTCCAATTCCAGATAAATGCAGCTTCATCCTTTTCTGCCATTTGGAGAAACTTGACTTGTTTAGCTTTGGTGCATCCCTTTTATACATTTTCAGATCTTTGCCTCAAGTACCTTTAAAATTTTCTTCCAGAGTCCAAAGCTCTGATACTAATTGTAAAGTTCTGATGCCAATAGCTAACAAGATGAGAGGGGGGGGGTTGAATCATACAAACTTAATCTTCCATAAAATCAACAGATTCAACCTTGGTAACTTATACTTTAGCAATATAACCAAAAACTTCTAAACATGCAAACTCATAAACACATAATCATCATAACACATAACACCAGATTTAACATGGAAACCCAAATAGGGAAAAACCACTGTTGGATTTCGGACCCACTAAGAAATATAATCTTCTACAGTATGCTCGGTTAAAAGCAAATCCTGTTAAAGATTACAAATACATTGCTAGATGTGACCCGATTAAGGGATTTCCCTCAGATCTGTTAGGTTCTTCACTTTGTTAGAAGTGACCTTGTCAAGGGATTTCAAACACTCATTTAGAATGTTACCTTGCTAGAGGGTTTACAAATAAGACTGTTAAGTCCACTCGGTTAAGAGATTTTCTGTCACTTACAAAATAATAGTAATAAAATATATCTGCAACTTCACATCTGAAATGCTAAAGCAGATTCTTATTTTCTCAAAACAATCTTTTCATAGGACTTATCTTGTCCTTCTGCTCGACTCCCTACTCTGTTATTCAAACAGGTCTTCAAGCTTCTGTGCTCGATAATCACTATGTAGCATCCCTGTGCTTACACTTGCCTGTATACATTGTTCATCGACAATTTCTTATTTATAAACAATTTGCTAACCACTGAATCTCCTTGATCACATTTCCCATGATCAATCTTAGCCATCAGATCTTCAATCTTGACTAGGTTTAGTGCATCCTTTGATCTGAAAATGTTTTACCTTGCCTTGGGACTTGCATTCCTTTCTTGGAACTTGCACAAGGTTATTGCGGTTCAATCTGTGCTATAGATCTTCTTGCCGATCTTCCATTGCTGTAGATCCTTAACAAACTTCATGCATGGCATACCAATCATTTATACATCTCCAACTCATTAGCATCCTTCATTAAATAATTCTTTTATCCATCCAATGCGATCTGTCATAACTCAGTTGCAACTTGGTAAATACTAAACTTTACTTGGTAGACATTCCGCCTTCATTAACCGATATCGATAACCTTAGGGTTTACCGACTAGGTTCCTTAGGATTTACCGACTAGGTTCTTTGCTCGGTGACATAGTATAGTATTAACCTTACAATCAACAACATATGTAGGATATCAAAAACAATCTAAACATCATGATCTCATCATTGTCTAACTCGATAATAGTTGCCCATTGAATATCTTATTTCTCCCTTTATTCATCACATTCTTTCTGTGTCACTTATCGACCACTTAATACTCATCAAAACATACTTCTTAAGATATGGCAACATGATACCGAATTAGAAAATCAATTTCTTGACATCAATGACAAAATAATGTTATAAAGATAGTTATAATCCCTTTTCAGTTATATCAAATAATCTTCAACAACCTTCTCAGTATCCTTAATGAATATCAACAATCTTTCTTTCTATTGAAATGCCAACAGTATCCATACCACCGATGAAGTTATTTGCATGTCCCATAGCCAAGCATTTTGATATTGTATCATTTCATTTTTCTTTTCTTGATATTTATTTTCTTGCTCATGCTTTTGATCTTTTGATATTGTCTTTTTTCTCTTTATTTTTCTTGCATTGGCTTGTAAGTGATGAAACTTACATGGGTCTGATAATTACAGTGTTGTTGAAGCAAGATTTTAGATTTTTCAATAGCCATGTCTTCAACTAAGAAATCACAATGATTTAGACAAATTGATTAAGTGTATGAGATATAGTATTCAAAAGATGTCGGTACCAAGATACGATAAGTGGTTATTTTATGGATTGAGTGTGTATTCCAACCAAAAGAAAATGTTAAAGAGGAACAACCTCTAATTCTAAAGCATTTCATGGATAGATACATAGGAAAAGGATTGAACATGAGATTCGAGCATGGGCAAGCATGTGACAAAATGACACAAATGCCTATTTCACAGATGAAGGATTTATGCAAAGGATTGAATGATAGGGATTGAAGGAATGTAAAAGAGGTGGATAATAGATAGAATATTTGAATATTTGTGTGAGGATAGATGGAAATGTATTAAATATGAGTGTTGGTACACAAATCAAGAAGTGATGAAGAGATGGAGGAAAATTGAATTTTGGGACATAAGGACCCAAAATCGGTAGAGGAAATGATGGAAGAATAGTTTTGGAAATATGTTTAGATAGATTGTTGAAAGAAGTTCAAAGATATGTGTCTTTGTTGATCTTTCTTATGTATCATTTGAGGTGATGGATTGGTAGATGGAGGGAGGTAAGGACCCAAGATGGATGGAAGGAATGGAGAGTTTGAATTTTGAATGAAAGGACCTAAATTAAATTTGGAGGATGAAGAGTTTGACTTTAGAATGAAAGGACCTAAAATGGAATTGGATGATGAAAAGTTTGACCTTGGAATGAAAGGACCTAAAATGGATTTGGATGATGAAAGGATTCCTTGATCTTGATCTTGACTTGGAGTAGAATCATTTGAGTTTGTTCTTTTATCTTTATTTTACATTAGATTAGTGAAAGAGATGGAAGGGATATCATGCTCTTGCTTAGGAGGTGGATTTTGAATGGGACTCTTCTCTTGAGATAAAAGGGGATCATCATGGATGGAATACCAAAATATTAGGGGATCATCATAAGATTCTTGATAGGTGGGATCTTGATAAAAAATGGGATTAGATTGGAGAGCCATGATATCTTGATCTTGATTTAGGCTAGGACTCATTTTCTTTGAATACGCTTATTATTTTCTGTTACTACTTATCAAGTTGCCATTAGTTTTTATATTCCAAGTCATACTGTATACTCTAGTCGGTTAATACTACTGAATCATGCAGTCAGTATACACAGAGAAGTCAGTATGCACAGTCTAGTCAGTTACAGAGGAAAGCAGTCACAGAATGTAGTATACACCGAGTTGTCTACTGAGTATCTTTTTATGTCTACCGAGCAGCAAAGATGACACACTGAGTTGATATACACCAAGTGAAACGTGTTACCAGATTCATTGAACCTGGACATGCATATGAAAATGTGTTACAAAATCGAGGCACATCTAACCATTATCACATTGGAAATTGCACTAGAAGATTGTGTATGATTTTGAGGTCATCTAACCAATGAAATATTTTGTATAGTTATTCATTCGTTAAATCATGTTTCTAAGATCGAAGCAAAGAAATGGATCACCATCTTAAGAGATCTATTTATACAACATGAGTTAAGGGTGTGTACATGAGTGTAAGAAGACTGTTACAGAGACACAGAGGTCACCAAGAAGTTTTTTTCAGAGAGCAGTTGAAGAATAGAGTAAATAGAAGGGTTTATCGAGTTACTATATGGGTTACCGAGGTATGCTATAAGCAAGGTAATCTATTTTGAGCACATAGAATCTGCTATAACATTTCAAATGTAAAGTTACAGATATTTGTAATGATTTTATTGTAATATTGTGAAGTTGAAAGAGAAACCTTTAATAGGGTAAAAGACTCTAATAAAGTCTATAAATTGTAAAGCCTCTAACCAGGTGCAACATTTAGATTAAATGTTGTAAAATCCTTTGGCAAGATAGATCTAATAGATCTTGTTACTCCTAATAGGGTAAGCTATTAGAAATAGCTAATATGTAGCTCTAACTGAGCACTCTTTATTATTGCAGTAGTGAAGTTGTGGGTGCCATCCCCACCGCACTTTTTCTCTCTAACCAAGAGTTTCTATGTAACCAAAATATATGTGTTATGGAGTGAATCATGTATGATTGTTATCTATTTGTTTTAGCTTTATTTTATATTACTGCACTACTCTGTTTATGCATAACAATAAAGTTATTAGAAAGGTTTTGGAGTACTGATTCACCCCTCCCCTCTCAGTACATTAGCTTTCCATATTGGGCCTAACAATTGGTATCAGAGCTTGAATCTTGGAAAAGGGTTTAACTGCCTAAAGAGAAAGATCTTATCAATGGAAGGTTACAAACAATCTCAGAGGATTGTGTATCTACAAGAAGAGCTGGATCATGCTAATCAAGTGATTGCAGACATGCAAAGGCAAATGCAAAAATCTTTGAAAGTAAGAAGAAGATTATCTGATGATTTGCAGGATTCTCAAGAGTTAGTGGAACAAATTGAGACATCATTTGAGAATAGTATATTTGAAGAGACTGAAGAAATGATTGAAGTATTGAAAGAAAAGAACAAAGCATTGGCTGATCAACTAAAAGCAATGAAAAGAGAACATGAACATTTCAGCACACAAATGACTAAAAATCTAGATGCATTAAGGATAGCTAAGGATAAAGCAAGAGATCTAGAAAGAGAGAAACAACAACTTGAAGTCTTAGCATTTGATAAAAATGATGAAATCATAAGGTTGACTGGGATTCAACAAAATATGATAGATCAACTAGGTTATGCACATCATGAAGCAATTCTGAAGAATGATGAAAATCAAGCATTGAAACTTGAGGTATTAAGGTTGACCGATGAACTTGAAACAGAGAAGAAATCCAAAGAAACACTGAAGAAGAGTTATGAAGCATCAAAGATGTTGGATGAGCAACTGAATACAAGAAGACCCAACAGAGATGCAGGACTCTGTTACAAAGGAAAAGACTCTACCGAGAAAAGAATTCATACTACCGAGAGAGGAGAATCATCAAAGCAAGCTGGAAAAAGGAGTTGATCAGTTTAACTGGAGTAGAATCTGATTACAGAGGACTAAAACTGAACAATGTCATTGATGCAGAACTTAAGTTTGCCATTAGAGTAATTTGTTACTGTTTCTTCCAATCAGCAAGGGAAAATAGTGTACCCTGTGCAGCAGTTGACTTAGCTTATAAAATTGTGAAAAAGGGAATGAAAGTTGACTTATGTGAAGTGTTATTGAAGAACCTGTTTGAGAATCTGAACACAATAAGGAAGCCAAAGAAGAACAATTTGAGAAATACTCTAAAGTTTGGTTCAGTTCTTGTATGCATGTTTTTCTACTTTGAAAAATTCTTTCCATCAGTCGGTAAAGTAGTTTGGGAGCTACACCAACCAATCACCCATCAGATTAATGACTTTATCAAGAAGCTAGGTGATAATTTCAATGACATAATGGATGGTTATTTCAGTAAATTTCAAGAGAAGATGCACAATAGGTACCAAATTCCACCCCAGCTAGTGGAGAAATATAAAGATGATATATGCTTTGAGGTAGACACTGACTACTGTTATGTGAATGCTATGGAATCGAGGACTCAATCTTTTCCACCTATGGGTTACGAGATTGACTTTGACATCACACAATAGAAAATTGATGCATTTCTTACATTACCAAGGCATGCTACCGAGCTGAGGTATGGAACCTATGAAGAAGTGAAGGGAAAAGTAAAAATGAGCATTGTAGTACCAAAGCTACAAGGAAAGCAACAAAGATGATGAAGGTTTTAATGGAGAAATTCAGAGAAGATTCTTCCTCCACACCTGTCAAAGGCACCCTTGCCATCACCGAAGAGGAATCAGAAGCTCAAGAGGCAGCTATAACACTGAGCACCGAACTGCCTAAGGGTAAAGTGTTAAAAAGAAAGAAACATGACACTTCAGAGGCCCTACTGACTCCTCCAACAAAGAGACCTAACACTAGAGCATCAACTGCATCACCGAGTAAGAAACAAAAGAGTGTTATTTCTCCCAAGGTAACCAAGACCTACAAGAAATCTACTCAGAGACTCATTTTGGTAAAAGAGTCTAGTGATACAAAATCCAAAGATGCAAACAAATTCCTGATTGTCAAGAGCAAGAAGGTAAATATACTGTGTTGAAAACTTCTGTGCCAATCTGAGTGAATATGGTGGATTTGGTTCATTTAGATATGTCAAGTATGAAACTAGAAATAATGATGAGAAGAGACAAATTGAAGAAGCTATCATCTGCACACTTCTAAAGTTCCGGTTAGCTCCATTGGAACTAGTAAAGTCACTTCCAAATGAACTTTACTTGCATATTGATAATAGGTGGAAGTATGCAATGGACTCAGAGAAACAAATTAGAGAAAGAAGTCTAGTCCATATATTTCTTGATATGTCTATAGCAGAAATAAAGGAACATTTGACAACCTACAATTCAAAATTTCTTGTCAAACAAAGAGCCTTAAAACTGATGAATGGGCTATATATTGATGTAGAAAATGAGACAAAAGCAAAATGGCAGGAAATCTTCAAAATCAAGGATGCTAGTGAACAATCTACAGTTGAAATTGTTGATGTCACCGAGCACGATCTTGATGTCACCGAGCATGGTCCTGATGTTACCGAACAAGACCCGGCTAACACTATTCAAATAGATGAAGTTGTCATGGATACAGAGGAACCTGAGCAGGAAATGATAGAAGGCACTACATATGCAAAACTTGTATCTAGTGAATCCGTATTGGAACAAGTTCAACCTTATCCACCGATCAATCAACTTGTCTCTACCGAAGCTCCTTAGGATACAGCACAAGGCACCGAAGGTCACAAGTCTACAACAGGAGAAGATACTACTCTAGAATAGACCTCTCAAGCACCTTCGAGCACTGAAAATGTAGCAGCTGAGACACCTAGTACCAAGACACCAAAAGACACCACAGCAGCTATAGGAACCAACCAAAGGTAAAGAGAAGAAGGTGAAAAAGCATAGTTTCATAGTTGACTTATCTAAACCAATAGTGTTTCCCAATGTGGATATATCAAAATTAAAGGCGCAAGCACTCATTGATTTTGGTGAGCTATGCAAAGCAAAGGCCGAACAAGAAAAATAGATGGCCATACAAAAGAAGAATAAAGTGCTTTAGAAGGTGAAGACACTACTATCAGACATGCTACCTACAACTACAGTGTCAACTGATGCAGCCATCCACATTCAACTGGATGAACTCCTTAATCAAATAGAAACATCCAAAGTTGATGCATCTGAGTATTTGAGCAAGCTAAAAGACAAGGAGCTTACTGCAAAAATGATAGAAGAGGTACAGAAAGCTCTAGCTATTGCCAAAGTAAAACTTGTCAAATTCATTGCTGAGTTGTCCCCTCAACTCAAGCACATTCTTTATTTATTTCAGAAACTCTGTACATTTTCTATATTCATTAAAGATGTTAAGAATAAAACTGATGCAATTGAAAAAGAGATCACCGATCTCTCAAATAAGTTGACCCCAAAGCCCAATTTTCTTCATAATTTTTATACCAAGCTTCAACAGCTCATGGCTCAACAATTGGAACTCAGAAATGAAGAACATAAGATCAGGATGGATATATTGACACTCTAGATATTATTTCTTCCTCATCTTTCATAAGTTCAAGAATAGATTAATCGAGCCACACACCTATCTACTACACAAGAGGGAAGCATTCTTGATGGCTTAATATCACTATTGGTTGATATTCAAGCACAAAATTCTTTAATGGAAAGTGTAAAGGATGCACTCTCTATCACTCTCATTGATGCCCAAAAAAAGCACAAATCCATTTTTGACCAGTTACCACCCCTAGATGGAAATTAAGTTTTTGATGTTTATCAAAAAGGGGGAGTAATACAATATATTTGGGGAGTGATACTATATATTTGGGGAGTAATACAGTTTTGGTGATACAATTTTGATATAGTATTCAGAGTATTGTATACAGGGGGAGTATACCGAGCAGAGTATGTAGAGTATCCAAGGACAGCAAGTAGAGCACACAAGCACAAAACCGAGCATGCAAAATCAAAGTTATGTACATTATAATGATAAGGGCAGTATATCTGAATATACTATTTCACTGACTATTGTATATACTGTCAAGTATAGTCATTTTGCAAAGTATATAGATTTTTGAGTTATGACTTTGAAAGTAGTTTTTGTCAAACATCTCAACTAATGTCAAAAGGGGAGATTGTTACTACTTATCAAGTTGCCATTAGTTTTTATATTCAAAGTCATACTATATACTCTAGTTGGTTAACACTACCGAATCATGCAGTCGGTATACACAGAGAAGTCGGTATGCACAGTCTAGTCGGTTACAGAGGAAAGCAGTCACAGAATGCAATATACACCAAGCTGTCTACCGAGTATCATTTTATGTCTACCAAGCAGCAAAGATGACACACCGAGTTGATATACACCGAGTGAAATGTGTTACTAGATTCATTGAGCTTGGACATGCATATGAAAACATGTTACAAGATCGAGGCACATCTAACCGTTATCACATTGGAAATTGCACTAGAAGATTGTCTATGATTTCAAGGTCATCTAACCAATGAAATATTTTGTATAGTTATTCATTCAATAAATCATATTTGTAAGATCGAAGCAATGAAATGGATCACCATCTTAAGAGATCTATTTATACAACATGAGTTAAGGGTGTGTACATGAGTGTAAGAAGACTGTTATAGAGACACAAAAGTCACCGAGAAGGTTTTTAGAGAATAGTCAAAGAATAGAGTAAACAAAAGGGTTTACCGAGTTACTATATGGGTTACCGAGGTATGCTATAAGCAAGGTAATCTGTTCTGAGCACATAAAATCTGCTATAACATTTTAGATGTAAAGTTGCAAATATTTGTAATGATTTTATTGTAATATTGTGAAGTTGAAAGAGAAACCTTTAACAGGGTAAAAGACTCTAATCAAGTCTATAAATTGTAAAGCCTCTAACTAGGTGCAACATTTAGAATAAATGTTGTAAAATCCTTTAGCAAGGTAGATCTAACAGATCTTGTTACTCCTAACAGGGTAAGCTATCAGAAATAGCTATTGTGTAGCTCTAACCGAGCACACTTTATTATTGCAATAGTGAAGTTGTGGGTGCCATCCCCACCGCAGTTTTTCTCTCTAACCAAGAGTTTTTGTGTAACCAAAATATATGTGTTATGGAGTGAATCATGTATGATTGTTATCTATTTGTTTTAGCTTTATTTTATGTTACTGCACTATTCTATTTATGCATAACAATAAAGTTATTATTCAAGAAAGGTTTTGGAGTACTAATTCACCCCTCCCTTCTCAGTACATTAGCTTTCCATATTGGGCCTAACATTTTCAAGTGACAAGGGATGATCACATGAGAGATCAAAGTTTTAGTTTGGATAGGTTGATGTTGTTGACTTGATGGATACTTCATTTTGGATACTCAAGATTACTAAGTAGAATAGAGGGTTTGATCGATAGGCCCCTATGACAAAGCACGCCAAATGATATGGATAAAGTCTCCCGATATGGAAACTTGATTTGACTAACTTGAATACCTAGCTAGGTATTGTTGTCATTGAGATAGTTGGATGATAAACTCTTGATCACTTGGTTTGATACTCCCCTAATCTTTTTGGATGAAAGTATTGCCTAAGATAGTTGAAAAGTTAATAGCCATCTCAAAATGGTGCTTTGTTAGAATTGGAAATTCTTTTCTCTCTAAGGTTTCTCTTTGCTCTTTTTTTTGAATTGATTGTTGTATTGGTTGATTTGCAAGATATTTCAATGTTCATAACAAGAAGACATAGCACACATGAAAATAATGATCATCCCTATTCTAAACATTGAGTGCATGTTTTTGTGAGGATGTTTTCAAATCCCCAATGTTATCACTGGTTTGATTTACAACAAAAGATACATCAGATAGACTCTTTATTCAAAGGTCATTAACAATATCATAGCCCACTAGTCTCGATACTCCGTCAACTCAAACAACCTTGTCACCCCTAGAGGGTGCCCATTTTTTCACCTTTTGCCAGAAATTGACCCAAAGTGAATTGGTTCACAATTGTGTAGTTATCTTGGGAGATATATGGTGAGTAATCTTGGGGGTGGATTCTTGCCCACCCTTGCACTATGATATTGTCAATGTATGGCAACTGACTTAGTTTAAAGCTTCTAATGCTAAGGTTCGTAGTAAAGATTTCGTTCAACACGGTGAATGATAAACTCAATTAAGAGGCTTCCCAGCCTTTAGAACAAAGGCTTTTTGCATCACAAGGATACTAGGGGAAGGCTATCAAATACACACTTCTGTTGGAGGGGATTTTCATCAGCCTCCACATTTGATTATAGTGGGTTGGTAAAATTGATGATAAAGATGTTACCCACTTGGGCCGTACCCTTCTCACTAGCCCTCTCAAGGCTTCAGGAAGGTAGGCCCTCTAAAGGATTTAATTGCTTGAAATTAAAGAAAGCATAAAAAGAGTGGGTTTGGCTTTTTGGTCACCCAATTAAGGGGAGAGAATATACCTACCACTTTCTAGGCACATAATACAAGTGTTCTTTTTATCCTTCCAAGAAATTGTTTTCTAAGTCTTAATTGGAGATGTTGCTCCAATCAAACATGGTGTTTAATTTTAATCCAACAAAGCAATTTGTTTTGAACTTTGAAAAATCAAATCCTGGTCAACAAAATTAAATCGCTTTGAAAAAACCAAAGGTGGCTTGTTCTTTTTACTTGCAACAAAAAGATTGATTGTTCTTTTTAGCCTTTTGCAAGAAATGAAAATTCGTTGGTTCTTTTTAGAGCCCAAAAAGAAGTGTGATCCTAATCTTGCAAAAAATCAAAATGTGAGATTTGTTGTTCTTTTTATCTTTACAAGAAAGAAAAATTTGATTCTTTTTAAGCACCAACTGAGAATGAGGTCTCTTTTACTTGCACCAAATGAAAATGTAGTTCTTTTTACCTTTTGCAAAAAGAGTAAAATGAGTTCTTTTTACTAACTTAGAAAGAAAGTAAGAAAGAAAGAACTAATCTAATTCCTTTTTGAACCTACAAAACACTATTAGAACCTGCACAAAACTAATTAGTAATCATCAAAGTTCAATTATGGGCTAGACAAGCCTAACTTTCTAACCATATACAAAAAAAATAAAAATAAATTTTGTTCTCTATTTTGTATGTGCTAAAATAGAGATTATATGCGCTACAAGAGAGTTTGGTTTTTAAATGATTCTAGGAAAATAAAGATACATGTGGGGTAGACTGTCATCACATGCTAACCTCATGTGGTATCCATCTCCACCTTGGAGTAACTCAAGGGAGATCGGGCATACTGCTCCAACGGTCTTCCCAACCTAGGATCCCAAAAATTTCTCCCTTGGTTAGTCCAATTGGGGCATACAATATCATATTATTTATCTTGATTATATGTATTCCTAATACCCAACCCTATAATCAATTATTATTATGTTATCATTTGCAATTATACCATCAACTCTTTATGTGGTAACCTAGATTTAGACCCCCTTTCTAGAGGTCTAGTACTCTCAACCTAGAACCAACACATGCAAGAGCCCACTCCCCCATCCATGAACCAAGGCCATAGGGTAAAGATAAAAATCAAATTAAGAAATTCAACCATCATGAATTATCAAGGTACAATATCCACAAAAACAATTGAATACAAACTGAGCAACAAGGACTCAAGGGTCAACTCAAGGAAGGAGATCTTCACAAATGCAACATCAATATAAGCCAATCATGGATGCAAATCATAAAATATTTACAAATAAAATCAAATCCTCAACAGTGAGGCATAACACATCCCACTGGAGTCATAAAATCAATCCCTCAACATTGAGGCATTCTCCCTCTCGTCAGAGCGTCAAATCACATAGGAATCACCTCGTTTGTAAGGCATGAACCTTCTTACCGGAGAACATGAAAAAACATAAGGGATATAAAAAAATCATAATAAACTCTAAAAAAGTTAATACATACTATACAAGCCTCTGGAGTACTCACATAGACCAAAGGTGCACTCAAACAAGCTAAAAACTGACTTCCGAAGACCCCCAGGACAACTCAACATTCCTGAAACTTAAGATAGCATTCCTGGAAAGTATGGTAATGTTTCTAGCATATATGGTAGCATTTTTGGTCACTATGATGGCATTTTTGGTCTCTAGGGTGGCATTTCTATTTAATAGGGTTGAATCTACAAATGAGGACCTCAACTCTCCTACTTAGTTTGACAGAGCATATAGTACAAACAGTGGCATTCCTATCATGTATGGTGGTATCCTTGGTATGTAGGGTGGAATTTTTGGTAGTTTTCATGGCATTTCTAGGTGTTTCCATGGTATTTTTGGTAAAAGTGCAGAGATCAGTTCATTACAAAGGCATATGGCTTAGGAGGGATCTCAAGAAGACTCAAGGGTATAAAAAGACCATCATACCAAACACAAGAGATATAGAACATCAAAATATCATCATAGACCATCAACATATTCATTTCATGCTTCCTGGTAAAAAAATACAAAAGAAAATCTCTCTCCCACAGATCAAAAACTGAGAAATGGGAGCCAAAAATAGAGAGAGAGAGAGAGAGAGAGAGAGAGAGAGAGAGAGAGAGAGAGAGAGAGAGAGAGAGAGAGAGAGAGAGAGAGAGAGAGAGAGAGAGAGAGAGAGAGAGAGGTAACCAATGAGAAGAAGGAAATCAAACAAGATAGAAAAGGTCCAAAAACATGTAATAAAATTAAAAGGAAAGATCCACACTTCCACAAAACAGTCACAGTGAAAACACAATAATTCACAAGGAACCTAGAAAGCCAAATCTACACTTCCCCATTCCAAACTTGCACAACAACTAAAATAAACTAATGAAGATCATTTCCATAATCAAATAAAACTCCAAGTGAAAATCAAATTCAAGAATTGTAGACACGGAGAAGAAAAAATTTTCTGGAAAGAAAATGCAAAAGTAAGAGCCACCAACCTGCAATTCGCAAAACCAAAATTGAAGAAGAAATCTGAAAAATGCCAAGCCTTCCAAAATCCAAATCGCAATCCAAATTCCAAATCCAATTCCAAAATCCTCTTGCAAAGATCTGCTGGATAATTAACCCTTGCATAGACTAGCAAACCAAAATAAATAGAGAAAGTAAATTTAAGACTATAGTTTTCTCGACCAATAGAAAAATTCCAAAAACCATATATCATACTTACCTTTAGAAAATTTGAAAAGGCATAATATAAATATATATTTCTTACCTACCCAATCATGCCGACCAATAAAAAAAAAAGGTAGGTAGAAATAAATCAAATTCAATTTCTTAGTACACAAATGACAACTAATTAGGAAATACAAATATTTCCTCAAAATTAGACGGTAGGTAAAAATAATATTATTTACCCATACTTTATTAAATAATTCCCACATAATGATTTAAAATTAATTATCATTATTAATATCAACACCAATAAATAAAATAAAGTACAATAAATAGAACTCAAATAAATAATTAAATTAAAAGACAATAAATAAATAAAATTCATCTCAACAATAAATTAAACAAATTAAATATTTAAACAATAAATAAAGCTCAATTAAATATCAATAAATTAAATTAAATAGACTAATTACTAAATTAAATTCTTAATTAAAATAAATAATCCCATCATGAAATAAAGCCAATAATAAAGCCATGATTGATCAAACTAGAAGCCAGAGAGATTTGACCTCATGACCTACAAAACAAGATAGAAGAGACTTAACCAATACACCACATCTCTTAGTTGACCCTAAATGAAGATCAACTGAGAAGAAGAACATCAAGATAAGCTAACAAGGTATAAATCTTAGACCAAGAGAGTGTGAGGGAAACTATGCCATCTTTGACAACTTGCCATTGGGATAAAGACACGCTCAGACCTGTGGAGCCAGGTGGAGTCGATGTTTGGTACCTGCAAACCTGCATCAAAAGCCAACACGACACATACAATGGATATACCTTACAATAAACCGACAAGTGATAGAGAATCATGATGACATATCCCGGTTGCAATGAGTGATATGGCAATGTCTCTACTCATGAAGATAGTAATGCAATATATTATCAAAACAATGCATAAAATCATCACCATGATGTAGGGTTAGTATCATCATCAATCTCATAATCCATATAAACAATAACCATATGTAAATCCATGAGTCATATGTCCATCCATCTAGTAGATACCAAATCAACATCCATAAGAATCTAATGTCATATAATATGTCTCGCATCATCAATCATAAAATTATCCAATCATAAAGAGTCATCACAAATACCATGAGTCCATATAAGGTCCTATTATCATAGATACCATCTCAAAATAGTAGAAGAGTCATAAACATCTATCCAAATAACCATCATAAGTCTAAATAAATCTATCAGTATATAAATCAAAATGCAAGTCTAGGAGGGACACTACATCCTCCCCCCATTGCCAAGGCTTACTCCTAGAAGCTTGAGAACAAATAGAGGTATAATTCTCTCATCTGCGCAACATCCTCCCAAGTCACCGAAGAATCATCATTCGGGTCCCATTGGAACCTTACCTTTTCTATGTCATGACCCTTGAGGGTCAATCCCCAATGCTGAAGAATGCATAAGGGCTCTAGAGAAAGGTGCTCGTCCTCTACCTGCAATGGATACCAATCCAAAATATGTGTCACATCAGGATAATAAGGCCTCAAAAATGATACATGAAACATGTCATGGATGCAGGACAAGATGGGTAGCAAGGCTAGGCAATAAGCTACAAGGCCAATCTGCTCCAAAATCTCAAAAGGTCCCACAAAGCGAGGCACCAACATAGAGCCTTTTCCATAACTGATAGGGCTCTTCTGTGGATGCACTCTCAAAAACACCTTGTCACCCATTAAAAATTGACAATCAACCGATGAGCATCCACATATTTATTCTATCTATCATGTGCTACTATCATATGCTCTCTAATACGTCGCACCTGTTGCTCCAAATCCTGCAACATCTCTGATCCAAGGAGAACTCTATCCTCTAATCTATCCCAACTCAAGGGTGTACGACATGAATGACCATATAATTCCTAGAAGGGAGACATACAAATCAAACTGTGATACCTATTATTATAAGAGAACTCAATCAAATGAATGTACTCCTCCCATCTAGACTTCTGATCCATGACATACATCCTCAACATATCCTCCAAAACCTACTTAACCCTCTTTGTCTGACCATCTATCTCTTGATGATACACTAAACTAAAGTTCAGCTATGCTCCCAAATCATGCTGAAGGGCTCTCCAAAATGCTAAAGTGAACATCAAATCTCGATCTGATACGATCCATTGAGGAATACCATGTAGTCTCACTATCTGCTCCATGAAGATATGAGCCACCGACTCTATTGTGTAGGAAGATCTGACTAGCAACAAATGAGCTACCTTGGTCAACCTGTCAACAATGACCATAATAGCATCGTGACATTGTGATGACATAGGAAAACTGACGATGAAGTCTATAGATATAATGTCCCATTTCCACTCTGAAATCAGGTTTGACTGCAACAAACCTGCTACATGTTAGTGTTTTGCCTTCACCTGCTGACACTCTAAGCAACATGATACATAATCTTCTATATCTCTCCTCATGCCTACCCAATGATATACCTATCACAAATCCATGTGCATCTTCTTGACACCTGGATGTGTCGAGTAAGGTGTACAATGAGCCTTTGATAGAATCAATGCTCGAAGACCATCCAATGGTGGAACATAGGTACATCACATATGACGAAGAAGGTCATCAGACTCTAGTGAATATCTTGTATACCTCCCATCCATAGGCCTCCCCAAAGAAATCTCCTCTCTAACCTCCTGATACCAAGCATCTGCTGGAAGTGCACTGAGGATACGACTCCTGAAATCAATACTAAGAACCATTGCTCATACCTCATGACTCCTATGACTCAATACATCTGCTACCACATTCTCCTTAACCTATATGTACCTCACCTTGAAGTCACACTCACACAAAAAATCCATCTAATGCTGCTGCCTAACATTCAAATTCAACTATGTGAAGATATACTGCAAACTGCGATGATCTTTGTGCAACTGAAATTGATGCCCAAGAAGGAAATGCCTCCATCTAACCAATGAATGAACAACTGCTGCTAACTTTAGATCATGAGTAGGGTAGTTCAACTCATGATCTTTGATTTTATGTGAATCATAGGCAATCATGTTGTCCATTTGGAGGAATTGATTATGTGTTGCATTGATGTTTTGTCATTGATGTCAACACTAGCTATTTTGGCTGCTTTATTGACACCCTTCTGGTCCCGATAGGTTGTGTGGTTTCTGGTTGGTTTGGATCCAAGATAATCTAGTATATGCTCTGGTATGATTTGGTTATGGAATTGGATTACTCATGTTCATATTCAGTCAGTTGGTTTTGTTCTAGTGATCGGATGCTATCCTTCTTTCTAGCAAGCTTGGATTGTGGTTCCGGCGAGGGTTTCACTGATAGATCTTTGATGATATGCATAAGTGGTGTTGGTGAATCTTCTAGTGGAGATTCAGGATGCTGATGGTGATCATGCTCAATAATTGGTGGATTGGGATCATTTCTTTAGCATGTGTGGACCTATATTGGGTCCCAGTGTATCTAGGTTATGGACCGACTTAATCTAACGTATGGATTAGACCTCTCGATATGTTTTCGAGATGTCTTATGGGTTGGATATTATTTGTTTGGTCTTAGGATGACATGGTTTGTAATTATGTAATTTTTTTATTGTTGGGTGGCCGACCTGATTGTTTATGGTCGAGGGTTTGTATATATACGATGTAAGATCTCATTGTAGATCATTAGGACATAGGAAAGGGATATTTGTGAGTATGTAATGTGCGAATAGTGTAATATCATTCAGGTAGAGGATTTGGTCAATCATTGGTGATCAAGTTGGGTTTATGTAAGAGGATTTAGTCCTTCGGTATTGAGCTTAATCAAAATTGTATTCAAGCATAGGAGATGCTATCTTTGTAGTTCATTCCTTCTTCTGAATTGTAGTCTTGATTTCTATGTAGTCAGTGAGACTCCTTTTGTGATGAGCAGTGTGCTCTAGGTTGTTGTCCTTCTTGCAAGTACACACCCCTCAATTGTAATTCATATACTTACTACAGAAGTATTATTTGACTATTTGTAGGCTTCCCATCATGGTTTTTCCCTTTATCGAGTTTTCCACATATAAATCTTGGTGTCATGTGGATGGTATTTATTCTTTGATTGTTGTTTATGCTTAACTAGTTTATCTGTTATTTTGGTATTTGGTTTAAGCATTTCGGTATTAATGTTTTGGGTTCTGGTATTAAAGTTTTAAATTGATTAAGGTTTTGGTAATCTGAGACAACTGATTCACCCCCCCTCTTAGTTTTCTTTTGGTTATTCAAACTATCTAACAATTGGTATCAGAGCACATATCTATCAAGTATAACTTCTTGAAGGAGAAGGTGGAAGAAAATGAAGTTAGATTGGTTTATGTGAACACTAAAGAGCAGATTGCAGATATTTTCACTAAACCTTTTCCTAAAGAATCATTTGAGTACTTAAGAGACAGGTTAGGGGTTTCTGCCCCTTCGGCAAAAAACAAATTGCTGTGATTTGACATCAGTTTGATATGCATTATCAAAGATATCATTCATTTCGGCATTGATGTGGGGATGCTACTATTAAGGTGGAGTAGTTAGCCTTGTGTTTTAGTGGTTTTTGTTTTTGCTTTGATATTTTTGTCAGATTTCTGGCATTAATGTCAAAGCGGGAGAGATATATGTGAAAATAGAGCTTTACAGAGATATCATTCATAGGGGGAGTTTGGTCTTTGTTTTAGAACTTCATTGGTATATCTTTGAGTGGGAGATTGTTGGTTGTCTTCCATTGGGGAGACTTGTTTGGAATTTCTTAGTACTTAGATGTTTTTCACATCTAGTGTTTCCATGAATGCCAAAGGGGGAGATTGTTGGCCATTTGGAGGAATTTATTATGTGTTGCATTGATTTTTTGTCATTGATGCCAACGCTAGTTGTTTTGGCTTCTTTACCGACACCCTTTTGGTCCTAGTAGGTTGTGTGGTTTCTGGTTGGTTTGGATCTAGCATGATCTAGTATGCTCCAGTATGATTTGGTTATGGAATTGGCTTACTCATGTTCATATTTAGTCAGTTGGTTTTGTTTTGGTGATCAAATGCTATCCTGCTTTCTAGCAAGTTTGGTTTGTGGTTCCGGCGAGGGTTTCATCGACAGAGCTTTGATGAAGATCTTTGATGATATGCATACGTGGTGTTGGTGCGGCTTCTAGTGGAGATTCAATATGTTGATGGTGATCATTTTTGTGACTTGGTAGATTGGGATCATTGCTTTAGCATGTTTGGACCTATATTGGGTCACGGTGTATCTAGGTTATGGACCGGCTTAATGTAACGTGTGGATTGGACCTCTCGATGTATTTTCGAGATGTCTTATGGGTTGGATATTATTTGTTTGGTCTTAGGCTAACATGGTTTGTAATTATGTAATTGTTTTATTGTCTGGTGGCCGACCTGATTGTTTATGGTTGAGGGTTTGTTTATATATGATGTAAGATCTCATTATAGAACATTAGGATATAGGAAAAGGATATATGCGAGGATGTAATGTGTTAATAGTGTAATATCATTCAGGCAGAGGATTTGGTCGATCATTGGTGATCGTGTTGGGTTTATGTAAGAGGATTTTGTCCTCCAAGTATTGCTTTTAACCAAAACTATATTCTATTGGGATCCAAGAACACTGAGGGGGGGGGGGTGTTGAATCAGTGTTTTGCCAGTAACACAAGATTTTATTCTTTTATACCATACACATATAAACCGGTAAACATATAAAAATATAAGATGAAGAAAATAAATCATTCACATAAATGAACACCATAACACACATAATTTATACATGGAAAACCTCAAAGAGGAAAAACCACAATGGGATTTGTGACCCTTAATATCAGTTCACTTGCCATATGAAAGGATATTACATATAATGGGGGCCTGCACATGCAGGAAGGCACATTGCCTAAAGCATACTGCTCATCACTAAAAAGTCTCGTTGACTACAAGTTTCTGCTGAGGTAAAACAATAAAAATGAACTCAAAAATGCATCTGCTATGCCAAATAGAGTTCTGGTTCTAGCTCTGCTCTGTACCGGTTCATAAATCCTGGACACTACTACTGGTATCTTTTCTCCTCCAAGAATGATTTCGAAGCTATCTATAGATCATTGTATGATATAACATTTTCATACAAATGATTTACTTACATATACTTTGCATTATATAGTTCTGCTATATTCTCCTATGTCATATCTTATATCATATCTTATGTCATATCCAAAATGATCGAGCAGACTAACCTATATATCCATTACAAATAATATGCCTTATGTTGGATTAAAATGTATTACAAAAGTTATTTAATGTTAGCCTCAACAATAATTACAACATGATTTACAAAATAAATCTCCCTTGATGTTGGCTTCCTTCAAGTACTGATGTCGGTGCTGGTGTAGCCCTGAATGCTCCAAAGCCAGTGTCTGCCGATATATGCCTCCTAATGATGGTATATAACTTCTACCTAATCTTGTTACCATCAATGACAACAAAATGAATCCGATGAGTATCAATTGCCAACAATCTCCCCCTTTGGCATTGATGGCAACACTCATGTGAAAAATGGATTCCCTGGCGGTTCAACTGAATTATGCTTCCCCTGACCAATACAGTCCTTTTGATATCCTGATACCCTTCCCATGTGATCCTATCTAATTTTTCTGATATTTTTCACATATATACATACTCCCTCTTTGGCATCAATGCCAAAGGCCGGTGAAAGAATTGAAGGAATTTAGAACAAAAGAATAAATGAATACTGTTAATTTCACTAGAGTTTAACCAACTTCAAAATTTTGGGGTAAGCCTTATTCAACAATTGAAGATATGTATCCCCGCTAGTTTTGAAGGTGTTAGATATAGATTCTAGTCCACTTAGTAAGTGGGCAAGTGTTTCCTTCTCTTTGACATCTGTCAGTGTGGGTTTAGCAATCATGTCCATGCACTCTCTCTTATGAACACCCAGTGAATCCAATTTGGGACTCACCAATACTCTAAGGCTTCTTTCTCTCCTAATAAATTTATCTCTCTCCTTCTCAAAAGAAAAAAAATGGTTCTCCAAGGACAAAATTTGTCCATCAACAGATGTGGTCAGTGTGGTTAATCCATCAAAAGAGTTTGCAATGATAGTTGCTTTATCATGTAACTCCTTTAATCTTCTATCTACATTAGCTGTAAGAATTCCTATGTTACAACAGGCCCTACAGATATTTGTACCTTGTTTTAGACAATTCTCAATAAGAATGAGTTTGGCCTCAATTTTCTTTTTCTCTATTTCAATGATCTGGTCAAAGGTTGCTCTTTTAGTTGTAGTGAATCTTTATAAAGCCTATCAATCTACAATCCGCTTCGGAGATTGAAAATTGTTAGAAATATGTTCTGTTAGAGTCTTGAGCTTGCCGGAAGGGCTTGCTCCATCGTCAATCTTACAATTAGGTTTCAATCTTGTTGGCATTTTTGATGTTTTGATTGTCATTGATGGACACACACTTGCATTGAGATCCCCTTTATACGTATAAGTTAGAACACAACCGACATTTGTTCCAACCGGTATGTTGTATTATAGTCTTTAGACTATTGATGTTTTGCAGAATGTGTTTCCTAGTTTGAAGCAGCATGTTGACCTCAAGCGATACGAGGGATTACAGCGACATAACACATTTCTACCAGTCTTCATTTTTGTCAAACTGGCAACCGACATTTTGTATGAATCGGTAATACTTTGTGATGAGTTACCACCCACCGATTGTTTGACAGTGTTGACACTGTAGTGATGCTTTTTGTGACGTATTACCTAGTATGTCCAAGTTCATTGAACCTAGGAAATTGTAATGCAATCCTATTGGACCGACATGAAATCAGTTTCCTTTATAAGGACATCATGTCTAGGGTTTTAGGTTGTTATTTGTTGTTGCGATAGTTGATATTGCGGCTAGGGTTTAAGGTGGTTGAGGAGTTGGAGAGATTATGAATGTGTAGAAGACTGAAGTAATGCAATAGTGCATTAAGAATGAGCTATCAAGGATCTAACCGTGCGGTCTATATTATTAGCTAGATCAAACACTTGTTGATTACTCACATCTTTGACAAGTCTGTAGCCCTTAACCAGGTAGGCCCAAAAGCCTCTTGTAAATCCTCTAACAAGGTGGTTCACATCTGTGGATCTAAAATCCTCCAGCAAGGTAGTCTTTAATCAGATTTATCTCCTAACAGAGATTGAGATTCTTAACAGGATTTGTTCTGGTAAAGAACATTATAAGACCTTAACCGGTCTGACCTTAACCGATCTGGTTCCTATTCTGTAGATAGTTACTTGTGAGTTCCATCTCACCATGGTTTTTCCCATTTGGGTTTCCATGTCAAAATATCTTGTGTTATGGTGTTTGTGCTACTGTGGGTGAATGCATTATTAGCTATTTGGTTTGCATGTTTGTTAACCAGTTTGTCTATTAAACTATTTTACCGGTTTACTGCTAGTGTTGCAAAGTGTTTAAGTGCAAATATTTTTGGCATAATAATTCACCCCCCCTCTTAGTATTCGTCAAATCTATGCAATATTGTAATTGATTGATCAATTATTCCCTTGTTTGCAGTACCCTCCTTCAATAATTTTTTGAGTAGCCATCATCATCAACTCAGTGCAACTCATCTCAATGACGGATTTCTTCTCAACCTGAGAAGTGTCAATTGCCAAAACCTTTGCTGAGGAATCAATTTTAATTGTTGGTATAGATTCAATTTCCTTTACCTTATCCTCTACAACCTCTTTTGCACTGGTGGCTTCACCACTTGGTGTAGTGTCAATTACTGTCGGCGGAGTATTATCCACAATATTTACAATATCCTGTGCATTTCCATTCTCAAAAATAGTTTCAGTCGGTATGGACTATACACTCTCCTTTATTGTCAGTTGTGTCTGTATGTCTATAGTTACTATCAGTGTGATCAAAATTGGAGTTGAACTACCCAAAATACCTTTGCCTTTTGATTTGTCAGGAATGCTGGAGGATGTAGCTTTTGCAAATTCTTCCTGAGATGTAAGAAAATCTGGATTCTTCTAGAAGAATTTGGTCTGACCCTTATGTTAGTCTCAAATTCTGATTCCCACTTATCCCCTCTAAGAAAATGAATAACTCTATTTGCAAATGAAGAGATCAAGGAAAATAGAATCTTAGAGTAACATATGACAAGGTTTCGAGAACCTTCTACACTTTGAACTTATCCAAAGTTCAGGTGGGTATACCTTTTGTGAATAATTTCACACTTTTAAACAAGATCCCCAGTAAACTAGTGTCCAAAAACAAGTGGATTTTATCACCTCAACATTAACTAAAATAATAAAGGAAAACTTATGCTCATTTTTAGTATTGATCCTCAAGAGATGTAGATAGAAAACTACAACTATTACCAGTGCCTTATCTAGGCTATAGAGTCACCTAAATTAAGCAAGGATTTCACAATTAAACGTCCCCATACATCTCATCACTTTGGCTTCTATTAACCCCATGCATGCCTGACATTTATAAGAGTTCTTTCTTGTTAAACTAAAAAGTGTTTATCAAATTCAAAGCTTCAAACAAAGTCACCTACTGAGAGAGATATTTCATGCATATTTAATTCCTCTCCTCAAGAGAAAAGCTAAGAAACATATCCATAAAGATTGCATTACAATCCATTTTCAGTTGAATAACCCTAGATACTCAAATGAAACCAGTAAATTACTGAAATCACATGAGAAGACAACACAATTTTAGGCTCGAAAGTTTCTAATTTGTATATTGATATCCATTTAGAAAAAAACTTTACATAACTCAAAGTATTCTCTGTTATAACTAGAAAAACCCAGATATATTTCTACAACATTTCTTTATAAAATTCTTGTGATCCTTTTTACACTAGTCCTGATATCCATTTATAATATTATGGATGCTTACAAGCTTCGGACATTCCTAAGAAAAGTTGTTACAAACCGCGATACTCTCCAATAAACAATTACAAGTCCTTCTCAATATCAACAACCTCTTCTGTTTGTTGTTCTGTTGCAACCTTTTCTACCTGCTTTGGAGCATCTTCCCTTTGTCTGACATATTTGCCTTTCCATTCCTAGAACACATCATTACTTTGCCAAGCAAAGTTAACTATCTTTTATTTCATTCCTTCTAGCCTCTTCCAAGTGGCCCTTAACTGCCCAATTTCTGTTTCTATGAAACCATAGTGTGATTTTACCTTTTCAATTTCTTCAACTGTTTGGACAAATAGGGATGTGTCATCAGTGTTAATAATTTCATTAACCCTTAAGGACAATTTGTGGTCCAGCTCTTCTAGCTAGGTCTTCTCCTTTTTCAACTGAATTGGACCAACAAATCCCCCTCGAAACAATTCAAATTTTTCATCTGAATATTCTTTTCTATATAATTGGGCTTTTCTTTTTACACCTACCTTTTCCTCTGAGAGTATGTTCATCTCTTTTATGAACTCATTGGTGGACCTTAGATTGTCATTCTCCTCTACATCTGCATGGGATGAACACATGAGCTCTAACTCCTTACCCCTAGGCATCCACTTATTAAGGATTGGTTCCAAAGTGGCTTCATCCTCTTTGAATTTGATCAAAACATCCAAAATCCTCTTCATATTAATATATACAATGGAGGCCTTGATTGAATCAACAAACTTCAAGATAGTAGCTTTCACCTTTTCTTCATACTTGTTTTTAAACAAGGCTTGAGCTTGTTTCAACTTTTCCAACTCAAGTTGGATAGTTTTAGCTGACTGGAAACTAGAAGGCAAAGGAGAAGGGGGATATTCTATAATGGGACTAGTAGGTGGAAGTCTTGCTAGAGAGGAAGCTATCATGAGTGTAGAGGATTCACCTGGATGGTGTTGACCTGCCAACTGACTCTGAAGTCTAGTGATAATGTTGTCCCTGTTGGCTATTCCCTCTTTGGCCTCATTGTAAGCCTTTAAGATGGTCTCCAATTTCAATTGGAGATTTTCCTTTTCTTTTGCTTCCTTTTCTGCTACTGTCACACTGAACTTTGCAGTTTCCAAAACTGTGCTTACAGCTTCCACTACCCTTGTATCTTGGACTCTCTTAATAATCATGCCTCCTAAGAGACTAGAATCTGATACACCTTTCCTCTTTTTGTTCTCATCCTTCTTTAGTGACCACATGACTAAGGTAGCATAATATTTGCTGAAGGTCACTCCTTCCATTGGTTTGGTTTCCTTCCTCACTACTTCAAGAACTAGAGCATCAACTATATCCCATTTAGGGAGGATTAACACACCAACTTTAGACACCATCTCTCTTCCTTTCTCAGGGGTTATACTCTTAAACTCTTCCATCATTTCTTGCTTTATTTCTTCTTCCACCTGAGTTGCATCTCTGAGAGGTTGTTCACTCTTCCTCTCCTCACATCTGACCTTTAATTGTTCCATGTTTTGCTTGCACACAAATTGCATGAAAGCCCCTGTTGTAACAAAATTACTGTCAGCCAGGAATTCCTCACTAGCTTGCTTAACAATAAGGTCTAATTATTTGCCCTTTAGCTCACCATCAGTCAAGTTCATTTCAGAACTAGGTGGCTCTTCTGGCATCCCCTCTTGGGTGTCCTCATAGGTATAGGCAATCTCACTGAGACTCCCTAACTATAATAATTGTTCAGCTACCGCTTGCTCATCTCCTATGTGGATAGGGGACTAAGATGGAGAATACTGAGGTTCATCAGTTTCAACTTCCTTCCCCACTCTTTGCCTTTTAGGGGAATTTTAGATGTCAATGACATCTTCAGTTGCTCTTTTCCTTCTTGAAGTGGAAGGCTCACCTGTCACTGACATCATCACAGTGTACTTTGATTTCTTATGCATTACATAGTCACTAGATGGGATAGCCTTAGGAAAGGCACACTTAGCTAGGATGAATTTAACCCTGTCAGGATCATTTTGCATTATATCCTCTCTTTTTTCTTTTAAGGTCTGCATGAGGTCTTCAAAATAGAGAATCACGAATTTGACTTTCTCCTCAAAAGGGTTAAAGCTAGAAAGAGGGTCATAGCTACTATCAAATTGATGAATAAAATCAAGTGCCCTTTTATATGCAACCCACTTCTCCTTCCTCAGTTCCTACTCATGTAAGCTGAATTCATTCCTAATTAAATCTTCAGGGAACTGAAATTGGTGAGGCCTACCTTTACACACTACCCTCTTTCTAAACATGCCATTGAAAAAGTCCTCAGTGTCTGCACATCTTGAAAATGTAGTTGACAGCCTATATGGCTTAAAGAATTCTTCAAAATATTTCCAGCCACCTTTAGTGATTACAAAATGGTGGGCCATGGTGATAGTTGGGAAAATGGTCCCTTTACCCCTATTGGTCAGCTTTGCCTCTTGTGCTCCTCGAATCTATCTGAATACTTTTGCAATTCCTATCTTCAATGGGACCTGATAGGGCAGTAAATAGGGAGTACCTCTAAAACCATACACTCTGAAAATGGTAGGAACAAGTTACAGATACATGTCTCCCCAATTGTGAGCAATCTTAATACCCTCTGCAAACTCTTTAGGTCTGAGGAATTCCAAGAGGGCCTTAGGAATCCTAGGGTTTTCTATGCATAAAAGAATTTTAATCTTACATGCAAAGCATCTATAAAACTTTCGAAAACTAGCATCTTTTCTATCCCAGGATAAAACAATGCTCCAAAGTTGGACATGCATCTCTTCCTTATCCTTTACCTTGACCAAGTCCATTTCCTTTGCAAAATAGTCAACACCTTTGAACAAAAACATGTGCATTAATAGGGAGTACCTTCCAAACGGCCTATCCACCTTACCATTTTTCATCCCTACTAGCTTTGCATGAATTGCATTAGTAAGGTATGGCACATAATCAAATGTTATTGCTAGAAAGGGGTTCAAAATTTGTACAATCATTAGCATGTAAGGGGTTGGCATGTTTCTCTTAGCATCTTCTCCAAAGACCTGACATAGTGCGCAATACATACCCTTAGCTCTTAGAGTAAATAAATTGAGAGAGAATGGTTCCATTACGCTAGGTCCTACAATTGTTAACCCTCCTATCTTAACAAAAAACTCTTTCAATGGGTCACTCCTAAGATGATGCCTCTGTGCATTGTAGATCTAGGCTAATGACTCAAAGTCAATGGGTTCTAACAAATTGGAAGCCTCACTGAGTTTAAACATGTTTCTGAATTCATCATCTTTTATTTCAATCAGGGCTGATCCCTTCACACTCCTGATACATCTTGCTATAGGGTCATAATTCTATGAAATCAAGGTCAACAAATATACGTCCATGAATATACCAGGGACCACAAGCTTCCCCACATCCAGTTCCCATATGCTATTCAAAGGGGCGAGGGCATGTCTCTGCCCAAAACCTACTTTGAACAGTTCTAAACCTGACATCCCTATTTCTGGATCCCTTAACCAATTGCCTTTATCATACAAGCCATCCCCAATTCTCAGTCGAGGTTTCTTTGGTACTAATTCTTTTGCCTTAGCCCCAGTATTGGTAGACATGGTTAACTGTTCTAAAAAATAATCACAAATGTTCTTGTCCTGGTAATTCACTTTTCCTGTCAACTCCCTTCTCGGTGCCATCTTGAATATGCAATTATACCAATTGAAACAATCACAAACCTCTAATGAAACAATTCAGACAACAAGAACTGAAATCAGACCAGAATTACCAAGAAACGACACAAAAACCTATTATTCGCTTGAAGAAAACTGCTCTGCACCAATTGCCCTGCAACAGACTCGTTGAAATGATGCCAACATTCAAGTTGATGCGGACTCTAATATAGAAAGTTGGCATTAAATTTTAGAAATTTATCCCGCATGCTTCAACCATCACCTCAGAATTGAATTCATAAATCAAATTCGAAAACAGGCTCCAACAGGTCATAACTTCTCTGAGTATTTCTCTTTGTTTCGCTCTTTCGCTATTTTGCAGAACATAAAACCTTTGCCCTTTTCTTTTGAAAAGCAATGCTGGCCATTGGATTATGAGAACTTACACTGCCTTTATCTCCATTTGATCTCTCTATGTTAGTGTTGGGCCCTACCTTCTTTTCGCTATTTCGTAGGCTTTAACACTTGTGAACTTTTCCTTCATGAAGCCACGCTAGCCATTAGATCAAGCTCTAACTACCCGGTCTTTAACTCCAACAACAATAGTCAGTTTCACTAACTAATTGTGCCTTACCTTGATGGCTAACAGTTTTCACCATTTCACTGAGACTAAGCTGCAGGCATCTTCGGGCCACGAAACAATGATGACCGTTGGATCGACCATGAGATAAATATCTCTTAGCAGGCTTTAAACCTTTCAAGTGGGCCCTTTAACTTAGAGATCACTTTCTCTACCTCATCACCAGTTAACAAATGCCATGTGACAGTTGGCCATTTGCCCAAGAAGTTCCATCGGGTTCCATTTTGAATCCGCCACGTGCTTTGCTTCACTATTCTCCACATAACTGTCGGTTGAACCAAGGTGGGCCCTCAACTACCCTTTAGAGCCATGTGTACACGACATGTCACTATTACACTCTATGAAACACACCATCTATCCTACCACGTCATGCCTTCATGTGATTGGCACCTATCTTTTGCCATTTCGCGATGACTAACTTGCGATCATCTTGTCTTCGTGTATACATGTGGGCTATTAGATCTCAGGAACTTGCCTGTTGTTTATCCTTTCTATGACCACCTTGTTCGGGCCCACCACCTTTTTGCTACTTCACGATAAGTATAACACGTGCATGTTTTGGCTGCGAATCAACATGAGCTGTCAATCCTTTTCCAACTTGATCACCTTTTAACCAAGGAAAGCCGCTTGTCTTTGGGACCCGCCATGTGTTTTTGCTGTTTTGCAGAACTTATACCATGTGCATCTCGGGCTAGTGAATCAACGTGAGCCGCTGGATCATAATCAAGATGCAGTTCCTTTATCTGACAGTCAATCCACCTGGTTGGGCCCACCAAGGTTTTTTGCTACTTCATGAAACTTAACTTGCTAGCACCTCTGCTTAACGAAACAATGACAACTGTAGGATTAATAAAGAGTTGCACAATACTTATGGGGCCCGACAATCATTAGAACAAGGTAAAGTAAAGATGCATAAATTTAAAAATTTAAGGGACCACCTAGGGAAATAACTAATGGGGGGACACTTCTCATGATAGATCGACCCTTCTTTAAGTGATAAAAGTAACACAGAATTAGAACATAAGGGTTTTTCTCAAAAACTAAAAGGGTTAGAACTCAAACCTTAAACCCTTTTCTGACCTGAGACAATCAGAGGCAACAAGGCCATACCAGACTCAATTTTTTGCAGACTTTTAGCCAATTATGGAACAAGAATATCCATTTTTTAAATAGTGATAATAGCGGCTCTGACTGGGGATGGTTGATCACAAGATCAACACAAGAATTCAGAAACTCTCTAGAGAATAGACCAAAACAAGAGAAAAAATAAGAAGAAAAGTAAACCAAAATATGTACAGACTAAGACCTACTGTGCATGGACATTAAGAGAAGTAATGTTTCAGGAATTGTCCATGCACTGGAAATTCCTGTACTTTATCATTCATATTCTACAAAAAATATGAATCCTTTCCATTAAGATCACAAACCACAGAGGGGCCTATCCATAGTGACTCAAATTTTTTGTGTTTTCCCTTATCTTGTGCTTTCGCATTCCACTGAAGAACCATATCACCAATTTGAAATTTTCTCAGTGAGGTCCTTTTGTCAAATAGATATTTTGACTGTAATTGGATCTTCAAGTTCCTCTTGTGAGCCAAAGTTCTAATTTCTTCTATCTCCACCATCTGAATCATCTGGTCCTCCATAGGTTAAGATAACTCCATGTCTTCAGCTTGCAGGAACTTATATACTAGAAGAAGATTATTGACTGGCACCCTAGATTGCATACCATAGACCAACTCAAAAGGTGAGACACTAATTTCTCTCTTTACAATAACCCTATCTGCCCAAAGGGCTAATTTCAACTTCTAGTCCCAAGACCTTTTATTTTCCTCCAAGATTTTCTTAATAATGTTCAAAAGGCTTTTATTTCTTGATTCAGCTTGCCCATTACCCTGACGATGGTATGGTGAAGAGTATGACATAATTATCCCATGACTAGTGCAAAATTCAACAAACTCTTCTGATCTGAAACTCATGGCATTATCCATCACTAATTTCACAGGAACACCAAACCTGGTTATGACATTATCCATCAAGAAGTTAATAACAATCTTACTTGTGGCTCTCCTAGTGGGTATAGCTTCAATCCATTTGGTAAAATAATCAATAGCTACTATAATCCACCTATGACCTCTTCCTTATTTCTCAATGATTTCTCCAATAAAATCAATGCCCCATTGGACAAAAGGGGCTTCCACTGTGACTGGGTTGAGGGGTAAAGCTCCCTCATACTTCAACTTTGATGAAAACTTTTGGTATGGGTCACATCTCCGGACATGCTCATGATCATCTTTAAATAGAGTAGGCCAATAATAACTAGCCTGGACAATCTTACCAGCTGTTGTCTTAGCAGAATAATGACCTCCACACACTCCATCGTGCATTTCAGTTAACACTCTCTTAGCTTGGGATTTATCCAAACACATTAGCAATGCCCCATCTCTATTATGCCAAAACAGGTCACCCTAAATGAGGACATATTTCTGTGACTTCAACTTCAGAGTTCTCCTTTGGTTATGGGTCATTCCTTCTAAAAATGTTGCATCTCTTAAAAAATGCACTATTTTTGAATATCAGGGTTGTGTCTCAATACTAGTGACTAGGATGTTCTCAACTTCAACATTATTTACTTCAACATCAAGAAGGTTTGATTCAGCCATAAGCTTTACAAGGCCTAAACCTCTCACCAATTTAGTGATCTTAATTTCTAAATCAAATTCCTGGATTCTGGTTATCCATCTACATCTTTTACCCGTGACTTGAGACTGAGACAAAATGTCTTTGACAACCACATGTGGTACATAAGCAGTCACTTGTGCATTTAAAAGATATGGCCTAAATGCTTTAACAACCTTAACCAAAGCATATGCTTGCTTCTCCATGATTTCATATTTTAATTCTGCAGCTTACAAGGATTTGCTATAAAAAGCTATGGGATGTTCATATCCTTCATTATCTTTTTATAAAAGAACTGCAGCCACTGTGTGATATGAAGCAAAAGAAAACAAATAGAAAGACTTACTATAGTCAGGGGACTTCAACACTGGTGCCTTCTAAATAGCCCTTTTGATTTCATCAAAAGCCTTCAAAGCTTCTTCACTCCAGCAGAACTTTGTATCCTTCTTAAGCAATTTAACAATGGGCTTGACTATCTCTGCAAAATTTGCAATAAATCTTCTAACAAAATTTACTTTGCCCAAGAAAGATTGGATACCTTTAACATTCTTCAGCTCAGGCACATTGTTTATAGCCTCAATTCTTTCAGGGTCTATTCTTACCCCTTCTTTAGAGACAATATGCCCTAGCAGCTTCCCTCAGTAACATCAAAATGACACTTCTTTGGATTTAAGGAAATATCATATTCAAGAGCTTTACTAAAAACCTATTCTAAGTGTCCATAGTGGTCATCCGCCCTTTTAGAAAAGCATGTCAAATCATCTTGATATACTACCATGATAATATTGATGAATTCTTTGTGTCATGCCCAAAATTTAGGGCAAGAACGGGAATTTTTTTTTTTAAAACATAACTGTTAAGAGCATTAAATCGACAAATATAAAATGCTACAACATGTTTTGTCTTAACTATGTTTGGATTAGCTTTATTTACTAGATCAAATATTTAGAAATTAAATAAGATTAAAGGTGGAATTCCAATTGAATGGTTTTATTGTCTACTCGAATTTAATAAGTCAATTAAATTAGATAATTAATTGACACGAGCAAAATTAATCACGGATAGCTATTAATTGATTTTTAGAAAGCTAATTAAAATTATTCTTCTAGCATCTATTTAGTCCATAATTAAAATATACTTAAATTAATCCAATTTAATCCATACTTAAGATGTGCTCAAATTAATTTAACTAAGATATAATTAAGCCCATGACGAAAAACGTCCCATAGGTTTTAAATTTCAAAACCTATATCCACATAAGATAATTAAATTACTATTTATTGAAATACCCTTAGGTTGATTAAATAAATAATGTTTGCCCACTTGAAAAAAAAAAACTACACTAAATAAATATTTAATCCTATAGACATGCTTTATTCTTTAACTACAATTTTCTAATCTTATTTACATATATGTGTATATAAATAATTATAATTATATATATAAACACATATATTGAAATATATATATTTAACCAATATAATGTTTTCTTTCCAAATTTATTAAGACCAAACCATGCAAACCCTAACCAGGGATCTTGCATTATATAATACTCTTTACATTTGTATTTTATCATTTTTATATTAATACCCAAGAGTTTAATATTTTATTTTGATTTGAGTTTGCATGCAGGGCCGAATGGACGATTTGTGCCGGCAGCCATGGTGGTTGGGCGGAGGCAACGTATCCTAGTGGGTCGCCCCATTGTGGGGGTTGCAGCCCACACAGTGGCTTTGGCCATTATGTGTGTCGCGGCTCGTACAGTGGCCATGACCCACTGGTGCGGAGCGCGGTTTGCACAGGGAGCCGCAAGCCCCTGTGAGAGTTGCGGCCCGCACAGAGGCTGCGGCCTCTATGATGGACTCGGCCCACATAGCGTCTGCGTGCCTTGCGCGGGCGAGGCCCCGGTTTGCGCCCCCCCCTTTTTCCTTTGCATTTAAAAATTTTTTTTTTTTCTTTTTTTATATTTATAATATATATCTGTATATTTATATATATATATATTTATATATATAAATATATGTATATATATTTTTATATATTAAATGCATAATGTTTTGGCCAAATTTACTTTGCAAATATATATTATAGTTATAAATATATATTTTTTGAAAACCTTAGATAGATTAATTTAAATATCCAGATTTTGATCAATGTTTATTAATTTAGGTTTGAATACGAGTTTGGTAAAATATGAGATAAGATATATAGCCATAGGTTTATTCCCTGCAATTAAATAATGGCAGATTTAAATAAATTTATACAACATACTATTTAAATATTGTTTTATTTAAAGTAGATAGCCTATTTAACTCTAGATCTACTTTCTGCAACAAAAGTAATTAACAAAATTTATTAAACATAAAACAACAACTATAGCACTATGAATTTATTTAAATCGAATAACTATTTACTCTAGATTTATATTTCTGCAACTAAGTAAATCCCAGAAATCGATAAATTTAACAACTTAATAAATCCAGAATTTATTAAATTAAAACCATAGAAATAATTATAACTACTTTAGGTTTTATTTCTGCAATTATATATGTGATTTTATTTTCTGCAACTATAATTATCTAGAATCCTTAAACTTAAATCATGAAATTAGGAAATTAAACTGCAATATTTTTATTCAAATCAACATGCATACAACCATTAATTCCTTTCTTTATTTCCTAGATTTATTTCACATGCATAAAGGGGTAAAATAAATTTAGTTGCTTCCCACATTATTAATATACTCAACAATAATTAAATTCAGAAAACAAAACTTTAGAAAACTGTTCCAGAATCATTCATTTCATCTTTTGCAATATAACAAATAACTATTACATTTCTAGGAATTACTTTAAAAAACACTATAGTCATTTTACAAATAGGTCACTCAACTTTTATAATGAGGTCAATTTAAAACATAAAAGTAACATATTTCCAAATGGATTCTGCAACAATTAACTCCATCGAATTTTTCCACTTGTCCTAATCCCTTTCTTTCAACAACCTGCAAATAAGATCAAGGATATGACCATGGAGTGCTCACCTCCTATCCTAGGCTAACTGGTAGCCACCCCCGAGCTCGAAGAACCAAGTCCTAGATAGGTAACAAACATGCAAACACAAAAGACAAAATACACACAAACTAAAACACATCCCAACCCAAGCTACACTGCACCACACATTGTGTTGACCTTTTTAAGGGTGGTAGTGGACCAAGTACCCTGAGGAGAACTGCAAGTATGGAAAAACATGTAGCCACCTCATGGCAAACCAAATACATCAAGTATAGCAACCCCTTATTCCTTATGCCCCCCAAAGCTTTCATGCCTTATTTCCCTCCTTATGACCCCCAATGCATAAACAAGCCATGCAGCAAGGGTCACACAAAATCCCTTGTGATCGCTCTCTTAATGAGAGTCTCTCACTCGAGGGCTATCACTTCTACCACCCACAAGATCCTCCTCTCTCCTAAGAGTACGAGATCTTGATTACTCCCAAACACACATACAATGTATAAAAAAACAAATATCAAATAAATTTCCAAGAGAACATGCATGGAAACAAATCTGTTACACAAACATTACTTTCAACACATGCAATAAGAAATCCATTATAAGAAGAATACAACCAACCTTAATCTGCCCAAAGGTAGGTTAGTTTTGTTGAGGATGAGCAGCCCAATTCCACAGTTCTTCTCTTTCTACCCTTAGCAAAATTCTCTATTCAACAATCTAGCTTATTCTTTTCAAAATTCTTTTGCCTCCAAAAATGGAGAGTGGGTGATTACCCACAAACTTTCTAATTCTTGCTTAAGAAGCCCATTGTGAGAGTTCTCACAAATTTCTAAAAATTAAAAAGGAAGGTAAGGTAAAATGGGAAAGGGAACTCTCATTTGAAAAGGAAGGTTTACAACTAGGTTCAAGTCTTCTAATTTCAATTTTTGCACAACTTAGAAAAGTCAATTTATAGGATGTCCAAAAGGTCACATGGGAGTAGAAACTTGCCTTAAATTACCCCTAACCTTTAGGTATACCTTATGGGCTTTAGGAAACCCTATTAAACTACCCTTAGGTGCCCATTTAACCCTTTTTTAACCCCTCTGAAGTTTATTTTCGGGTCAAACCTATGTTGACCATCCCAAAGATTCTTTACCCAAGGCATTTATGGAATCTCATTACATTAATTGAAAAAGACTATAGTTAAACAATTCCCACCAAGAGACAAATTTAAAACTTCAAACATAAATCCACACATGTGTCAAGTGACACAAAGAAAATACTTTTACACATTTATACACGAAATCGTCTCTTGTGGATTTTACATAAACCAATTAAATAACACTTAACACACATGCATCATTTATTGTTATGAATAAAATACAACACAAATGGGGTGTTGTCTCTCCAAATAGACAATCCCTAGCTTTACGAACATACATAGGTCTAGTTTTGGTTCTCCGTAATATTTCCATGGTCACATGGATAACTTCCTACGCATCTCAATTTACACATTAGTAACTTCAAATAACTTCATATAATATAAATCAAAAGAATAATAATACACATCATCACTTGCATACAACTCACATCTGAACAATTTAATACATCTTATATCCAAGCAATTTCACAAAAGCAATTCATCCTAATTCTCATAATTTTGATCCACACTTAAACATACATCATATTTCTATTATCATAGTAAATTCCTACAAATTCAATAACGACATTTATCACCGCAAATTCATCCTATTCAAAAATCATGTAGTGTTCTATATCATAAAGCATATAAATAAAACATCAACATATAGCAATGTTATCCAAATCATGGAATCATATAAGTTCTAAATCCATAATGCATAAAAAAATAAAGCATCCATAATAGTCTCATCATAAAAACCATTGAAATGTTAGATTGGGTCGGGGTGGGGCCTCACACCCTCCCCCTCTAGGCATGAACTTCCTCCTGGAGTTTATCAAAGAGGTGGGGGTACTCTGATCTCATACGTGCTACGTCCTCCGATGAAGCCATAACTTCATTATAACAATCCCACTGGACCCTAACCTGGTCTAGCTCTCGACCTCGAAGGGCCAGCGTTCGGCATGCCAAAATGCGAATGGGCTCCAAAGCTAGCTGCTCGTCTGACTCCACCTGCAAGGCATCCCAATCTAAAATATGAGACTCATCATAGATATATTTTCTTAAAACTGATACATGAAACACATCGTGGATGCGTGACAGGCTAGGTGGCAATGGTAAATGGTAGGCGACTAGGCCTATCCTCTCAAGGATCTCAAAAGGTCCTACAAAGCGAGGTGCAAGCTTAGAACCCTTTCCATAACGGATTGGACTCTTATGCAGCCACACTCTCAAGAAGACTCTGTCTCCAACCAAGTAGCTACGATCTATCCTCTTCACATCAGCATATTTCTTCTGTCTATCCTGAGCCTCTCTAAGATGTTGCCTAATCAAATCCACCTATTGTTCCATATCCTGAACTATCTCAAGACCAATAGCAACTCTGTCCTCTATGCGATCCCAACTCAACGGTGTCCTACAAGGTTTGTCGTATAATGCCTGATAGGGTGGCATCCCCAAAGAAGTGTGATGCCCATTGTTATAGGAAAACTCCACTAAGGGAAGGTACTCTTCCCATCTGGTTTGATGATCCATGACGTACATGCGAAGCATATCCTCTAACACCTGATTAACTCGTTCCATCTGACCATCCATTTCTGGGTGATACGCTGTACTGAAATTGAGCTTAGTTCCCATAGCTTCCTATAATGACTTCCAAAAGGAAGAAGTGAAGAGGGAATCTCTATCAGAAATAATCTTGCGTGGCACGCCATGAAGTCTGACAATGTCTTGCAAGAACACCTGTGGTACTGCTGGTGGTGTGAAGGTAGTCCGAACCGGTGAAAAGTGAGCTACTTTGGTCAACTTGTCAACTGTCACCAAGATGGCATCATGGCAACGAGAAGACATAGGAAGACCAATGACAAAATCCATGGATATAATATCCCACTTCCACTCTGGTATAGCATGAGACTGGAGCAACCCACTTGATGGCGGTGCTCCGCCTTTACTCTCTGACACTCGAGGCATCGAGCTATTATCTCAGCAATGAGCTGCCGCATTCCTGGCCAATGATATAACTACCTCAAGTTAGCATGCAACTTTTTAACTCCGGGATGCGCAACATAAGGAGCTCTACGAGCCTCTATGACAATGAACTTTCACAATCCCCCAGAGGAAGGTACATAGATATGCCCTCTGTGGCATAATTGTCCATCGGAGTCCAAAGAATAATCCACATATTTCCCCTCTAGAGTAACCTGAGATCATATTACCTGACAAACCTCTGCATACCATCCATCCTCTGGCAAGTGCTGTAGTATACGGTCTCTCAAATCCGTGCCCATAGATATGGTGTAAACCTTGTGACGTCTCCTACTCAAAGCATCTATAACTACGTTTTCCTTTCCTTTGATGTAGTGAATGTCAAAATCATATTCGCACAAGAACTCCATCCATCTCCTCTGACGTGCATTAAGGTTCAGCTGAGTGAAAATGTACTGAAGACTCTAATGATCTGAATGTAGCTCGAAGTGATGACCTAAAAGGAAGTGTCTCCACCTCACAAGTGCATGCACTACTGTTGTGAGCTCAAGGTCATGAGTAGGATAATTAAGTTCATGAGTCTTAAGTTTCCTAGATTCGAAAGCTATAGCCCTACCATCCTGCATAAGACCTGCTCCTAAACCCTCTAGTGAAGCATCTGTACAAACCATGAAGTCAGCTGAGGGATCTGGTACAACAAGAATAGGAGTGCTAGTAAGTGCCTTCTTGAGTTCCTGAAAGGCCTTCTCACACCTCTCTATCCACTCAAATTTCTTCCCTTTACGCTGAAGAGAAGTAATAGGATGTGTGACTCTGGAGAATCCCTCAAGAAAACATCGGTAATAACCTGCTAAGCCCATGAAGCTCCTCATCTCTGTCACACTGGTTGGTGCTGGCCAATCCATAATAGCCTTGATCTTTGATGGGTCAATTGAGATCCCATCACCAAAAATAACGTGCCCAAGGTACTTGACCTCTGATCGAAAGAAAGCACACTTTGACAAATTGCCAAACAACTGGTTATCCCGCAAACACTGCAATACCTGTTTCAGGTGCTCCTCATGCATTTTCTCATTCCAAGAATATATCAGTATATCATCGAGGAACACAATGACAAAATGGTCCAAAAATGTACGGAATACCCCATTCATGAGGCTCATAAAAATAGTTGGGGCATTCGTAAGACCGAATGGAACCACGGTGAACTCATAGTGACCATATCTAGTGCAAAATATGGTCTTGTGGGAATGACTCTCCACTATTCTCAGCTGATGGTATCCTGACTTCAGATCAATTTTGGAAAAGACTTTGGCACCCTGAAGTTGGTCGAATAAATCATCAATTCTGGGCAAAAGATATCGGTTCTTGATGGTTACTTTATTTAACTGCCAATAATCCATACATAATAGGAGAGATCCATTCTTCTTCTTAATGAAGATAATTGGTGCACCCCAAGGGGATACACTAGGACGAATATGACCCTTCTCAAGGAGTTCCTCAAGCTGTATTTTGAGCTCATTAAGCTCATTTGTGGTCATCCTATAAGGTGCTCTGGAAACTTGCTCGGCTTCTGGTACAAGGTCTATATGAAAGTCAATCTCTCTACGGGGTGGCATTCCAGGTAGCTCTGAAGGGAACACATCTGAATATCCCTTAAGGATAGGATGGTCGTCAAGCGATGTTTCCTTTTCTTCCTCTTCTCCTCTGTCACTGATAGTGATAGAAAAAAGCTGACATTCCTTTCGCATGCTCCACTTAAGCTGCATTGTAGAGATCATACAAAGAGACACGGGTCTCTGAATACCTGTGATAACTATGGGCGAACCATGATCATCCTCACACTCGATCTTTTTCAGGTGGCAATCCATCTTGGCTCTATGGGCATAAAGCCAATCCATGCCAAGTACGATACCGTAAGATCCAAGTGGTGTCACTCTAAGGTCTACTAAAGTGGTAGTCTTGCCAATCTGCAGCTGACATGCCCTAACCTCTGATTCCACTGGCACTCTAGCCCCTGAAGCTAATTCCACTTCCCAACTGACACCCTGTCTAGTTGCCACTAGCCCGCAATGCTCCACAACCAATGGAGATATAAAGGAGCCAGTAGCTCCTGAATCAAACAAAATAGATACATTGTTACCTTTGATCATACTTGTAGACTCGATGACCATGGCCTGATGCTCAGTCTAGTGGTTGTCAATCGCTGTGAATACTCTATGGGACCTGCCCATATCACCAACTGTTGGCTCTTAAGCGGCCATCTGCTGATTCCCTGCCATCTGACCCTAAGGGTAAACCTTGGCCATATGCCCCATGGCTCCACATGTAAAGAAAGCACCCCATGCCTGAAACTGGGCGCCCTGGGGCCTAGAGAAAGCCTGTCCTTCTGTCCTACTGGATCCACTATACCCACCCCTGGATGAATGCTGAGTCCTCACCGGAGATGTGTAAGGCACCTGCGCTCTCTGATCTTACCTCTATCCCTAAGACTGCCATTACTTGGGCTTGGTGCCCTACTGATACTGTGGAGGCTTCTACCTCTAGTTTTGGGGTGTCTGTTGCGGAGGAGGGGGTTTGGAGAACCCCTATGAGTTTTGGTTATTTCCATTCCAATGTGGTTTCTGGAATCCATAGGTCTGGGGTGTGGGGTTATGGTTCTGAAACCAATCCCTAGTGTCCTATGGTCTGACCTGAATTTCCTCGGCTATCAGTGCCTTCTCCATGGCAACCTGAAGGCTCTCTAGAGAAGACATCCTCACTGGCCTAGCTATACCGGCATTTAATCCTCTAATGAAGCGGTTGATGAGAAGTTTCTCGTCCTTTAGATAATCTACGTAAGGCAAGAGCTCAAAGAATTTTCTCTCATATTGGGTTACTGATAAGCCCTTTTGTTGGAGGTCGTGAAACTCATCTATACGATGCTGTCTGAAATGTTCTAATAGGTACGTCTCCCGAAACCTCTCTATGAATATCTCCCAAGTGAGAGTATCAATAACTAATCCACATTTGTACTCCTCCTATCGCCACCATGTGGAGGTCATTCCTCTCAGCGGATGGACTATGACACGTGCTTTTAGGTTGCACTCATAAGAGTGCAATGCAAAGCACCTCTCAAGGCTCAAAAGCCATGCCTCAGCCTCTACCCCATCGGTAGATCCCCCAAAAGATAGTGGCTGGAGATGCATGACCTTCCTGATAAGATCCCCTTGATCCCGATGAGCTCTCTCAAAGTAAACTAGCTCCACCACTAGAGGTGGTTCTGGTAGGTGCACAGACTCTAGCTCATTTCCACCCTGACTCTCTATAGGAATAGGAGCTGGGCTCCTGCTTCATTCCCTCTCAATTGATCTATGACTCCCAGAGTCCTGATTTCTAACCTGAGGGTTCTCTGCTGGAATCCTTTCCTGAACTATGCCAATTAGGTTCTGGATTGCTTCTAAGAGGTTTCGGTTAGGATCATTTGGCTGTTTGGGAGGTGCTTCTGGGTTCTCTTCTGGAACCAATTCCTCCCTAGCTACCTCTTCACGTGCTATGCGCTCATGCCTAGGACTTGTTCCGTGCTTGCGAGCTTGTCGCGTCGTCAGAGGCATCCTAAGAGGAAAAAATAAAATAAATTAAATAACTAGTTTCTTTTAGAAAAATATTTAATCAATTAAATTTAAATATCTTATAAAATTAATAAAATAAATTAATTAATCTAAAGTGAAACATAGGTGGAGTAAGGTTCCTAGTGTGGAAACCTTGCTCTGATACCAAAATGTCATGCCCAAAATTTAGGACAAGAATGGGAATTTTTTTTTTTTAAAACATAACTGTTAAGAGCATTAAATCGACAAATATAAAATGCTACAACATGTTTTGTCTTAACTATGTTTGGATTAGCTTTATTTACTAGCTCAAATATTCAGAAATAAAATAAGATTAAAGGTGGAATTCCAATTGAATGGTTTTATTGTCTACTCAAATTTAATAAGTCAATTAAATTAGATAATTAATTGACGCGGGCAAAATTAATCACGGATAGCTATTAATTGATTTTTAGAAAGCTAACTAAAATTATTCTTCTAGCATCCATTTAGTCCATAATTAAAATATACTTAAATTAATCAAATTTAATCCATACTTAAGATGTGCTCAAATTAATTTAACTAAGATATAATTAAGCCCATGACGAAAAATGTCCCATAGGTTTTAAATTTCAAAACCTATATCCACGCAAGACAATTAAATTACTATTTATTGAAATACCCTTAGGTTGATTAAATAAATAATGTTTGCCCACTTGATTTTATTTATTCAAAAAAAAAAAACTACACTAAATAAATATTTAATCCTATAGATACGCTTTATTCTTTAACTACAACTTTCTAATCTTATTTACATATATGTGTATATAAATAATTATAATTATATATATAAACACATATATTGAAATATATATATTTAACCAATATAATGTTTTCTTTCCAAATTTATTAAAACCAAACCATGCAAACCCTAACCAGGGATCTTGCGTTATAAAATACTCTTTACATTTGTATTTTATCATTTTTATATTAATACCCTAGGGTTTAATATTTTATTTTGATTTGAGTTTGCATCTAGGGCCAAACAGACGATTTGTGGCGACGGCCATGGCGGTTGGGCGGAGGCAAAATACCCCAGTGGGTCGCGACCCACACAGTGGCCTTGGCCACTGTGTGCATCGCGGCCCGCACAGTGGCCATGGCCCACTGGTGCGGAGCGTGGCCCGCACAAAGGCTGCAGCCTCTGTGATGGATGTGGCCTGCACAGGGTTTGTGTGCCCTGCGCGGCCGAGGCCCCGGTTTGCCCCCCACCCCGCTTTTTCCTTTGCGTTTTTTTTAAAAAAAAAATTTCTTTTTTTTTTTTTTATATTTATAATATATATATTATATATATAAATATATAAATATATATATATTTATATATATCTATATATATATTTTTATATGTATATTTATATATATAAATATATGTATATATATTTTATATATTAAATGCATAATGTTTTGGCCAAATTTACTTTGCAAATATATATTATAGTTATAAATATATATATTTTTTAAAACCTTAGACATATTAATTTAAATATCCAGATTTTGATCAATGTTTATTATTTTAGGTTTGAATACGAGTTTGCTAAAATCTGAGATAAGATATATAGCCATAGGTTTATTCCCTGCAATTAAATAATGGCAGATTTAAATAAATTTATACAGCATAATATTTAAATATTGTTTTATTTAAAGTAGATAGCCTATTTAACTCTAGATCTACTTTCTGCAACAAAAGTAATTAACAAAATTTATTAAACATAAAACAACAACTATAGCACTATGAATTTATTTAAATCGAATAACTATTTACTCTAGATTTCTATTTCTACAACTAAGTAAATCCCAGAAATCGATAAATTTAACAGCAACTTAATAAATCCAGAATTTATTAAATTAAAACCATAGAAATAATTATAACTACTTTAGGTTTTATTTTTGCAATTATATATGTGATTTTATTTTCTGCAACTATAATTATCTAGAATCCTTAAACTTAAATCATGAAATTAGGAAATTAAACTGCAATATTTTTATTCAAAACAATATGTATACAACCATTAATTCCTTTCTTTATTTCCTGGATTTATTTCACATGCATAAAGGGGTAAAATAAATTTAGTTACTTCCCACATTATTAATATACTCAACAATAATTAAATTCGGAAACCAAAACTTTAGAAAACTATTTTAGAATTATTCATTTCATCTTTTGCAATATAACAAATAACTATTACATTTCTTGGAATTACTTTGAAAGACACTATAGTCATTTTACAAATAGGTCACTCAACTTTTATAATGAGGACATTTTAAAACAAAATAGTAACATATTTCCAAATGGATTCTACAACAATTAACTCCATTGAATTTTTCCACTTGTCCTAATCCCTTTCTTTCAACAACCTGCAAATAAGATCAAGGATATGACCATGGAGTGCTCACCTCCCAACCTAGGCTAACTGGTAGCCACCCCCGAGCTCGGAGAACCAAGCCCTAGACAAGTAACAAACATGCAAACACAAAAGACAGAATACACACAAACTAAAACACATCCCAACCCAGACTACACTGCACCACATGTTGTGATGACCTTTTTAAGGGTGGTAGTGGACCAAGTACCCTGAGGAGAACTGCAAGTATGGGAAAACATGTAGCCATCTCATGGAAAACTAAATATATCAAGTATAGCAACCCCTTATTCCTTATGCCCCCCAAGGCTTTCATGCCTTATTTCCCTCCTTATGACCCCCAATGCATAAACAAGCCATGCAGCAAGGGTCACACAAAATCCCTTGTGATCACTCTCTTAACGAGAGTCTCTCACTTGAGGGCTGTCACTTCTACCACCCACAAGATCCTCCTCTCTCCTAAGAGTACGAGATCTTGGTTACTCCCAAACACACATACAATGTATTAAAAAACAAATATCAAATAAATTTCCAAGAGAACATGCACGGAAACAAATCTATTACACAAACATTACTTTCAACACATGCAATAAGAAATCCATTATAAGAAGAATACAACCAACCTTAATCTGCCCAAAGGTAGGTTAGTTTTGTTGAGGATGAGCAGCCCAATTCTACGGTTGTTCTATTTCTACCCTTAGCAAAATTCTCTATTCAACAATCTAGCTTATTCTTTTCAAAATTCTTTTGTCTCCAAAAATGGAGAGTGGGTGATTACCCACAAATTTTCTAATTCTTGCTTAAGAAGCCCATTGTGAGAGTTCTCACAAGTTTCTAAAAACTAAAAAGGAAGGTAAGGTAAAATGGGAAAGGGAACTCTCATTCGAAAAGGAAGGTTTACAACTAGGTTCAAGTCTACTAATTTCAATTTTCGCACAACTTAGAAAAGTCAATTTTTAGGGTGTCTAAAAGGTCACATGGGAGTAGAAACTTGCCTTAAATTACCCCTAACCCTTAGGTAAACCTTATGGGCTTTAGGAAACCCTATTAAACTACCCCTCGGTGCCTATTTAACCCTTTTTTAACCCCTCTGAAGTTTATTTTCGGGTCAAACCTATGTTGACCATCCCAAAGATTCTTTACCCAAGGCATTTATGGAATCTCATTACATTAATTGAAAAAGACTATAGTTAAACAATTCCCACCAAGAGACAAATTTAAAACTTCAAACATAAATCCACACGTCTCAAGTGACACAAAGAAAATACTTTTACAAATTTATACATGAAATCGTCTCTTGTGGATTTTACATAAACCAGTTAAATAACACTTAACACACATGCATCATTTACTGTTACGAATAAAATACAACACAAACGGGGTGTTGTCTCTCCAAATAGACAAACCCTGGCTTTACGAACATACATAGGTCTAGGTTTGGTTCTCCGTAATATTTCCATGGACACATGGATAACTTCCTATGCATCTCAATTTACACATTAGTAACTTCAAATAACCTCATATAATATAAATCACAAGAATAATAATACACATCATCACTTGCATACAATTCACATCTGAACAATTTAGTACATCTTATATCCAAGCATTTTCACAAAAGCAATTCATCCTAATTCTCATAATTTTGATCTGCACTTAAACATACATCATATTTCTATTATCATAGTAAATTCCTACAAATTCAATAACGACATTTATCACCGCAAATTCATTCTATTCAAAAATCATGTAGTGTTCTATATCATAAAGCATATAAATAAAATATCAACATATAGCAATGTTATCCAAATCATGGAATCATATAAGTTCTAAATCCATAATGCATAAAAAAATAAAGCACCTATAATAGTCTCATCATAAAAACCACTGAAATGTCAGACAAGGTCGGGGTGGGGCCTCACACTTTGAAAGCTACATCCATTGCCCTCTGAAATGTAGCTCCAACATTATTCTAACCAAAAGGCATTCTGACATACACGTATGTTCCCCAAGGGGTGGTGAAAGCAATTTTGAATTGTTTAGATTCCTTTACTAACACCTGGTTATACCCTCAGAACCCATCCATCATAGACAATAGGTCACAACCAGTTACTCTTTGCAACATCGCCTCCATATTAGGAGAAGAGTAATTATCTTTCAAGGAAGTAACATTTAGGTTCCTAAAGTCCACACAGAGTCTAATGTCCCCATTCTTCATTCTGACCGGGACCAAATTTGAGACCCATGATGAATGCCTTACAGACTTAATAATTCCCCCTTCCCTTAACTTGGTCAGTTCTTGCTGCATTATAGATTCTAATAGGGGGTTGATAGGTCTTTGCTTTTCTCTGAAAGGCTTAGTGTTTGGAAGTAGAGGGACTTCATGCTGAAAAAGATCTTGTCTATATGCCTTCAGATCCTCATAAGACCAAGCAAAGACATGCTTATATTTCTTTAATAAATTAATAAGATTTATGCTGACATGAGGAGGCAAATTTTTTCCAATATACACCAACTTAGGGGATGATTTTGTCCCCAAGTTTACTTCCTCTAAATCCTCTAACTTAGTGGTTGATTGCTGGTGCAGATGGCTGTCACTGTAACTAAACATACCTTCTAGTTCTACCAACCCTTTAGGTATTTCATTAGTTTCTAACTGAACTAAGTTGTTTCCAAACACAGTTTCTTTGTTTTCAACCACTTACACCAAGGCATTGCAATCAATTCTTTGTCCATCATAGTCATCAATGCATTGTATAAACCTGAGAATATCTTCATCATCAGCAAACGCTTGCCAATTATATACATTGTCAGGAATGGCAGGCCTAAATTTTACCTCAACTATGGATATACCGGTTAGTGTTGCATCATCATTCTTTAATGCAACATTTGCTAAGAAATTTGCCATGATATTTTTAGATCTTTCTATCCAATTTATAGAGAATGCACTAAAATGCTCAATGACATCCCATACTGCATGCTTGTATCTTTTCAATCTATCATTCTTAGATGCATACTTAGCTCTAACTTAAGAAACAACCAATTTTGAGTCTCCCAACACTTTTAACAATTGAATCTCATGCCTTTTTGCAACTTCAAGCCCCAATAGCAAGGCTTGATATTTAACAGTATTATTTGTACACTAAAAGGCTAGCAAGAAGGAATACTTGAAAGTTATACCTGATGGGGATACAAAGAGAACTCCTGCTCCAGATCCTTCTTTAGAGAAAGCTCCATCAAAATACATTTTCCACAAACCATGTTGTTGAGATTCCAATTCAGTCACAATAGAGTCAGTATTCTTCAATTGAGGTAAAATTGGTTGTAATCTAAAATTGTCAAGATCCACATCAATGATGCAGTTGAGCATACTAGGATCTACTTTCTCAATTACCCTAGGGGCACGTGGTTCTCTATAAAATTTAACATGGCTTCCATTAATAGGGAAAGTAGCATATGACAGATCCGACTGAACATTTCCACCCACTGTTGTAGCCCACTGCCTAGACAACAACATCCCATAATGAGGTTTGGTGTCAGTTACAATGACATCCATCTTGTATGTTGCTTCAAGGAATGCTGCTATTTTTACTTCAACATCTTTCATCGTACCTATCATAGGCACTTCTCTATTATTCATAGCATAACATTTCCCATACACTGTATTCACTGACAATCCTAATTCTTTCATGATACCATGAGGCATTACATTTACAGTTGCACCAGAATCTATCATGCTATTTTTAATCAACGGGTTATTTACTAATAAAGTAACATAGAAAGGATCAACCTATGAGGGTTCTTGGGTAGTAGTTGTTCCAACATATACCTCTAGGGTTTGCAGCTCTTGATCCTTTTCATCCTTAATTGAACTAGAAGGTAAATATGTGTTACTGTCAGGTATCTTAAAAAACAAAGATAGGGTAGCTTCTCTATGTTCCTTTATTTTCAATAATTCTATCAATGGGATAGTAACCTTCATCTGAGTGAGAGCCTGAGTCATATCAAATGTGGAATTATTAGTCAACTCAGTAGTAGCTTTAGCTTTCTCTATTTTAGGCTGACTTGCCTTCTTCATTGTGGCAGTTTCTTGTATATCACTAGTAGCTTTATCATCTGTACCCTTGGGTACTTCTTTTACTTGATTTTTCTTTTCTTGACCAACTTGAGGCAGGGTAGCACTACTTGCTTCTTTCTTCTAGGATACTTCTTTTATAAACATGGACCCAGGTTCAACTTGATCGCTATCTCTCTTAGTACTCCTCAAATTGTAATTGTGCTTGGCTTTGGCTATGGCAGCTTTAGTGAGATTTTTCACCTCTTCATCACTAGGCCTTCTGAGAAACTTCTTCATCTTTAATCATTACCACATTCAAAGTGGGATACCAATCAAGTGCTAGCTATCCTCAGTAAGACCTCTTACTATTCAGCACATCACATTCACTAAATTCACTTTGTAAAGACTTATCATTACTCTCTATGATAGTTTCAAACATATTTATATCAGGCTCAACTTCTTGTCTCATGGATTCTTCAAGGGCTTGAGCTACAACACAGTGATGAGGAGAATGTGGTCCATCACAAGCCATGCACCAAGGAGTATTCTCCATGTTATGAACATTTCCTCCTTTTAAAGGATCAGGGGTATCTTGGCTCTGAGTATTTTTTGGCTTCTCATTTTGAGGCTTACCATCCTTCCAAGTAGTGTTGTAAGGCATGTCATGCAACCTAGGAGGTCTATCTTGCCAATTATAATGAGGCTTATCATTTTTACTTACCTTGGCAGTAAGATCCTTCATTGCAGTCACTAATTTCTCTATTATGTCTTCTTCTTTAGCAACTTTATTAGGTTGTTGTTTTGATTCTTGCCACAGCCTACCATCAGTTCTTGTCCCTATTTTCCTAGATGCTTTCCTATTACTCTCCACATTAATGGCAATTCTAAGTACATCTCTCAGACTATGCAGATTTTTATCCCTCAAAATATAGGCCATTTTAGAATCAAAGGCATTGTAATAAGTATTCAGGCACATATTGTCATCTAACCTCATTACCTGATATAGCTTATGCATTGCTTTCTAAAATCTGGCATTAAAATCTGTGATAATTTCATTGTCAAACTTTTTGATATTGTTGAACTCATTGAGCATGAAGCTCACATTTGTCTTGTCACCATACTGTTCTTGAAAATAATTTTTAAAATCTTCCCAAGACCCAATGTTGTTCACAGGGAGACCTCTATACCAGTCCCTTGCATCATCTACTAGAGACTGTACAAACAATTTCATGATGACATCTTCATCTACAATTTCATAATCGTTGATCAAGTCACCAAAATATTTTAAGTGCTCTTTTGCACTGATTGCATTATTCCTAACAAATTTGTGAAGTCTATCCCTCAATTCAGTAGGAACATGGTTGGGGTATCCTGGGATTCCATCAAAAAAGAGCTGCCTATAAAGTTCTAGGTTAATAGGTCTTCTTTGGAATTGATTGGCAGCATGGTTATTTCCCATGTTCATTCTTACATTGGGGCTTTGAGTCATAGAGATCTAATTACTTTGGTTAGTAATAGAGGCTTGATTGGCTGTGGTAGTGCTAATAGGTAGAGTTGGCTGAATTTTAACAGGAGAGAGTGAAGCTTGCTGAGGAGCAGGTTTATTTAGATCTACTGAAGGAAACATGATAGAAGGAGCCTTCAGATAACTAATGTTTCTCTTAACTTCTTGATTAGCTTCTAATTCAACTTTCTCTAATTCCATTTGCAAATCTTCTTTCTCTTTCCTCATCCTTTCCATCTCTCTTTCATGTGCAGATATCATGTGAGAGATCTCAGCTGTAGTCTTAGATCCAGACCCACCTTCCATGCATTTTTGCTTTCCTTTGTCAACATTATTTCTAACAGGTTGTGGGTCACTAAGGACTTCTCTATTTGGTTGCACTATTGACTTATATGCAAGTTTGGTCTTAGGAACTAAGATTTCTCTAATCACAGGACCTTCATCCTCACTCTTGGCCTTTTCTTGGGCAAGTAGCTCAAGGTCAACAATTTGTCTTAGAAGCCTATCTCTCTCCATCAATTTTTCCTTTACTTCTCTCTCTTTATCTGCTTCCTTTTGTGTACTTAAGGAAATTAAATGATGGACTCTTCTGTTCAGGACTTCAATTTCTTGGGATACCTTATCATCCTTAGGGAAGATTTCTTTAGAGTCTGACATATTGACTTCGTTAATATCAATTAAACTGATGCTTCCATCAATTTTCCTAGGTACATAATCTCTCTTAATGTTTGAAATACTTTTGTCCTTGCCAGAAAAACTAGCATGGGATATCCCCTGATTTGAAACCTGGATATCTTCTATATTCCCAAACAAACTAGAATGGAAACCTAAAATATCATGTTTAGATTCGTGGGAAGAAGAATTAGAATCTGCATAAACTGGTCTCTCAAATAACTTACCCGTATTGATGCTTTTTTGTACCCAAGAAGCATTAGATGGCTCATGTACAACTGATCTTTTCTGACCTCTACGTGACTATTCAGGTAATCCCTCCTGCAATGTCTCACTAGGATGCTTCTTCATGAAAGACTTGGTGTTCCTTCCTCTCTGCATTATGCTTGTTTTCTTTAAAAGATTCACTTATTTCAAAGGATTGGTTATGATTGTCAGAGTCGCCACCCACAAAGACTGTGGGAAATAAGAAAACAAGCTTTACACAGGATACTTGCTGATTTTTTTAAAAAAAAATCACAAAGATTTTTCAGAGAGAGAGAGACAACACAAATCAAAGATCATGCAAAAAAATTTCAACACTGATATCTAAACAACATTCTGAACCAATTCAAATGTCAATCTACAACATGGATACACACTATGACTCTCCCCAGTAGAGTCACCACTTTTGTTAGTCTCAAATTTTGATTCCCTCTTATCCCCTGTAAGAAAATGAATAACTCTATCTACAAATGAAGAGATCAAGGAAAAAAGAATCTTAGAGTAACATATGATAAGGTTTCGAGAACCTTCTACACTTTGAACTTATCCAAAGTTTAGGCAGGTATACCTTTTGTGAATAATGTCACACTTTTAAATGAGATCCATAGTAAACCAGTGTCCAAAAACCAATGGATTTTATTGCCTCAACATAAATTGAAATAATAAAGGAAAACTTATGCTCATTCTCAGTATTGATCCTCAAGAGATGTAGAAAGAAAACTACAACTATTACCAGTGCCTTATACAGGCTATAGAGTCATCTAAATTAAGCAAGGATTTCATAATTAAACATCCCCATACATCTCATCACTTCGGCTCCTATTAACCCCATACATGTCTGACATATATAAGAGTTATTTCTTGTTAAACTAAAAAGTGTTTATCAAATTCAAAGCTTCAAACAAAGTAACCTACTGACAAAGATATTCATGTGTATTTAATTCCTCTCCTGAAGAGAAAAGCTAAGAAACATATCCACAAAGATTGCATTACAATCCATTTTCAGTTGAATAACCCTATATTACTGAAATGAAACTAGTAAATTACTGAATCACACAGAAGACAACACAATTTTAGGCTCGAAAGTTTTTGATCTATATATTGATATTCATTTAGAAAAAATCTTTACATAACTCAAAGTATTCTCTGTTATAACTAGAAAAACCCAGATATATTTCTATAGCATTTCTTTACAAAATTCTTGTGATCCTTTTTACACTAGTCCTGATATCCATTTATAATATTATAGATGCTTACAAGCTTCAGACATTCCTAAGAAAAGTTGTTACAAACCATGATACTCTCCAATAAACAGTTACAAGTCCTTCTCAATATCAACGACCTCTTCTATTTGTTGTTCTGTTGCAACCTTTTCTACCTGCTCTGGAGCATCTTCCCTTTGTCTGACATATTTGCCTTTCCATTCTTGGAACACATCATTACTTGGCCAAGAAAAGTTAACTATCCTCTATTTCATTCCTTCTAGCCTCTTCCAAGTGGCCCTTAACTACCAAATTTCTGTTTCTATGAAACCATAGTGTGATTTTACCTTTTCAATTTCTTCAACTATTTGGACAAATAGGGATGTGTCATCAGTGTTAATAATTTCATTAACCCTTAAGGACAATTTGTGGTCCAACTCTTCTAGCCAGGTCTTCTCCTCTTTCAACTAAATTGGACCAACAAATCCCCCTGGAAACAATTCAAATTTGTGATGTGAATATTATTTTCTATATAATTGGGCTTTTCTTTTTACACTTGCCCTTTCCTCTGAGAGTATGTTCATCTCTTTTATGAGCTCACTAGTGGACCTTAGATTGTCATTCTCCTTTGCATCTGCATGGGATGAACACATGAGCTGTAACTCCTTACCCCTAGGCATCCACTTATTAAGGATTGGTTCCAAAGTGGCTTCATCCTCTCTGAATTTGATCAAAACATCCAGAATCCTCTTCATATTAATGTATACAATGGAGGCCTTGACTGAATCAACAAACTTCAAGATTGTAGATTTCACCTTTTCCTCATACTTGTTTGCAAACAAGGCTTGAGCTTGTTTCAACTTTTCCAGCTCATGTTGGATAGTTTCAGTTGAATGGAAACCATAAGGCATAGGAGAAGGGGGATATTCTATAATGGGGCTAGTAGGTGGAGGTCTTGCTGGAGAGGAAGCTATCATGAGTGTAGAGGATTCACCTAGATGGTTCTGACCTACCAATTGACTCTGAAGTCTAGTGATAATGTTGTCCCTGTTGGCTATTCCCTCTTTGGTGTCATTGTAAGCCTTTAAGATGGTCTCCAATTTCAATTGGAGATTTGCCTTTTCTTTTGCTTCCTTTTCTACTACTGGCACACTGAACTTTGTAGTTTCCAAAACTGTGCGTGCAGCTTCCACTACCCCTGTATCTTGGACTCTCTTAACAATCATGCCTCCTAGGAGACTAGAATCTGATACACCTTTCCTCTTTTTTTTCTCATCCTTCTTCAGTGACCACATGACTAAGGCAACATTATCTTTGCTGAAGGTCACTCCTTCCATTGGTTTGGTTTCCTTCCTCACTGCTTCAAGAACTAGAGCATCAACTATATCCCATTCAAGGAGGATTAACACACCAGCTTTAGACACCATCTCTTTTCCTTTCTTAGGGGTAATAGTCTTAAACTCTTTCATCATTTCTTGCTTTATTTCTTCTTCCACCTGAGTTGCATCTCTGAGAGGTTGTTCACTCTTCCTCTGCTCACATCTGACCTTGAATTGTTCCATGTTTTGCTTCCACACAAATTGCATGAAAGCCCCTGTTGTTATAAAATTACTATCAGCCAGAAATTCCTCACTGGCTTGCTTAACAGTAAGGTCTAATTCTTTTCCCTTTAGCTCACCATCAATCAAGTTCATTTCAGCACTAGGTGGCTCTTCTAGCATCCCCTCTTGGGTCTCCTCATAGGTATAGGCAATCTCACCAAGACTCCCTAACTATAATAATTGTTCAACTACCGCTTGCTCGTCTCCTATGTGGATAGGGGACTGAGATGGAGAATACTAAGGTTCATCAGTTTCAACTTCCTTCCCCACTCTTTGCCTTTTAGGGGAATCTTGGATGTCAATGACATCTTCAATTGCTCTTTTCCTTCTTGAAGTGGAAGGCTCACCTGTCACTGGCATCATCACAGTGTACTTTGATTTCTTATGCATTACATAGTCACCAGGTGGGATAGCCTTAGCAAAGGCAGGCTTAGCTAGGACCAATTTAACCCTGTCAGGATCATTTTGCATTATAGCCTCTCTTTTTTCTTTTAAGGTTTGCATGAGGTCTTCAAAATAGAGAATCAAGAATTTGACTTTCTCCTCAAAAGGGTTAAAGCTAGAAAGAGGGTCATAGCTACTATCAAAATGATGAATAAAATCAAGTGCCTTTTTATATGCAACCCACTTCTCCTTCCTTAGTTCCTGCTCATCTAAGCTGAATTCATTCCTAATTAAATCTTCAGGGAACTGAAATTGGTGAGGCCTACCTTTACACACTGCCCTCTTTCTGAACATGCCATTGAAAAAGTCCTTAGGGTCTGCACATCTTGAAACTGTAGTTGACAACCTATATGGCTTAAAGAATTCTTCAAAATATTTCCAACCACCTTTAGTGATTACAAAATGGTGGGCCATGGTGATAGTTGGGAAAATGGTCCCTTTACCCCTATTGGTCAGCTCTGCCTCTTGTACTCCTCGAATCTATCTCAATACTTCTGCAATTCCTATCTTCAATGGGACCTAATAGGGCAATAAATAGGGAGTACCTCTAAAACCATACACTCTGAAAATGGTAGAAATAGGGTACAAAACATGTCTTCCCAATTGTGAACAATCTTAATACCCTCTGCAAACTCTTTATGTTGTAGGAATTCCAAGAGAGCTTGAGGAATCCTAGGGTTTTCTGTGCATAAAATAATTCTAATCTTAGAAGCAAAGCATGTATCAAACTTAAAAAAACTAGCATCTTCTCTATCCTAGGATAGAATAGTGCTCCAAAGTTGGACAGGCATCTCTTCCTTATCCTTTACCTTGACCAAGTCCATTTCCTTTGCAAAATAGTCAGCACCTTTGAACAAAAACATGTGCATTAACAGGGAGTACCATCCAAACGGCCTATCCACCTTACCATTTTTGATCCCTACTAGCCCTGCATGGATTGTATTAGTAAGGTATGACACATAATCAAATGTTATTGCCAGAGAGGGGTTCAGAATTTGTGCAATCATTAGCATGTAATGCATTGGCATGTTTCTTTTAGCATCTTCTCCAAAGATCTGACATAGTGCCCAATACATACCCTTAGCTCTTAGAGTAAACAAACTGAGAGAGAATGGTTCCATTGCACTAGGTCCTACAACTGGTAACCCTCCTATCTTAACAAAAAACTCTTTCAATGGGCCACTCCTAAGATGATCCCTCTGTGCATTGTAGATCTGGGCTAATGACTCAAATTCAATGGGTTCTAACAAATTGGAAGCCTCACTGAGTTTAAACACGTTTTTGAATTCATCATCTTTTATTTCAATCAAGGTTGATCCCTTCACACTCCTGATACATCTTGCTATAGGGTCAATTATTTGCAATCAGGGTCAACAATTCTACATCTATGAATACACTAGGGACCACAAGCTTCCCCACATCCAGTTCCCATATGCAATTCAAAGGGACGAGGGCATGTCTCTGCCCAAAACCTACTTTGAACAGTCCTAAACCTGACATCCCTATTTCTAGATCCCTTAACCAATTGCCTTTATCATATAGGCCATCCCCAATTCTCAGACGAGGGTTCTTTGGTACTAATTCTTTGGCTTTAGCCCCAACATTGGTAGACATTGTTAACTATTCTAAAAAATCATCACAAATGTTCCCGTCCTGGTAATTCACTTTTCCTATCAACTCCCTTCTTGGTACCATCTTGAATATGCAATTATACCAATTGAAACTAGCACAAACCTCTAATGAAACAATTCACACATCAAGAACTGAAATCAAACCAGAATTATCAAGAAACGACACAATCGCTTGAAGAAAACTGCTGTACACCAATTTCCCTGCAACAGACTCATTGAAATGATGCCAACATTCAAGTTGATGCAGACTCTAATACGACAAGTTGGCATTGAATTTTAGAAATTAATCTCGCATGCTTCGGCCATGACCTTAGAATTGAATTCATAAATCGAACTCGAAAACGGGCTCCAATGGGTCATAACTTCTCTGAGTATTTCTCTTTGTTTCGCTCTTTCGCTATTTTGCAAAACATAAAACCTTTGTACTTTTCTTTCATGAAGCAACACTGGCCATTGGATTATGAGAACTTACACTACCTTTATCTCCGTCTGATCTCTCTATGTTAGTGTCGGGCCCTACCTTCTTTTTGCTATTTCGCGGGCTTTAACACTCATGCACTTTTCCTTCATGAAGCCACGCTAGCCATTAGATCAAGCTCTAACTGCCCAGTCTTTAACTCCAACAACGACCATCAATTTCACTAACTAACCGTGCCTTACCTTGATGGCTAACGGTTTTTCACCATTTCGCGGAGACTAAGCTGCAAGCATCTGTGGGCCATGAAACAACGATGACCGTTGGATCGACCATGAGATGAATATATTTTAATAGGCTTTAAACCTTTCAAGTGGGCCCTTTAACTCAGAGATCACTTTCTCTACCTCATCACTAGTTAACAAACATCACGTGGTAGTCGGCCATTTGCCCAAGAAGTTCCATCGGGTTCCATTCTGACTCCACCACGTGCTTTGCTTCACTATTCTCCACATAACTTCCGGTTGAACCAAGGCGGGCCCTCAACTACCCTTTAGAGCGACGTGTACAGGACATACCACTATTACACTCTATGAAACACACCATTTGTCCTTCCACGTCATGCCTTCGTGTGATTGCCACCTGTCTTTCGCCATTTTGTGATGACTAACTTGCGATCATTTTGTCTTCACAAATCCACATGGGCCGTTAGATCTCAGGAACTTGCCTATCATTGATCCTTTTCTAACCTGACCACCCTTTAACCAAGGAAAGTCGCTTGTCTCTGGGACCCGCCATGTGTTTTCGTTGTTTCATAGAAATTATACCATGTGCATCTCGGGCTAGCAAATCAATGCGAGCCGTTGGATCATAATCAAGATGTAGTTCCTTTATCTGACGATCAATCCACCTGGTCGGTCCCACCAAGGCTTTTCACTACTTCACAAAACTTAACTTGCCAGCATCTCTGCTTAATGAAACAATGACAACCGTAGGATTAACAAAGAGTTTCACAATACTTATGGGGCCCGACAAACATTAGAACAAGGTAAAGTAAAGGCGCATAAATTTAAAAATTTAAGGGACCGCCTAGGGAAATAACTAATGGGGGGACACTTCTCATGATAGACCGATCCTTCTTTAAGTGATAAAAGTAACGCAGAATTAGAACATAAGGGTTTTTCTCAAAAATTGAAAGGGTTAGAACTCAAACCTTAAACCCTCTTCTGACCTGAGACAATCAAAGGCAACAAGGCCATACCAGACTCAATTTTTTGTAGACTTTTAGCCAATTATGGAACAAAAATATCCATTTTTAAAAAAGTAATAACACCTTACTGGTTTCATTTATCACTTCATTTACTCTGCCCATCATTAGACTTATCTATCAAGGTTTACTACTGAAAACCATCCTATTTGCAACATTTATTCATCTTTTTATTTCCTCATTGTTTATAGAGCCACACATTTCCAAAAGTGCTACTTCCTTAATCTCCCTATCTCTCTTGACAATATCAAGTCTTCTAGCATCAAGTTTAATATACAAAGATAGAGGTATCTCCTTCAAAATTTCTATTAAGGCTTTCTTATAAATGCCTATATGTAACAAAAAAGCCTCTTCTATTTCATTTTGCTCATCATCCTCTAAATCTTCATAATACATAGATACATTTTTCAAAATTACATCTTTTGTAATTTTATCAATTAGCTTAGCACAGGTCCTTTTAGTCTTACTAGTTTTAGTATCATCACTCTTCTTCTTTTGCTTGTGGTTGCCAGTGTAGATGTGACTGGTTTCCTCTTTTGTATAGGCTTCCTTGCCGGAGGTGGTGGTGTAGTAGGTTTAGTTGACTTTCTAACAAGTCTCGTCCTAGGCTTTGCCTTCTTCTACTCTACTAGTGGTTGATCCACTTTCTTCTTTTGTACCCTTCTGAAAGCTAGAGAATCATTGTCCTCAGGGTCAGAATCAGAAGTGATGGTAGAAATGTAAGCTTCAGGCTTCTTCACCTCTGCAGTACTAGCCACTGCCGGTTTGGATCCAGAACCCAGTTGAGTTTCTATCTTATGAATTACATCCTATACATATGTAGACATCTTTTCTATTTTCTTCTCTCTTCTCTTCCTATTAAAAGCAGTTTTGACTTCAAGGGCCTTTTCTTCTGTTGTACCAAAATGCTTTGTTTTGTCATCTAATGGGGCATCTAGCAACATTTTTGCATAGATTTAAAAAATGCTATCATCCACTTCATATCCAAGCTCAGTAATCTAGATTGTCCTAGGTTCAACTGCCTTCATAAGGGTTTCATCAGTTTTCACCATAAAACAAATATCAGTGGAGTACTTCTCCACAATTTTCTTCAATATTCTCTCCCTCTGCGTCATGTTTTAAAATATCCTCAAAGTTTCTCATCTCTATTGGTACCAAGACCAGTGATTGCTTCCTTGATTTGTATACCAACCAGTATATAATGAGCCCAATGCTTCTTTCCAAGACTAGGTATCTCATTCAGGAAGTAAAGAATTAAACAAACAATCAAATTTTTGTATCTGAAAGTTCCTTTCTTAACTCCCTTGATCTTCGCAGGTTTCAACATCAATTCACTCCTCATCCATTCACATAAATCATATTTTGCATTATTCCTTAGCATCTGATATGAAACATGAATGCATGAACTAGCAATAGAATTCAATCAGTTGGATTGAGTTACCTTATAACCTATTATCATGCTTGCAAATTTCACATTAGTGCCGATGATTGTGCTGATCCTCATTGATCTGCTATCAAGAGTTGCACCGATGAGTTTCTCGACCTCAGTGTTGGAAATTTTCTTGCCAAATTCTTGTCTGAATTTGGGTAAGCTGGTGACTTATTGAATATTCTCCTTAGTGATAATGTAAGGCCTATCTAGCCAGAAAAACTCGTTGTGAACCCTGCTCAGAACTTATCGGATGACTTCATCCTTGAATTCTGGTATGTACAGAATATCGGTTAACCCTAAATCCTCAATTTCTTTGTATTCTTGTTTGATGGTTTCAGAGTCTCCTAGTATCATGGATTGATAAATGCTTTTGATGTCCTCTATGCCTAGATCCTCCAGGGTGCAGTGAATGTATGCCCTTACGTCTTCAACATGCATCACCCCGTCAGGAACCCTAGAAAATGCTCTCGCAGAGTCTTCCTTCTTAGCAATTTCAGTAACCTCCTTGAATACGGGTCTTAACCTATCCTTGACTTTGACAATGGTGGGATTTGCAATGAAAGTAGGAGCTGAAGATCCATATACAATTTTGAAGAATACCTGAAAGCGAACTTTGGTAGAAGATTGAGTGTTTTTGCTCAAAATTCTTTCAGAATGGCTTTTCTTGCTCTTAATTCACCCTTTTCTTCGCTCTAAATGCTTGAATGCTCGGTGAGTGAAAATGAATTCACTTACCCCTTTTTATCAGTGAATAAAACCCTAATATTTCTTTGTAATAAATGCTTCACGAACAACCCTATGGATGCCAGTTTCACAGTCTTGTGCCGGGTGAACCTTCATCAATGATAAAAACAACTCTCCAAATCCCCTTAGATCTCCTCCGGGGTAATATGCAGGATTTTGCAATGACTTTGCCAACCCCTCGGGCTTATGCCTTATTTATTGGTGGACTTTCCTACTGGTGGAGGAATACCCTATTCTACCAGTGGAGTTACTAGTGTAGATCTATCTCCACTTGGTTCTTCAGATTTTCCAACCCATCTCTTAGTGTGATCTTTTTGTATTTCATCTACCTTCTACTTTCATTTCTCATTATCTTTATCATTGCTAATTGGTTGAGTCTTGCTTCTGTAGTATTTAGCAATATGACCTATTTTGTTGCATGCATAACATGTAACATTGTTCTTCTGAATTGATTAGACAAATCCGGTGTCATTGCTTGACCTATAGTGATTAGAAAAATGTCCAAACTTTCCACATGCATGACATTTAACATTCATTTTGCAATCTTCTAATCTATGACCACATTTCTTGCAATTAGTGCATTGACCGGGAACAAAATTATAGTTTTGATTTGCTTGATTTCTATATTGTTTAGCCATATGCCCAAATTTATTGAAAACAAAACATCTACCATTGAATTTATAAGCATTAGATTGCCTTACCGATTTCCTCTGTTCTAATGAGTTCTGCATACCAATTGTCTGATCTTCATTTGCAGTACCGAAGCTTTCACCTTGTACAAATCCAAGTCCTCTAGAATCATCAACCTACCTTTTTCTTTTCAATAAATCATCCAACTATGCAACACTAATTCTGAATTTTTCTTTATACTCACTTGCAGTAGCTAGATCATCTCTTAGAGTAGTTATTTGTCTTTCAAGTTCTTGCCCATTGTTCCGGGAGTGTGCCAAATTTGTTCTCAATGGATTATTCTCATGAGTGAATCTGCCACATTCATCAAATTTGTTCTTCAAAGATATAACAAGATTAGCATCCTTCTTCTTTCTATCCTCAATATCTTTTGATAACCTCATAATCAGATATTATATTTCATTCTTCATGAGCATGTTTGCTTGACTTAGTTTCTGACATTGTTCCTTGAGTGCATTCTTCTCCTCATCATCCAGGTTTTGCAAAAGTTCTTTTCTCTTGGCTTGAGTTGATGATAATATTTCTTGTAGGATAAGAATGAACTCATTTGCAAAATTCAATTCTTCTTGCAATTTCAAGTTCTTCATCCCTTTAGAATTATAATCCTCAAGAGCCATCTCAAGTTGCTTCTCCATATCCATGTTCAAAGATTTTGGTTTCAGGATCTTCCTCAAGTTGTTAAACTTCTTCTGAGGTACTAGGCTTTGATACCAATTGCTGGGATCCAAGAACACTGAGAGGGGGGGTGAATCAGTGTTCTGCTGGTAACACAAGATTTTATCTTTTTATACCATACACATATAAACCAGTAAACATATAAACATATAAAATGAAGGAAATAAATTATCCACATAAATGAACACCATAACACACAAAATTTATATGTGGAAAACCTCAAAGAGGAAAAACCACGGTGGGATTTGTGACCCATAATATCAGTTCACTAGCCATATGAAAGTGTCGTGCCTATGAAGTGTGATACCTACAGTTGCAACACAAAACACTCAATATATCATTACAAGCATGGTTAGCAAATTTAAAACAAATAAAGATAATTCCATGGCTAATCGATCTATCGCCTCCTAATAAATGCGACTATATATTTTCTCTCAGATCTAGAAGAGAAAATTCCAGTGACTTGACTACACCTAGATGGAGAATTTAAGATGATAATGATGCATTTAAGCTAGAAAAGAGAATGATTAAGCTACATGTTTCAACAATTATGCTAGAAAATAATCTAGATCTAAGAATGTAATTGCCTATAATAACAATGCTCAAATGATATGCTAAGAGATATTATGCCTATAGTAACAATGCCTGAAATGAAAATGAGATGGGATGATTAGTGATCAAAAGTGGGGTCTATTTATAGGATTCCAAGGCTAGGGGTGAGGTGACAAGAATCAACGGTCAAGATTGAGTCTGAAGATATCAATGGTGAAATTGGAGGAGGTTGGAAAAGAGGTTGGATGAAAGGGAACATTTTCCATCTCTATGGTGGCAAGTGTCAAGAAGCTTCCAAGAGAGGTTGGATGAAAGGGAACATTTGTCATCTCTGTGGTGACAAGTGTCAAGAGGCTTCCAAGGGAGGGGACATGCTGCCCAATAATGCCATGTGTCTCAAGGGGAGAGTATCCACACCATAGGAGGTCAGGATAAGGAGGCATGTGGGTAATTTGAATTTAAAAATTCAAATAATAGGAAAAGACTAATTAATTCTCAACAAATCATAAATTGATTTGTTTTAATTAATTAGAAGATTAGAAGAAATGATTTTAAATGGGGAGGGATTAATTAATTTGAATTAATTAATCGAAGGGGACTATTGGAATGAACCTATTAAATAATTCCTTAGATTTATTAATGAGTAGATGAAAAGGGAGAATTTAATCAAATTCTTGATGGATTCAATTAAATTGGGGAGGGGGATTAATTAAATAATTTCTTATTCAATTAATTATCTTTAGATCATTTTTAGGTGTATACGTTTTGCCCCTCTTTCAAGCAAGGTGTGATGATGCATTGATTCAAAGAATAATCTCATTTCGATGATGATATTGGTTCGATATGATGCCCCAACTCTTGATTGATAAATTGCGATAGGATGATACCCCCTCGGGAGATCAATTGAGATAGTTGATCTTTGGAGTTTTTGGATCCTTGTGAAATTGATTTCCCACTAGATTATTGAATGAATCCTTCAACTGTGGTTGATGAAAATGCGAGTTCTACAATCATGGTGATGTGGTTCTTGATTATTGATAAAGGTTGATTAGTTAGATCGAGATTCAGTCTGGTTTTAGGAATGATACCTCCTATATAAGATAAAGATGATTGAAGCGTCTGGTTTTAGGAAAGATATATCCTGTATAAGACATAGATCAAAACGTCTGGTTTCAGGAAAGATACATCCTGTATAAGACATGATAGAATCAATTAGGTTTCATTGATAGAATTGACAAGATTGATTAGATAAAGAACTCACAGTTTGTTGATATCAAGTTGCAGAAAGATTCAGATAAGCTGATTTTGGTTCTAATGAGAGGGATAGTATAAGATTTTCACTAGGTTGACAATATCTGGAGATATGAATCATTAGTCTGATTGCATATACACTTGTGATGATACCTTGATGATTCCTATGATAGATTTAACCTTGGATAAAATGAGAATGCGGGATCCCATGCAAGAATGAAATGCAAGCTTAAATGCAAATGCCAATGCAAATGAAATGCAAAGCTACGATCAGACTAGTCACTAGATTATTGCGTTTTGTCATCATTGAGCTTTTTGAAATGTGGGAAGAGAGTGAAAACATCGATGGTATAATTAAACCATGATGACCTAAGAACTGCTTTCCTAGCTTTTGATATGGCAAGTTAGCACAAGCATCGAGGTATAATTGAACCAAGATGGCCTGAGTGTTGCTTGCGTAAAATAGGTAGTATTAACCATTTTAATATGCAAATCAGAAATGTCTTTGATGATACTCCGATGATCATGTCCTGAGACAAATTTGCACATATTGATGATTAATTTACAAACATCGGGCAAGAAAAATATCATGTTCCTTCCTTGTTTCTCAAGTCAAAGACATCCTAGAGTCACTCAGAAATCATGATAGCTAAAATCAAGATAAAAGAAGTTGAACAATCATGTTAAAATCATTATTCAAAAGATATTATCCATTGAAAAGTGTGTGCTATGCTTAGACTAACTTTGCGATAGTTTGATGGTTGATAATTTGATCTCGTGTTCAACGTTGGATGTGTCTTAGTTTTCATTTGTTAAAAGTTGTCTAACTGTTGTTCTACCTATTTGATTAAGCTCAAAATGATCAAGAAGTTTTCCCCTAGCTAGGTGTAGGATTTTTCCCCAACCCTAGAAACAAAGTCATTATGATATACTCAATGATCCAAACCATGGTGAGAGATTAGCTAGGATGCCTGTGTATGTACAAAGGCTCCATGATGGATAATGAATGCAAGCAAAAAGATGCATGAACTAATAGGTGGAAGAGCTAGCAGATAGATAGTTCCTGTTTGCCAGGTTTTCACTGTCTATTTTTATTGCACTTTTTCTCATATTTGATTTTTTTGTTTGGATTTTCTGCTTTTTTCATTGTTTTTGATTTTTCTACTTTTTCACTTTTTTTTTAATTTTTTTATTTTTCACTTTTTATTTTTCACTGTTTTTTATTTTTCACTTTTTTAGACATAAATTTCTTCAGATGCATGCTATTGATGGGTTCATCAAGATGATCTCCATCCTGTGTTGATAGTTGATATGCTCCTAATCCAAATACTGTTGTGATCACAAACGAACCTAACCAATTTGGTTCAAACTTTCCTTTCTTTTCTCGATCTGCTTGGTTGCGTGGATTTTCTTTTAGTACTAGTTCCCCAACTTGAAAGACGTGTGGTTTGACCCTGTGATTATAACTCCGACACATTCTTTGTTCATATACCTTTAAATGATCAAAGGTATTTTGTCTTCATTCATGGATCAATTCTAACTCTTGTAATCTAGATACTCATTGTTCTTCATCTGGGATGAGACCTTTTAATGATACTCGTAGAGAAGGTATCTCTACTTCTATTAGCAGTATTGATTCTGATCCATAAACAAGAGAGAAAGGTGTGGTACCTGTTAGTGTGTGGATATTGGTACGGTAGGCTCATAGAGTAGGGTTTAATTGAATATGCCAATCTCTTCCAGCATCATTCGTTGTCTTTTTGAGTATTTTCAAAATAGTTTTGTTTGATGCTTTTGCTTGCCCATTTCCCTGTGGATAGTAGGGTGTGGAGAATCTGTGTTGGATCTTGAATTTCTCACATAGTTCTTGTACATCCTAATTCTTGAATGGTCACCCATTATCAGTGATAATGATCATTGGTATTCCATAGCGACAGATGATGTAATTCAAGATAAATGCAATAATTTGTTTTCCTTTGATATTTGTGAGAGGTACTGCCTCAATCCATTTTGTGAAATATTTTGTAGCTACAAGGATGAATTTGTGACCATTATATGAAGAAGGATTTATCTTTCCTACTAGATCAAGACCCCATTGGCAGAAAGGCCAAGATGTTGCTAAAGCATGAAGTTCTTGTGTTGGTTCATGAATCCGATTCCCATGGATCTGACATTGTTTGCATGTTATAGCTATCTGAAAAGAATCTCGTTCCATAGTCGGCCAATAATAGCCCAAGCATATGAGTTTTTTTGAAAGGGTAAGACCACTTGAATGAGTGCCACAAATTCCATTATGGACTTCATGTAAGGCCTTCTCAGATTCTTCTTGTTTGAGACATCTTAAAAGAGTACCATCTAGACCTCATTTAAACAGGGTATCCGCGACAAGAGTAAAATGGGAGGATTGGCGAATAAAGTTTTTCTTTTGATTTTTTGATAAGTTGGAAGGTCGAGTGTTATCTTTTAGGTATGTGTAAGTTTGGCCGTAACAGGAGGAATCATGCCCAACAAGGTGATAGATAGTTTGGGAATTAGGACAATTATGAGCAGGGTAAAACAACTCTTCCACCAAGAATTCATAACGCTGTTGATTTTCCTGTGTCTGAAGGAGAAAAGAAAGTGTAGCCATGTCATCTGATGCTTTGTTGTCATTTCTTGGAATCTGCTGAAAAGTTATTTCTACAAAGTATTTCTTGATATCATCAACCATCTTTTTATAAGGCATCAATTTTTTGTCCTTTGTTTGATAATCATCATTTATTTTATTAATGATGAGCCAAGAGTCTCCAAAGACTTGAAGTTGTGTAATGTTCCATTCTATAGCCATTTTGATACCTATAAACAAAGCTTCATATTCTGCGGTGTTGTTGGTGCATGGAAAGCTTAATTTGTATGCTTTTGGGACTATATGACCTTGTGGTGTGATGAATAGAATACCTGCTCCTGATCCATGTTGCGTATATGAACCATCAAAGTATAATTGCCATTTTTTTGTGGTGACTGTTAGGATATCAACATTGGGAAACTCAATCTGTAAAGGATGATAATCTTTAAGTGGTGCCTCTGCTAGTTGGTCTACAATGACTTGTCCTTTTATAGCTTTTAGGTCAACATACTCAATATCAAACTCACTTAGAATCATGATCCATTTTGCCAGTCGTCCTGTTAATGTTGCCTTGCTGAGCAAATACTTCAATGGATCAATTTTAGTAATCAACTTGATGGAGTGAGATAGTAGATAGTGTCATAATTTTTGAGAAGCAAAAACAACTACCAAGCATGCTTTTTCTATTGGTGAATAGTTGATCTCGTATCCTACTAGTGTTCTGCTGATGTAGTAGATAGCTCGATCTTTTCCTTCATTATCATGTTGTGCGAGCAAAACTCCTAATGATGCTTCGATGGTCGATACATAAAGTAACCATGGTTTTCCTGGAATCGGTGACATTAGGATGGGTGGTTGCATGAGATATGCCTTGATCTTGTTGAATGCATCCTCATATTGATGGTCCCACTTGAAATGAACATTTTTGTGCAATAGATGAGTAAATGGTTGATATTTATCTGCTAGTTGAGCAACAAATCTTCTGATTGAATGGAGTCTTCCTTGGAGTGATCTGAGTTGACTGATATTCTTGGGAGATTCCATTTCCTTGATTGCTTTAACCTTAGCTGGATCCACTTTGATACCTCTAGCTGAAACAATGTATCCCAATAGCTTGCCTGAAGTGACACCAAAGGTACATTTCTTAGGGTTTAACCATATTGTTCTAACCGATCAAAGATCTTTTCTAGTATCCCTATATGTTCTTCTCCGTTGTATGATTTAGCCAATATGTCATCCACATAATCTTCCATGAATGTAAGCATCATGTCATGAAATATAGTTGTCATAGCTCTTTGATATGTAGCACCTGATGGACATGTGAAAGCTATCTTTTCTTGATCTTCGGGTGCTATTTTGATTTGATTGTATTCGGAGAAACCATCCATTAAAGAAAAAATGGAGTGTCCAGCAGTTAAATCTACAATGATGTCGATGTTAGGAAAAGGAAAGTCATCTTTTGGACATGTGTTATTAAGATCTCTAAAGTCAGTGCATATTCTGATACTTTTATCTAGTTTTGAACAGGAACAATGTTGGATACCCATTGAGGATAAGCTATAGGTTTGATGAATCCAACATCCAATAATTTCTTTAGTTCTTCTTTGACCAGAAGGGCAATATGAGGATGCATCTTCTGTAACTTCTGTTTAACTGGTTTGGCTTCTAGACTAACATTTAAGTGATGCATAATAAGCTCTGGATCTAACCCTGGCATGTCTACATAGGACTAGGCAAAATTGATTTGTTGTCATTTGAAGAATTATATATATTGTTGCATTTCTTGCTCAGATAGAGAAGTTGATGGATGTAGAATCTTTGGTTTCTCTATTGTGCAAATGTTAACTGCCTCTATTGGTTTGATCAAAATGGATGACCTTTCTTGATAGTGCTTAGGTAAAGTGTCAAATCTTCCATCTTTTAGTGCGTCGAGGAGGTTTTCACTATTAGATGTGTTCTTTATTTTTACTTTTTCCCAATCTAATGTTGCCAAGAAATGGTTTTCAGCATTAGACTTGATATTTTTTTCTTTATTTTCCTTTTTGTGACTAGGAGATTTGGCACCCACTTGAATGGAAGATGCGGTGCTGAAATTATTGGTGAAAGTTGTTATAGGTTCGATTGTATTAAGATATATAGATATGGCATGGTCATTCAGGAAGGTATCAATGGTGCTATGTCTTTCATTTTCCCAATCAATAAAGCTCAGGGTGGATTAGAGCTAAGAGGTCTTCAGGTTGGGTTGTTTCAAGGGTATCAAGGGTCATGATAGATGTATCAAAGTTTTCAATATGTATGTCAATGTCTAGAACTGTACTCTCATTAGAATGACCTCGCATAAGAAACTCCTAATCGTCCTCGGTTAATTCTAAGTCAGCCAAATGTGATTGTAATTCAAGTGAACTAGTTCCTGATGTTTTTTCTGCATACATGTGAACTACATCAACTCCTACATCTCCTTCAAAGAAATTTTCTTCAACTGATTCTTTAGAGTGATAGGAATCCCATTCCCTTTCATTAGAATCTGTATCACTTGCAGCCTACAATCTACAGATTTGTTCATATAGTATTTGATTTGTTTCTTCAGCTTTTCTTGTTATATCTTTTCTTCTTTCATATTCAACCTCTTAAGGACTGAGATTGAGTTTTGTCAACTTTTTTATGAGCTCTCCTTGACTTATATTAGCTTCTTTCTTGTTTTGATTGAGATTTAATGTTGCTTGAGAGGTGCTTTTAGTTTATTTCTTTTGTTGATTTGAAGCTTGCTTCTTTTCCCATTTCATGTTTGCTGGTGTTTGTTTCTTAGATGATGTTTCTTCTCTTTCAATAGCCCGTTGTTCTTGTCTGTTTTCATATTCCTCTTGTTGTTGACTAAAAGATGTGTCTTCTGGTAAAGTAACTTGTCCATACCCTAAGCCTGTTTTGTCTATAGTTTGCTAAGTGTAAGGTTGGATAGGTTCTAACATACCTTCTTTTCTTTTTCCTATAGGACCTTCTTCAGTGTATCCCATTTTTCTGAGAATGTTAAATCCTTTTCCATAATTTTCTATAGGTATGCAGACATTGTTGATCTTTTGTTGAAATTCTTCATCCTTGTATAGCCATTGTAGCACATCTTTGTCTTTTGTTTCCTCTGATAAGGTTCCAGCACTAACAAATGCTCCATCAAATATCAGAAGATGTTTTACAATTGGTTGTTGTTTAGAGTTTGATGGTTTTCCAAAGGATTTAGGAGAAAGTGGTAATTGTGATATTGAATATTCTTTGTTCCCTCGATCTCTTAGCTGCATTTGTTTTTCCATACTTGAGAAGATAGAGGCAAATGATTGTTCTTTGGATCGAAGATGATGCCTCCCTATTATGAGGATCAATGATTTCTTGAATTGGTTTAAGATTACTACAATACTGAAATAGATTTGAATCCACTGAGATCGTGATTTCATGCCCATTGTAGGGAAACTTTAGGCACTGATGGTATGTTGATGGAACAACTTGTATGTCATGTATCTAGGGTCTTCCCAAGAGTATGTTGTATGATAAATCTAAATCTAGAACTTGGCATGCTGTGTCTTTCTGCAAAGGTCCCACTCTGATGGGTAATATCACAATTCCTTTAGAGGAACGTTCTTCTTCATCATAGGCTTTAATGGATCTTTTTTCGAGGATCAAATGCATCTTCTGAATAACCTAGAGCATAGACAAGACTCAAAGAGAAAATGTTTAAACCAACTCCTCCATCTATTAGGACACGTTTAACTTGCGTCTTATGAATGATGAATTCGATATGCAAGGGAGCATTATGGGGATGTTGCAGGGACATGTAGTCTTCTTCAGTGAATGATAAGCAGTAAGGGGTTGTGAGGTGTCCCACCATAGTTTGGAATTGATCAATATCAAGATCTTTGGACAATGTTGTATCTACTAATGCTCGTTCAAGAATTTCTTTGTGTGCAGGTGAAAGATTTAAAATTTCTAAGATGGATATTTGTGCGGGTGTTTTCTGTAATTGCTCCACTAGATTGCATTGTTTAGTAGTGGATGATGTGTTTGTCGTAGGACCTAGCAAAACAAATTTGTCTTTGCTTCTTGTGACAGCATGAGCAAGTTCTTGATTTTGCTTTTCTTTAACTACAATCACATTTACCACATTATCATATGTATGAGCATAGTTTACCTTCGCTTTACCCTTTCCATTATTTGTTGTTGATGATTCACCTTTCTCATAGTTTGGAAGCAGAGTTTTAAAAGTTGTAGATGAGATTCATTTGTTGTATGTCCATCCATAGTTATTAATCCATTATCAATCAAATCTTGGATGACATGTTTCAACTGCTGACAATTATCTGTGTGATGTCCCTTGTTTCAATGGAAAACGCAATAATGGTTATCATTCCACCAAGGCAGTTTTATTTGAGGTTTGTAGTTTCTTTCTTCTGGCAAAGTGATCAATTTGTTTGTGAGAAGTGTCTTTAATGCTGACCCAAGGGGTTCACCAATGTTTGTAAATTGCCTTCGAAAGAAATTTTTAATAGTTGCTTTTTGGTGATGGTTGTTTTGCTGAGCCGTTGCTGAGTGAGTGGATAAATTAAAAACCGGTTGCTTTGGTTTCACATTGTTGTTATCCACTATTCCATCATTGATGACATTTCGATTTCTATTCCAAAATTTTGGCTTATCATTGTGATTGTTGTTATTGTTGTTGTTAGGAGGATGAACTCTGTCTTTGTATATTTTCAATTCACCTTTCTTTATCATGGCTTCCTCCATTTTGATGCAAGTATCAATTATTTTTCCAAAACTTTGATTTCCTTGCATTTTTAAATAATAACTCATTTGATCATTTAAGTTGTCGATGAATATGTCCATTTTTTTGTACTCTGGCACTATGTGAGGATATCGCGAAGATAACCGCCTCCATCATTGTAAAAATGTCATGAAAGGTTCTCCACTTTTTTGTTTGGCATTACATAGGTCTAGCATTGTTATTTCATGTTGTATGATGTAAAAGTATTGTTAAACAAACTTATCCAACAACTCTGAGAATGATCTGATTCCAAGTGGAAGTTTGGAGAACCATTCCATAGCTAGTCCAGTTAATCTTTTCGAAAATAATCTCATTAAGTAGGTATCATCATGTGCAAAATCCATACTCATTGTAAAAAATTATCGTATATGATCTTGAGGGTCAATGCTTTAGTCATATTTTTTTGTATCTAGGAGTTTCAATTCCTATAGGAAATGGTATCATGTTTAGATTTCTATCAAATGGATAAGGATAGATTTCTTGAAGTGAGTATCTTCTAACATTTCTTCTCTGTATATCTTGAATTTGTGTTTGCAGTGTTTGTATTTGTTGTGTGAGAGTTGTGATCGAATTATCAACATGATTTGTTCTTGCATAACCATTATTTTGCATTCTAGGAGGATCTGGATCTCTTGTTGTGTCATTTGTAGTCCTTCTTGTATCTTCATTGGATTGAACACTATTCAAAATTTCTACTTCATCTCTTTTGGGTATGTAAGTTTCTTCATTGGTTTTGGTATTACTAGGAATTGATGTGTCATTCATTTTAAGACCAAAAATATCCTCATATTGTTCATTACTAGGAGGAGGATCACTTTTCTTTTGTTTCAATTTGTTCACATCAAATTCTTGGGGGAGTGTAGCACCAGATTTTGCTAACATTAGGAAATATTTTTCTTTTTCTCCCTTCAATAATTTATGCATAAATTTATCGAATTGAGGATCTTTTTTGATGTCTCTGATATTTTGTTCTGTTATTTCTCCTTCAACTTGTATTTCATCTTGATGTTCCATGGGTCTATGCTCTTCAGTTATTTCTAATGTTTTGATTTCCATCTCTGTGATTCTTCCTCTCTAAGCTCTAGATAGAATGGGCATACACGTGTGTTAGATATTTTGCTAGGATTCTATTGTCCAAAATTTGTTTTGATAAGTGATTAAACTGTTTAAAAGTTTTTAAGTTTTTCAATCTTTGGTTTAGGAGTGCAATGATGATGATTTGAAAAAAACCAAGTCCAGTAGGAATGATATATCCTACGACATGGGATAATATTATCCTGACCAAACATTTCAATTTCGTGATAGAGGATGATAGATCCTAATGAGAAACTATGTTTTGGGTGATTAGTTTATCAAATAGGGTGATAATGCACTTTGAGATGTTTAGATCTTAAACTTGTTGAGGGTGAGCACTGGAAAATCTTGAAGTGTTTATGTTCTAAAGTCTGATTTCAATGGATGATAACTTGACCAAGCGAACCAACAAGACAATCTAAGCACAGACTGACAGATAACTGATGCTTATGATCATTGTAAATTTATCAAACAAAAATGACAGATCCAAAATAGGCATGCAAGACATAGCTCTAGTCTACCAAATACAGAGATTCGTACGACAGACTATACAGCCCCAAATGACAAAAGATACAAGACCATATGACAAAATAGGATTTTCATATGAAAAAGAACAGGCTCATACGACAATTCCTATTGAGCCATATGACTAAAGATTAATCTCATATGACAAATGTCCAGTTAGTACAACAAACTTTTCTGAACCATACAACAAGATAAATTCCTCGTACAACAGAGAATAGAACAAAGGGAAATGTGTTTGTTTGGTCAAATTTTGATCAATGAAGTTTGATGTTTTGCTTATGTTTTCCAGTTTTAGATATTTGATTTTTTGATTTAGGGATGAATACACAGAAAACACGCAATATGATAAGTGAACTCAAGCATGCTAAACCCTAAGGAAGTTGGTTGATAGAGAAAACCTTTGCTTGCAAACATAGGTACACACCCAATAGCTAATCAAAATATGGCCGCTGAGTCTCATGCAATGGATTCTCAACGTCGTATTATCCGACTCCAGACACTAATGGAGGCATGATATGGCAAGTGTCTTGGGAGAGTTACTACCTCTCTTGCACAAAGATTATCACCCTTTTGGAGGTGAATTGGGTAGCTTCTAATTTAACCGGAACTAGTAAGGGATCCGTTCAATGCGTCAGGGTATAATACTCAATTAAGAGGTCTCCCAGCCTTGAAAACCAAGGTTTTCTATACCCGAAGGTACAAAGGAGAGCTATTCCCGAGTACTACCATTGAATTGATTTTCATCAAATCACATTTATTTTATAGTGGGTTGGATTACTTGGTGTTAGCCATTCCCACTTAGGTTGTTCCCCTCTCACCGGCCTTAATGGCTAAGAGTTATTATCTCCTCGGGAGGGCAGGCCCACTAAAGAAATGTACTAATGAAAGCAAAGGATGAGTCTAGCTTTTTGATCACCTAAGAAAGGTGAGAGAATACTCACCTATCATCAAAACACGTAAAACATGATTGTTCATTTCCATTAGCAAAATCAAGTGTGCCTAGAAATATTTAAGAAAATACACAAAGTTTTGTTGAATTCTTTTAGGCAACTTGCCAAATAGATGCATTAGTAGTCATGATGTGTTTTTATGCAATGAGTCTTTGACAAGTGTAATCTTCGACAATTGTCCTACAAAAACCAGTTAGGCTGCATTAGTATATCACAAATAGACCAGGGTTAGCATTAGTATATATCGAATAAAAGCATGAAAACCCTAAAATGCAGTCTATTTTAAAACCATAGAAGCAGAAAGTCATACAACATGATTTACCAGCTCGTACGAAAGAACTTAGATCTCATGAGAATGAAGAAACATGCTCATACAACATAGAAATGAGCTAATACGAGTAAGAAATGATTTTCATCCCAACTCACAAATTAGTTCATACAAGCCAGCAAAGGAGCTCGTACAAGTTTATGAACCAGACCCGAGTAGAGATAAATGTTGATGAAGCTTAAGAGGCCAAAAATGATAATTTTGGCCCCATGGTGGGTGCCAAAATGTCATGTCTATGAAGTGTGAACTTGCAACTACAACACAAAACACTCAATAGATCATTACAAGCACAGTTAAAAAATTTAAAACAAATAAAGATAAAACCATGGCTAATAGATCTATCACCTCCTAATAAATGCGAGTGTAGATTTTCTCTCAGATCTGGATAAGAAAATTCCAGTGACTTGACTACACCTAGATGGAGGATTTAAGATGATAATGATGCATTTAAGCTAGAAAAGAGAATGATTAAGCTACATGATTCAACAATTATGTTAGAAAATAAGCTAGATCTAAGAATGTAATTGCCTATAATAACAATGCTCAAATGATATGCTAAGAGATATTATGCCTATAGTAACAATGCTTGAAATGAAAATGAGATGGGATGATTATTGCTCCAAAATAGGGTCTATTTATAGGATTTCCAAGGCCAGGGGTGAGGTGGCAGGAATCAACGATCAAGATTGAGTTTGAAGATATCAATGGTAAAATTGGAGGAGGTTGGAAAAGAGGTTGGATGAAAGGGATCATTTGCCATCTCTATGGTGACAAGTGTCAAGAAGCTTCCAAGAGAGGTTGGATGAAAGGGAACATTTATCATCTCTATGGTGACAAGTGTCAAGAGGCTTCCAAGAGAGGGGACATGTGGCCCAAGAATGCCATGTGTCTCAAGGGGAGAGTATCCACACCATAGGAGGTTAGGATAAGGAGGCATGTGGGTAATTTGAATTTAAAAATTCAAATAATAGGAAAAGACTAATTAATTCTCAACAACTCATAAATTGATTTGTTTTATTTAATTAGAAGATTAGAAGAAATGATTTTAAATGGGGAGGGATTAATTAATTTAAATTAATTAATCAAAGGGGACTATTCAAATGAACCTATTAAATAAATCCTTAGATTTATTAATAAGTAGATGAAAAGAGAGAATTTAATCAAATTCCTGATGGATTCAATTAAATTGGGGGGGGGATTAATTAAATAATTTCTTATTCAATTAATTATCTTCAGACCAATTTTAGGTGTATACAGAAAGGATATTACATATAATGGGGGCCTGCACATGCAAGAAGGCACACACCGCCTAGAGCATACTGCTCATCACTAAAGAGTCTCATTGACTACAAGTTTCTGCTAAAGTAAAACGATAAAAATGAACTCAAAAATGCATCTGCTATGCCAAATAGAGTTCCGGCTTTAGCTCTACTCTTTACCAGTTTATAAATCCTGGACACTACTACCGGTATCTCTTCTCCTCCAAGAATGCTTTCCAAGATATCTATAGATCATTTTATGATATAACATTCATATATAAATGATTTACTTACATATACTTCACATTATATAGTTCTGCTATATTCTCCTATGTCGTATCCTATATCATATCTTATGTCATATCCAAAATGACCTAGCAGATTGACCTTTATGCCCATTACAAACAATATGCCTTATGTCAGCTTACAATGTATTAAAAAAGTTATTCAATGTCGGCCTCGACAATAATTACAAAATGATTTACAAAATAAATCTCCCTTGATGTCAGCTTCCTTCAAGTACTGATGTTGGTGCCCGTGTAGCCCTGAATGCTCCAAAGATGGTGTCTATCGGTATATGCCTCCTAATGCTGGTATATGAATGCCATCTAATCTTGTTGCCATCAATGACAACAAAATGAATCAGATGAGTCTCAATTGCCAACATATTCAGGCATAGGAGATGCTATCTTTGCAGTTATTTCCTTCTTCTGAAATGTAGTCTGGATTTCTATATAGTCAGTGAGACTCCTTTTGTGATGAGCAGTGTGCTCTAGGCTATTGCCTTTCCTGCAAGTGCAGGCCCCTCAATTGAAATTCGCATACTTACTATATAAGTATTATCTAACTATGGGTAGGCTTCCCACTGTGGTTTTTCCCTTTACCGGGTTTTCCATGTATAAATCTTGGCATCATGTGGATGGTTTTTATTCTCTGATTGTTGTTTATGCTTAATTGGTTTATCTGTTATTCTAGTATTTGGTTTAAGCATCCTAATATTAATGTTTTGGGTTCCAGTAATCTAAGACAACTGATTCACCCCCTCCTCTTAGTTGTCTTCCAGTTATTTGAACTGTCTAAAAAATCACACGTCCATCCTACATGATAACTTCTCCAAGGCCCTCCAAAGATGCATCTGTGCAAACCACAAAATCACCCAAGGGATCTGAAACTGCTAAGATAGGTGCACTAGTCAACCACTCCTTCAGAATCTTAAAAGTTGTCTCACAACACTCTGACAAAATAAACTTCTTCCCTTTCCTCTAAAGAGAAGTAATAGGATATGCAATCTTGGAGAAATCTTGAACAAACCATTGATAATAGCCTCCAAGACGCATAAAGCTACATACCTCACCCACATTAGTGGGTGTTGGCCAATCCACAATCACCAAAATCTTAGAGGGATCTACTGCAATACCCTCTCCTAAAATGGCATGGCCAAGGTATTTCACCTCAGTCTGAAGAACTCACACTTCACCACATTGGCATACAACCAATTCTCATGAAGACATTGTAAAACTATCTGCATATGCTCCTCCTCTATGCTCGAATAAATTAAAATATCATCTAAAAACATGAGAATAAATCTATCCAAATAGGTCCTGAACACTCCATTCATCAAGCTCATGAAAACCAATGGAGCATTTGTCAACCCAAAAGGCACCACTGTGAACTCATAATGGCCATACCACATACGAAATGTTGTGCGATGAATATCTGCCTCATGTATCCACAACTGATGATACCCAGATTTGAGGTCTATCTTGGAGAAGACCTTCACATCCTTAATCTGATCAAACAAATCATAAATCCTTGACAAAGGATAATGGTTCTTCACCATCACCTTTTTCAACTATCTATAGTCGACACACAACCGAAGAGACCCATCCTTCTTCTTCACAAACACCACCGGCGCACCCCAAGGTGAAACACTAGGCCAAATGAATCCCTTTGCCAATAACTCCTCGAGCTACAATCTCAACTCACTCAAATCTTAAGTGGTCATCCGATAAGGAGCCTTGGATATAGGCCTTGCTCCTTAAATCAAATCAATTCTGAAATCAATGTCGCGCTTAGGCAGCATACCTAGAATCTCACTCGGAAACACATCTGCAAACTCCTGCAAAATAAGATGATGAGAAAAGACATCATCTATACTCTCACTCTCATCCAATTCATCTACTCTAACTACAAAGAGTTGACAACCCTTGTGCACACAACATTCATCTACATCGCAGAAATCATGCGAAGAGAGATAGGTCATTGAATGCCTACTATATCCACACTCTTCCTGCTATCATCTAGACACTGCACTCTCTTACCCCAACAATCAATCCTAGCCTGATGGGATTCAAGGCAATACATACCTAACACCACTCCATATGATCCCAAAGATATCACATGAAGATCCAATGTGGTAGAGAGAACACCTAACTCTAAAACATAACCATGCACAAGAGAATCCACAACCACCTTAGATCCTGTGGCTAACTCAACCTGCCACCTATTAGCCTTTTTTTCCACAACAAGCCTGCATCTCGTTACTAGAGAAGAGGAATTAAAAGAATTAGTAGCAAAAAAATCAAACAATATTGAGAAAGAGATACCACCTATCTCACCTATAGTCTCAACAACGGTGCTCTGATGCTTAGCTTGATGATTATCAACTACCGCAAACACATGATGGGATCTACTTGCATCACTAATTATAGGCTCTGAAGCTATGGGTTTCTATCCAGAAATCTATGTGGGCCTCTAAGGACACTAAGATGCACAGTGACCCAACTGGCCACAAGTGAAACAACTCCCTCTAGTGAAACCTCATGCAATTGGTGGGGCACTAGACTACTGTACACTGCCTCTACTAGACTGCTGAACACTTTGAGTTAGCTAGGAGGAAACTAGTCACCTATCATGTTGTTTACCATGATCTTGGTCCTGCTAATATCTATCACCTTGAGAGACACTCTAACTCTAAACAAACTTCTTCCATGATCATTGCCTACCCTCAAAAACTGAAGGATAGCTCCTAGCAAAACTTGCACCCTATGTTTGAGTACCTCTCGCATCTTCTCCTACAACTAGAGTACTAACAAACCTCCCAATTTTTGATCCTCCTGCTAACAACTTCTCCTCAACTAGTCGTGCCTTCTCCACCACTATCTCCATAATCTTAGGTTCAAAAACTTGAACATCACTACTAATGCAGTCATTAAGACCTCTTATAAACTGTTGCACAAGCACCGCATCATCATCTTCAATCCCAGAGTAATTTCTAAGCTCAAAGAATTTATTCTCATACTATTCAACTGTCATACCTTGCTACCTCAAATCATGGAACTCATCATCCCTATGCTATCTCCAAAGATCTGATAGAAAACGAGCACAAAAACACTCAAGAATTAACTCCCATGAAACTGTCGCAATATCCAAATGGAGCTTTTGCTCCTCTATATGCTACCAAGTGGTAGTAAAATCTTGAAGATGCATAATCACAAACCTGGCCTTGGTGTTACTGCCATACGGGTGCATGGAAAAAAACCTACCCAATTCAAGCAACCAAGTCTTTGCCTCCAATCCATTGCCATAACCATCAAAAGTAGGGGGACGATCTCTAAGGAGATCTCTCATATGACTAGTGGCGACTGCATTCTGATCCACTACAACGTCCACACTCCTATGAGGTGAACATGAATGCTCCCTCTCATGCTCCTAATACTCATCTCTATCCTCATGACCAGAATGATGAGACTCCTCCTAATGATTCCACTACTGCACTGGACCTAAACGATCAAGAAGATTCTGAAGTGTTGTAACTAGTTATGGAATCACATCACCACCTCCCTGAACCTAATGCTGCTCCTCCTTGTGGTGTGACTCTTTAGAAAACTCAGGACAAGGATCCCAAAAAGTACCCATGCGACCACCACAACCATGACCATGCTCTCTACCTCTAGTAGGCATCTTGTCTATCCAAGATGCAAAAGAGTCTATGAGCTAAAATATAGGGCAAATAAACAAAAGAATAACAAGTAGGGATACACTGCTGGGCTACCCCATGCTAACATGTACTAACTCACATAATAAGCTCATTTGAAACCAGAGTACCCAGTGTATTGACATGGGCTCTGATACCAGATGTAATGCCTGCCAAAATAAACTAAAAACTATTAACAATTTTTTTTTAAAACTTCCATTACATTATTCAAACATTAACATACATCAATACAACATTATTCAATAACAACAACACATGTATCATCAAATAGAAAAATTGTAAACCCATTCTACACAAGATGAATAAATCTTCTAACAGAATCATATTTCAAATATACTCTTGCAACACAATTATTCCCTAGGGTATCTTAACGTCACTACCTAGCAACATTCTACCATAACATCCATTAATCAAGAATATAAAATTATTAACTACTCAAGTGAAGCTTCAATGCAACTACTTTATTCTTTCCATCAATCATTCTAAGGCATGACATAACTCAATTTTCAAAGCATGAATATATATATACAACACAAAATCACATGTTTACTCCATTTCACAATCACATAGATTCCATAAGCACTTTTCACATATTCATCATTCTATACATTAAAGAGACATTGAAGCATTCTTCCTAATCTCTACAACACATCCTTCTACATTTATATATAGAAACCTATCACCAAGAATGCATAATCTCTTACATAATCAAATCATCATTATTATCTTATACAAAGTCCCAAACACATAATATTACACAAATCATTTAACCTTAGTATCCATGATCACCTGGTTACTCAAGTATAGATCAATGCTATCAATTTCATCTATCTATCATTCATTTAATAACATAATACTATCCATCTCATGAATGTAATACATATAGAGTAAAAATAAACCAATCTATTTACATGATTACTTTTAAACTCATAACAAGCACCTTTTTACATCATGAAATAACCATAGATCAATACTTATTCTAACAACAAGTCCTATTAAAAATTATTTCTCAAATACATGATAGTACAATATAAGAATACATCATTTATTTTACATACATATTTCATTATGATATAATGTCTTCTTTTCACGAGCCATAGGAATCCATTAGCGCAACCTCATGAAGAATCCAATCCACACACACAACACCAAGGAGAGCATCCCAATGGAAGAAGGCAATCAACCACCCGACCATGTGGAACCAATGAAGGAACCACCCCCCATGATAGGAGATGATAAAGGTTCCAACTCACACTAGAGACCTAAGGTGACACCTATCAACAAAAGGATACATCATGACTTCATAAGACCCAAACAAAAGGATACAATACCAAAGTATAACAAGTGCTAAATCAATGCAATCATCCGACAAAGGTAAATCAATAAAACAAGGCATATGGAAAATGGATACATGTGGGGTAGAGTGTTATCACATGCTAACCTCATGTGGCATCCGACTCCACCTTAGACTAACTCAAAGGAGATTGGGTATACCGCTCCAACGGTCTTCCCAACCTAGGATCCCAAAAACATCTCCCTGGGTCCGTCCAACTGGGGCATTCAATATCATATTATTTATATTGATTAGATGTATTCCTAATACCCAACCCTATAATCAATTATTATTATGTTAACACTTGCAATTATACCATCAACTCTTCATGTGGTATCCTAGGTTTAGACCCCCTTTCCAAAGGTCTAGTACTCTCAACCTAGAACCTGTTAGGATTCCCAATGATACTGAGAGGGGGGGGTGAATCAGTATCTAACTGGTTTGTGAATTTACTTGAATTAAAACATGTAAAGCATATCAATACTGTGTACCGGTAAACCAAAAATAATGCAATAAACAAGAATAATAACAACCACATGAAAAGCACACCATAAGACAGTAGTTTAATGAGGAAACCCGGTGTGGGAAAAACCTCGGTGGGATTTGTGACCCATAATATTCACTTACTGGCCAATAAGGGAATATTATTGTTTTACAAGAGGGGCCTACACATGAAGGAAGGCCAAGTGCGTAGAGCTCACTGCTCAATTACAAAGGAAGTCACACTGACTTACAAAAATGGATTATACAAATCCAATGTCTTGTACTACTTCAAATTAGCATCTGCTATGCCAGATCCAGTACCGGTTTTAGCTCTGCTTCATACATAAACCCTTAACCTATATTTCACATATTAGGTCTGCATAATTTCATCTATCTCCTTATTACTAAATATTATACAATGATCTCATACATATATGAGTCATATTATAACTCTCCATGTTAGCTTACAATGATTTTAAAATTAATTACAAAATATATTATCAACAAAATTCCTGTCGGCTAGAGTGCCGGTATCCATCCTTTCACTATCGATGTTCTGTGTGCCAGTGTAGAGTTTGTCATTGCCAGTGCTCGTATATTTGTCTTGCTAGTATCATATGATTACAAGGTTGCCTGTTGGCATATGGACACTCCAATGAGACATTGTGTGTGATTGAAGGTTTTGTCATTGATGGCAACCTTGCAATCCTATGGCACCAGCAAGACATTATATCTGCAAAAGCATTACACAAGCAACCTTGAAATCCTATGGCATCGGCAAGACATTATACCGGCAAAGCATTATTCAAACAAGATAGTGCACCGACTTCAGCAAGATCAATCTACACCGGCACCGGCACAGAAGATGTACACCGACACAAAAGGAAATATGTATACCAGCACTGAGGTCGACAGGATTTTTGATATGTAATATTTTGTTTATTATTGTAAGCTGACTTGGCAAATTGTAAAATGACTCTTGTATATAAAAGAGATCATTGTAGTCATTTATAGGATATGGATAGGAAGCATAAATAAATTATAAGGCAGACCTAATGTGTGAATTGTAGGTCAAGGGTATATGTAAAGAATAGAGCAAGAATCGGTACTGAATCTAGCATTGAAGATGCTATTGTAAAGTAGTACAGAATATTGGATTTGTGTAAATCCTCATTGTAAGTCAGTGTGACTTCTTATTGAGCAGTGTGCTCTAGGCAGTTGGCCTTCCTATATGTGTAGGCCCCCATTGTAAGTAATATTCTCTTATTGGCCAGTAAGTGAATATTGTGGGTCACAAATCCCACCGAGGTTTTTCCCACACCGGGTTTCCTCGTTAAACATCTTGTGTTATGGTGTTCTTTTCATGTGGATGTTTTTGATTCTATTATTTACATTAATTCTTACATACCAGTATACTGTTACTTTATGTTTTGCATATTTAGTTTCAAGAAAATTACATTATCGGTCAGATACTGATTCACCCCCCCCTCTCAGTATCTGTGGGAACCCTAACAATTGGTATCAGAGCCTAGTCCTCTATTTTTAGAAGCCTAATAGCTTGAGGAAGATCTTGACATCAGTAAAGATGGAAAATTTGATGAAGCAACTTGAAGGAGCTCTTACTGACTATGATGCAAAGAAGTTGAAAAATATCAAATTAGAAGATGATTTAAAAGCAGCTCAGGACATTATTCAGGCACTTCAAGAAAATCTTACTGTTACAAGAAATAAGAGAAGAGAACTTTGTGAAAAATTGCAAAATGAGAATGATGAAAAGAAATCACTAAATGATATGATAAGCAAATTGAAACAAGAGATCATGACAACAAAAAATGAAATGCAGGATATGACTATGAGATTTTGCAAAGAGATTAAGGACAGAAAGAAGAATGAAGAAGAATTGACCAGAAGACTAAGTGATGCAGCAAATGAGAACACAAGACTTAGCTATGAAAATGACATGTTGAAAACAGATCTGATGCATACTCAGAATGACTCAAATGAACTAATGAGACAAAAAGAAATCTTGGAAAGGGAATTGGAAACTGCAAATCAACACAAAGAAAAAATCAAGAAAAGCTCAGAAGAACTTGGTACCTTATTGAAGAATCAAAAACCCAAAGGTGACACTTCTGGAATTAGATTTGAAGTTGGAGAAAGCTTCGGTACTGCAAATACCCAGGATCACAACAAACTGGTAAGACCTTCTAATACTTACAAATTCAATGGAAAATGCTTTAACTGTAATAAATATGGTCATAGGGAAAATGAATGTAGATCTAGGAATTATCAAAACATCAATCCTCCCACCGGTCAATGCTCCAAATGCAACAAAATTGGTCAAAACTCTGAAAATTGCAGAATGAATGTAAGATGTTATGTTTGTGGAAGATTTGGTCATTTATCAAATAAATGTAGAACATAAACCAGCATAGGTTATGGGAAAGCTATTCAGAAAAATAATGTAACTTGTTATGCATGTAACAAGATTGGTCATATTGCTAAATTTTGTAGAAGTAAAGGTACACTGATAGACAACAAAAGTACTAATTTGAAAGGTAAAGAAAAGGTTGAAGAGGTTAAGCAATAATTCTCAAAACAATGGATTAGAAAAGGTGATCTAAATATTGGGGATACTCCTCCACTGGTAGAACCAACAAATGCTCCACCAGCAGGACAACATGATACTCCACTGGTAGGACAGAGCAATGCTCCATCGACAGGATGTTCTTCATCAAATTGAAGAAAATTATCTTGAGGGTTTGGCAATCTAAAGACACATGTGCTATTATTCCCTCAGTTAGAGAAAAGAAGTTGAAAACCATTCATTACCGGCAAGCAATTAATGTGGTAGGTAGCAAGAAAGACTTTATAAAATAAGGTTTTGGCTCCATTTCATTTCACCGTGAATTCAAACTTTCAGAGAGCATGAAAATTTCTGAGCTAAGGCATTTTCATGCAAAGAGGCAAAGCACTTCAGCAATCAATCCATTCAAAGGTAGAAAAAGGTATTTATCATCATGTCATCCTCCTCTGCACCTAAATTCATAGAAAACCCTATAGTAGTTGAAGTTATAAAATGACCTAGGCCCATGTTTCAGCTAGTTCCCAAGGTAGTTAAGAAAGATGACAACACAGGTGCTTTTTTAAAAATTCCAAAAGGTGTTGTTTATGCAGAAGACCCTAGAATGTATATTCATTGCAACATAGAGGAATTAGGTGATGAAGAATAAAAAAAATGTATAAGTCTATTATATGTGACAACTCCGGGAATGTGAAACCTGAACATAAAATTGTTGAAACCCTAGGATTCACTGAAATCCAATGTATTCCTGAATTTCCCAAGGAAGTGGTTAGGATAGTTTTAAGCAGGGTACATGGTTCATTCTTTTGGCTTGACTTAGTGCATAAAATTACAAAGGAAGCTGTGAAAGTAGTAACAAGGTTACCCTCCACCAGTAGCAGACCTGACAAAACCAAGAAGGTTTCCAATGACTTAGTAACAAACTTAACTGGTGCAATATCCAACAAGAGATCATTGAGGGTTAATGATGTGACCAATACAAATGTTAGATTTGTTAGCATGATTATAGGTTACAAAGCAACTCATGCTAATAGGCTTAACTTAGTTTCCAATTTATGCATAAAGAGTGCTTATGACATGGTTAAGGACAATGTAAAAATTGATATTTGTGAATGGTTAAAGGATGAGTTAATTGACAACTTAGCCAAAATCAAGAAGGATAAGAAAGGAACCTTTAGATTTGGAAATTTACTTGTATGCTTAATGCTACACATAACCAAACAGGCTCCCGGTATAGGCAACAAGGACTTTGGATTAGACCTACTGGTAGGAAAACAATTGTCTAACTTATTCAACAACATGGGTGAAAATAGAGAAAAGAATATCAATGAGTATTTTCAAGCACTAAAGGTCAGAATGAATAAAAGAATCAGACTATCACAAGAAATTATCAACAAATATATGTTTTGTAATAAAAAAGGATGAGATCTGGATGGAAGTAGTCATCCCAAGGACTGTCTGGGTAACAGAGATGGGGTATGAAACAGATGACCACATAGTGGAAACTTATGCCAAAGCACTTCTGGAAGCCCCCAATGAACCAAAGGAAGAAGTATTTGGTAGTGCTAAGACCATTGAAAGTCAAATTTAATCTAAAAAGAGAGTGAAAAAGGTTGAGGCATTTGTGAGAAAAGGAACCAGACAAGCAAAAGCCATAAAGGAAGATGTATTAAAGAAAACCGACATAACAAAAGATGAGTTGGCAGCCCAACAACCTGAAACTCATCTATCACCTATAGATACTTCCTCAGAAGGAGATATGCCAGCAACTTTCAAAAGAGTTGTTAGGAAAAGAGACCCCTCACTGGTAACCACTCCTTCACCTAGAAGGACAAGATAGAAGCAACAAGCCATGAGATCTCCAGTCAAGAAAGCCATACCTAAGAAGAAGTTGGCCCCCAAAAAGAAGAAGAAGACAAACACTGACTTGGCCCCTCTTGACATATTATTGAATGAGATCACAGAGGAAGGAAAATTCAAAAACATAGGGAAAATATATGACACCCTATCAGATGATGAGAAAGGACAAGTTGAAGAGAGTGTCATATTACACATGGACATGTATAAAAAGTTTCTATTGCAAGTCCTAAATGAAATTCCTGATGAACTATATAAAAGACTTGAGGCTAGAAGGCAAGGAATAATTGAATTGGATGATAAAATTAAAATAGAAAAACTACTTGCAGTATACCTGGTTAACTCACCTAAGGAAATTGATGATCTGATAGCTCAGGCCAACTAGAAAGTTTTTTCCACTGCACACTGGTAAATTTCACTAATGGCAGGTAGAGTTACAGAAGTTTCAGAGGAAATAGAAAATGGTTGGGATACATTCTTGGTTGAAAAAGAAAAACAAGAAGAAAATAGGAATCCCAAGCCCATTCTAGTATATCAGAAGGACAAGGATAAAGGGAAAGGTAAAGTTGGTGGACCACCAAGTATCAAGATTAGAGACAACTTACCCCCACCTCCTTTAAATACTCCATCGGTAAAAACAGCAACTGTAGAAGATCAACCGACAACTAAGAGTATGGACACAGAGGATAATAATCCTAATCCTAAAGTCCTATATACTGTGAATGCTGATACTCAGAAAATCAAATAGTGGTAGATAAGGATACAACAGATAAATCAAGAAACAAAGAGCAACCGACAACAAGAAACAAAGAGCAACCAGTAGTAGATTCAGAGAAAAAGATGGAATCTAGAACACAAACAGAGAAACCAACAGAGCTAAAGGCTCTAGAACAGATGCCATCGGTAAGAAATGATGCAAGAAAACCAGTGCTTAAAGAGATGGAGACACAAACAGACCTACCAGAGGTCAATACTAGCATGGTCACTTCCACCGGCACTCAGTTTGTTGGGTCACCATCAAATGTAATAGAGGTATTGCTTGAATCTATCAAGAAAATAACTGATTATAGCTCACAAGCCTATAAAGTGATAGATGATTCAATTCCAATTTTGAAATCAATAGCTCCCAATTGTAATATAGCCAACAAAGATTCTTTAGGCCAGTTGGATACACTTTGTAAATGTATTTCTGGAAATTTTGAGCAAACAAAGGTAGAATCTATAAAGAAAAGTGTAGAAAAAGAGAAACATAAATTCTTTGAGGAAGGAATAAAGAAGTGTAATAGGGAATTTGACACACTTCTACCAGAACTGTCCAATTTATTGAAAGAGCACAAAACTCTGTACAAAGACACTTGTAAGATAAACTTTTTGACCATAGATGTAGACAAAAATATGAGCAAGGTATAGGAAGAGATCAATAAACTTGCAGATAATTTTGTTAACTCACCTGATACATTATTAGCTTTTGAGGAAAAGATAACAAATTTTGAGGAAGAATTGCTCAAATTAGAAAGAGAGAAAGAGAAAATAATAAACAAGGCAAAATTCTTGAGATCTAAACTAAGTCCAAGATTGGACTATTTAGCATCTTTGTAGAAGGAAATCTCAGTGGCACTAACATAGGGAAACAAAACACTGGCAAAGCACTTGCAGCATCTCACCGGTACAGTATACAGAACTGAGACAACAATAAAAGATAGCAAGAAGTTTATGGATGGTATAAACTTAATTTTGGGAGATATTCTTCAGATAATAACTACCCAACTACAAGGTTGAGGTTATGAATTGGTACAACTACAAAATCTACTAACCTTTGTCATTGATGCCAAAGGGGGAGTAGTAGATGAGAAAATTTAAAACGCAGGGATCACATGCTTATGGGGAGCTCTCACATTTTTGGATATCCTTTTGAAATTTCTCATGAGTGTTGCCATCAATGCCAAAGGGGGAGATTGTTGGCATATGGACACTCCAATGAGACATTGTGTGTGATTGAAGGTTTTGTCATTGATGGAAACCTTGCAATCCTATGGCACTGATAAGACATTATACTGCCAAAAGCATTACATAGGCAACCTTGCAATCCTATGGCACCGACAAGACATTATACTGACAAAAGCATTACACAGGCAACCTTGCAATCCTATGGCACCAGCAAGACATTATATTGGCAAAGCATTATTCAAACAAGATAGTGCACCGACTTCAGCAAGATCAATCTACACCGGCACTGGCACAGAAGATGTACACCGGCACAGAAGGAAATATGTATACTGGCACTGAGGCCGATAGGATTTTTGATATGTAATATTTTGTTTATTATTGTAAGCCGACTTGGCAAATTGTAAAATGACTCTTGTATATAAAAGAGATCATTGTAGTCATTTGTAGGATACAGATAGGAAGCATAAATAAATTATAAGGCAGACCTAATGTGCGAATTGTAGGTCAAGGGTATATGTAAAGAACAGAGCAAGAACCAGTACTGAATCTAGCATTGAAGATGCTATTGTAAAGTAGTACAGAATATTGGATTTGTGTAAATCCTCATTGTAAGTCAGTGTGACTTCTTATTGAGCAGTGTGCTCTAGGCAGTTGGCCTTCCTGCATGTGCAGGCCCCCATTGTAAGTAATATTCTCTTATTGGCCAGTAAGTGAATATTGTGGGTCACAAATCCCACCGAGGTTTTTCCCACACTGGGTTTCCTCATTAAACATCTTGTGTTATGGTGTTCTTTTCATGTGGATGTTTTTGATTCTGTTATTTACATTAATTCTTGCATACTGGTATACTGTTACTTTATGTTTTGCATATTTAGTTTCAAGAAAATTACATTACCAGTCAGATACTGATTCACCCCCCCCCTCTCAGTATCTGTGGGAACCCTAACATTTCCATCAATGACAAAACCTTCAATCACCTACAATTTCTCACTGGAGTGTGCATTTGCCAACAGAACCAACACATGCAAGAGCCCACTCCCCCATCCATGAACCAAGGCCATAGGGTAAAGATACAAATAAAATGAACAAATAACACCATCATGAATTCTCAAGAAGGTACAATAGCCACAACAATAACTAAATACAAACTAAGCAACAAGGACTCAAGGGTCAACTCAAGGAAGGAGACCTTCACAAATGCAACATCAAAATAAGACAATCATGGATGAAAATAATAAAAGAGGTACAAATAACATCAAATCCTCAATAGTGAGGCATAAAAAATCCCTTTGGAGTCATAAAATCAATCCTTCAACAACGAGGCATTCTCCCTCTCGCTGGAGCATCAAATCGCATATGAATCACCTCGTTGGTAAGGTATGAACCTTCTTACTAGAGAACATGAAACAACATAAGGGATAAAAAAACATCATAATCAACTATGAAAAAGTCAATACATACTACACAAGCCTCTAGAGTACTCACACAGACAAAACGTGCACTCAAACAAGCTAAAAACTAACTTCTGAAGACCCCCGAGACAACTCAAGTTTCTTGAAACTTAGGGTAGCATTACTGGTAGGTATGGTAACATTTATGGCATGTATGGCAGCATTTTTGTTCAGTATGATGGTGTTTTTGGTGTCTGGGGTGGTGTTCTTGGTCAATATGGTTGAATCTACAAATCAAGACCTCAGCTCTCCTAGTCAGTTTGAAAAAGCATATGGTACAAATAGTGGAATTCTTGGCATGTATGGCAGTGTTCCTAGTATGTAGGGTGGCATTTTTGGTAGTTTGCATGGTGTTTCTGGTAAAAGTGCAGAGATCAGTTCATTACAAAGGCATATGGCTTAGGAAGGATCTCAGGAAGACTTAGGGGTTTAAAAAAACTCTCATACCAAACACATGAGGTCTAAAACATCAAAATATCATCATAGGCCATCAACATATTCATCTCATGCTTCCTGGTAAAATGATGCAGAAGAAAATCTCTCACCCACTAATCAAAAATTGAGAAATGGGAGCCAAAACCACATAGGAGAGATAGACGAAGGTAACCAACAACAAGAAGGAAATCAAACAAGATAGACAAGGTCTAAAAACATGTAAGACAAGTGAAAGGAAAGATCAACACTTCCATAGAACACTCATAGTGAAAACACAATAATTCACAAGGAACTTAGAAAGCCAAATCTGCACTTCCCCCATTTCAAACTTGCACAACAACTAAAATTCACTAATGAAAATCATTTCCACAATCAAATCAAACTCCAAGAGAAAATCAAATTCAAGAATTGCAGACATGGAGAAGACAAACTTTTCTGGAAAGAAAATGCAGAAGTAAGAGCCACCAACCTGAAATTCACAAAACCAAAATTGAAGAAGAAATCTGAAAATGTCGAGCCTTCCAAAATCCAAATCACAATCCAAATTCCAAATCCAATTCGAAAATCCTTATGCAAAGATATGCCAGATAATTAACCCTTGCACAGACCAGCAAGCCAAAAGAAATAGAAAAATTAAATTTAAGACTATCATTTTCTCGACCAATAGAAAAATTCCAAAAACCATATATCATACGTACCTTACAAAATTTGTAAAAGGTATAATATAGATATATATTTCTTACCTACCCAATCATGCTGACCAATCAAATATAAAGGTAGGTAGAAATAAATCAAATTCAATTACTTAGTACAGATATGACAACTAATTGGGAAATACAAATATTTCCTCAAAATTAGACGGTAGGTAAAAATAATATTATTTACCCATACTTTATTAAATAATTCCCACATAATGATTTATAATTAATTATCATTATTAATATCAACACCAATAAATAAAATAAAGTACAATAAATAGAACTCAAATAAATAATTAAATTAAAAGACAATAAATAAATAAAAGTCATCTCAACAATAAATTAAATAAATTAAATATTTAAACAATAAATAAAGCTCAATTAAATATCAATAAATTAAATTAAATTAATTAATTACTAAATTAAATTCTTAATTAAAATAAATAATCCAATCATGAAATAAAGCCAATAATCAAGCCATGACTAAAAAAAATAAGAAGCCCTAGAGATTTGACCTCATGACCTATGAAACAAGATATAAGAGACTTAACCAATACACCACATCTCTTAGTTAACCCTAAAGGAAGATCAAACAAGAAGAACATCAAGATGAGATAATGAGGTATACATCTTAGACCAAGAGTTTGTGAGGGAAACTATGCCATCTCTGACAACTTGCCATTGGGATAAAGACACGCTCAGACCTATGGGGCTAGGTAGAGTCGATGTCTGGTACCTACAAACCTGCATCAAAAGCCAACACGACATATACAATGCATATACCTTATAATAAATGGACAAGTGATAGAGAATCATGATGACATATCTCACTCACAATGAGTGATATGGCATCCTCTCTACTCGTGAAGACAATTATGCAATATAATATCAAAACAACAAATATAATCATCACCATAAAGTAGGATTAGTTTCATCATCAAACTCATAATCCACATAAATAATAACCATATGTAAATCCACGAGTCATAAATCCATCCATCTAGGAGATACCAAATCAACATCCATAAGAATCTAATATCATATAATATGTCTCGCATCATCAATCATAAAAGTATCCAATCATAAAGAGTCATCACAAATACCTTGAGTCCACATAAGGTTCTAGTATCATAGATACCATCTCAAAATAGCATAAGAGTCATAAACATCCATCCAAATAACCATCATAAGTCTAAATAAATCTATCTGTATGCAAATCAAAATGAAAGTCCAGGAGGGACACTACAACTTGTACTTCATTTTCTTTCCCAAGGATTTGCTTGGAGAGGGCTCAGACATTTGCCAAAGGACTGCACTTCAACACCAAAAATCACTATTCATAGAGTTAGCATCATCAGAATCACGCCTTCATTGATCAAAATCAGAACCAGAAGGAAAAAATGTCTTAGGAATAAAAAATAGTGAAAATCAGCAAGTCGGGTTTTAAAACCTGACCTGCACTTGAAAGAATCAAAACTGCATATCGGGTTTAAAAACCCGATCTACAGATAGTGCAAGGAAATTGAAATGTTGATTGGTAGAACATCATTTGCAGGTCGGGTTTTAAAACCTAACTTGCACTAGGTGGAAGCTCATCCTGCATGTCGAGAAATAAATCCTGACATGTAGCTCAAAAGAAGCAAAAACTTTTGGCAGGTCGGACAACATGTCGGGTTTTAAAACTCGACATGTTGGATCAATAAAATCAACCGGCAGGTTGAAAAAAATAACCCGACCTGCACCTAGGGAATATCCAACCTTCATGTTGAGAAATAAAACCCAACATGAACGTTTCTAAGGAAGGGCAACACCACAAGTTAGGATTTAAATCTTGACTTGAAACCAGGCTATCATGCAAGTCAAAAATTAAAAATTGATGTGCATAGGGCATAAACATGAACCAAAGATGTCAAAAAATAAAACCCACCACCATATGGCCATGAATTTGTAGGTAGGGTCAAGAAACCCGACCTACAAATTGGAGGAAAAATAAAATCGAGGTCTTAAAACCCCATCATGCAAAAAATGACATAAATAGGAAGGAACAACCTAAAAAAAACAATAGGCATGATGAAAAATACCTAAAACCTATAGGAGGTTGGAAGAAAATGATTACGAGTGCCAAAATCATAAGTTTCTGCACTTGCTTGAGAAAAAACCACAGACCCTAAGAAGTGACCAGCAAAAACACAATTTACAAATGACAAAAATAAAACTAAAACTGCATTTAAAAAGGTTAACAATATTCAATTAATGCATAGTGTGCATTGTGCAGGATGGGGGAAAAACCCTGACCTACATGAAGAATGACTAGCAGGTCAGGGAAAAAATCCTGTCCTGCACTTAACTCATACAAAAACCAAAACCGCATGTTGGGGAAAAAACCCTGACATGCATGCCTAAGAAACTTGCACATCGGAAAATAAAACTTGATGTGCAAGGACAAAAAACCTATGGGTCAAACAAAAATCATGCTTATATGAAAATAGTTGATAGTTTTAAAGAGTTATTCACAACCATCACCTTTGATCAGATTCTGCGAGAACAAAACATAGCTGCAAATGTAATGGCTACTATAGCTTCTCTTATTGATCTTCCACAAAACTCAACACACTATGAGTTCTTGGTTGAACAACTTTGGATCTTCGCTTATGATATCCTAGAATCTGAGATGGTATGTCAACTCATCGGTCCCGATTCCTCATGGTATGGTGAGTTTTACACCTACCTACGTGACCAAACCCTTCCACCAAATTAATCAAACAAACAATGCAAAACCTTTATATGCCAAACCGCTTGATACACCATCATTGCTGAAACCCTATACCGACGAAGTCTTGATGGTACTCTCCTTCGATGTTTAGAGAAAGGTGAGGTAACTCTAACTTTAGAAGAAGTACATGAAGGTATATGTGGGGCTCACTCAAGTGGCCCTTCATTAGCTAAGAAAATCATGAGATCAAGATACTATTGGCCCTCCATGGAAAAAGACTCATACTACTTTGTCAGAAAATGCAAGAAATGTCAAGTACAAGGGGATTTGATACATGCACATGTGCAAGAGCAACAACCCATCACAACACCATAGCCCTTTTGTCAGTGGGGACTTGACCTTGTGGGTAAAATCCATCCATCATCCTCAGGTAGCCATAAATTCATCATTACCGCTACTTCACAAAGTGAATCCAAGCCATTCTACTCACCCAAGTCATTGACAAGAAGATCACTTCATTCATCCTTAATTACATCATTTGTTAGTATGGTGTACCCATGTCTATCATCATAGATAATGGGCTTCCCTTAAAAAATTAGGATGTCCTTGAACTCTATGATAAGTTTCATATCTAACACCATTTCTCCACCCCATATCACCCACAAGGAAATGGTCAAGCAGAGCCCTGAAACAAGAATATCCTCAGGATCTTAAAGAAGATAGTCAATGATGCTAGTCCTGATTGACACATTCATCTGAATCCTGCACTATGGGCCTATCGAACTAGCATTTGAACCCTATAGGTGCAACCCATACTCTTTGGTTTATGACACAAAAGTTATCTTGCCTATTAAGGTTGAATTACCATCCTTGCAAGTTTCCTTACACAATCTAATCAATGATGAATAATATTAGGTCTCACATCTTTAGGACTTAGAACTACTTGATGAGAAGTGGCAGGCTAGTTATAATCACCTAAAAGCATATCAGCAACAAATGAGCAGAAGCTATAATCATCAGGTCAGACCTCACACATTTGAGATAGGAGATCTGGTTCTCAAAGAGAATCCTCATAATCAACCAAACTGAGAACATCGGGGCAAATTTGAATCCAATTGGCAGCGTCCATATGTCATCACTATCGTCTTCGGGTCTGGGGCATATCAGTTAGCAACTTCTAGAGGAGAACCACTGGCAGATCCCTTCAATAACATGCATCTCAAAAAGTTCCATACATAATTTTGTGCAAAGCATCAGGCTCATAAAATATCAAAAAGACCAAAAACATTTAGATGAAGTCCTGTAAAAAGAAAAAACATAGTAAAGAAAAATCATTTGTCCAAATGGTAAAAATCACTTCTGTGGCATCTTGGATAAGTATGGTGGTGAAAACCTAGTAAACAGTCGCCACTTGTAAAGACTACGGCTCCATTGTCTTTCAGACTTGTTGCAATCACATCCCTACATCCATTCATACCATCATACCTACCATGGCTTTTTATTGATATGCAATTAGGGTTATTGCCTCATGTGTCTCGCATCACGCTTTCACATTGATACCTAGCTGGGGGAAACCTTTGTTCTAATGATGGGAGTGGATTCTCAATCCTAGTGATTAGCTAAGTTACTCATTCAAAAAATATCCTAAAATAATCTAAAAACATTTGTAAAATCTTAAAAATACCAAAAGCATTCATAAAGTGTCCTGAAGAAAGAGCAAAAACATTCAAAAAAACCAAAAGCCCAAAAACATTTAGAAAACATCAACATCAATAAAAAACATTGCAATAAAATTATTCCTTGTACATAAACATCTAACTAGACACAAAACAACATTTGAGCTATTTGAAAGAATGACTACTTGTCAAACCAACAAACACACAAACATCTGAGAAAAAACATAATGCAAGACCATCTTAACAAAGATACATCTTTCCATACAACAAGACATGATGACATCTCTCTTTGACAAGAAGATTTTGTTTGGCTAATAGGCACTTGGTTAGATTAATGCTTTTTATATATTAGGTTCCTACACTACTCTAGGATACCCAAATTTATTAGAGTGGTTGGGATGGTTAATGATATCTTTTCTTTTCTTTTGTCTATGGATTGTACCAATGAAGTTTTGATGCATGTGCTAATGATGTCTACATGGGAAGTTCACTAAGCTACAAAATACTATGCAAAAATGTGTAGTCGTGGTTCCTTGTTGGCTTATTGACTACAACATATACTTCAACCATCTACATATGAACCAAAATGGAGGGTCACTTTCCTTATTTGTGATGTTTGTTTATAGGTGAAGCACTCAACCTTGGTTTTTGATACCTCGACCAAGATTGGTACTACCATGCTTGATGAGAAAATTCAACATTATGAATAAGACCATATATCACCAATTTCATCTCATCTATATATATTACATTCTGTTTCATTTCATCCATCCATAAATCCATATCATTGCATATCATTCATACTTAGTTATCCCAATGGATAACTCTATTTTGATCCTCTTCCACAAGATTGAGTACTAGGTCCTCCATACCTTCTATCTAAAATTGACTTCCCCACCTCACCCTCCCCATCTAGGTCATCACCTCATACCATACATCATGTCCCATCCAACCGATCAAGCCACGTTCATCATAGTCCATCTCTAAATGAAGGGGTTTCATAGTTAGTGTCATCTATGGCATCTTGTATGCAATACTATGTCTACCTTTTACACACAACTGCCAATTGGTCACCCAATCAAACACAATGAAATCAAAAAATTACATCAATTGCCTAAGTCTCAATTGGTAATTTAACTCAAATAACTTGACTTCATTGGGCAATTACATCAATTGCCTAAGTCTACAGAGGTCAATTTGACTCACTCACTTAGACTTTATCTTGTCCAAGTGAACAACTGACATCAACCGTCATGCTTTAACTAATCTCGAGGTAATTCCACTAAATGCACCAGACTATCCAAACAATATTGATCAATTGAACAACAACCATCAAATGCACCACAACACCACATTTGCGCAGTCTCTCCTATGTGACCTAAGGGTTCTCATGGACTTACCTTCTCATTCACCATTCTTTCTATTTTTTTGAGAGATCGCTCGATTTTTGAAAATTTTCAGTCCACCTCTCGAGGGGGCATACAACTCACTAAACTAACATCCTTGGGGCAATTTTCTCATGCCTATTGTTCTTTCTTTGAAACAACGCAATAAACTGTACCACCCCAAAGAGGGGCAAATGTAGACACATAAATCTATCCACTAATTAAATAAATATGTAATATTTATTTAATGCACTAATATTCCTCTATTAATTAAATTTGCATTTAATTAATTCACCGAACCCCTATTCTGGTATTTTAATTAAATAAATTTCATGAATTTATTTAAATTAAAATTATTAACTATAGTCCAACAATTAAATAATAATTAAGTTTAAGCTCTGTAATTTTTTGGTGTCATGGAGGACAATCGACGACTAGGGGTTTGGGCAGATGTCTCTTGGGATGACCCGTCACACACTCCTCAATGGGTTTTTACCAGAGCTCATTGGGAGGATAAGGCACTTTCATCTTTGTAACCACCTCAACTAGTTCACAGCAAATGGTTTAGGCCTATGTCTACCTACTTTCAGGGGTTTTCTAATCCGCATCGTAATCTTCCTTGCAAGCAAGTTTTTAGGGCTAATTACACTCGGCGGTCTGCAAATCATGGTAATCAAGGGCACTGCCATTGGAATCCCACTTTTCATCAGAGATCTCTTTATGGGAAAAATCATTCATTTTCTGTAGTGGTTGGTTCTCGATGGGTGGATCATGAAGTTAGGGTTTCACTGAATCCTTTTGGCAAAATGAGTACCGATGCGATGGAAACTAGGGTTTCTATGTCTGCGACTCCGGTGGTTGGTCAAGTAAGTTCAAATCCTATCAATGCTAGTCTTGAAAAGGACAAGGTATGTCATATTTATAATTCTCCGCCTCATGCTTGGGCTCCCATTCCTTGTGTTGATCTTCTTGGCTCTTATGTTGATAAAAAGGCTTATTCCCTTCATTCGAATGCTATTATTGGGGATCTTTGGGGGGATTAGATTTGTTTGTCAAAACTTTTTTCTAAACTACAAAAACGTTGGGTGGACATTCATTATTTTCAGCTCCTCTCAGCTAGTTCATATATTATTGTCTTCGATTCTAATTTGAGTCAGGATAGGGTTTTGGAGTCTCCTCACCACTGGTTTGGGAAGCATTTTCTTTATGTTTCTACCTGGAAGCCCTTCTATGTTCCTGCTTGGTCAAAATGTAGTTTTTCTCCCTTTTGGTTTGCTCTTCCTAAGCTCCCCTTTGAATTCATGGACCTTGATGTTCTGCAACAAATTGGTAACTCATTTGGTACGTTTGTTACAGCCAAGTTGGATTTTGTGGAGGGGGAGGTTCTGGTAAAAATATGTGTTTTACTTATGCCTAAAACTGTCTATCCCTGTACTTGTAATATCAAATCTCATGGTGGGATTTGGTGTCAAACTATTGGGAAACTGGAGTCTGAGCTTTTAAAATCCCCCCTTATCATAGATGCTCCTTTGTTCATGGACTTTAAGAAAAAACATCAGGTGATGGATTCAACAGATGCGAACCCTAATATTTTAATTCAGCCTCGACAGATCATAACCTCTGTTGGGAAAAATCTATCTAAAGAGGATCAGTTAAATTTTGTTCAGGTCAATGTTTCTCCTTCCATGAACAAAACATTAAAAACTACAGAGCTCATCTCCAACTTATTTAGGAAAGACTTTGAGAATATTTCAAATCCCTTGGATATTGTGGACAATTCAAAGAATAAAATTGTGGCTTCTCCTCGTGATCCAGTAGCCTTGGATGCTTCTAAAATGGTTTCTGTTGAAAAGGTCTCTAAAGGACAGCATCTGTCTAACTCATCGTTAATTGCTTAGATTAAACTTTTAACCTCTGATTCTTCTCATCAAGGTCCTCAATCATTAGATAAGGAGCCTACTCTAGGTTTCAATGAGTTACCTGAGATAGTTGTGCCTGATTTATATCTAGTACAATAGGTGAATGAGCTGTTGGAAAATCATGCTCCCCTTGGTGGGATGGAGGTGATGGATAGAGTTATTTGCTCTATTGATAGTGACTTAGGACAAATCAAGTCTCTTCCTATTGTTTCAACTTAAAATCCTTTTGCCATTTTGGGTTCTAAAGATGAAAAATTGACTGATAAACTGATCTCCCCTTTACATAATGATAAGGACCTGCCCATTGTTCAATCCTCTTTGGTCTTGTCCCCTCCTTTTGGTTCTCCTAGAAGAGGTAGATCTCCTAAAGTTTCTCGTACTAATCTAGAAGTTGCTGCTGGGATCCAGAAGACTCTATCCCTTTGTCCTGGGAGTGATAAGAGGAAGGTTTCGCTTTCCTTAGGTAATAGAAAGAAGGATAAGCTTCAATCATTCAGTCCTCCTGTGACTAGGTCAGGGGCTGTCAAAAAGAACCTGCAGAAGTGCTTTGGAGACTTTACTAAGTCTCTTGATGTTGAGAAGAGGGGAGTTTTGACCTCCCCTCAAGAGAAATGAAACTTATATCCTGGAATGTTAGGGGCTTAAATGCTCCTAACAAGAGACGCTTGATTAAATCACAAATGGATTTAATCAAGTGTGATTTGGTCATGCTTCAGGAAACAAAATTGTCTGATGTATCTGCTAATGTGCTTTTTTCATCTTGGAAGAATTGGAACTTTCTCTCTTGCTCTTTTGTTGGTGCTTCTGGAGGATTAGCTTTATTATGGAATGATTATAATATAGAGATACAATTGGTCTCTTCGACAGTCCATTGGATGTTGTTCTTGGTTACTAGCAAGGTCTCTAAGGTTAAATTTTGGTTGTTCAATATTTATGCTCCCTCTGGGATTTAGGGTAAAAAGAAATTATGGAGGGATTTGAATAAGGTGGCTTCTCCTTTGAAGCAAGGGTCTCTTGTTGTCTTTGGAGGGTACTTTAATGCGATTTTAGATTCTAGTGAGAAAAGTGGAGGGATTTTTCCAAACAAAAGAATCATGGAGGATTTTGGGAGTTTCATCCTTCATATGGGTCTCTTTGATTGTAAGTCTCAGAATGGGATTTTTACTTGGACAAACATGAGAAGGGATTTCTCACAAATAGCAGAAAGATAAGATCGGTTCCTACTTTCTGAAAATTGGTTGCAGTCAGACCTTGAATTTTCTTCCTCCATCTTGCCTATGTCAGGTTCTGATCACTTTCTGATTTATCTCTGTATTTTGGAGGATAAGGCTCCCTTTCGGTCTCCTTTTAAGTTTCAACCTATGTGGTTCAGAGATGCCTCTTTTTTACCTCTCCTAAGGAACTGGTGGGAATCTGCTCCCTTCTGTGTAGGTTCTCGAATGTTCCAATTTGTCAATAAGATGAGGTTCTTAAAACTGAACATTAAAGAATGGAATAATTTACATTTTAAAAATATTTTTCATGAAAAATAGAGAATTCAGGATATGATAGAAACTCTTAACAAGTATGTCCTTGATCATGGTATGGTTCCTCTAGTTTTTTATGAGCTAAAATCTTTAAGGATAGAACTTGAAGAAATTCTAGCTAGAGAAGAGATTTTTTGGAGACAGAAATCTCAAGAGGTATGGTTGTCTGATGGGGATAGAAATACTAAGTTTTTTCATTCTTCCACTAAATTAAAAAGGAGTAGGAATAGGATCTCTTGTATAAAAGATTCTTTAGGAAAGTTACTTACAGAACCCGAGGAGATTGCTATGGAGGCAGTAAGCTTCTTCAAAACTTTGTTATCTTCTAAAGGTGGTAATTTTCAAAATGATTTCATTTCTGGTATTCCATCTCTAGTGTCGCCTGAGGATAACAAAATGTTGATGTCTCCTTTTTCCCTTGAAGAAGTTAGCCTAGTAGTTTTTTCTATGCACCCTGATAAGGCCCCTGGGCCGGATGGGTTCACTCCCTTATTTTTTCAAAAGTGTTGGGATTTTGTGGGTAGGGATCTGCTCCTCGCTCTTGAAGAAAGTAGGAGAAATAGATCAATTTTGAAATAACTTAATACCATGATGGTTTCTCTTATTCCTAAAAAGGAAGTTGTTAATTCTTTTGCTGGTTTTCATCCTATCACTCTGTGTAATACGTTATATAAGATTTTCACTAAAGCAATATCTATTCAGCTATCCAAAATCCTCCCTAAACTCATTTCAGTAGAACAAGGTGGTTTTGTTCCAAATAGGGAGACACCTGAGGGAGCCATTGTTGCTCATGAAGTTTTACATTCTATCTCCCTCCAGAGATCCCCAACCATGATTTTAAAACTTGACATGGTTAAGGCTTATGATAGAGTAGAATGGAGGGCTTTAGGTCTTGTTTTGGAAAGGTTAGGCTTTTCCAGGGCTTGGATTAAATGGATAATGGCTTGTATTTCATCTGCAAGGTTTTTGATTATAATTAATGGTTCCCCCTGTGGTTTTTTTCCCTCCTCTAGAGGTTTAAGACAAGGAGACCCTCTTTCCCCATTTCTGTTTATTCTTTTAGCAGAATCTTTTAGTTGGGCTATTAAGGTTGCGAAATTGAAAGACCTTTGGCTTGGGGTGAAAATTCTGGGAGTACCCGGATCTATATCACACTGCCTGTTTGCAGATGATACCTTGTTATTTGGTCAAGCCTCCATGCAAGAAGCTTTGGTCATAAATGAAGTTATTCAGAATTATGCCTCCTTTGTAGGTTAGAAAATAAACCCTGAAAAGTAAAAAATATTCTTTCTTCACACCCCGCAATTAATCAAAACTAGATTGTTGGCTTTTTGGGGTTTTGATTCCAGCTCACTTCCATGTACTTATCTAGGTATACCCTTCTTTATCAAGAAGGATAATTCTAGCTTTTGGGATAAAATCATTTCGGCCATCTCAAAGAGAATCCTTTCCTAGAATCATAGGTGGTTGAATCTAGCTGGCAAAATTGTTCTAATTAAATCTGTGTTGAATGCAATTCCTATTTATCTTATGTCAGTATTAAGATCTCCAAAGGATGTGTTGGTAAGCTTACAAGATACTCTAAGGTCTTTTCTCTGGAGTAGCAATAAAGATGGGAGGAAAAAGCTTGCTCTTGTGGCATGGGATAAAGTTTGCTTACCAAAGGACCTAGGGGGTACTGGTATTAGAAATATGGAAAAACAAATTTTAGCCTTGGGGGCAAAATTGGTTTGGAATTTGTATAAGAAGTCTGATTCTTTATGGACTCAAATTATGTTTGCTAAATATCTTAATAATGGTCCTAGGGAGTATATTTTCCAGATTTCCATTCTTCCTTCAGGTTCTGCTATGTGGAACTTCATATGTAAATGTAGATCTGTTATTTTGCCGAATCTCTCCTGGGTTGTACATAAAGGCACTAAGATCAGATTTTGGGATGAAAGCTGGAATGGCCACCCTCCATTACGAAGTCTTAGGAATTGGTCCCCCCTGATATCCATTCTTTCTTCCCTTTGGGGCACTTCAGTGGTAGATTACTTTGACATTACTTATAGAGGAAATATGAGATTAGCTAAATGGAAGCCGATTGATTTTTTGGTTATTGATCATGATTTGAAAGTGCAGTATACCAAGGTCCTTAGTGAGAGGGTGGTTATCCTTTCTGATGTTGAGGATGAATTGGTTTGGACTAAGAATATTTCTAGTAAATATACGGTGAGGGATGGTTATAATTCCCTCATGAAGGATAATGATCACCCTGCTTGGCCATATAAACTTTTTTGGCATTCAGCCTATTTGCCAAAAGCTGGTGTGTTTGCTTGGCTAGTAGTTCAAGATAGGGTTCTCACAAGCATGAGATTGGACAGGTTGGGTATCACGGTTGCTTTCACATGTGTGTTGTGTAATAAACACTTGGAATCCTCTCCCTATCTCTTCTTACATTGTGATTTTGCATATCAATGTTGGCAGTGGTTGTTTGATGAATTGAATTTGACATTTGTTATGGGAAATGACCTGATTACCTTCTTTAGTTCTTGGCCACTTTTGTTTACTTCATCCTTTTACGCATGTTTATGGATTATTTCTCCATCTATTGTAATATGGAATATTTGGTTAGAGCATAATAACAGGATCTTTAGAAATACTAGTTCTTCTCTCCCTGAGGTCCTACTAAAGATTGAATTGTCCATTTCTAAGGTTGCCTTGTCATATATATGTAGGAACTTGGATAATCTCACTTCTTTTTCTCATTGGGATAGTATGGTGACTAGAGTTTGGAGCATGCTATCTGCTCTTCCTTCCCATGGTTCAATTTTGAGAAAAGGTGTTGTTTTAAATAAAAGAAAGTTGGCATCTTGGAAACCTCCTCCTCTTGGTAAGTTCAAATTGAACTTTGATGGTGCCTCTCGTCGAAATCTGGGTTTAGCTGGGGTAGGTATGGTGATTTTAGATCACCACACTCAGATTGTTCATGCTAGGTGTCATGCAATTGGTATTTAGTCTAATAACTTTGCTGAATTTAAGGCTTTGTCTTTGGGTCTGGAATTGGCTATTTCCCTTGGCATTAAAGACCTCATTATTGAAAGGGACTCTTTGGTGATCATTCAAAGTGTGTTAAATAAGAAATCTCATTGTTGGCAATTGCAATATTTTCTTGATCTTATCCTTCAGCAATTAGAATCTTTTGATTCTTTCTTCATTACTCATTGTTATAGAGAAATTAATCGAGTAGCAGATTTTTTAGCTAACCTTGCTATTGATAGTAATGCTATTCTTCATGATATTAGCCCTGTTGACATTCCTATTTCAGTTTTGGAATTCTTGCAATAATCTTGTGGTATTTTTGTCCCTGACTTTTGAAGAAATTTCCTTCTATTGCCAGTCCGGATAGGCATTATTATTGTTTATACACAACTGGTAATCTGATTCTGTACGTGAATTATCAGATGCATAGTTGGGCTGCGAGCTATTATAAGCATTAAGGGTGACTATCTTTATTGGCTTTAGATTATCATATTTATCTTCAAATTAAAATTAAAAAGCTTCTTGAAAGAGATTTTCCTCTCAGAGTCTTTCTTCGAGGTTGCTTTCAAGCGGGGGATTTTGTACTCATGTTGTTTTGATTAAAAGTGATGGGTCATGGCTTTCTATGTAATGATTATTGTTGATTCTTTCTATCAACTTCAGGGAAGATTATATAGTTCCACTCACAGAGGTGACTGTGAGGTTTAATTATTATTGGCTTTTTGTGGTTCACTCGCTATACATTTCTTTAAATGATTGTTTGGAAACTTGTTTTTAACACATAAGCGGATCATGCATTATTATAGTAAGTGTTTATGCTCAGCTGGTAATCTATCTCTGTATATAGGTAATTGTTGCCATATACATAGTGTGGTTGTGAGCTGTCATAAGCATTATGGGAAACTATGTTTATTGGTTTTATTTCGAGAGTGGCGACATGCTTTATCATTTCCTTTTCTCTCTCACGTGGGATATGGAATACATGCTTTGGTTAATTGTGATGTGCCTTGGCTTTCAATATAATTATTACTATTGTACTATTTATCGACCTCAGTGGAGATAGTATGGTACTTCTCACAGAGGCGATTATGAGGTTTAATGTCTTTTTGGCTCACCCGAGATGCATTTCTTACAGTGATTTTTTGGAGACTTGTTTTTTCACATGAGCAGATCATTCATTATTATGAAAGGTGGCAACATTATTTTAGGCCTTTGTTTTTATTTGATCGATCGGGATGCATTTCTTGGCATATTTGTTCTTGGCTCCTCACACGGATGGCATTCATTACAATGTATGGTGGCTAATTAATTTAGTTTTCTTTTGGCTATTTCTTAACTCTGCTATAGAATGTCTTTGTTTTCCCTCATCGATGGTATTTGAAGGATTTCTTCTCTCTGTGGCAAAGGTAAATAATCCTTATGTCTTTTATTCTTCCAACTTATCATGTTATAGTATCATTTCCTGAGAAAGACATTGTTGACAACTATGGCTATGTTTCTGAAAAGCTTGGGAGAGTTTTTGTTTTGCATAATCTGGAGTTGGAGTCTGAAATTCATAGGGTGGTGGGTAATCGTTGGTTGCTCTCTCCTTCTTTTATCTCTTTTTTAGAAGTTTTGTCTCATTTTTTTACTATATGTTATGATCTTCTATGGGATAAAACTCTGGTCTAGCTTATTGCATCAAAATTTGTGGTGCCTCCAATGCTTGATATGCATCATCTTGGGTCAGCTTTGGATAGTTATATTTTTGATATGGGTACTCTTCCTTATGGGGGTTTTCTTTCTCTTCAAAATCTTTTGGAAGATGGGCACTATGGACATTTTCTCTTTGAAATTAGAATGGGCCTGATCTGTGATACTATTGATGAAGCTCTAAAATCTGTGGAAATTTTGTCTGGTTTTATATCTCCCCAAGTTTTGGTCAGAGCACGGGAAGTGTTAGTTGGTCTTCATTCTCTAATTAATTTCTATTTTGCTTCATTTGTAACTCCTCTCCCCGTGATCCCCATATAGGCACTGGTTCCTCAGAATGCCCGACCTTCTCCTCTGGAGGAAAGCTCGAGTAATTGGTTTTTGGACTAACTGTTCCTACCTTTGCAGATATCTCATATTTTTGTGCAGGATGTTTTTTGAGATGGATTTTGGATAGTTCTCATTTTCTCAATTCTATGGAGTTGGAGATTTCCGATCTATTCCAGTTTCAGTCCTCCTTAGTTTCACTTCTTGGTATCTCAGCATGCTCCTCTTCTTTTTATATCTAACTATTGTTATCAGTTGATGGGCTCCTAGTTCTTCTTGTTGTAAACCTCTTTGCAATTCAACCCCACTTTTGTAACCAACTGAGTTTTTTAATCAGTTGAGATATGCGCCCTATGGGGTCTATATACACAGGGCATCTATATGGGTTTGGGTGAGTTTTTGGGTCATCAGGATCCTCATATTTTGTAAGGGTAGTATAGTTTCCTTCTCAAGGTGACAACCAGAGGTTTTCTTGCAGGTTCTTTCCTACTGGTATGCCTTTTTTGAACCCGTTGTAAAAATCTTATTAAAAATAATATAAAAAAGTTTAGTGGCTATGCCACTTTTATTGAAAAAAAAAACTATAGTCCAACAATTAAATAAAATTATCAATTTATTTAATTTCCCCTTTCCTCTCATTTACATAAATTAAACACTTAGTTAAAAACCCCAAATCAAATCTCAATTTAAATAAATCAATATTTATTTAAAATCTTCACCCACTTGCAAAACCTACTTTCCCACTAACCCTTCTTCTAGAATCTTCTAATCCCTTCTAATTAGCCTAATCCCCTCCTAAACATTTGCACATTCCTTAAGAAGAATTCACTTCTCAAAAATATGCAAAGTCTTCATAAAGCATTAAAGGCTTTATTTATTCAACAAGTTAACCCTCAAAGTCTTCATAAACCATTAAAGGCTTAAGTCTAACTAACCCACATTTGACCCTTGGGTAGAGACTTTCTCCATACTTTAACCATCCATTTAACCCGCAGGTCTCTTCAAGCATTTATTTCCTTAACCATAGTTATCCTTCAAGCCTTGCACATCCATTTATCCTTTGGATAAAAGGATAACCCAAAACACTCCATCCCACATGGGTCTTGTACCCTTGGCGAAGGCCTAACAATGGGTAAACCTTTAACAAGAGTTTACCCTTGGATAATGGATTTATCCAATAACCCCAACCACATGAAGTTACCCTCATGTCCCTTCAAGCATTAAATGCTCATTCCCTCTCCTGTCAAGCCATCTCATGTTGACACTTGTCATCATGGGATTGGGTTGAAAGCCATCACATGGATTGAGAATCATGCAATCCTAGCCTTCCACAAGCCCAATCAATCTTGGCCATCCATTTAACCATTTTGCCTATTAAAGGGACCTCATCCTCAAGCAAAAAAAGCAATTTAGAGTATTGTTATTATACTTACATTAGCATAGAGCTTTCTCATAGTAATCTTATTTCTACACATTTGCATAGCAATAGGAATTTTTTTCATACTCAACCATTTTGAATCTCCATTTGGCATCCATGGCTAAATGCTAAAGTTGAGAGTTATACTCATCCATTTGGATCTTGGAGAGGAGAAGAGAAAGGGAGGACTATCAAGAAGCACAATGGGAGAATCTTAGAGAGTCTTCTTACTCTCTTTCATTTGTTTATACTTTGTGTTCTTTGCTTCTTATCTCCTTTGGTATGCATTTGAAGGTTTTAAGCTCATTTTGGTTTTGGTTGAGACTAACTTGTTAATGTTTGAGCTTTGTTTTATGTGTCCCCTTTTGTAGTGCATCAATTATAATTTTAATTTATAAATAGGACTAAATAAAATATAGTACTAATTATAACACTATTTGAATTATTCCATAACCCTAATTGAATTGTGATAGTAATCCTAGTCCTGACTATAATTATCATCTTATTCATTTGACTATTTTAATAAGAAATAAGTCTAACCATAACCCTAATACAATATAAACATAAAAACAATTACAAAAGTAACTATAATACTAATCGTAATTGAACACTTAAAACTTATTCAACCATAATCCTAATTGTCAATTTCATTTTCTATCTACATTTTTTTACTAAGTTAAAAGAATAATATGTTTGTTGATTATCAATTTTATTTATCTTTATCAAAAAAAATATAAAATTGTTATCTATATAATATTTTCTATTTTAAAATTTCATTACAAAAAATCATATAACTAACACCTAAATTGAAATGGTGAAGTCATTAAATCATTCTCCTTTGATGATACTATATTTTAGAGTAAGTAAATAATGTTTTAACACTTTAAAAAAATTAATTTAATTTAATCCTAAAATTCTTAAGGAAAAAATAAAATATTAACAAAATGGATGAACCACAATTAAAACATAATCCTATTCCTAATTAAATATTAATCCGAAATTTAATTTAACACTAATCTCAAGTCTAGTTCTAAACTTAAACCTAGTTTAACTATAATCATATTTCCTATCTCTAGTTTTAATATTTATAACCCTAACCTTAAATCTAATTGTAAACCTAACCATAATTATAAATTATTCATTATCCAACACTAATTATTAACCTAATTAAAATTTAACCCTAAGGTTATCCCTAATTCAAAGAATTGTCTTAGAACCCTTATTGAATTCTAGCAATAACCCTAATCCTAATTGAACCCTAAACCTAACTAAACCATAACCATAATCTAGTTGAATGACTTAACCCTAACCCTAACAATAATTATACTTACGATTAGTGTTAAGTTTCAATTAAGGTTAAGGTAAGTGTTAATTATTGATCCTAACCCTAATAACTATTATAAAAAAAGAAAAAAGAGTTAAATCTAATCTCTTCCAAAGGTCCAACATTCACATTTCGTAAGCCTTATGAATATCACTTAACTATAATGAAAATACCTTTGTGTAGTGGATTAAGTAGTAAAAGTTTAAAGTTAAGAAACAAAATAGACTTGATATCTAACATTTTTTAATTATCAAGATCATACAATGGTAGACAAAGGGTTAATAATTATCATGATGGTTGACATAGAATGAAAAAAAAATGTTTGATGTTATTTATAACCCTGATGTGTTTTTGATAAATTTGTCAATTTTATTTATCTTTATCAAAAATATTATAATATTATATTTTCAATTTATAATTAGGGCTAAATAAAATATAGTACTAATTATAACACTATTTGAATTATTCCATAACCCTAATTGAATTGTGATAGTAATCCTAATCCTAACTATAATTATCATCTTATTCATTTGACCATTTTAATAAAAAATAATTCTAACCACTACCCTAATACAATATAAACATAAAAACAATGACAAAAGTAACTATAATACTAATAGTAATTGAACACTTAAAACTTATTCAACCATAATCCTATTTGTCAATTTCATTTTCTATCTACTTTTTTCATTAAGTTAAAATAATATTATAAGTTTGTTGAGATATTTATCAATTTTATTTATCTTTATCAAAAAAATTATTAAACTATAATTTATATAATATTTTCTATTTTAAAATTACTTTAAAAAAAAACATATAACTAACACCTAAATTGAAATGGTGAAGTCATTAAATCATTCTCCTTTGATGGTACTACATTTTAGAGTAAGTAAATAAAGTTTTCACACTTAAATTTTATTTTATTTTAATTGTTTTAAGGAAAAAATAAAATATTAAGAAAATGGATGAACCACAATTAAACCATAATCCTATTCCTAATTGAATATTAATCCTAAATTTAATTTAACACTAACCTCAAGTTTAGTTATAAACTTTAACCTAATTTAACTATAATCATATTCCCTATCTCTAGTTCTAATATTTATAACCCTAACCTTAAATCTAATTCTAAACCTAACCATAAATTTTTTGTTAAAAAGGCAAAGGTGGCAAGCCACCATAATATATAAATAGTATAATAAAGATGATTGCAAAAAAATGGTTCAAAGAGCATACCAAAGGAAAGAGCTAGTAAGAAAACCTCCAGTTATAGCTCGAGAGAGAAAATAAACCTAAACTAAGATCCCAAAAAAATTCCTAATACAAACTAAGTATCAAGCTCATCTCGAGCTTTCCCAAACAACTAAATACATGAAGTACATAAAAAACCAATCACTCAATGAATGGGAGGCCTAGAAGGCATCAAATGTCCCTAAGATTGTCGATTATTTATGAAAAAAGATGGGACAATGAGGCCCCTTCCCCATCAAACAACATCAAAATAGTGACTGGGTTAGGAGAACCCCATGAAATGCTGACATGGAAGTATGTGGAACCTTGGTTGTAGTAAAAAGCTGCTAGATACTCAATCATATGTGGTAGCGAACTTTGCAATATAGGTGAGCATTTTCGATGTAGAAAATTTGAGTGTTCTGGAGGCCTCGATCAAAATCCATCATTGTAGAGCCATGACCAAAATTCATGACTAGTAACCTTGACCAAGGTGGGTAAGAAATAGGCACAAAAATTGAATACCAATCCCAAGCATGATTATGATCCAGCCCAAAAACCCACCAATCTCAGGGCATTGACCAAAAATCCCAATCAAAACTAGGTTGAACATAGTCACAGGGAATGGAGGTCAAAATTCCCTGAAAAACCCTTCTGAGAAGACCACATTCAAAAACTTGTATATGCTTTTTTAATTTGGTGATTTTTATTGGCATAAACTTAAATTGACACTAGACATTCACAGAGGCCATTGAGAAAAAATTAGAAATGAATAATTCAAAAAACTATTTCCCATATGAGGAACCCTATGAGGGTTCTATATCCATCGGTGTAGGGAAGGAGATAGCATAGCCATGAGGGTCTATGTCTGCATGCTTGAAAATGACTCGAAAACCATGAAATTTGGAGAAGGCTTGTGAAGTTAAATGATCACTAAGAGTTTCTGCGTGTTTCATTAGCCATGAAGGAAAAGGGGTAGAATAATTATAACAAAGGCCATTCATGGATGAGATGTAAACAGACCTAGCCAATGACTCTTGCAACACTTCCCCTCTTTCAAGAAAACCTCCAACCCATGAATCACCCACTAATATGTTGTAGTTTGCAATTTGTTGGTTTAATTCCTCCCATGTGAAAAAATTGGGTTGGACAATTGAGCCAACAATGAATATTGTGAACTCTATTGACCAAGATAGATCCATGATGAAAGTTGCAAACCTAGAGATCACCCATGATGGAGGACTAAATTGGTTTGCTTCCAACCACTCTGCACCAAGGATTTCAATGATTTCCTTCTCCACCTTTGAGCATGGGATGATGAAAAGAGACTGCAAATTAACTCAACTAAGATCTTGTGGAAACAGAACATCGAAAGGGCCATGGAGCACAATTTTGTTCACCATGGAAAAAGTAGGTTAACTGACACTGAACAAACAAAGACATTAGCTAATAAAAAATTGAATCTAATTTCCATAAATCATGCCAATTTGGACACATACAAATGAAATAATTAGCTTGGAAAATACAAAGTGCAGTTTGTCGAAGGAGTCCTTGGTAGGAGTGGCACACAAGATGTGGAAACTAGTTGTACTCATCTCTAGGTAAGCAAACTTTGTGGATTAAATGTGGCACGAGCCAGAATAGGATTATCTCATGGCAAGCCATAATAAGGGAATAAACTCATGATGAGTGAGATTATGGTTTGAAAAAGAGCTCCACAATAACATGTAATAATAAATTCTTGTTTTCCTATTTAAAAACCTAACCATAATTAAAAAATTAAACACCTCGATATATCTCGACATAATTTATATATCTTAAAATTAAAGATATATATGCTAGTAGCAGTGCCACCCCCAAACATGTAAGAGAACTATATTAATATTTTACAAAACTATATTAATATTAATTTAAAATAAAAATGTTAATATCAATATTATTATATTATTGATATTATTAAGATTTATATTTAAGTTTGAGGATTCGATATGGTTTAGAGTTCAATTTGAATAATTGTTAAGGTCAATGTTCAATTTTGTTTAGGATTAGAGTCCAAATTGGTTTATTGTTCAATTGGGTTTGATGTTAGGACTTAAATTGGTTTAGGGTTAGGGTTCAATTTTGTTTAATGTCATGGTCAAGGTTTAGTTTGGTTTAGTGTTAGCTTTAGGATTAACAATTTGTTTAAGTTTTAAAGTTCACTTTTGTTTAGTGTTCCATTTGGTTTATAGTTAGTGTTAATTTTCAGTTTTGGTTTAGTGTTAGGGTTAGTGTTCAAATAAACTTTCTTTTTTTAGGGTTTAATGTTAGGGTTAGTGTTTCAGTTTGTTAGGATTCAATTTGATTTACTATTCAATTAGGTTTAATTTTAATATTCAAATTGGTTCAAGGTTAGCGTTAAAATTGACTTAATGTTATGTCAGGGTTCAATTTTTTTTTGTTTTTTTTGTTTTGGCAAAAGTGGTAAACCACTAATATATATTAATATACTTAAAATATTAGAAAAAATGGTTCAAAGAGCATACCATGAGGAAAAAACCAACAAGAATACCTCTAGTTATAGCTCAAAATGAAATACAAATTACAACATAGGAACCTAAAACATTACTATCACCTAATCTTACTTCTCATTGACCAATAATTACTACATTGCCAAAATTGGCCATTGAAATCCATACAAAGAATTGAAAAGTTGTAGAAAAATGGCCATTGTTTTACTCGTAGAAATCCAAAATAGGGAATAGACACAAAATTATTCCACCATTGCTTCTGGATTCATCTCATGTTCAGCTAGCTGCTCGAAGGACGAAGTGCTTACACCAACAATATGCTCTTGAGAAGTGGAGGCAAATTCAACAGCTACCTATGTTGTTACCATCACTGGCGAAGAATTAAGATCTGGCAGAGAAGACTGAATGACCTAAGAGGTTGGAGGTTGATGAGGAGAGTCCTCAACATCTACATGAGGAGCACTAAGTAAAATAAGAAGTGCATTCACCTTCTTCTTAATCATGCTTGTTATCCCTTGCCTAATAACTTTGTGGTGTCTGTCCAAAGCCCTATGAATGTATGTAAAATTATACAACTCCAGTGTGTTTTTAATGTTGTCATAAATTGAAAGGAAATCAAGCCTGTTGAGGAGAAATTTAAGTGGGAAGAGGCCACCAACTAGTTATTTTTTAGTGGCTAATTTGCTAATTGGCTATTTTTTGAAATTTGGGAATCAAGATTTAGCTAATAATTTCAACTTTTAAGGTGACCTGAATTGCCACATTTTTACAAATCTTTAATTTAGAGTTATTTAAATTACCAAAGAATTTATTTTATTAATTTTTTTAACTTGAAAATTCACCACAATATTTAATGCATGGTTGGATCAGATTTGCTAACATTTTATAATTTATTGTAGAATCTAAATTACTTCACCAATAATATATCATAATAATTAGTTACTTTAGGGTTATATCAACAATCTTTAGTTGTCATCATTAACTTAAAATATAATCTAATGACCTTCATTGTATTCCATGAGGTAAATTGTACTGATAAGTTGTAATGCTTGTGGGGGTTGAAATTGCTTTTGAATTATTGACCTTAATGGAAATCAATGGTCTAAAAGAAATTTTTGGCCCATGAGTATTAGAAATTATTGGTACATTTTATCTCACAAAATACAAAGAGGGCTATTAGATAAATTTAAATTAATGGTAGAAACTAAATAAAGTAGAGTCTATCCCTTAAGCTCATTAATGATATCCACCTTCAGGTCTCTACTTTTCTATAACAAAACTATTTTTTTTAAATGAAAGAATTTTCAATAGTAATTAATGCATACTCTTATTATTTTCCAAGATTCGCCAATACCAAAAAAATTGATATAAAAAAATTCACCAATAAAATTTATATTTTTCTTTAAAAAAAGGAAAGATTATCCAATAAAAAATAATTATTTTGTTTCTTAAAAAATTAAATATTCACCAAAATTTAATACAATTTTTTGAGAGGGGGTTTCTTAAAGTTATCACTGCCACCAACATGTGCTCGACCCTCCCAGAGGTCGTACCTCTGGACTGAAAGTAGGAGTTTATTATTTGGAAAAAAAGCCTCTCTAACAACTTTATTGGAAATGATCTCCAATAGTAAAAGAGATTGTAACATATCTAGAGAATTTGAAAGGAGGCTTGAAACCAAATGTGAAGGAAATATGAGCCTCCTTGCTTGGGGAAACAAGATTTTTCTTCCTCAATTAATCATTTGATGCTCTTTCTAACCTGGTAGATATGAGTGAAGAAGACCTACCCAAGATGGTCATCTGAAATATGGTCTATGAATGGTCACTCCCATTCTACCACAAAGATGTTGAATCTGAAGTTATGCGACATATAATCCATATGTTCTCTTCTACAAGTGAAAAAAACACTGTTACTCTGCATGTCCCCTGCATCGATAGAAAGCATTCCACAAATGCAACCAAAATTTTCCTAAGGTCTTCACTAATTTGGAATCCTTAAGAGAATGCAAAGACTATATAGGATGCAAGTAATAAATGATGAGAACTACTGACTTATGATGCCGAATCAGCCACATGTATGTTGGACTTTGGGTGTAATAAATATCTACATAACAAAGGCGATGTAAGAAAAAAAATTGTATATGAGATCAATTACTGAAGAGTGTGAAGGCTAAAACCATGCCTTCACATGAGACAATGGTGATGAGTGTGCCAAGATTTAAATGTCGTAGCCACCAATTATTCCATCAGTACCTACTTGCACATGCGACCATAGGATATGCGAATGAGTAGAGCAATTCGTGTGATTTCCAATCTGTGAAGTTTAAATAGGATTCAAGTGGCATACATTATAATGATTAAATCTTAATGATTTAATTCTCATTTTCCCATACTTGACTTGGCTTTGATGATGTCATCTAACTGAGGAAGGATTTGGAATAAACCACAGTCATCTTTAGTTGAGTCAACCTATATATATACCATCACACCCCATGTTTTCTAGCATGTCTGCTAATTTATTCCCTTCTCTGAACATATGCGACGAGTGGACTTCATCGAACGAATCCAATAGATCCCAAACTTATACTAAGACATAGTGAATATGACAATTGATGGATTCTCTATGTTTGCAAGCATTAATTATAATAGTAGAATCCCCTTCAACATGAACCTTTGAAAAATCCATCTTCTTAGCAAGTATCAAACCAAGAAACAATGCTTGAGCTTCCACCATGTTATTGGTTCCTGGGGGCAAGATTAAGGATTTGAAGGCTTTCAGATCACCTAGATGATCTCTAATACACACTCCAGCCCCTGAGTCACCTGGGTTATCTCATGAAGATCCATCAAAATTTATTTTTATAAAGTTACACTGAGGAGGATGCCAGACAACACGTGATCTATCAATTTTTAATGGATTCCTAGATGAAGAGCAGTTAGCAGTGGGAATATAAATCAATTTCCATTTCTTAACTATATTTGCATCTCATGAAGTGAGAATGGAACTACAACTGATATACCTCTGCACATATGTATTTATAGATTCTAAAATAGGTTTTTCTAAACCCTCGAGGACTTTCTCAATAGAAGATGTAATTTTTCTAAAAATTCTTTTGTTCCTCTCCCACCAAATTGACCACAAGACTGTCACTAGGATAATCAGCCAAATGCAAGAAAAAAGGGAAGATTTGAATAGAGTTGGCCATGATTGGAACAAGTCCCAGATAGAACTTGGTAGGGGCATTGAGAGTTCCAATTTATTCATAATAAAGAGCCAACATTGACAAGAAAAAGAACACTAAAGGAATAAATGATCAACATTTTCAATTTCTTGACCACATAGGACACAAAAAAGGTTGATCAATTTGCAACTTATCAAATTTATCACTAGTTAGAAACTTTTTTGCAGAACTAGCCAAGAAAAGCATCCTGATTTTGGCAAAACTATATTATTCCAATAGAAAAAATATGCTCTCTAATTCTGGTGCTGGTTCACCATGTGTTGTAGAGACTTGTATCCATAATTAACTGAGTAATTACCTTCTTTATATGGAGCCCAAATAATTTTATCATCCTTACTTGATAAAAAACTATTCTCCAGGATAAGGCTTGCTTCACTATTCTCTTATGGTTGTCATCAATAAGAATCTCTGATAAATCTTTCCAAATTACTTTCCTTTAATGTAATTCAACTCCACTAGCATAATCAATTAACTTATCACCCCAAACATTAATGCCAATTGGAATTGCATCCTGCAAATGTTGGAACTGATATAATGGGATATATCCATTTCAAGAGTCATTCCAAAAATGTATTGATTCTCCATTATGCACTTGCCAGGAAATATATGTAGTTATCACTTCCCTAGAGGACATCATGAAATTCCACATAACAGACCCTTCCAGAGGGTTAGAGATAGTGAGTATTCTAAGAGGCTTAGCTAAGTCCAAGTATTTGGCTTGTATTATTTGGCACCATTTAGTGTTGGGCTTAGAATACATTTTCCATACCAATTTCCCTCCAAAATCCTTATTGCACTTAGTGACATCATGAAGACCTACCCCTCCCAATTGCTTTTCAAAGGACATGTTACTAAGAGAAACTAGAGGGATCTTATTTTCTTGTGATAGATTACCTTTCCAAAGAAAATTCCTAATTATTTTCTTAATTTGAGTGATGACTGATTTAGGAGCTTTAAGTACAGATATATAATAATTCGGTATGGTAGTTAGAATAGTTTTTATGAGGATGCAACCTAAAAGAGAAAGCCACCGGACTTTCCAAGCTGAAACTCTAGCCTTAATCCTTTCAATAATATTTTTCCAATAGGATGCCCTGTTTGGCCCCATGAAGAAAGGTATGCCTAAATATGTGCAAGGTAGTTCCTCTATCTTGAATCCCAGGATTTTTGTAATCTTTTTCCTAACAACACTTCTAGTATTAAAGATATATACCTCCAACTTTTGAGAATTTATCTTTTGTCTTGAAATTGATGTATAAGCTTCCAAAACTTTCTTCAAGTGAATGGCTTCTGAAATAGATGACTTTCCATATAGGAGAGAGTCATCTACAAATAGTATGTGAGTCACTGAAATATTAGTTCTTGAGATATGAACACCCTACCAATTACCCTTTATATTATTAGATATGATTAATCTTCTAAATGCTTTAGGCATGATAATGAAGAGGAAGGGAGATAAAGGATCTCCTTGTCTAACTCCTTGGGATGCTGAAAAAAACCCCACTGGCAACCCATTAATGATGATTGAAAAGGTTGCTCCTGAATTACATGAATTGACCCATTTGCACCATATTTCTGAGGACCCAAATTTTTGTAGTACTTTCAAAAGAAATATCCAATCTACTTTGTCATAAGCTTTCATCATGTCAAGATTAATGATAAAGGAAGAAAAATGAGATGTATGGATTGAATGAAGAACTTCATGAGTTACTAATGCCCCTTCAACAATTTCTCTACCAGGGACAATACCTCCTCATTCCAGAGAGATAATTTTTGGAATTAAATGTTGGAGCCTCAGATAGATAGCCTTTCAGATAATGAAATAGGTCTGAATTCTACAAATATTCTCAGTTCCTTAACTTTAGGGATAATTGCTATGTTTGTAACATTAAACATTTTTTAAAATGAGGTACTCCTTCTTGATTCTTCAAGTGTAGCCAACAAATCTAGATTTATAACATCCCAACACTTTTGAAAGAAAAAGGGCAGTAAATCCATCAGGTCCTAGAGCTTTATCTGGAGCTAATGAGAAAACCACTTTTTGTAGTTCTTCTAATGAGAATGGATTCATGAGATCCTCATTGTCCTACTGAGAAATAGAATGTGGGATGGAACCAAGGACATGTTGTTTATTAATGATCATATGGGGTAAATTTGTAGAGGGTGGGGGAGCTAGGAGGGTTTTAAAAAATTTGAAACCTTCTACTTAGATATCCTTAGAATTTGATAGTAAGTTACCTATGGCAGCATCATTAATTGAAAATATGGAGGCTACTGCACTCTTTGCTTTTGTTGAAGCATGAAAAAACTTGGTATTTATATCTCTTGCTTTCAACCAAAGCTCTCTAGATTTTTGCCTCCTATAAATTTCCTCTCTTTTGCTGAGCTCCTCCCACTTTGATTGTAATTGTTTTTGCCTATCATAAATGAGTGTGTCCATTCCATGTAAAATAATATGCTCATGAACTTTAGTCAACTCATTGGCAATTGCTTGTTTCTCAATGAAGATGTTTTAAAAAGTGTGCACATTCCATAGTTTAATTTGTGCTTTCACATGTTGTATTTTATTATAAAACTGATACATTTTAGTGTCACTTTGATAGGGTGCACTTACCCACCATTAGTGCAAAAGAGGGAGAAAATATGGGTGTTTGAACTAGATTATTTCAAACTTGAAGGATGAATGATGCAAGTAGTGTGGTGAAGATGGGGATATAGTAAAGGAAATAGAAAAATGATTTGAGCATATAAGAGGTAGAATGTCCATTTCAAATTTGTAATTCTTTAACATCCACTACTGAGAAATGAGAAAGCTATCCAATCTCTCTGCTATTTGTGCAAAATTTCTCCGCTTGTTTGTCCAAGTAAAAAACCCCTTCTTAGGGACTATATCTTTTAATGCATTATCGGAGATGAAGGTTACAAAATCATCAATGGTCTCCTATGGGGGGATAATTCCTCTTGTTTTTTCCTGATCAGAAAAAAGTGCATTAAAATCCCCACCTAGATTAAAATTCTGATTTGCAGACTCTTGAATAAAATTTGTTAGGATATCCCATAGTCTCTTTTTTTCATGAGTAGGAGTGGGGCCATAAAAATTTATCAATTTAAATGAAAGATCGAAGCTCTGTATATTCATTATTTGCCAATTATTACCTTCACTAACTATTTTTGCTATCAAATTCTTTGGATTCCATAGTAGTTCAAGGCCTCCAGAAGAACCTATAGCTGGAACATGTGTGGCTTTCCATTTTGGCCATTTACAAACTGTTGATTGAAATGTATCAAGAGACATTTTTGTTTCTTGTAACATAATAATGTCATCTCCTCACGAATCAAGTTGTTGATTAACTCAACATCTCTTGTCAAAAGCGTTTATGCCTCTGACATTCCATGAGATGATCTTCATTGAGATTGAGGAGAGAAACATGCCCTCCTTGGCCTCTTAGTCATTGAAAATTTCCCATCTAATGTGGTTTGTATACCTACCTCTATTTCTTCTTTTACTTTCACTAAATTAGGTTTCTCCCTCTCTATTTTGGTGAGTTTGTGACCTACCACTGACAAGCTAGAGACTGGGAAATGGATAAGGACTGCAAAAAGTCAAATGATAAGTCATGATGCCTATGGGGATCAATTGCAAAAATCCTAATATCATCTTCAAGATCATGAGGAAGAGGATGATTCTGTGAATATTGACTCATGGAAAGAAGAGCATTAAAATGTTGAGAGTCCATTTTATCTTATTCATATAAGAATTCTTCTGCAATATCATCAAAGAGTTGGGAACCTACAGATCTCAACAAATCATTAGCAACCAGCTCTATATTATCTGGTGGTTCATGTATCTTTGTATTATGGTGTCATTGAAGTTTACATTGCTTATTGTAAGTTCCCATTGTAAACGAAGATATAATGTCAATAGGTTGATTATTGATGACTAGCCTCTGAATTAAATCCTCCATATTTGAGAAGGGTAAAGATGGAAGATCAAATTTCCTCTTAGTGAATCTCTCTAGAGGTGGTCAGGTAGAAGCCTCGATCTCTTGCACCTGAGCATTGATTACTTCACTATTGACATTATCATTTAGGATTTTAGGAGATGATGAAAGCCAAGAGAGGCTCAAATACTATTTGTCTTGATTTTTGAGATGGGAAACATATAGATCAATATTGTTATTAAAAAATGGGATAATGTACCTCAAAAATTTAGCAAAAAGAATATGCTCTTCTTGTGCACCATGTGTTCCATGTTTGCTAGCAATTGTGGAGGGAGCTCTATTCTCAACTCGCACCTCAAGATTGGGGTCACATTCTTTATTTGGACTATCCACTGAACATAATAGGGGATCTGAGGAATGATCAAAACTGCTTCATGATCCTCTATAAAAAAATGGTTTTCTTCCATTTACCAAACTTACAAGCAACTAATAGACTATCTTGAAATGGTTCTGAAAGATCTAGCAACAAGCACACTTGAGATGGGAGATGAGTCAATTCGAAGGGAAGGAGATCATGTTTAACAAAAATTCCTAGCTGATTAGAAAAAAGCTCAATTAGCTCCAGATCTCTATATTCCAAAAGGAAACACAAGTAATAAAATCCAGAAAGGGGCAAACTTGCAAATATATAAGTCTGTCTTAAAGTTTGGGATCCATGAGACTATAAAAAGTTCAAATCCCTTATAGAATCAAGCTTTAAATATATGGATCAAATCCCTATCTTCTTTAGACTCAAAGATTGCAATAAAGAAATCAGATCCATTATCAATGTAAAAGATCTCTTTAATCCATTTCCAAAACTTTTTTGCCCAGGAAAGTAAAATAGAGGGAGAGGGAGAGGACTTCCATAACTTACTGATGAGCGCATGATCCCTGAGATGTGAGATTTGCAGAAGGAGTAAATGATCAGGCAAGGTGATCAAATAGTTTGGAGCATGTCGGCTAGGGAAAGAAATAGAAGATGCATCCATGCCTTGAGAAGTTTCATTTGATATTCGATTCCTGAAGACTTTTAGGGTTTGATGTGTAGGTCAATTGAAAAATTCCGCACCTAACTGCGACTAAAATTTCTTTGAGAGATTTGTCTTGAAGGATGTTCTATCGTTATAATCTAAAGAGAGAGAAAGCCCATCGGTATGGAGGCAAATATTATTAGGAGAGGAGAAAAAACTAAGTTTATGCAGAGGAATAGTATTTGGCCATGAGTTTATGCAGAGGAATAGTATTTGGCCATGAAATAAAGGCTTTGTGCAGAGGAATGGTGTTTTTCCAAGATAAGAATGATGGAGTGTGTCCACTCAAGAAGCCCCCAAGGGTGCTATTAGAAATGAGATCAGCCTCGGATCTCTCTCTCAGTTTATCCAAAAATCCCTTAGCTTTCTCTGTCTCTTGAGTAAGATCAGGCCAAATATTTTCACAAATATCAAAAACTGGTTGCTTTTGCTTGGAAATCCTTTTGATCAATCGATTACTTTGCCAGGATAGATGTTGTTAAAATAATTGAGGATGCTTTCCCTTCTGGTCACTGTAGCCACCACCAAAGTCCTGGAAAAACCTGGGCCATCCTCTGTGATTGTTCTGGACCCTACTCTGGTATGTGTTTTCAAATTTCTCTCTTGCCTATGCTTGTGCCATAGCATTCAGTTGTTCAACTTGGTTTATTATTAGTGTTAATATTCATAATTTGTTTAAGATTTAAAGTTCACTTTCATTTAGTGTTTAATTAAGTTTAGGTTTAGTGTTAATATTTGGTTTTTCTTTATTGTTAGGGTTAGGATTCAAATAAATTTAGGGTAAGGGTTTCCATTTTTAAGTGTGTAATTATGTTTAGGTTTAGGGTTTAATTTCATTTACAATTAAAGTTAGGTTACAATTTAGTTTAAGATTCTATATGGTTTATGATTTTTGGCTCAATTTGTTTTAGTATTAGGGTTAGGGTTAGATTTGATTTATTTCTAGTTTTTGGATAAACAATTTGTGTAAATGTTAGAATTAAAATTATATATTGTAAGTATTACTATAGTATTATAGAATTTAATTATTAATATAAACATTATAATTTGAGTATTCTATTATTATTAATATTAATATTAATATTATAAGAATACTATTGACATTAATATGGTATCATGTGATTAGGTTAATATTATACTATTATATAGAATTTATCATTATTATGTCTTAAAATAATTACATATATTCAAATAAACATTTTTAAAGTATATAAACATATTCATGTGAACCATCCAACATCTATAATATAAAATTAATAAATAACCACAAATATCAATCACATAAATGAACAAAATAATGAAAATACCAATTTAATTTGTGCAACAATTATTCATCTGGACCATGTGTCATCTATTTAATACAATAACCACAAATATCAATCTCATTAATAAAATGCATAAACCATATAACAATGCATAAAGTGTAAGAACAAGTTTATGCCAAAAATCAAAAGCAAATCAATACCTTGATGAATAAAATGCATTACACCATTCATTACATACGAGAAAGGTAACATATCTATAATGTGTATATTAATATCCATTATTCATAACATCATATATATGATAAAATATTTGTTTTACTTGAATAAATAAGTAGTATTGTAGAAGAAATAAAAAGTGACTATGGTAGTAACACTTAATCGTAATTATGTAAACTTGTTACAAATTCTTTAGTGATCAAAAAGGTATAATGACCTTTATTTTCGTAATGATCATGATAAACTGCTTTAAGAATCAATGGGAACGTAGCTACTTTCAAATATGCTTCTTTGGCTTTTTTGGCCACATATTCCATTTGCAATACTTCAAGTTCTTCAACATCATCAACCCTTAAGGCCATGTATTCAACTTCTTTGACAATTTTGTTTAAGTAGTCTAGAACATTTCTTGCACATCTGTCCATATTGGTTTCAATGCTTTCGTTTGAGTTTATAGAAGCATTTGGGCTTCCAACAATGATTTTTGATTGATTTGCATAAACTTCCATAGTTTCAATTATTTTTTGTAAATGAAAGATTAATAAAATTACTATTAGGATTTAATGTCACAAAAAATATTTGAAATAGAACCAAACAAATATAAAATCAAAGTTTGCAATTTATTGAGTAGCTTTGTAATATATTTGTAATATTTACAATTTGAATAATCAACATATTCAAATAAATATCCATAAAATCTAGAAACATATTCATCTAAACCATCCATCATCTATAATAATACATTAATAAATAACCACAAATATCAATCACATAAATGAATAGAAAAATGAAAATAACAATCTAATTTGTGCAAGAAATTTTCATCTGAACCATCCATCATCTATATTAATACTATAACCACAAATATCAATCACATAAATAAAATGTGTAAGCCATAACACAATGCATAAAGTGTAAGAACATGTTTATGCAAAAAATCAGAAGCATATCAATAGCTTCATTAATAAAATGTATTACACCATTTATATGCATAACATAAGCATATTAGTTGTTGGCAATTGACACTCATTCAGTTTCTTATGTTGGCATTGATGACAACATATTTTTGTTCACATTAACATTCGACAGAGACTTCATCGGCATCAAGGATTTCAAAGGTAACCAACAAATTAGGTACCGGTATGGGAAGACAACATCACTTGGAGATTTGGTAAAGGGCAGTATCCAACAAATCATTTTATAATTCATATATATTTGTAATAAGCCGACATGTATTATCATTTTGTATGGAAGCCGACATATGGCATAAATGTTTGTAAGGGTATATAAGTTTAGTCTATTAGTTCATTTACAAAAGAACATTCATGATAAGATCTGAAATGCGAAGTTTATGTATTCGAAAGAAATAATTAGTAATGATCTGTAGATGATTTATAAGGTACTCATAAGGTGTATGTTATTCTGGCAAGGGTTTAGGTTTTAAGAACTGAAACAGTCAGAGCCTTAACCGGAACTCAATCAGGCATAGTAGATGCATTATATGAGTTTAGTTTTTCATTTTTGTATCAGAAAGTGATTGTAGTCTATGAGACTCTTGGTGATGAGCAACGTGCTCTAGGAAGTGTGCCTTCCTACATGTGTAGGCCCCTATTACGTGTAATATCTCTTCATATGGCCAGTGAATTGATATTGTGGGTCACAAATCCTACCATGGTTTTTCCTCATTGAGGTTTTCCATGTATAAATTCTCTGTGTTATGGTGTTCCTTTATGTGATTTCTTTAATTGTTTCAGTTATATATATTTATGGTTACCGGTTGATGAATAAATATTTTGATAAGGCTAAAATCTTATATTCCGGTAGAACATTGATTCACCCCCCCCTCTCAGTATTCTTGGTTTTGAACAATTGGTTGTTACTACTTATCAAATTGCCATTAGTTTTTATATTCAAAGTCATACTATATATTCTAGTCGGTTAACACTACCGAATCATGCAGTCGGTATGCACAGTCTAGTCGGTTATAGAGGAAAGCAGTCACAGAACACAGTACACACTGAGCTGTCTACCGAGTATCTTTCTGAGACTACCGAGCAGTAAAGGTGACACACCACGCTGATATTCACCGAGTGAAATGTGTTACTAGATACATTGAACCTGGATATGCATATGAAAACGTGTTACAAGATCGAGGCACATCTAACTGTTATTACATTGGAAATTACACCAGAAGATTGTGTATGATTACAAGGACAATCTAACCAATGAAACATTTTGTTTAGTTATTCATTCGAAGAATCTTGTTTGTAAGATCGATGCAATGAATTGGATCACCATTTTAAGAGATCTATTTATACAGCATTAGTGAAGTGTATGTATGTATGAAAGAAGACTATTATAGAGACACATAGGTCACCGAGAAGGTTTTCAGAGAACAGTCGAAGAACAGAGTAAACAGAAGGGTTTATCGAGTTACTATATGGGTTACCGAGGTATGCTATAAGCAAGGTAATCTATTTTGAGCACATAAAATCTTCTATAACATTTTAGATGTAAAGTTGCAGATATTTGTAATGATTTTATTGTAATATTGTGAAGTTGAAAGAGAAACCTTTAACAGGGTAAAAGACTCTAACAAAGTCTATAAATTGTAAAGCCTCTAACCAGGTGCAACATTCAGAATAAATGTTGTAAAATCCTTTAGCAAGGTAGATCTAACTAATCTTGTTACTCCTAATAGGGTAAGCTATCAGAAATAGCTAAATGTAGCTCTAACCGAGCATTCTTTATTATTGTAGTAGTGAAGTTGTGGGTGCCATCCCCACTGCAGTTTTTCTCTCTAACCAAGAGTTTCTGCATAACCAAAATATATGTGTTATGGATTGAATCATTTATGATTGTTATCTATTTGTTTTAACTTTATTTTATGTTACTGGACTATTCTATTTATACATAACAGTAAAGTTATTATTCAAGAAAAGTTTTGGAGTACTGATTCACCCCTCCCCTCTCAGTACATTAGCTTTCCATATTGGGCATAACAATTGGTATCAGAGCTTGAATCTTGGAAAAGGGTTTAACTACCTAAAGAGAAAGATCTTATCAATGGAAGGCTATAAACAATCTTAGAGGATTGTGTATCTGCAAGAAGAGCTGGATCATGCTAATTAAGTGATTGCAGACATGCGAAAATCTCTGAAAGTAAGAAGAAGATTATCTGATGATTTGCAGGATTCTCAAGAGTTAGTGGAACAAATTGAGACATCATCTGAGAACAGTATATCTGAAGAAACTAAAGAAATGATTGGAGTATTGAAAGAAAAGAGTAAAGCATTGGCTGATCAACTAAAAGCAATGAAAAGAGAACATGAACATTTCAGCACACAGATGACTGAAAATCTAGATGCATTAAGAATAGCTAAGGATAAAGCAAGAGATCTAGAAAGAGAGGAACAACAACTTGAAGTCTTAGTATCTGATAAGAATGATGAAATCATAAGGTAAACTGAGATTCAACAAAATATGATAGATCAACTAGGTTATGCACATCATGAAGCAATTCTAAAGAATGATGAAAATCAAGCTTTGAGACTTGAAGTATCAAGATTGATCAATGAACTTGAAATAGAGAAGAAATCCAAAGAAACATTGAAGAAGAGTTATGAAGCATCAAAGATGTTGGATGAGCAACTGAATACAGGAAGACCTAACAAAGATGTAGGACTCAATTACAAAGGAAAACAATCTACCGAGAAAGGAATTCATAATACCGAGAGAGGAGAGTCATCAAAGCAAGCTAGAAATAGGAACAACATCAAAAGAAAGAAGCCTATTTGCTACTACTATGGAAATCAAAGTCACACTGCCAACATATGCCAAATCAGAAAAGGTAAGCAACCGAATATCACTAAATCAAATGATTATTGTTACAATTGCAATAAATATGGTCATACATCTAATCAATGTAGGAAAAAGTCTATTAATAATTATCAGAAGGCAAAATTCAAAGGGTTTTGTAAAAACTGCAATAGATATGGACATAGTACGAAGAAGTGTTGGCTTAAGAAAAAGAACTACATGTGGTCTGCACATCGAGCAAATACTAGAGGTTACCGAACTCACACAGATCCTTACCGACAATATGCAGTAGTACCATGGGATTACAATACAAGGATATGGTGCGAATGTTGTGGAAGATATGGACATATAAGTGCCAACTGTTTTATAAGGTTTGGAATGAACAACCGAAGATCATGGAGAAATCCTAGTATGGCATGTTTTCATTGTCACAAAGTTGGACATTTAGCTGGAGATTGCAGAGATCAACCTAGAAGAGACACTGAAGAAATAAAAGAAAAATTAAAGATAATTTGGAAAAAGAAGGAAATTGTAACAAATGAAGAAAGCACCTTACCTACCAAGTTAGGTGCACCTATTCCAAATTAATCAGCAAAGGTATGAAGGGACTGCATTCTCTAAAGGTTAAAATCACAACAGTTCCTATTCTATTATGTACTAAATCCAAAATCTACATAGTTAAGATGCATTAGTAAGTTTAAAATTCTATCAAAAGTACTTTACAGGAAACCTATCAAGTCAATGAATACAAGAAGCCTATCAAGTCGGTAAATGAAGGAAATTTGGTTTCTTGGTTAAAACGAAAAAAAAAGGGAGTAAATCGGTTAAAGGTAAACCGAGTGCATTTAATGTTTTGACCTAACCCACATGGAGCCCGATAAGGTATTTTGTGTACTTAAAGGTATTTTCGCGGTCATTTACATTCACCAAGTTTTCAAGAGAGCAAAGCAGAGTGAATCAAGGTGATCAAACCTCATTCAAAGTGAATCCAAGGTATTTACACAAATCTCATCACACTGTTAAGCTAGTTTACCGATCTTGTCAAATTGCTATTATCTACTGAGTGTGAAGCGTCTGCCATTTGTAAACCGTCAAACCCTAAGGATAGTTTGCTAGTTTTATCTGAAATTTACAAATGGCACCCAAGATCCAAGATCCCATATTTGTCAAGAATGTCAAGAAGCCCACACTGAAATACTCTTTGACTCCTAAAGTTGCCTCTAAACTGGATGACAAAACTGCCTTTTCACTCATCCCGGATCGAATCTTGTTAGTCAAAGATGTTAGATTCTTCACCAAATGCTATGTTGAAGAACTCGGTCATGTTGAAATTAAGGACACATATGATGAGCTATGCATTGATGGCAAAATGGATAGCAAGTATGAGCATATCAAAATCAAGGGATTAACTGAAGCCCTAGCCTATCCCCGTGTGTTCAAACCCCAGTGAGTTAAGTTTGTTTTAAGTAGAGTTCATGATGATTTTATGTGGCTAGAGGAGCAACCATTCAAAATCACTAAGGAAATCATTCATGTGATCACCAGTTATCCTATCTATGATCATGCACGAGCACAGAAGATGATATCATAGAAGGAGTTAATCAGTTTAACTGGAGTAGAATCTGATTACTGAGGACTGAAACCGAACAATGTCATTGATGCAGAAATTAAGTTTGCAATTAGAGTAATTGGTTATTGTTTCTTCCAATCAGCAAGGGAAAATAGTGTACCCTATGCAACAGTTGACTTAGACTATAAAATAGTGAAAAAGGGAATGAAAGTAGATTTATGTGAAGTGTTATTGAAAAAATTGTTTGAGAACCTGAACACAATAAGGAAGCCAAAGAAGAACAACTCGGCAAATACACTGAAGTTTGGTTCACTTCTTGTATGCATGTTTTTCTACTTTGAGAAATTCTTTCCATCAGTCGGTAAAGTAGTTTGGGAGCTACACCGACCAATCACCCATCAAATTAATGACTTTATCAAGAAATTGGGAGAAAATTTCATTGATATCATGGATGACTACTTCAGCAAATTTCAAGAGAAGATGCACAATAGGTACCAGATTCCACCCCAGCTGGTAGAGAAATATAAAGGTGATATATGCTTTGAGGTAGACACCGATTACTGTTATGTGAATGTTGTGGAACCTAGGACTCAATCTTTTCCACCAATGGGTTATGAGATTGACTATGATATCACACAACAACAAATTGATGCATTTCTTACACTGCTAAGGCATGCTATTGAACTGAGATATGGAACTTATGAAGAAGTTAAGGAAAAGGTAAAAATGAGCATTGTAGTACCTAAAGCTACAAGAAAGGATACAAAGATGATTAAGGTGTTATCTGAGAAATTCAAAGAAGAATATTCCTCCACACCTATCAAAGGTACTCTTGCCATCACCAAAGAGGAATTAGAAGCTCAAGAGGTAGCAATAACATTGAGCACCGAACTGCCTAAGGGTAAAGTATTGAAAAGAAAGAAACAGGACATTCCAAAGGTCCTACCGACTCCTCCAACAAAGAGACCTAATACAAGAGCATCAGCTGCATCACCGAGTAAGAAACAAAAGAGTGTTACTGTACCCAAGGTAACCAAGACCTACAAGAAATCTACTTGGAGATTCATTCTGGCAAAAGAGTCTAGTGATACAGAATTTGAGGATGCCAACAAATTCCAGATTGTCAAAAGCAAGAAGGTAAATATTCATAGTGTTGAAAACTTTTGTGCAAATCTAAAAGAATATGGTGGATTTGCAGGATTTAGGTATGTCAAGTATGAGACTAGGAATAATGATGAGAAGAGACAAATTGAAGAAGCCGACATCTGTACACTTCTAAAGTTTCGACTAGCTCCATTGGAACTAGTCAAGTCACTTCCGAGTGAACTGTACTTACATATTGACAATAGGTGAAAATATGCAATGGACTTAGAGAAAAAAATTAGAGAAAGAAGTCTAGTCCATCTATTTCCTAATATGTCTGTCATAGAGATTAAGGAGCATCTGACAACCTACAATTCTAAATTTCTTGTCAAATAGAGAGCCTTAAAATTAATGAATGGGCTATATATCGATGTAAAAAATGAGACAAAAGCAAAATGGCAGGAAATATTCAAAATAAAAGATGTCAGTGAACAATCTAAAATTGAAATTGTTGATGTCACTGAACAAGATCCTGATGTCACTGAGCACGGTCCTGAAGCTACTGAGCAAGACCTGGCTAACACTATTCAAATTGATGAAGATGTCAGGGATGTAGAAGAACAGGAGTAGAAGATGATCAAAGGCACTACATATGCAAAGCTTGTATCTAGTGAATCTGTGTTAGTACAAGTTCAGCCTTATCCACCGATCAAGTAACTTGTCTCAACCGAAGATCCTAAAGATACAGCACAAGGCACCGAAGGTCACCAGTCTGAAGCAGCAGAAGGTACAACTCAAGACAAGACCTCTCAAGCACCCTCGAGCACTGAAAATGTAGCAGCTGAGACACCCAGTACCAAGACACCCAAAGACACCATAGCAGCTACAGGTACCGACCAAAGTGTTGCCTCTATCGAGCAACCTATCGAGGGTTAGCAAGCCTCACAAGCTATTATCTTGGTCCAACCGACCAAAGGAAAAGAGAAGAAGGTGAAAAAGCATAGTTTTAAAGTTGATTTGACTAAACCGATAGTATTACCCAATGTGGATATCTCAAAATTAAAGGGGCAAGCACTTATTGATTTTGGTGAACTATGCAAAGCAAAGGCCGAACAAGAAAAATAGATGGCCATTCAAAAGAAGAATAAAGTACTTTAGAAGGTGAAGATACTGCTAATAGAAATGCTACCTATAGCTACAGTGTCAACCGATGCAGCCATCCATATTCAACTGGATGAACTCCTTAATCAAATAGAAACATCTGGAGTTAATGCATCTGAGTACTTGAGCAAGCTAAAAGACAAGGAGCTTACTACAAAAATGATAGAAGAGGTACAAAAAGCTCTAGCTATTAGGAAAGTCAAGCTTGTCAAATTCATTGCTGAGTTGTCCCCTCAACTCAAGCATATTCTTTATTTATTTCAAAAACTTTGTACATTTTCCATATTCATTAAAGATGTCAAGAATAAAACTGATGCAATTGAGAAAGAGATCACCAATCTCTCAAATAAGTTGACTCCTAAACCCAATTCAGTTCAAAAATTTTATACCAAGCTTCAACAGCTCATGGCTCAATAGTTAGAACTCAGAAATGAAGAACATAAGATCCAAATGGATATAATGACACTCCAGACATTATTCCTTCCTCATCTTTCATCAGTTCAAGAGTAGATTAATAGAGCTACACGCCTATCTACTACATAAGAGGGAAGCACTCTTGATGGCTTAATATCACTCTTGGTTGATATTCAATCACAAAATTCTTTAATGGAAAGTGTAAAGGATGTACTCTCTGTCGCACTCACTGATGCCCGGAAAAAGTATAAATCTATTTTTGATCAGTTACCACCCCCAGATGGAAATTAAGTTTTTGATGTTTGTCAAAAAGGGGGAGTAATACTATATATTTGGGGAATGATACTATATAAGGGGAGATACAGTTTTGGTAATACAGTTTTGATACAGTATTCAGAGTATTGTATATAGGGGGAGTATATCGAGCAGAGTATGTAGAATATTCAAGGATAGTAAGTAGAGCACACAAGCATAGAACTGATGTACAATATAATGATAAGGGGAGTATATCTGAATATACTATTTCATTGACTATTGTATTTACTGTTAAGTATAGTCATTTTGCAAAGTATATAGATTTTTGAGTTATGACTTTGAAAGTAGTTTTTGTCAAACATCTCAACTAATGTCAAAAGGGGAGATTGTTACTACTTATCAAATTGCCATTAGTTTTTATATTCAAAGTCATACTATATATTCTAGTTAGTTAACACTATCGAATCATGCAGTTGGTACACATAGAGAAGTCGGTATGCACAGTCTAGTCGGTTACAAAGGAAAGCAGTCACAGAATGCAGTACACACCGAGCTGTCTACCTAGTATCTTTTTGAGACTACTGAGCAGCAAAGGTGACACACCAAGCTGATATTCACTGAGTGAAACATGTTACCAGATACATTGAACCTGGACATGCATATGAAAACGTGTTACAAGATCGAGGCACATCTAACCATTGTTACATTGGAAATTGCACCAGAAGATTGTGTATGATTACAAGGACAATCTAACCAATGAAACATTTTGTTTAGTTATTCATTCGAAGAATCTTGTTAGTACATTAGCTTTCCATATTGGGCCTAACATTGGTATCAGAGCCTTGTGCCTCAGAAGAAGCCTAATAGCTTGAGGGAGATCCTAAATCTAGAATCCATGGAGATGTGTTTGAGGCAGCAGCTTGAAGTTGCTCTTGAAGATTTTGAAGCTCAAAAATTTAACAACATAAAGATGGAAGATGAACTTAGATCTGCAAAAGAATTCATTGTCACTCTGCAAGAATATCTATCTAATGCTCAAGCCAAAAGAAAGGAATTGTGGGAACAATTGCAAGATCAAAATGATGAAGAAAATGACACTTTGAAGAACCTATGTTAGAAGCTGAGTCAAGAAAATGAAGTTACAAAGAATGAAACACAAGCCCTAAATATGATGATGGCAAAATAAATTGAAGACATAAAGAAAAAGGAGGAAGACCTTGCTAGATCATTAAAGGATAGATCTGAAGAATGCATCAGGTTGGCTCATGAAAATGATGTGTTAAGAACATAATTAGTGCAATTCCAAAACAATGAACAAGAACTTGAAAGACAAATGACAATCCTAAGAGATGATCTAACTATTGCAAATGAGTATAAGGACAAATTCAAGGCTAGTTCAACCTAGCTTAATGAATTATTGGAGAGCTAAAGGCAGAATAAAGACTCCAGAGGACTTGGATTTGAACAAGGTCAGAGCTCCGGTACTACAAATGAAGACCAGACATCTGGTATGCAGAATGATCAGAACAACCGGAACTCGAGGACACTGATAAGGAAGCTCAATGCTCACAAATTCAATGGTAGATGCTTTGTTTTTAATAAATTTGGTCATATGGCTAGACAATGTAGAAATAGAGAAAATTAGAATTATAACTCTGTCCTCGGTCAATGTTTGAAATGCAATAAGTATGGTCATAAGACAAAAGATTGCAGAATGAATGTAAAATGTCATGCATGTGGAAAGTTTGGACATATGGCTAATCAATGCAGGTCAAGCAATTATCTCGGATATAGAAAAGCAATTCAAATGAACAATGTTACATGTTATGCATGCAACAAGATTGGACACAACCAACTTTTGTAGAAGCAAATATCCACCGGTTAGCAACAATGGATCAAATGATAAAGGAAAGAAAGAGATCAATGAGATCTGACATGATCATACCAAGAGATGGGTCAAGAAGTTAGATGATCAATCAGGAGATGAAACTGCTTCGGTTACTTAATCGGCAAAGCAGAATGTTTCTACACCGGTAGGAAGATCGTCTGACAATTGAGGCAAATTCCTTAGGGGTAGGCAAATTTCATGAAAATCCTGCATATTCCCCAAGAAAGAGATTCAAAAGGAAGTTTCAAACATCTGAGAAGGTTTATCTGACATATATATGTTGAATCAAGATCCGGTATGTCTCACCAGAAGGCATTTATGTCGATAGCAAATTAGGGTTTTTCGAAGGATAAAAGGAAGATTCACTTTAGTATGACCACCTTGCATTTAGAGTGATACAGAGAAAGTCAAAGGTGATTCAGAGCTATCAGAAGAAACCATCATTGATTTCAACTACATTCAAAGGAGATATCTAGGGTTTGTCACCGGTGACTATTTCCAGGTATTTTTCGCAATTCAATCATTCAAAATAGAGGATGGTTCTACTACTGTCCCCACTTTCATTACAAATCCCACTTTAGTAGAGGTTAAGGATAATCTAATAACAATATTCAAAACATTCCCTCATATTGCAACTCTGGATGATTCGATCGATGCTTTTTCGAGGGTTCTCGAAGGCGTTGCTTATGTTGAGGATGTCAGAGATTACATCCACCATAATCTAGAGGACTTGGGAATAGGTGAAATCAAATCAATGTACATATTTGAATTGTTGAATGACTCTAGAATCATCAATTCTGAATTCAAACATATTTCATACCTAGGGTTAACCACAATCTTGGATATTTCTGAGTTTGAGGATGAAATAAACTGATATGTGCTAAACAAAGTTCATGGTGAATTTATCTAGTTGGATAGACCCCACAACATCACCAAGGAAGTAATTAGGGCTATCACCAACTTACCTCAGATAGGTCAGAAACCAGAGAAGAAGATATCAAATGATCAAATCAACAAGCTCACAGGTGCAACCTCTGATATTTGGTCAATGAGACTTAGTACCATTATTGACAAGGATGTCAAATTCGTCAGCATGATTATAGGTTACAAGGTAACCCAATCTAAGCAACTTAACTCAGTTTCTAGCTCTTGCATTTTTGCTTCTTATAAAATGTTGAAGAATGATGAAAAGTATGATCTGTGTGAATGGATGAAAGAAGAGTTGATTATGAACTTAGGCAAGATCAAGGGAGAAAAGAAAGGAGTTTTTCGGTATGGAAATCTGATAGTGTGCCTAATGATTTTATTCTTGAATGAGATACTAGGTTTGGGCAAAAGGCAATGGGCCTTCGATATACTGGCAGGAAGGAAAATTAAGGGTGCTATTACCAGTTTGGGGAACCAAAGAAATGACAAAGTTTGGGGATACTTTAAATCATTTCAGAAAGCCATGAAGTTAAGGGAAAGAATTCCAAAGCACATATTTGAGAAATACTCAACTGAAATTTGTTTCATGGTGAAAAAGGGTGAAACTCTTATGGAAGCTATGATACCCTAGAAGATATGGATTGAAGAAATAGGTTATGAGGTAGATGTAAGAATTTTGGATGCATATGATAAGATGCTTATCGATGCACATGCTAAGATGCTTATAGATGCACTAATAGATGAATCTAAAAAATTATTTAGAACTACCAAGCAAAAATATCTTGAAGTTAAAACAAAATTTAATCAGAAGAAGAGAGAGAGACAATAGAGAAAAGTAAGCCAATTTGTTGAAAAAGTCTCAAAAGATATTATTACTATAATTGAAGCCTCATCAACAAAACAAGTCAAGAAGAGGAAACAACTTGAAGCTCTCATTGCACCAATTAATTCAGATATTGAGACTGAGGATGAAATTCCTCTATCTTTCAAGAGGGTGCAGAGAAAGAAGGTAGAAGACCCAAAGGAGAAAGCTGAGAAGATAAGGAAGCAGCCAACAAGGAAGGTAACCTTTAAGATACCAATAAGTAAGCTAGTTGAAGGGAAGCCTACTCAGAAGAAAAGGCCAGTAAAAGAAACTCCCACATCATTCGGCAAGAAGAAGAAGAAGGAAGACTTAGATGAAGCTATTGAAACCGGTAATGTAACTATTATTCCACCTATGTCTTGTGCTGAGTTAATAGATGAGATAACAAAGGATGGTATTTTAAATAACATTCAACATTATTATGAACATTTGGATGATGATGAGCAAAAAGAAATTGAGGAAGCAATTTTGTTACACTTAGATATATAAGAAGGCTTTATTAGAGATTGCAAAGCAAATATTGACACAATTATATAATAATCTAAATGCTAGAAGATTATCCATTGTAGAGGAAGACCAAAACATAAATATTCAAGGATTATTAACTAATTGTGGTTCAATTACCCTGGAGGAGATGAAGATGTGTCTTGAAACTACTAATAGAACAATTTTTTGAAGTAGGCACAAGACAGTTAGCCTTATGGTAGGTAGAGTTAAAAAAATAATAAATGAAACCAATGAGGAATGGGTCCAATTCTTTATTGACCACCCTTATTTATTTACATCACCAAAATCTAATCCTAAGTCTGACATCTTAGTTGATGGCAAAGGCAAAGGTGTAGTGGGTAGCTAATTCACAATTTTGCAAGATGCCAAGGAATTAAATGCAAAATCTTTGGCATAAGAAAATGTATAGGATAAAGAGGAAATACCGGTAGAAAAATCTAATGTAAATAATGAACAGGTTATAGATGTTGAGGAAAATATTCCTTTGGCTCAAAATGAACAGGTTGTGGATACAACAAATGAGGTACCGACAATAACAGATGTTGCACCAAGTGGAAAAGCCATCAGTGCAAAAGAGGATGATATAGAAGAAAATAAATTGGAGGAGAAGGATAAAGAGCAAAATCAAGAAGGAGAGAATGAAAAGGAAGATCAAACTGAAATAAGTGTTTCTACACAATCATTAGAGAAAAAAGGAGAGGAATCCGATAGAGAACTGACAGCCAGAACTTCATTATTGGCAATTACCACTACAAATGTTGAGCAAACGACCATAATAGAGATGAGTTAAACCGAACTCATGATGATTGCAACTTAGAAAATGATCAAGGAAGGGATTGAGGAAAAGAAAACAATTGATCATTCATTCCAATTTTGCACTAGTTAGTCCTGAAATGCCAAATTGATAAGGGAGCAATCCCATCTGGCAAGCTCAAAATGCTAACAAAGAATATGTCAAAGGAATTTCATTCATTGTAGTAGATCTCTAACTGGCATACTTTGGACCAGTTTTCTCGAGCCAAAAGGGCCACCTTTTATCAGTTGATTGAATCAGAAAAAGTATAGAGAGAAGATATACTGAAAATGATAGATGATGCTTTGAGGCAATGTACACATATTTATCGAGTATGTTGCAATTCAAGTTTACTTACAATGGGTATAGACAAAAGCATTAAAGATATTCATAATACAATTATAGGCATTGTAAATAACTTTGATGGAGTAAATTCTTTAACCACATCTATAGATGGTCAAATTTTGTTGTTAGAAGTCCATATTTAATCTCTTGAAAGAGACAGAGATAAAATTGTATAGAGAGCTAAAGAGCTCAGAGGATTATGGAGTCCCTAGTTGGACACACTATATGTACATAAGGAGTGTATAGATATATTGAGAAATCCCACACCGATAGAACTCAAAGAAAAAGAATCTCATGGATATGTCCTAAATGGACTTGTGTCAATTTCAGGGACATTCAAATTTAGTTGGGACACATACTTTGAATTCTTGAAGAATGGTTACCTAAAAATTTCCAATCTCATTCAACTCCAGTAAGTATTTTGAGAGACATTCCCCTATACAAAATTTCAATGATTTATTCATTCTTTGTATCGGTTTTTGGCATTGATGCCAAAGGGGGAGTGATACATGTGAAAAATAGAAAGGATAAATATGTATGGATCAGATTTAAGATGGTATATACAACTCAAGGGGAGCAGAATCACATTCCAGGATCAACAGGGCAGATTGAAACCATTTTTCACATGAGTGTTGACATCAATGCCAAAGGGGGAGATTGTTGGCAATTGACACTCATTCGGTTTCTTATGTTGTCATTGATGGAAACATTGGAAACATATTTTGGTTCACATTAACATCCAATAGAGACTTCACCGACATCAAGGATTTCAAAGGTAACCAACAAACAAGGTATCGGTATGGGAAGCTGACATCACTTGAAGATCTGGAAAAGGGTAGTATCCGACAAATCATTTTATAATTTATATATATTTGTAATGAGTTGACATATGACATAAATGTTTGTAAGGGTATATAAGTTAGTCTATTAGGTCATTTACAAAAGAACATTCATGATAAGTTTTGAAATGCAAAGTTTATGTATGCAAGATTATTTGTATGCAAAAGAAAATTCCGTAATGACCTATAGATTATTTTTAAGGTACTCATAAGGTGTATGTTATTCCGGCAAGGGTTTAGGGTTTAAGAACCAGAACAATCAGAGCATTAACTAGAACTCAATCACAAACAGCAGATGCATTATATGAGGCCAGTTTTGCATTTCTGTATCAAAAAGTGACTGTAAGTGAGACTCTTGGGATGAGTATTAGATATTTGGTTAATCCCAAAGACACTGAGAGGGGGGGTGAATCAGTGTCTAACCGGTAGATGAAATATTTAAACTTATTTGCAACTTTATAACTAAAATTAATATACCGGTAAGCAAATAATAATGCAGTAAAGAGAAACAAAAGAATCAGCATCAATGCACACTATAACATAGATGTTTTTGGTGAGGAAACCCAGTAGGGGAAAAACCTCGGTGGGATTTGTGACCCACAATATTTACTCACTGGCCAATATGAATAAATATTACTCAGTACAATAGGGTCCTACACATGCAGGAAGGCCAACTGCCTAGAGCTCACTGCTCAACAACAAAAATGGTCTCACTGACTACACAATTAGATGGTTAAATCCAATAATAATGTACTGCTTCAAAATAGCACCTGCAATGGTAGATTCAGTACCAGTTTAAGTTTTTTCTGATACCTCTGCCAAAAACCTTGCTAGCAAATGATTCTTCTCACATAATAGTCTTCGCTCTGCTCTGCTTCTTATTTTCTCTCAAAATAAATACATCAAAGTGCATAAACAACTATCTGATATCATATCCCTATCTCATCTCAAATATCGCTTACATACACACATACCTACATACATTAGTTACATTTCAAATGACCTACAAGATCTCATATATGATTCCTTACAATACATCATGTCAACCATACAAATATAATTTACATTACAAACAATATTATTGCCAAGTCGGCTTAGACTGTCGATATAATCTTTTGTCGGTGTAAACTGCAACTGGTGTAAACTAGATGTCGGTGCTGGTAGGTGAAGTCTATTGCTGGTTGAACCTGTGAAACCTTGTTGAACCTTGTTTCCACTTTGTTTCCATCAATGACAACATCTACCATTCTCATTTGAGTGTTTAATGCCAACAATGAGTAGTGTGTTCTAGGCAGTGTGCCTTCCTGCATGTGCAAGCCCCTATTATGTGTAATATCTCTTCATATGTCCAATGAATTGATATTGTGGGTCACAAATCCCACTATTGTTTTTCCTCATTGAGGTTTTCCACGTATAAATTATCTGTGTCATGGTGTTCCTTTATGTGATTGCTTTATTTGTTTCAGTTATATGTATTATGTTTACCGTTTGATGAATGAATATTTTGATAAGGCTAAAATCTTATATTCTGATAGAACACTGATTCACCCCCCCCTCTCAGTGTTCTTGGATTCAAACATTAGTATCCATAGTTCATAACATCATATGCATGAAAAAAATTGTATTTTCAAGTTTTCATATTAGGTAACTAAAATTGTATATATATTAGATAGTAGTAAAAATGTCATTTCTATTCTTTTTTCATTTTTTGTATTATATCATGACCTAAAAAATCAATGCATTCCTCATCTTTTTTTAGTATAGAATAGCTCATGCACATATCCATTGGATTGTCCAAATTTAAATGAGGCCTTTTGCATCTTGTTGTATAGTTCATTAGCTTTTGTTACCTCATAGGGTTTAATTGCTATTCTTCGGCTGCAATATTCTAAATCATTGAACATCTGTCTTAAATTTTAATCCTTTGATTTGATTAATTTGTCCATTTTGGTCTAGGTGAACCCATTTGAACCAATCACCTTAGTTTGAATTATCAAACTATTTTCTAAACTATGGGCCTCAATGTGTGTAGTATTGAAATTGGGTTCTGAACATTTCAAGTTCATGTTCTATACATGACAATAGATATATTAATACATGAAATGAGATACATCAATATAAATAAAGATAATTTTGAAAAAAATTAAATATTAATTTTAGAATTTAGTAATGGATAAAATGTGTTATAATTTCTCAAACATTTCTAAAAAATTAGAAATCATGTATATTTATTAGATGAAATTATGCTCTCAAAATTTCAAATCTATAGTCTATACTGAAAAATAAATATGCTAATACATGAAATGCAATACTTCAATATACAAAGAAAACATAACTTAAAAATATATATTGAAATAGAAATTCAAATAGTAAATAGTGATGTAACAACATTTATTATGTCAAACGATTTCTAGGGATTTTAGCCTATTCTCTTCAACTTTTCTTCTCAATACTTGTTTACCCTTTTTTATTTTTCATATCTTTCATATGTGAAGAGTGGCATTATTCATATGCTCCAAATGATTTTATGCATGATATGACAAAAAATGTAAGACCACTTCTTTCTGTGGGACTTATATCAATATTGGATTTTTCAAGTGTAAGACATTGTGACTTGTGTATTGTTAAAGCCCAAGCCAATATCAATGGTACTTTCTTTATCGTACCCTTTGAAATAGGTGGAATTGGAACTATTTGTGGATGTCGATCATCAAATGGAAATCCCGTGTAGCTTTGAAAATCTACAAGTACATATAATTGTAGTTGTGGTGGCATTGTTTCAAGTGTGAATACAATACTTCAAACATAACCGAGTGATCCATTGACAAGACTTTCTTCTATCCATAAGTTTGAATTTAACATTACCCTTGCATTTTTACTCAATAGTAATTCCATATCGAGCCCATCATTATCATGTTCTTCTATGGAGATAGTTGTTTTTTTCACTACAATGCTTCGTGCAACGAGATTTGATAATGAATAAAGTTTTTTCATGTTATGCTTGTAGACATTGTCATTTGTTGAGAATAAGTGAACACTATTTTTGAACTTCTCATTTTTTGCAACAATCAATTTGGTATTTGTTCTTGATATGAGTAGAATCCAATCATCTATTGTTGGATTTGCATCTTTTATGTTTGATAGGAGAAGACAAAATCTTTCTTGTTCGATACTATGTCCATCATGTCTAAAAAATATGCTCTAATGTAAAAACTGTTTTGAATTCTTTCCACAATATCTTTGCATGTCTTCCATTTGCATATGTTGGTCTATCATTCACTGGAGGTAATTGTGCCAAATCTCCAACCAATATCATAGAAATCCCTAAATAAAAAATTTAGTAGGTTTTTGAGGTTCATGTATTGTAAAATTTATATTGTAATATAATAATGAAAGTGTATTGCAATGTAGAATTCATATTTTAAGTAATGGCATGTAGATATGCAAGTTACCTCCAAATTTTTTATGATTGTTCTCAGGAAATGCTTGCCGAAGTTGATAGTCTATATTTTCAAGTAACCTATATCCCAAGAAGCTCATTTCATCTATTAATATGTATTTAATGTGGGACATTACTTCTTGGAAACTCATAAGTCTTGTGCCTTGCAGGTTAGTGAAATTGTTTATTGGTAATCACAACTTATAATGAATTTTTGTTGCTCCAATGTTGAATGTGACAACATCGATTAGTGTGAGTAGAAGCAGAGCTAAGTGTTCTGGAGAGGATGCATTCTGCAATGATTGTTTGATGGCACTAATTAAATGTGACTTACTTGTTCCTGATGTGCCTTGGATTATCATACGCAAAGGTGGTCTACTTTGAGAGCTTTGATAGTGGGTCATTATGATGTTTACTGTCGTTCTTTGTTTGTCACTAAGGTTTCCATAGTTGACATTTTCTGGTATGTCATCATAGATCAATCCTCCACATTCTTTCATCCTCTTAATGAAGTTTGATGCTATATTTGTGTATTCTTCACCTTGAAATTCAAAAGATCAATTCGTTTGTTGATCAATATCTCTTTGACCCAACATATCTATTTTTGATACACACAATATTTATTGATGATGAAGTGTCGATATAATTTCCCATTCATATTTTGTAATACTGACTTGGGCATTGTTGGTATCTTCTGATTCTGAAACTGTGTCATCTTCAATATTTTCTAAATCATGTCTTCTTTGTAAGTTACATTGATTATATTTGAAATCATCCCTTGTTGCTACTATTGTTTCATCATTGTGGCCAATGTCCATTTTGATGTCATGAAAGGGTTTGTAGAGCAAGAGTTTGGAAAAGCAAAAAAATATCCATGTGTTTGAATCACGAGCTGGAACTATTGGAAACGTTGGAAATACTTGAATAATAGCTGCTATTTCCTTCGTGTCCATATGTTTTGGCCTTTCTTTTTTATAGTTCTAGTTTCATGATTTTGGAGCATCAATGAGCGGTATAGGCTCCATATAATGAGGCCTATTCTTGTATGCATTGATGAAAGATATATTTTTTTGTTCAGTGTCATTATCAACATCTATACATACATGCATAATTGTTTTGGAACATTCAAATTGATGAACCTTCTACTACTTTACACCAATGGAAGTTCTAGTAGCATGTGGCAAGTTTCTTGGGCTCCATATATTGAGGCTTATTCTTGTACGCATCGATGAAAGATATGTTTTGTTGTTCAGTGTCATCATAAACATCTACATGTACACACTTGAATACTTGTTTTGAAACATTCAAATTGATGAACCTTCTACTACTTTCCACCAATGGAAGTTCTAGTAGCATGTGGCAAGTTTCTTGGGCTCCAATAGCTCTTTCTATTATTGTTTTAGCGAGAAGCTTTATGTAAGCATATACTGCAAGATCATCAAGACTTTGCACATTTTCTAGCCATCGTAAAATTTGATAGTATGTTTTAGAGATTCTTTCAACTTTGGTTGCATACTAGGCAATGCATTTAATGACGACATGTTTTGACATAACAGGTTGCCAATCCGTATTTGATTGCCAGAGTTGAAGTATCCAACGATTGTATGAGTTGACTCTATCATCATTTCTAATTGTCTTAAATTTCATTTCATTGATTTCCAAATCTCTATATATTTTAGAGCCTTCTAAATTTAATGGCCATGGTGCATTGTACCTATATGTCATTGAAATTTAACATTTTTTAAACTCACTATTATATGAAAGGAGTACAATATTTCAGATGTATTTTGAGGAATTTGTTTCAAATTTTTTACCTGCATACCAATTTTCCTCATTTTTTCCAAAGACATGCACCTTCTTTACACGCTGTGTGTCATTGAATGGTGTTCAAAATATCATCATAGTCATCTTTTAAAGGAGTCTTTGATAGTTGCCTTGTGATTTTTAGACATGGATGTAGAGAGAAGTTTTGATACACCTAAAATGCCAATTTTATTTTAGAAACTATTATATTAATTTTGTAAAAGAGTACTTTCTTCTTTAGTAGATAGCATCATACCTGTATGTTTTGATGGTGTAGATTGACTCGAGGGTTGCATGCATGAACTAAATCATGCTAATATTCTTTAGAATCCATCACTTGATGTGGATCATTCCAATTTATGGTATCCATATTTGGTGCTCCATTTAATCATAAGGAACCATGCACATGCGCTGATCCCTTATGTTGCCACTCGTATCTGCACCAATAGTCTCTTACATTCATTCCTTTCTGCAAAAATTATTTTCTAAAAGTTGTGTATCATAAATGCATGTATTGTGCAACAATGTGTGGATAGTCTATGACATTCTTCTTTCCCCATAGTTTAACTTCACAAGAGTTGTTAGGAGTTGTTCCTGACATCAATGCATGTAATTCTAGCCAATACAAGTATGTTGCACTCAATGTAAAAATATTGTTGGTGTCCTGATCTGATGAAGCATGTTTGTTAATTAAGCTTGAATCTTAGTCCAATATTATCGTGTGCCCTTTAGAGTCATTCCAAATTGCATCAATGTATCTGCTAGATGGGATTGTGGCATATTATACATATGCTCGCGCAACTCATGTATAGTGATTGACATCTTGTTCAGACTTCTTTTCATGCAAATATTTGTGGACCTTTGTACGGTGTCTCATTATCAAATTCATAATGTAATAACAAAACCTTGGATGTTTACCAAATCTATTATCTCTATATCATAGAAAGTGTTTGATAAATTCATACAGATGTATTCTCCTCATTCATGGTTCAAGAAAATCTCATTGACCATTAGGAAATAATGATGAAAAAGTCATATCGAGCAAACCAAGTGTAGTATATTCATTAATAGGAGACATTGTTGGTATTATGGATGTATTGCATTGGTTTTTTCATTGATGTCAACACTTGTCAACACTTGAGAACACTTGTCAACACTTGGAGATCTTTGGTTATGTTCACTAGCATGTTCAGTGAGTTATGCATAGTCACCGGTATCTGGTTAATCGATAGGTTATATTGTTCACTGGCAGTGAGGATGATTTGTTATCATCTGGAGATTACTTGGTTATGTCGAAGACATTGTTTGGACACTTGGTTTTGTTGATTTAATTATTGGTACAATCAAGTTTGCATATTTGTTGTTATCGGCAAATAGGTCTAGGTTATGGACCGGCAAGCATTATCTATTCCAGATCAGCATGACACACTATGGAGATGTTTTATTTATTGATTATTATTGTAAATTTATTGAGCCAACATCATGCATCACATATTGATTCATTTGTAATTAATTTAATTGTAGTATCTTAGTGAGCCGACCTACACATTTGGTCTTAGGTTTTGGTATATATGTAAGATCTCATTTATGAGATTATGTAAAGAAGTGTGAAAAAGGATTGTAATAAGGTATATGTGAATATAAGTAGAGCTATACATGCAGACATCATTTGAAGATTCAAGGAAGGTATGAGGAAGGAAAATCAGAGCTTAACCGGTACTGAATCCAGCATATGAAGATGCTATTTTGAGCAGTACATTATCATTGGATTTAACTATCCAATTGTAGTTAGTGTGACTCCCATTTTGTGATTGAGTAGTGAGCTCTAGGCAGTTGGCCTTTCTGCATGTGCAGACCCCATTTGTACACATACTATTTGTAGTAGTATCATCTAATTGTGGGTAAGGTTTCCCACCATGGTTTTTCCCCTTACAGGGTTTCCACGTACAAAAAACTATATTATGTGTTGTGTGTGTTATTTGTCTTTCTGTTTCATGCATTAAACTTTACTGGTACTGTTATTAACTACTAAACTATCTACCGACATTAAAGTTTGGTTTACCGATATTATGCACTAAGTTTGGTTAAGTTATATTTGAATTGAAATTAATAGACAATTGATTCACCCCCCCCCCCTCTCAGTTGCCTTTGGGTCCTAACAATTGGTATCAGAGAGAAGTCCTCTTTTTACAGAAGTTTAATAGCTTGAGGAGATTCTATGGCAACTAACTATTTCAAGAAGGACAATTTGAAGCTTGATGGAACTAAATATGTTCTATGGAAGATCAGAACGGAGACACATCTGAATTGCATTGGAAGAGACATATGGGATGTTACAAAGAATGGCTATGTTGGTCCTACATAAAGTCAACCTAATCCACCAACCTTTGCTAAAGATCAGGAGAATGATTACAAAGCAAGAGAAGAACTTTTGAGTGCATTGTCAGATCAACAAATCATGAGATTATCAGACCGATCTACTATTAGAGCTATTTGGGATAAATTGGAGACATTCAATTAAGGTGATACCACTGTCAAAATTGCAAAACTGGAATGCTTCTAGGCCAAGTATGAAAATCTGAAAAAAGGAAGAAGATGAAAGGATTTCTACTTTTATGGAAAGAGTTAATGAAATTTTTTTGGGTATACAATGTTGTGGAGGATGCTTAAGTGAAGATGAAACTGTTTCTAAAGTTTTAAGAGCTTTGCCACCAGCATACAAGATGAAAGTAAATGCTATTAATGAATTGAGAACAATTCCTAATGCATCAGTATCTAGAGATACTTTGGTTGGAAAACATTCATCTTTTGAACTTGAGGAATTTGGTCCTATTGCTACAATTAAGACATATTTTTCTTTCAAAGCTTCATCATCTGCAGCATCATCATCATCATCTGAAAAATCTGATTGGAAAGCACTCTATGCTAGAGAACTTGAAGAAATCAGAAGAGAAAATTAAGAACTTGAAGAGCTTGAAGCACTATTTGCAAGGAAAATGCCTAAAGGTCCAGTTGGAAGTAAGTATGAAGGTAAAGCACCATTTAAATGTTTTAACTGTAATAAAATTGGTCATATGGAATCTAGGTGTCCTGATAGACATGCAAGATTGAAAGAAGAAGCTAAAAGAACATATAGGCCTAACCCTGCATATCAGAGATACAAATTTAAGAAGAATAGAGACAAATCAGGTTACTATTCTGATGAAGGAGTTACTAATGATTTTGATGAGGAACCAACAAACAATGGATGGGATTTTTCTACCATAACAGAAGATCAACTACCACCTACTATTGAAATGGTAGAGCAAGCTCTGGCAGCTAAAATTGAAGAAAAGGAAGAATGGATCATTGATTTTGGATGTTCACATCATATGACTGGTGATGAGAGTAAATTTTTAACCTTTTAGGAATATAATGGAGGTCTAGTAAGATTTGGAGATGACAAAGCTTGTTTGATCAAAGGAAAAGGCACTATATCTTTTGATGGTAAGCACAATACTGATAATGTTTACTATGTTTAAGGTTTGAAGTATAATCATTTGAGTGTTGGTCAATTAGTTGAAAAGGGATTTCAATTAAAATTCAAGAATGGTAAATGCAAAATCATGAATAGAACTAGTTTGGAAATTGCAATCGGTAATCAAACTAGAGGTAATATCTTTCATTTGAATAACAATGAGAAGACATGCTTGATTGCACATATTGATGAAAGTTGGTTATGGCATAAGAGACTATGTCATGTAAATCTTGATTGCATTGTGAAAATCAGTTCAACTAAGGCAGTAAGGGATTTACCTAAGATTGTTAAACATCACAATCCGGTATGTAAGGAATGTCAATTTGCAAAGCAAGTTAGAGAAACTTTTAAGAGTATTCTAGAAAAATCCAATAATGTTCTTGACTTAATTCATACTAATTTATATGGTCCAGCAAGAACTAGAAGTTTACAAGAAGATAGATATTTTATGCTAATCATTGATTATTATTCTAGAATGTGTTGGGTTACTTTTCTCAGGGAGAAATCAGAAGCTTTTGGGAAATTCAAACTGTAGGCACCTAAAAATGGTCAACGCTTGCGAAGTCATACTTTAACATTTGCGCATTGCCTCATTTTAGGTTTTTGCATCGTATTAACATTTCTCCTATGTCACGCACTTGGTTTTTATCATTTGCGAGCATCGAGTCATTTTTCTATCATCTCGTCTTCGAATTTGGTCTTGTCGACAACATTATCCAATCATGATTTTGATCGAACTTATCTTGTTGCATCAATGTGCGTGCTAATTTGTCATCATTTTGGACATCGTCAATCCTAATTAGGGTTTTGTCCTCCTATCAATCTTGCGACCGATTTGTCATCGATCGTTGTCTGTCTCAATTATGTCAATTTGGATCAATTTGTCATTGTTCCTTGTCAATTGGCACATTTTATTAATCAAATCATTTTGTTGCACTGGTCATTTATCAATTCAAAATCATGACATTAATTATCTTCAATCAAGACCTAATTGTCATTTTCGCATTCCTAATTCGTCTTCTAGGGTTTTATGATTTATTCATTTAACCTAATTTGTCATTTCTTCCTCTAGGATTACTAAATTATTTATTAATCCTAGGTCTTCTCATTACAATTAAATCTTTATTTAATTGGCTAATTATTCTTCCTCTTGTAAATTAATTAATAAATGACAAATTCCTAATTAATTTACCTAATTTCTTCTAATTCACTAAATTCTAATTTCCATCAATTTCTAATTCCTAATTTTCATCAATTTCAATTTTCTAAATTTCTAAATTTCTAAATTCTTTTCCCTCCTATTTCATCTCCTAATTCTATGGGAATGACATTTCAATTTGTCATGAAATTGTCATAATTGATAATCAATCAATTTTGACATAGAATGTGTCATAATTTGTCATCAATTATCAATCAATCAAATTGTGCATGGAAAGTGCATAATTTGTCATAATTGACATATTGATTTGCAATTTCCATTTGAATTGCATCATGCCAATCTTGTCATTTATCCAATTCTTCTATAAATTGGATAATTTTCTTCAATCAATCCCTTCATGAATCCCGAATTTCTGTCAAACTACCAAATTTTCATTTCTAGTACTCTTGAGCTTTTTGCTTTCAATTGTGTGAGCACTTGTAGGTGAGATCCACAAACCCATTGAAGAGGAAAGAACAACAATGGAGCCGCATGGAAGAAGCATCCGAATTGTTATATGGTTTGCATGACATTTTCTTTTAAATGCTTTGTTTTTGTGCCTCTATTGAATGTGCTTTGGAATTAGGTTCATTTCAATGAGAGTTCTTTTGATTGAGTTATCATGTCTTGTGTTTTGATTGATCTACTTGTTTTGATGATTCCTAATTTCTATGCTACACAAACTATTCAAAGTGATGGTAGAGAATGAAACCATTTAGAAAATCAAATGTTTGAGATCAAATCAAGGAGGTGAATTTACATCTAAGGAATTTAATACATTCTGTGAAGTGAATGGAATCAGAAGTAAATTATCAGCACCTCAGACACCCCAACAAAATGGAGTTGTGGAAAGGAGGAACATAACTATTTTGGATGTAGCTAGAAGCATGATATTAGAAGAAAACCTACCTCATGTGTATTGGAGAGAAGCAGTCAATATAGTTGTTTATATATTCAACAAAGTTCACATCAAAGGTGAAACCGGTAAGAACCCTCATGAACTATGGTTTGGTAATACTCCTACTCTTAAATATTTCAGAATATTTGGAAGTAAATGTTATATTAGGAGAGATGATTATATTGGCAAATTTGATCCTAGAAGTGATGAAGGAATATTTTTTGCTTATTCATCTAAGAGCAAGGCATATAGATGTTTTAATAAGAGATTGCAGAAAATCATTGAAAGTGCAAATGTGAAGATTGATGAATAGTTTAGAAGGCCTATAGACTTTGAACCGGCAGTTGAGATAATCACAAATGAACCTACAATGAGTATACTAGTACAGAATGTTGATCCAGTCACACCGACATCATCTAAGAATTCCACAGTGACTAAAGAACAACAACAAGTGAATACACCCAGGTATGTAAGATTGAATCACTCTGAAAGTCAGATAATTGGGAATAAGTATCAAGGAGTTATGACTAGAGAAAGACTTGCAAATGAGGAGGTATGTCTAATTTCTCAATTTGAACCAGCAACTATGAATGAGGCATGTGAAGATAAACATTGGATTAAAGCTATGGAAGATGAATTGGAACAAATTGAAAAGAATAACACATGGACATTGGTTCCCTGGCCTAAAAACAAAAATGTAATTGGAACTAAATGGGTATTCAGAAATAAACTTAATGAATATGGTAAGGTAATCAAAAACAAAGCAAGATTAGTGTGTAAGGGATATTTGTAATACCCTAAAAATGGTCATCTAAACCATGGGCCCCTAATCTTGACAACATCACCAAGGTCCTAAGCAAAGATAATTAAATTAATCTTGAGCACATTATTAATTCTTTAATTATCAAATATCACATGGCAAATCAATTACTCAATATTAATTAAATATTTATTTAATTAATTGAATCATTTCCAAGAATATCATTTTGATCAATTATCCCATTTTAATTTATTAAATATCCTTGCATATTTAATTAATTAATAAAATTTCCATTTAATCATGCAAAAGGAATTAATTTATTACAAAAGAGGAATTAATCACAAACAAAGAGTTGAATTAAAAATTAAATAAAAGAATTGAATTGAAAGAGAAATCAACTTGAGATATTATTTCTTTTTCTAAATTTAGAACTTGAAATCAGAAAAGCAATTAAATTGAGTTATTGAATTATTCTCTAAAATTGGAACTCAAAGCTTTTCAGAAAAAGAAGTTCAGTTGCATTGAAAAGACTCTTTTCTTGAATAAATAAAAGAATTATCTATTTTTATCACAAATGCATGGAATTGATTTATTATTATTTCCAATGCAACTTGGACTTCTAATTTGAATGCATTTCAATTGAGCTATAATTGGAATCTATCTCAAGGTTAACTAAACCTGATTTCTCAATTATTTTCAATTAATCCTAAATTGAGCTTTTCTCTTGTGATTCTCTATAAATTCAGTCTTAAGCTCTCATTCCAATTTACCCCAGAGATTTTTGAGAACACGCTTGGAGATTATTATCACGCTAATTTCACTCTGGAGTCATTGAAGATTATTGTACTTTTTAGATTATTTGCATCCATTATTGCTTGAATTATTCATCCATCTTGCATCCATATAGTTAATATCATATAGAATATATCCTTCATCTTGGTGTAGTCTAGTCACTAATATTGCTTATAACAATCTGAGAGCAATCTTATACTTGCATCTTTTAGAAGGCAATTAATGGCTTTGTTATGGTTTTTTACTTATTGATTATTGATTACTAACCATGCATATAATGACTTAATTGAAGTGTTGTGCTTGCAGCTTATAGACCACTTTTTCACACACACATTTCTAGTGCCCACCATGGGGCCCGAGACTACATTTTTCAGCCTCTAAGACTGACTACTTATTTTTTTTGTTATTTTCTAGATTTTGGATTTTTCAATTTTTTGTCTGTACATCTCATATGACAATTCCCACAGACTGAAATGACAAACTACAGGTGTCATATGAACTAGAATCCTATCTCGTACAAGTTGGGATCCTCTATCGTACGAGTTTTAATACTATCTTACAACTTTGTATTTTCTGGTTAAAAGGCAAATTTCATGATTTTTATTGATTATTCTGACGACTTACCCTGACTGTTTATCTGTCTATCTCAGAATTTTTCATAGCCTAATCAGTTTTTGCATAATGCTTATCAAAGAATATGCTTGTCACACAAAGACAATATGACTATTGATTCATTGTCTTTGTAGGTTGCCTAAGGAGAATCGACTAAACATCGTGTATTCTTTAAATTCATTTTTTAGGAACCTAACTTGCTATTTGGTTAAAGAACAAATTTGTCTTTTGTGTTTTTAGAAGATTCTGAGAGGTAGGAGAGTATGCTCTTTTCTTTTTCTACACAATCAGAAATCCAAACCCTTGAGGCTTTTTCTTTGTTTGAGATTTGTACATCTTTAGTAGGCCTGCCCTCCCGAGGGGTTGAAAAACTCTTAAAGCCGTTACGGTTGGTGTGAGGAGAACGACCTAAGTAGGAATGGCTAGACACCAAGTACTCTAACCCACTATAAAATAAATGTGATTTGATGAAAATCAAGTCAATGACAGTGCTCGGGAATAGCTCTCCTCTGTAACTTCGGGTATATTAAACCTTGGTTTTCAAGGTTGGGAGACCTCTTAATTGAGTTTATACCTCGACGCGCCGAAAGGATCCTTAAATAAATCCAATTTAAAATTAGAAGCTACCCGGTTCATCTCCAAAAGGGGGATAATCTTTGTGCAAGAGAGATAGTAACTCTCCCAAGATACTTGTCATTTCGTGCCCCCATTAGCACTTGGAGTCGGATAATACAGTGTTGAGAATCCATTGCGTGAGACTCAGCAATCGTATTCTGATTAGCTATTGGGTGTGTACCTGAGTCTACAAGCAAAGGTTTTCTTTCCTCACCAAATTCCTTAGGGTTTGCATGCTGTGATTGGAGTCACTATACATACTACTTGTTTTCTGTGTTTTCAATCCTGAAACAAAAATTGAAATACCAAAATTGGAGAAGACAAGAAACAATTTAGTGATTTGAAACTATGTCCGTGTCAGAAACTATTTCATCCTAAGTCGAAACTCTATCCGTGTTAGAAACTAGTCCATCCTAAGTCGAAACTCTGTCCATGTCAGAAACTTGTCCATCTTAAGTTGAAACTTTGTCTGTGTTAGAAATTAGTCCATACTAAGTCGAAACTTTGTCCGTGTCAGAAACTTGTCCATCTTAAGTCAAAATTCTGTATCTTGGTCCAAAATCTGTCCATCTCAGAATTGGTCATACTCAGTTTGATAACTTAATGATGAATGGATAGTACCAAACCGGTACTGAGAGGGGGGGGGGAATCAATACAAGCAAAAACACAATCCTTAAACCAGTTTGTCAGTAGACACTATGCTTTGGTAGACAAATAGTAACACTGGTCTTAAACAAAGTACAACTGGCAAAACCCAGAATAACTGAGACAAGCATAAACCGGTTGACACTTATCTTTTCATACAATCTAATACTTCATTTCCATTTCATCCTAGTGCATGAACATGTAATCTATCATCAAAGATATATAAATGGCTAGATCGAAATGATTTACCTTTAGACACAAATCACTCAAACCATCACATGTATAACACCACACATGACACATAGATTTTTCACGTGGAAACCCAACTGGGAAAAGCCATGGTGGGGATGAATACCCACAAGCTATTTTTGAACTCTTTAGAAGTCTACTCTGTTAGGAGCCTTGTCCAGTTAAAGATTGATACAATAGGTTCTATTAGGAAATGATCCTATTAGGAATCACCTGGTTAAGGGATGGCTAGAATATCCGATTAAGGGTTAAAGGCTACCTTGTTAGAGGATTTCTAGAACTCAATGGTTTTGAGTCACCCTGTTAAAGGATTTATAGTAAGCTAGTTCAAGCTACCCTATTAAGGGATTTACCAACTGTTGAAGTGGTTAGAGATCAATAGGTATTACAATGATCTAGTAACAACACTCAATGCCAATGCAGATCTGCTTTAGCTCCTCTTCACCTTCTGTACTTACACTCTGTAGGTATCACTTCTCTCTTTTGGTCTGGCAAGAATCACGTATCCCTTCACTTGGATACACACACAAAACTTTTGCCAACAACCTCAGAAAGAAACACAACATCTACCTTATAGGAAATAGATAGGTCAGTAGCATAAACCCTAAACCCTAAACCTATTAGGTTAAGCAATTCAAATGGTTCAATCTTGACTGTTGAGCACATTGCATTAAATGCAATAGTCTTGAACCAATCTTAAGACATTCTCCATCATTCATTTTCCACCACTTTCATGGTAGCTGATTGACATCAATGACAACATACAATATCTTCATATCCTCATACCGGTTCACATAATGCCAACACAATTATCATACTTAGCAATCGAAAAAACTTAGAATTTCTAGGCTCTATCTTGTGAACAGTCGTATGAGTCTGATAATTTATTGTGCTACATCTGATCCTGTCTCGTATGAGTCTTCTAATTTGTCATCCTAGACCTAATCCTGTGTTGTACAAGTCATTTTAATCTATCATCTATTTCTGTATCTTGTGTCATATGAAATAGAACAGCTTTGAGTCTTTTGTCATCCTACACACACCCATCTGTCATATGGTACGAGACAGTAACTCATACGAAACAAAACTTTTGTCATCCCGTAATTGCTAAATTGTCGTCCGGTTTAGAAAATCCTATCGTACAAGTCTTTGGTTTTGTCAGAACAGAATAGTCAAACTTGCCTAAAAATAGCTTACAGCAAACATAATAGTGGTTATCAATTTTCCTGAGCATAAACAAATCAAGACAGTGTACCTCTGCCATTTGCGTTGCACGATTTGGTCGATCATCTTTCAACTAGTTCAATCAGCTACCTATCAAATTTTAGTCACTTAGATAACGTCTTATATAGGATAGATCGTTCCTGAAACCAAAGTGAATCTTACACTGCACTTAGAATCAACTTAGATAAACATCTTATATAGGATAGATCATTCCTGAAACTAGACTGAATCTCAGTTGTTTCTCCCAAACAATACATTAACCGAACAACTAGCTCTGAAATTGATCACAAACAACTTTAGGTCTCACTAATCCATAAAAATGCCTATACAAACTAGGAGTTCTAGTAAGAAAGAAGCCAAAGGCAAAGGAATACCACTTTCATACACCGACAATCCATTTTATGAAACGGATCCACTCACTGGCATACCGTCATTATCAGGCGAACCAATTTTTGATGAGCCTAAATCTCCCACTGTATATGAGATGGAACACAATGATGGAAAAAAGGATGATAATAACATTCTCAAAAATGATAATGATTCCTCATCATCAAGTGAGCCTAACGAAGACACTGAACCTCCAGAAAAATAAATCCTTGACTGTCAAAAGGAATGGAATGTTTGAAGAACTAATCAAACTATTTTCAAGTCTACCCAAAGGAATAAAAATGTTTGAAGAACTACCCAAGGGAATAAAAATGTTTGAAGAACTAATCAAACTATTTTTACAACAGTACTCATACAACATTCTACATCCTATGACTATGATCGAGCTTTGCAATACTAAACAAAAAATAGGAGAGCCTCTTCTTACTTTTCTCCAACGTTGGAGAAAGATGTTTTCTAGGTATTCTTGACCTATCCCAGACTCTGAGAAAATGGATATACTTGTCAATAACTTGGTCCCCCAACTAAAATATAGTATACAAATGCAAGTACACCCATCATTTAACAAAATGGTAGATAATGCCATTAGAATGGAAGATGTGCTCATAAACAAGGGGGATATCACACCTTGGAAATAAACACAACCAGGATCTAGCTCTAAAGAGAAGAACAAGTATTGGAAGTTTGGCAAAGACAATAACAAGAATTTTGTTAATGATGGAGTAGTAGACACTATCAAAACCAACTCAAAATCCACAATATTCAACTTGGCAAGTGGTACACAAGCACTTAAAGCCGCTGAGGCTGCAACAGAAAATCTGCCAAAGAAAACAAAGGAATGGTTCAAAGAAAAGCCTTGGCTTTCCAAACCTAAGCGTGATTTTACTCCTCTTGAAGAATCATATGAATCCACTCTCAAAACTCTATTGGCAAACAACTTGATAACACTACCAGATAACTCCAGACTATATGATCCAGATGTCAAACCAAGATGGTGGAGAGAAAATGAATATTGTGACTGTCATCGGAATAAAGGTCATAACATAAACAATTGCATGAAGCTAAAACATGAGATTCAAGATCTGATAGATGCTGGTAAAGTTGTTGTTGGGAATCATCTGACTAATACAGATCATAAAGCATTTAAAGACCCTTTGCCTATTTATGAAGAAGGTGATTCTTCAAATACCAAAGGAGGTGCCAAGGTAAATTATACTTATGTCAATTAGGACAACGTTATTAACATGATTGAGCCTTCCCACTTAGAATATTTCAATGTGATTATAGTTCAAGATAAACCAAATGAATTGCGATATGCAAGAGCTCTCACCTGTTCTCAAAAGAAAGTGTAGCATCGTAAATTGTATGCACTTGCTGGGGTGGTACAATTTCACACCTAGTTTAGCACCCGCCTTGGCGCATTTTGCATTTTGCATCGCATTTCCCCTTTAGCACTTAATTAATCAAATTAATTAGGTCTAAGGTCTTATTTTATCATCTTCCACATCATAAAGTTCGGCCCTTTTCATTAAAGTGTGCCCCTTTCATTTTATTCTTCCAATACATCATTTAATCAAAAACCCTAATTAGGTCCTATTTTGAACTTGGGGGCTTGATTTCGGGGGTCAAAACATCTCAAAATCACCTGTAACTTCAGGATTCTCTCTAAAATCATCATATCCGACGGCCCTGAAAATTTGGTGAAAAGTTGTCGGGACCATGGCGCTCGGAGTGCACATGGTCCCAGACATTTTTCCTAAAATTTTAGGAGCACGATCCAATCATAAAATAAAGCTTAACCCCAAGAAATTGGCAGGAGATTCAATCTCTAGATCGGCCAAAAGTTGAAATTAAGACCTAGGGTTTCATATATAAGAGCTCTCTTTCTTCAGTTGAAAGGATCCAAAAAAATTTAGGTTTTCAGGGACCTTCTATGCAGCAAAAGAGCAGATCTTTGAAGACTTCAACAACATTCAACATCCATCCATCAAGCATCCATCAATTTCATTCATCCATTTAGGGCTTTGAAGGCATTGAAGAACAATAAGGGATCACCGACTGAAGATTGGCTTGTACCCCTCCCTTGGGGTTGGGTATGATTTCATGTTGTTTTCATGTCTTTGCATAAGCTTCATCATATCATTTGTATTCATGCTTTAGATCACTTTGCATCTTGATTTGGAGCACTTACATTATCATGTACAAGTAATTAGGGTTTACTTTCTAGGTTGCTCTAGTTTGCTTACTTGCATTTTAGGATCTTGCACACACACAAGGTCTGCACACACTACTTTTACAATACAACTTGGCTATTCGTGGAGGTGGAAACCACCAAAGTGGGGGTTTGACTAAGGCAAAACCCTATATAGCCGCCCACCATACCTTTTCAGATATAAGTGCAGGTTTCGGGATTCAGACGACGCCGCAAGTTGCAGATCCGACGGAAGCGGACTGAGACGGAACAACACACCAAATTTCAGAGCAAAAGACCAGGACAGGGGCGTGGGGCACCCTGGTCCTGCCAGGACAAGGGCGCTGGGTGCCCTGGTCCCTGGGATAGGGGCACTGGGCGCCCTGGTCCTTCTGTCAGACAACAAGTTTCAGCATTTTTCTGACAGCTTTTCAGGTTGCAAAACAGCAGTTTCAGGAGCAGAATCAGGACAGTGGTGCTTGCGCCCCCATCTCGAACATTTTCAATCAGATTTTAACTCTGGGTATGCATCTGCATTCTTGTCTTGTCCTTGTGTTTACAGCTTTCCATTGTTTAATATTAATTCTGCAATCTTGTTACTAGTTCATACTTGCACTCTAGGGCTAGGAATTGAACTTGCATCATTTTATCTATCATTTGCAACAAAGGAATAGAAATCCTAATAGGTAGCCCATGGCTCTCTCTTCCACAAAAAGAAGTAGCCAATTGTGTGATACCTCTAGGCTCTTTCGTATTCCATAATGTGTGTAAAAAGGTAGGATTAGGACATGTTAGCCTAGTCTCACTTTTTCCCCTACACAAAAAGTTACTCTCCAAGGAGCTAGTTCTTCCGACCCTACTCAAGCAACATCAAATCCACTAGCCTTGCCAAACAAACAAAAATAATCAGCCTTGGACAAATTTAAAAGGTTAACCTCATCATCATCCTCTGGATACAGCATAGTTGAACAGTTGAAAAGGATAAATGCTCAAATCTCAATCTTTGAATTGCTAAAACTCTCATTTGCTCACAAAGAGATCCTAGACAAAGCATTGCTCACCACCAATGTTCCAAAAGATTTAGACATTGATCGGTTTTAGTCTATGGTGGGTCATCTGACTTCACCTCACTATCTGACCTTCTCAGAAGAAGATGATAACTCACTGAATCATCCACATAACCAACCATTGCATATTGAAGCCATGATCCACAAACATAGAGTCAAACATGTTTTGATAGATGGAGGCGCGGGGTTGAATATCTATAATTACAGTCTGCTTACACAACTAGGATTCTCTGAAAATGTCATTGATCCTGGCAAGAAAATAACAATAAAAGCCTATGATGAAGAAGAAAGGACTTCTAAAGGTTTGATGTCATTACCAATTAGAGTGGGACCGGTAGAGAGAGATGTTCTTTTCCAAGTTCTTGATATTCCATTATCATATAATATATTACTAGGCAGATCGTGGATTCATGAAATGAAGGTAGTACCATCAACATACCATCAATTCTTAAAGTTTCCTTATAACGGTGCTAAAGTCAGTATTCCTGCTGATACAAATATCATCTATAATGCATTGACAAAAGGTGCAGATACTTTTGTACCTCATAATAGGGCATCCTCCCAAATGCAAATCCAGAAGCACTAATGAAAGACTTAGAAAAGAGATTGAAGATTACAAATACCAGCATGGATGGCTACAAGATAGAATTGGTACTTTCATTAGTTTCTCTTCCTCCATCACCAAAATAGTTGGGCAAGCCATCAGAGGCTATGAGAACAAAAAATTCAGCTCTGAATACCATATACGATGGTCTATTTGTACAGTCTTCTACCTCCTTGGTGGATGAAATAGAAGAGGATGGTGTTCTTAACTGGCTCTTTAAGGAAGATAGTCAAAATGAGGAGGTACGACATTGTGAGATTTCCTCAAACCAATATGGTCCTAGCTACAAAATGATCCAATGCATGGGGTACTCAGGTACTGGTCCTTTAGGCAAACAAAAGGAAGGTATTACTGAACCAATTCAGCTACAAGCCAAATCCACAAATGATAAGGCTAGACTAGGATACAATCCAAAAAAGATATCAGACCAAAAACATGTTTCTAAGTCTAAGTGGTAGAAAAGAATACAACCTTTAACATTACAGGAAGTAGACACTCAACAAATAAAAACAGAGTGTAGAAAAGAGAAGGAATTAGGAGTCAAAAAAGAAGAAACAGTTAGTGCTCAAGCTTTGATGGTATCAGCTACAATAATATAGGAAGTTGAGGTCCCTAAGGATATAAGAGATGAAGTAGTAAGAATTAGAGAATTATTTGCACCTCTAAAAGTTCCAGTCACATATACAGGTAGGTAGCAAGTAGACGATTCAGAGACTGATTCAAACGAGTATGAATGGGGTCCTGACCACCTCTCAGACACATCCACTATAGAAACTCCAGAAGAGCCTAGCGGTGCAATAGATAATACTAGAGAAGGAAATACAAGAAATTAGACTAAGGAGAAAAGCAAATTATGAACAAGGATTGAAAGAAGGAAGAGTACCAAAAAGCTTGTCATCTATGTACCCCTATCCTAAAATAGAATAAATCAAGTATAGCACTACACAAGAAGAGTTGGAAGCTACAGAACAAGAACCAGTTATCAGTCCATAAGAAGTTGAATGGAGAAGATGACAACAAATCATAGAAACATCAAGATCATGTCAATAGGTGTGTCAGATACAAGTGACAAATGAACCACAACATGAAGGAACTTGCATCATTAAAGATGTTTATGTTGATACCATACATATGCTTACTAAATCACCTGAAGAAGACTTGAAAACTTCATCTGATGACTTTGACGACTTTGATGGCAGTCTTATTCAAGATGATATCTACTTAGCCTCAAATTTTGAATCAGTTGATACAAACAATGAAAATCTGTCTACTGGTCTTATTGTTGTTAAACCATGATATGACGTCCAGTCTGGTGTAGTGAATGATGTTACAAGTATGTCTATCAAATTAGATCAACTAAATATTAACGTGAACTTTAATAATCATGATCTGACTCTTCTTGGTCTCGAGAAACTTACGCAAGGTATTCTTCTAGAACTCGGCTTTTTGATCCATGACTATGATAACAATACCGTGAACGCTCCTGAACCTATCCAAGATTTATCCTCAGTACATCCTGAATCCTAAATTGATTGACTGTACTTTATAAAACCAACCCATGAATATACCTACTTTTTCCAATGACTATACGTTAGCCTATTATCTCAATGCAGTTGAACCCATAGACTCTTCCACCAGTGAATAGAGTGAAAACATGACTGAAGCAGATATCAAGTATCTTAGTCGCAAAAACAAGAAAAATAAAAATAAAAGATCTGATGGCAAAAACCACATTGTGGTAGTGTTAGAATCTAAAAAAGAGAAAATAAAGGACGTACCTAAAGGTGAAAACCTCTCTGAGGCACCTGAAGGTGAGATACTTGATGTACTGCCAAGTCATTTCCAGGAAAGGTCCTCCATATAGATCAAGCCAACTCAGCCAGTGAACATTGGGAGTCAAGAGACACCACACATCATTCATGTATCTCAATCACTATCAGTAGAAGAATTGAAGGAGTTCACTCAGTTATTCTTAGGAAAGAAAATAATCTTTGCATGGACATACTCTGATATGCCAGGCTTGGATCCTGATCTCATTATGCAACATCTTTTGATTACACCAGGAGTAAAACTAGTTAAGAAAAAACTCCGTAAGATGCACCCGCATGTAGCACTATTAGTCAAGGTTGAACTAGAAAAATTTCTCAAAGCTGGATTCATTAGAGCTATAGATTTTCTAAATGGATTTCAAACATAGTACCTATGTCAAAGGTAGATAAATCTATCAGAGTTTGCATGGACTTCAAAGATCTTAACAAAGCATGTCCAAAGGATGACTTTCCATTAACAAACATTGATATGATAGTCAACATGACTGCTGGGTATGAAATGTATTTACTAATGGATGGATTCTCCGGATACAATCAAATCAAAATAGCTCCAGGAGATCAAGAAAAGACAGCTTTCACCTATGCATGGGGAACCTTTTGCTAGAACATCATGCCATTTTGGCTAAAGAATGCGGGAGCAACCTATCAAAGATTAGTTACAACCATCTTTCATGACATGATGCATAAGAATATGGAAGACTATGTTGATGACACCTTAGTGAAGACTATGAAAAGATCAACGCATATTCAAGAGTTAGGTCCTATACTCAACAGAATGGAAAAGTTCAAACTTCGGTTAAATCCAAAGAAGTGTACATTTGGAGTGAGATCTGGTAAACTACTTGGCTATATCATTTCAAAGAAGGGAATCAAGGTTGATCCTGAGAGGGTCCAAGCTATAATGGAAATGCCACATCCGAAGAACATCAGTCAAATGAGAAGTCTATAGGGACATCTCCAATCCATCAGATGATTCATTTCTCAGTTAGCAGACAAAGCTCAACCTTTCACAAAGGTATTGAGAAAATGAATAATATACAACTGGGATCAGTAGTGTGAACAACATCTTCAGTAGATAAAAGGGTACCTGTCAAATCCACCGATATTGATGCCACTAATTCAGGGTAAACCACTAATCTTATATATATTAGCAACTGATTCATCACTGGGGGCACTTCTGGCGCAACAAGATGACAATAAAAAGGAATGAGCTATTTATTACATCAGCAAGACGTTGGTGTCTTATGAAATGAACTACACTATAATAGAAAAATCATGCTTGGTGTTAGTCTTTACATCACAAAAACTGAGACACTACATGCTAGCACATTCAGTCAAGCTAGTGGCCAAAATTGATCCACTCAAATATCTTCTTAATAAGGCAACACTTACACGAAGATTAGCAAAATGGGTCATGATCCTTACAGAGTTTGACATTGAATATGTGGAATGCAAAGCCATAAAAGGACAGGTAATTTCTAATCAACTTGCCGAAGCTCTACTCGAGGACACTCAACCGCTACATATAGAGTTCCTAGATGAATCTATAATGCACCTTACTCAACAACCTTAGAAAATGTTCTTTGATGGGTCCTTTACCCAAAATGGTTCAGGTGTTGCCATATTATTCATTAATCCTCAGAAGTATTCAATCCCAAAGTCTTATAAGATTCTATTCCCTTGCACAAACAAGATTGCAGAATATGAAGCTTTGGTGAATCGGATAAAACTAGCTATTGAACGGAAGGTTGAAGAATTGTATATCTATGGAGATTCTCAGCTAGTGGTTAATCAAATCAATGATACATATCAAACTCGAGATGAGAAACTGATGCCTTACAAGAGGATGTTGATGATCTTAAGAAGTATTTTTCTTTTTTATCATTCCAACAGATTCCTAGATCCGCAAATAGAGCCGCACATGCTATGGCTACCTTGGCATCTATACCTGAGTTACAGGAGTCCAATTTTCGCTTTGATTTCCTAATGGAAGAGTTATATTACCCCACTTATGATTCTCCTAAGACCCAAATAATCTGTTCTATTATTGGACATGACTCATCTCGATACAGTCACATCTATTCCTATCTATGTGACCAAATTATCCCTAGAAATCTTACCCGAAATGAGAAAAGAAACCTAACTCAAAATGCTTCGCGGTATGTTATCATAGCTAACAATTTATTTAGATGAGGTTTGGATGGTACATTGCTTAGATGTCTAGAAACTAAAGAATCTAAATGTGCATTATTGGAAGTCCATGAAGGTATCTATGGATCTCATTCAAATGGCCTTACTTTAGCTCAAAAATTACTACGGGCTGGCTACTACTGGTCATACATGGAAAAATATGCCATCCAATTTGCTAAGACTTGTGAGAAATGTTAGCTTCATGGAAATCTCATACATGCCCTGACAAGGGACCTCATACCATTTATTACACATTGGCCTTTGATCTCATTGGTCAAATATATCATGTATCATCCAATGGACATAAATTCATCATAACTGCCACTGAGTATTTTACCAAGTGGGTAGAAGCAGTTTCACTCATCAAAGCAACTGGTAAACAAGTCACCTTGTTCATCCTAAACTATATCATCTGCAGGTATGGGATACCTTCGTCCATCGTGACTGATAATGGAGGACATTTTAAGAATAAAGATCTGGATGAACTTTGTGAGAAATTCAAAATAAAGCAACACTGGTCATCAGTATATTACCCTCAAGGTAATGGACAAGCTAAGGTGTCTAACAAAAACCTACTGACTATTTTGCATAGAACAGTGAACAAATCCAGGAAGGATTGGCATCTGCAACTCAATCCTGCACTATGGGCTTACAGAACAAGTATCATAACACCTACTGGAGCAACACCTTTCTCTTTGGTGTATGGATCTGAAGCAATACTACCTATTGAAGTAGAAATACCATCTCTAAGAGTTTCTTTGCAAGGTCTTGTTACTGATGAAAATCATAGAATATCTAGATTGCAAGAACTCAAATTGTTGGATGAGTGTCGGCAAGTGACGTTTGATCATCTCAGAGTGTATCAGAAGAGAATGTCTAGAGGATATAACAAGAAAGTTTGACAAAGAGAATTTCAAGTTGGTGACCTAGTTCTGAGAGAAAATCCAAAAAATCAACAATTTCGTGACAATAAAGGGAAGTTTGAACCCAACTGGCTGGGTCCCTACATTGTTGCTGCAGTATTCAGCTCTTGTGTCTATCAACTCTCAAACTTGGAAGGATAACAGCTCCATGAACCGATTAACACCATCCACTTGAAGAAATTCTTCGCTTAGCATTCTCTGTGCCACCAACTTGTACAGCTGGAAAAAGTCTTGAAAAAATAAAATAAAAATTAGAAAAATCATTAAATACAAAAAAAAATTAAAAAAAATAATCAAAAGAAAAAAAAAAATATAGAAAAGAAAATGCCCTGGTGAAAACCTGGTAAACAGTCACCTTGGTAAAAAAAATGAATCTCTACCAAGCAGGTGAAAACTTGGCAAACAGGCACCTCTTGTACTCGAGTACTCCATCTATCAATGTAACGTTGGCGTTTCCCGCTTTCATGCATCTTTGCTTTCACTTGTACATATTTTTCAGTCACTTTCGTGACATCCTGTTTCGTTGGAACCCTCATGACTTGAAACTGATCAGCATCCTAGTCTTAGGTTACTCAATAGAGCACATTACATATCCTAAGCAATGTCAAACAAGTCATCTTTCCGTCAGTGAAACCTAGTTGTCCACTCTGAGTTAGTCACCTATCTCCTAACTACCAAATAGTTTTTATCACTAAGTAAACAAGCAAAACAACATAACGGAAAACAATCACTAAACAATTTGAGCTATGGATGAAAATTTTCTATGTGTGCTATCTTTTATATTGGTTTTTTATTATTATCCCTTTGAGTAACTCGAGGAAGTCTATTGTGACTAAGAGGAGAAAGGATCGGGGGTATAATATTTTCTTTGTTTTCTGTTTGTAGGAATGATCCCAATGATCTGGAAACATATAAATTAGCTGGGTGTTTGTGATAAGAGCCTTCACAACAAGGTGAAATCGCCTCACATACCTCGACTCCGCTTATTTGTATGCTACAGGGAGGTCCATATCATTTCTTTGTCTGTTTTGAGGGAATTTCTTTATGATGCAATTCGGGTCCCTACGAAATATGTCTAAGGATATGAACAAAAAAAGGGTCGTTGTGGACAAGCTAATTAATATTGCACATTGAAAAAGAAAGGAACTCTTGTAGACACCTAAAAATGTCTCATTGATCATGTACTAATTATTCCTCTAATTGGTTAAATAATCTTTATTATTTAAATAAATTAATTCTCAATTTCAATTTCTATCTCCAATCATCTAATCATTCAACCCTCTTCTAAATATTAATTAAATATTTATTATTTAATTAATTGTGATTTAATTCCTTTAATTTAAATAATCTTTATTAATTAATTAAATTTCATTTCTAAAATATTAAATAGTTTCTTTAAATTATTTAATTAACTAATTGATTCTTCTAGATCCCCAAATTCTAATTTCATTTAATTTCATATTCTTCTAATTTCTTCCAAATTCAAATACATGTGCATGATTTCAAAAACCAAATTGAAAATCAAAGTCAAGTTCTAAATATATTCAAATGCTAAATTGAATTAATAAATTCAATTATTTGAATAATATCTCATGCAAAGATTAAATTGAAAATCTAAATCTAAATGCAAGCACATGCTAATTAATTAATTAAATCATTTATCTCTTCAACTTCTATTTCCCTCTTTCAGTTAGCTTTTTCTAAATTAAGCTCTCTGTGTCATCCTCTTTATTTCCACCAATCATCCTTTTTCTTCTTTCAGTCAACTCTTTCATCAATCAGTTGACTCAATTAATCTATTTAATCTATTGAGTTTCACTCCTACAATCAACAATTCAACTATCAACTTGCATTTGAGCTCACCTCAGTTCACACCTCTTGATCATTCTGTTCAACCTTTTAATCAATCTTCTCCAATTTTCTATAAATTGAGCATCCAATCTCCATTTTCAACAATCACGAACTTCGAATCTTTGTGTCACTTGTGTTGGCATTTTTGATGTTTATGTTGTGATTGTCATTGATGGACACACACTTGCATTGAGATCCCCTTTACATGTATGAGCTAGAGCTCAACCGGTATCTGTTCCAACCAGTATGTTGTATTCTAGTCTTTAGACTATTGGTGATTTTGTAGAATGTGTTTTCCGGTCTGAAGCGGTATGTCGACCCCAAGTGGTTCATAGATCTCAAGTGGTATGAGGGAGCAAAGCGGCATAACACATTCTTACCAATCTTCTTTTTTGTCAAACCGGCAACCGATATTTTGTATGAACCGGTAATACTCTATGATGAGTTACCAACTGGCATTTTATGATGAGTTACCAATCCACCGATTGTTTGACGGTGCTGACACACTGATGGTGCTTCTTGTGTCATGTTACTGAGTATGTCTAGATTCATTAAACCTAGGAAATTGTAATGTAATCCTATTGGACTGACATGAAATCAGATTCCTTTAAAAGGACATCATGTCTAGGGTTTTAGGTTGTTTTGCTGAAAAGGGTTTATGTTGTGCTAGGGTTTAAGGTGGTTGATGAGTTGTAACTGAGTGAGAGATAGAGAAGATTGAAGTAATGCTGGAATGCATTAGCTGTGAGCTATATTGGATCTAACCAAGCAGTCTGTGCTATTAGATAGATCAAACACTTGTTGATTACTCACATCTTTGACAAGTTTGTAGCCCTTAACCAAGTAGGCCCAAAAGCCTTTTGTAAAATCCTCTAACAAGGTGGTTCACCTCTGCGAATCTAAAATCCTCTAGCAAGGTAGTCTTTAATTAGACTTATCTCCTAACAGAGATTGAGATTCCTAATAGGATCTGTTTTGGTGAAGAACATTGTAAGACTTTAACCGGTCTGACCTTAACCAGTCTGGTTTCTATTCTACAAATAGTGACTTGTGAGTTCCATCTCACCGTGGTTTTTCCCATTTGGGTTTCCACATCAAATATCTTGTGTTATGGTTGTATTGCTTTTGTGGGTGAATGCTTTATTTGCATTTTAGTTTGCATGTGTGATAACCGGTCTGTCTGTTAAACTGTTTTACCGGTTTATCTTTAGACTGTTTAAGTGTTTTAGTACAGAGATTTTTGGCATACTAATTCACCCCCCCCCCTCTTAGTATTCATCAACTTGCAGGTTACCAGCACAATATCTAAGAACCATCATACCACAAAGAGGAGAGGAGCAATGGAAACGATATGCCAACTTGGGATGGGGAGTTTTATTGAATGATTTTAATTCCTTTTTCTTAATTGCATCATTTCATTGGTTTTATGTTTAAATTGCTTAGATAGTTAAGGATTTTGTGATTGTCCTTATTTCCTATTTAGCAATGGTATCTTTGAGCATAGCACATTTTGGTGAACCCAACATGAACTAACAACAATTTAACCTTTTTTTGTGTGTTCTGTGTGATTTTTGCAGATTGTGCGGATTTTTTATTTTGTTGCAGGTTGCACAAATTTCAAGAAAATATTTTCCATCATGCAATCGAGCTTACATCATCATGCAATCACATAGATAGAATCATGCATTCAACCCTTCGAGGTCACGCATTCGTCAAGACAGGGTCACACAATCACCCTATTTGGATCACGCAATCACCCTTTCAGGGTCACGCATCCGCAGGGTTAGTTATTGTTTTATTCTTCTTCTATCTATTATTAATTCTATATAATTCTATCTTAAATTTGGTTAATCAGGGATCAAAATTACTTTTTTATTTCAGGATTTGATTAAGAAAGTTTATGGCAAGAAAAGTTCAATTCAAAATTTCAGGTGCGAGAAGGACGAAGCAACAAAGGAGGGAAGCTAAATGATATCAAAAATTTCTCCAAGCAGAAAAATTGATATAGGATTCAGAAGAACAACTGCCATTAGATAGATATAATAGCCTAGTTCTTTCTTATATAGTTAAATATGATCTAATCAATATTGAATGGATGATGAGGGATTTGGCTAGGGCTTCATAATTGGTTTTGCAGGTTCCTGATCGGGTTTAGTTTTCTTGTTTTTTTCTAATTTTTGTTGTTGTCTGTATTTTGTCACGCAATCAATCTATTATTGTTACGCAATTAAGCAGATAAAGTCACGCATTCGCTGTGTCAAAATTACGCATTCACTCTATCAGATTCACGTATTCGCTCAGTAAGTATCATGCAATCACTCAAGTAGTATTACGCAATCGCCTCTGCCAAGTTCTCAGTTTCTATTTTCTATTGGTTTATTTTGCTACTAATCTTCTGTTTACAGCCTGTGGCGGATTCGTAGATAGGATTAGACTAGTAATTTTGCATGCACATCTCACAATAGTTAAAATTGACATGCATGGATAAATCTCACACTTCAATTTTTAGTGCTTAAAATCAACAATAGTTAAAAAGGACTTGCATGGATAAATCTCACACTTCAATTTTTAGTGCTTAAAATCAACAACAGTTAAAATTGACATGCATGGATAATCTCACACTTCGTTGTTGGTGCTTAAAATGAACATGGGCTAAAATTGACATGTGTGTATCTCACACTTGGTTTTTGGTGCTTAAAAATCAAATGAATGGTTAAAATTGACATGTATGCCTTCATTCTTGGATTTGGTGTTTAAAATTGACATGCACATGCATATCTAACACCTAAATTTGGGCTATAAAATGAACGTGAATCAAGCTGCATTAGATTAAATCATTTTTCATTTTCTTAAGGGAAAATAACTTTTCATTGTGTCTGGGGTGGACCTACTGTTGCACTAAATGACTTTCTACCCGCCATCGGGCCTAAGGGAGAAAGAAGGGAGGTGACAATGACATCCAAATTTTCTTTTATTCTATGTAGTGAGGGGTATCTTTGACTGGAGATTTTATCACCCCACAGAGGTACTTTGAATTGGGATGCGTTGGGGATATCATCTCTCCCAACATACTCTCGAGCGGGTTTTTCAAGCCGCTATATAAATATACTGGTCAGTGTTGAGTGAATTCAACATATGTGGGGGCCTTCCCTGCACTGATAAGCTCAACTAAAGCCTTAAGTGGCTTCCTCTGAGAATCTATCATTGGATCGGGATCCCTCAAAACCTAATACTAAGAACCAATTTAGTTGCCAAAAATCCTACATTCAGTGGTTCCGGGAGTGTGGATCATACCCCATAGATACCCCTCATGTACCTTACATTATGAGACAGAAATCCCTCAGTGATAAGATCTTTAAATCTTTATGGTAAGAGAGACTAGCATGACCAAGAAGTGTGTGCCGTGGAGTGGAGCTAGTGCTGCCAGATTCTCTATCTGTCCGTCTTGTTTTGATATTTTGTTGTGGGGGCCTCACTGAATGGTGTCCAATATCCAGCCTAAGATTGTATTCCATGCTTTTTTATGTATCATTGTGATAGACCAGTATAAGTCAGTCCTTTGATCTATTTCAAGCCCTTTCCCACATATCTCTGAATTTTTTGAGATTGTATGAAATTTGAGTCAGTCAGCTATACATACCTACCAACCATTGTTCTCAGATTTGGAAAACTGCAAAACATTGTCCTACACACGAGGTTACCAAAAATGGTCCATTTTGAAACTGATTCTCAAAACGTCCTTACATACTTGTGACCTTAGGCATAGTCCCACTTACATCCTCATTATCATCCTTAGTCTTTTGCATAGTCCTACTTACGTCCTCATTATCGTCCATAATCCTTTGCATAGTCCTACTTACGTCCTCATTATCGTCCATAGTCCTTTGCATATTCCTATCTTACGTCCTTATTATCATCCATATTAGTTGCATAGTCCATCATTTATCATATACATCTTCACCTAGACCTCATATACGTCTAAGTCCATTATTAGTTATAGGTCCATAGCATGTGCCTTCATGGGTCTCCCAGGTGATGGTTTGCTCCCCTTCAAGCAACCTAATCTAGTTCCAAATGACGGTCAATGAGAAATCATTAATGGTCTAGCTAATTTAGCTTGGGATTTAAGAAGAAGCGCACCCCAATATATGGGAGTTATATACGAGATAGATATTGAGTCTAGGATTGCCCATAAGATTGATAGAGATATTGAGGCCAAACAACTTCATCAACAAATGGAAAGACTTGCATTAGAAAAAGCTAGAAAGTCTAAAAGGGTCTCACATCAAAATCTTCAATAGAGAGCCTCATATTTATGTCTACTATCTAGTGTTAGGTCATTGTCTAGCATAAAACCATCATCATATAGGAAATTTTAGATGCCCGTCACAAGGTCCCAGAAAGCAAAAGGAATAATGGACCCGAACAACACACAGTCTATAAACCCTACTTGGAACACGGACATGTCAACAAGTCAACTCTCAGGTACACAGACAATGTCCACCATAAATGAATTACAACAACATCTGACAAAGGAAGAAATTGAGTCCGCACAACAAGACCTGCATGTCCTCATGATCCTAGACGCACTTATACATAGTGATAGGGACAAGTATCTTTCATTGTTAATACAAAATGGGGCAAAATTACCTGAGGATTTTGATGTCACAAAGATTTTACCACCAGGAAAAACTTTAGGTCAAGATAACAATCAAACACTACCCTTGACGCAAATACAAGCAATGACCTGTAGTCTTCCTCAAAATGTACCTCTTCCAACAAATGTCAACACAAGTGAAAACTTTCAAACAAGTGTGTCATCTTTAGTGATCAATGCTAGTATACCATCACAAAGCATACCGATAATGTCAAGTATCTCAGCACCTATTCAAATGCAAGCAACAAGTGTAAACCAACCTCCAGTTTCTTATTCTATGGGATCCACATATGGTTATCAAAATCCAAATCTAGGTATTACCAATACAATAGGTACAAGTCAACCAAACATGGGTTCACATGTCGCCTATTTTATAGTACCTATGGGAACACACAACCCACAAGGTTATAATCTTGGTACATTTCAACAACCTCCTAGTTATGCAACTACGAATCCTTTTGTGGGACATACACACACACAAGGTATACCTTTGACATCAACAGATATTCTGACACAAGTATAGAGTTTGCAACAACAGATGACGACCATGCAAACTGGTAATGATAAAAAGAGCTACACAATGTAGGACTTACATCCTTATCCATTTGATCACACATTATGCATGCCACCCTTCCCACAACATTTTGAAACACCCAAATTTGATAGATATCGAGGGAAGGGTGATCCTAGAGATTATATCAGAGAATTTTATACGACATGTATAGAAGTTTCCTCAGAAGATACTTACCTAATGAGACTATTCCCTAAAAGTCTGGGAGGCCTGGCTTTAGAGTGGTTTTCACATCTACCACCAACCATCACGTCATGGGGAGAATTAGCAGAGGAATTTATTGCAAACTTCTCGCACAACATTGACACCCCAATTACTTTGATGGATTTATGTGCCGCTAAGCAATACGAGAATGAAACATTTGCATCCTTCATACAATGATGGAGGGCTCTCTACAGGAGATGCAAGACAGTTATCCCAGAAATAGAGCAAGTGGATATGTTTACAGAAAATTTGGTTCCTAAGATAAAATATCCTATACAAATGCAGTTTCTTACCACATTCAAACAAATCACAGAAAAGGCTCTCAAATGTGAGAAGGGCTTGGTAGAACAAGGTCTTATTAAGTATGGCAATACCAACAACAATGACAAATCTAAGTTTTGGTCAAAAAACAAAAATGTGACCAATGATGGTATTGTAGATGCCAGAACAATAAATAGAACTCAACCCATTTTATCACTTGGAATGATTTAGTCAACAAATAACACAACCTCAACCAATGTAAATGCTACGCAAAATACAAACACAAGATACTCCAGGGTAAATGCTCCAAGAAGAAATTACACACCTTTAGGAGAACCTATTGAGTCAGCGCTCAAAAAGTTAATACAAACAAACATGATAACTCTACCTGAAGTAAGAGTATATGAACCAGGTCCTTTCAAACCCACATGGTGGAATGACAATGATTTTTTCAATTATCATAGGATCAAAGGTTACAAAATGACAAGTTGCTACAAGTTGAAAAACTTGGTCCAAGATATGATAGACCAAGGGGATATCACAATTGATATGGATAAGACCTCAACAAACATGAATCATACGATTTTTAAAGATCCATTTGTTAAAAATGACAAGGGAAAAGCTACCACATCAGGTACCCAAGACAACACAACTAATTACATGAAAGTCTCATACGACTACACTATTCATGCCATTAGCTCAAGAGAGATAACAAATGATGATTCACAGGATCAGGAGGACCAATATCAAGACACTCATAAAGATAACAAGAAAATTTGCATGATATCTGAAGGACCAAAGTATGATGATGATACAAATCTTTGTCTCCAAGACCGGGGGCAGGATCAACCATCTCACTCAGATTGGTTTGAGGATGAACTCATTGAACATATTATAAATGTCAAACATACACATTGGGACTATGAAGAAGGATTTAATATAAATCTAGATAAGATAGCCTATGATACAAATGATATAATTGCTACAATCACAATTACTCTAAGAGACAGAGACTGTGCAATGGTTACTCGCAGGTCAAAGGTAACCTTGCAAGGGATACCACAAAATCAACCACTAGCAGTAGGGACTTACAATGTAGTTGAGCAACTTAAGAAAACTCTAGCATGGATATCCTTATTCGAACTACTGCGTATCTCACCCAATCATAGAGCTATATTGGACAAAGCACTTCAAGATTCAGTAGTGGACAGAGATATAGATGAACGTGCCTTCCAGTCTATGGTAGGAAATCTAACACAAGGTACACATATTGCATTTATAGAACAAGATATTCCTAGTGATAAATTGCTTCATAATTACCCACTACATCTGGAAGCTTACATTCACAAGAAAAGAATCAGAAGAGTACTTATAGATGGGGGAGCCAGTCTGAACATTTGCACCTTAAAATTGGTCAAAGCACTAGGATATTTTGAACTTCACATTGATTCTTCCAAAAGGATAAACATCAAGGCTTACGATGATGAAGAATGTCCATCTAAAGGCATTGTAACATTACCTGTACAAGTAGGACCAATAATGATAGAGGTAGCTTTTCAAGTCTTGGACAAAGAGCTAGGATATAACATGTTATTAGGTCGCCCATGGATCCACACTATGCAAGCAGTACCGTCTACATTTCATCAGTGTGTCAAATTCCCATACAATGGTATTGAAATCACCATAAAGGGCGATCCAAATCCATTTCAACATTGTAATTATCTAAAAGACAGTGTCAATAATCAGGTACCTATCAATCAGGCTGCACCTCTCACTACACAGTTGGAAACATTGAAAATCATAGAAATACAACAAGATATGCCTACAACATCCTCCTTACAAATAAAGGATATGGGTTGTGGAGAGTACTCTATTGCAAATACTTTAAATGGGAAACAATTGTCTCTTTCTCCTAAGTCCTTTGGGAAACCTCACACTACAATACAAAAGAAAGACAAAGGAAAAGAAATTGTCAATACTCAGACTCATGCTCTTTCATTAGATGGGGAGACTTAGAGGAAGAATCCTTGAATGAAGATGTTAACCATTGGATATATAGAGAAGAAGATCATATGACAACACCCATAATACACACAGATCAGTATGGCAATGGATTCAAAATACTCCAAAGACATGGATATGATGGTACCACAGGCCTAGGGTTACAAAAGCAAGGAAGACTAGAACCTATTGTTCCTAATGATAATCTAGGAAATCAAGGATTGGGATACAAGCATGTACAACATATCACATAAGCCAGACAGCGTACCCTTGATATACTAAATCGACCAAGAAAACCATCAGATTACATATCACAAAGGAATTGGTCCACATAGGCTCTTCCATCTTCAACTCAAACAAGCAATCAAGTACCTACATCACCAAGCACAGAATCAGATGGGGAAGACATGAGACAACTCTTGCAAGAACCCACTACAGAGTTACAAAATGATGCAGTTATTGACACAACAGTATAGGCTAATGTGGCAACAGATGCAGGATTACCCCCACCACCTGATTCCCACCCATGGTTATTGTCGCTACTTTTACCACAAGAAACAACATAGGCTCAACCAGATGAAATAGATGAAGAAAGATTGCAAAGGCTTATACCTGGCTTAAGAAGGGTCACTAATGCACAAAGAAGACCAGTCAATCTACAAAGGAATCAAGGACAGGAACAAGAAGAAATAAGTGATGATAGCCCATATGATGAAACATATATTGATAGTGAGATAGATTCTCATGACTATGAATTCTTATCACTCCATGATTCCAGCCCACCAGAAAGTGTAATATTAAGGAATCAAATAAGGCTTATACAAGATGAAGATACACAAAGCTAGTCAAACAATCAAGTCTTCATGTTATCCAAGTCTACTAAAGAAGGGAGTAATGATTTACCCCTAGTACATTTACACTTGATTTATTGGGGGCAAGAAGGAAAACCAACGCTGGATTGGTTTGAAAACGACGAAGCAATTTCATAATTTTTAGGAGTCAGAAAGGGATTTCCGCAAGGTGATCATAAAGAAGGGTTTGCTATAGACCTAAATAGAATGACATAATTTGGAGAATAAAGTACTTCTCAAATAGAAGATAAGGATCAAACTACCCCTAATGACTTGGTAAGTCTTCCTATGGAAAGAGAAAGTTCAACATTACTTACAGAGGAAACAGAAGAAGTAAATATACCACAAAGAGGAGAGGAGCAATGGAAGCAATATGCCATCTTGGGATAGGGAGTTTTATTGAATGATTTTAATTCCTATTTCTTAATTGCATCATTTCATTGGTTTTATGTTTAAATTGCTTAGATAGTTAGGGATTTCATGATTGTCCTTATTTCCTATTTAATAGCACATTTTTCACACACTTGCTCTTTACATTGGTATCGAAAACACGGTCTCAATTTTTTAATTTTTCGACCACCTTTTCCGAGGGGGCATATTTACACTATACAACAATACCAAGGCATACTGGAGCAGAATTTTTTGTTTTCTTTGAAACAATGTCATTCTGACTTTGTCTCAAAGAGGAGCAAATGTAGACACCTAAAAATGTCTCATTGATCATGTACTAATTATTCCTCTAATTGGTTAAATAATCTTTATTATTTAATTAAGCTTATTCTTCTAAATTCTTCTAATTTCATATTTCCTCGTTATCTTACTAATTATTCTATTTTCTTATCCTATCATCATTTAATCATTTTAATCATTTTCTAAATATTAATTAAATATTTATTATTTAATTAATTTTGATTAATTCCTCAATTTAAATAATCTTTATTATTTAAATAAATTAATTCTCAATTTCAATTTCTATCTCCAATCATCTAATCATTCAACCCTCTTCTAAATATTAATTAAATATTTATTATTTAATTAATTGTGATTTAATTCCTTTAATTTAAATAATCTTTATTAATTAATTAAATTTCATTTCTAAAATATTAAATAGTTTCTTTAAATTATTTAATTAACTAATTGATTCTTCTAGATCCCCAAATTCTAATTTCATTTAATTTCATATTCTTCTAATTTCTTCCAAATTCAAATACATGTGCATGATTTCAAAAACCAAATTGAAAATCAAAGTCAAGTTCTAAATATATTCAAATGCTAAATTGAATTAATAAATTCAATTATTTGAATAATATCTCATGCAAAGATTAAATTGAAAATCTAAATCTAAATGCAAGCACATGCTAAATTAATTAATTAAATCATTTATCTCTTCAACTTCTATTTCCCTCTTTCAGTTAGCTTTTTCTAAATTAAGCTCTCTGTGTCATCCTCTTTATTTCCACCAATCATCCTTTTTCTTCTTTCAGTCAACTCTTTCATCAATCAGTTGACTCAATTAATCTATTCAATCTATTGAGTTTCACTCCTACAATCAACAATTCAACTATCAACTTGCATTTGAGCTCACCTCAGTTCACACCTCTTGATCATTCTGTTCAACCTTTTAATCAATCTTCTCCAATTTTCTATAAATTGAGCATCCAATCTCCATTTTCAACAATCATGAACTTTGAATCTTTGTGTCAATTGCAAGTTACTAGCACAATATCTGAGAGCCATCATACCACGAAGAGGAGAGGAGCAATGGAAGTGATATGCCATCTTGGGATAGGGAGTTTTATTGAATGATTTTAATTCCTATTTCTTAATTGCATCATTTCATTGGTTTTATGTTTAAATTGCTTAGATAGTTAAGGATTTCATGATTGTCCTTATTTCTTATTTAGCAATGGTATCTTTGAGCATAGCACAACTCTAACCTACCTGTTGTGTTCATTATGCCGAGTGATGAATCTTAAGTATTTTAAATCCAGTGACTAGGTTTAGGATGCATTTTGCATATATTTTTGCATAACATTCTGCATTTTTGTGAATTTAGAGTGATTTTGGTATGATAATAATCTCTTTATCTTCTAAATGAGAGCTGAAAGCATCATCATTTCGTATGCTAAGTGGTCTATTGATCATCATTTCTTCGATCGAGTACTTGTGTTTTGAGATGTTTAGCTGCATACATAACATTTAACATAGCTTCATACATTTCATTATTCACTCATCTGCATTCATCTTATTGCATAGAAAAATGAAAACATTGCATTGCATTACACATTACTCATACTCATTCATTTATTTGCATATGAAAAGAAACAAAAATAGACATCCTTAGTCATTTGCATTACATACATTCATATTGAAAAGAAATGCATACATATAGAATAAAGCGTATAAAAGACATCTCATAAGAGAATCAACACAAGTACGATGAAGTCAAATCAGATCTCATATATATATATATATATATATATATCATGTCAAGTCTAAAAGTATAAAATGATGTTGAATGACATATACAAACTCCCATTGGAGAAAGAATCCTATACACTATAAAAAAATGGGTGTGTCTACAAAAAATATATCCGAGCTACAAAAAGAAATAATCTAGCTAGCACCCTCTCCCTCATCGCCTGGTGGAGGAGGAGGAGCTTGATGCTCGGGATCCTAACGAGGTGCATGTGCTCCCTTTGATCATGCCATATACTGCGAGTAGGGTATCACCTGCTACGCAATAGGAACTGTGACACTATATGCTTCCACATAGTAGGTTGCCCTACTACTCTGGAGAAGGACCTCCTATTGTAAAGCCTCTATATCTACTCTCAACTCTATCCTCAATGATACGATCTGGCGATCACACTCGACCCTCACCTTGGCAAGCTGTCGGTCTCGCTTCGCTAGCTGAGTCTAAGCTACTGTCACCTATGACTACAGCTCTACAAGATGCGCTCTGATCGACCTCCCTGTGTCAGTCCCCTGCTCTCTCACAGGATTCCCACCCCATCTCCACCTGTAACTCCACTCTGCTCATCCCTCTGCTCCTTAGTCCCACCCAATCTCACTCCTACATGCCCTAGGGATCCACCCTCACCCCTCTGTTGTCCAACATTAGCTAGCACCCTATTGCTACTAGCATCAGGATCACCACCACTCTGTCATTGAGCCTCAGCTCTTTGTGCCTGTCCCTGTGTTGATGCAGGGGCATCATCCTCAACATCCTCAATATGAGGAGCCTGCTTTACTAGATCTGTGAATTGAGGGAATGGATGCTGCTAAAACCAATCTCTATACTAGGGCAATACCCCCGCATCTACCACATCATCCATATAATCCCACCTCAGGCGATGTAAACCAGTCAGTTCTTGCATCGCCAAAGCATAGGACAACCATGGAGACCATCCCTGTCTCTCCTCATCTGCGTAATGTGCATATGTTGTAAACTCCTGTGAGATCCCCTGAGGCCAACCATACTACCTCATCACTCGTGATACAATGAACTGCTCCACAATAGCCTACGATCTCCCAATGAGGGGTACATAATAAAAAGGTCCCTGCAAACCTTTCGCTAGTCATCCCAAGGCTCCAAACCTCTGTACAGTCTCCATACAATGGCTATCAGGTCATCTAGCTGCCGTCTCCAAAAATTTGTCTTGCCCAGATGGGGTTGCATAATGTATCTAACATACTTGTATATAATTGGCTGCCCAAGATCTCTACTATCATCTACTATGGGCTGACAAATGGGAAGGTACTCCCAAGCCCACACCTACAAAATATATACACCAATGGCCATGCTCCGCCCATCTCTATACATGATCTCATGCATCTCTCAATACATGTGAGCCAATAAACACGAACCCCAGCCAAGTCTTTGAGGGGTCTTTATCAATCTCTCTAGCATCCGACCCCATCCACACTGGAAACCCTGCTACCCTTTGTCTGGCATCAGAAAACAACCTATGAACCATGCTAGAGGAAACAGTTCATTGTACCTGCTCATCAGTATGTCCCAACTAATGGAACGAGTCAAAATGTCAAGATCATTGAAGACATTCCTCACTGCCTGTAATCCTGGAAGGTGCCCTGAATCATAATCCACCTTATCCCCAGCAAAAGGGATATGAAGGATCCTATATACATCCTCGAGAGTGATAGTCAAATTCCCCACCGGCAGATGAAATGTGTTATGCTCTGAATGAAAACACTCAACCAATGTCATGAGCATTCTGTGGTTCACATGGATATCAGGTAATCTCAATAGATGAGTCAAGCCACACAAGTCAATATGAGCCTTCTCAACCTTAGATAAATATCGAACTAATGCCATAGTAGGAGGATAAACACATCTAAACAGCATAGGAGGTAATCGAACCTGCAAAAACCCAACAACGAAGCATCAAAAAATATTCCAAATGAGCCTACAAGAGAAGTAAAACATCACATAAATCCAACTAAGTTAAATGCAAAATCAAATTTTCATGTTTAGCCCTTCAAAAATGCTCACTGTCTCTCGAACGACAACACACAGAGAGACTAAATCTCGTATGAGTTGGAATAGCTCTAGCACAACAAAACAACCCCAAACAACATACTATTGGCTTTCGCACAACAAAATGGTCTTTTAATAGACCTATCATACAATACAAGGGTGCATCTCGAATGACAAATCTAATGACCCTAAACGACAAAAGAAATTTTACCAATTACTCGTATGAGACAGGATCTTGTCTCGCATGATAAAACGTGAAACCCAACCCCACACATGCGAAAAACTTGAAAAATGAACAAAAAAAATCAAAATTGAAAACACAAAGAGGCTTAAGATCGATCACTTACCACTGGCTCATAGTTTCGAGGTTGATTATGTCTTCTCTGGCACTCGAATCAATGCTGACGAGTAGGGACCACCATTTTCTTCGTAGAAGGATTTTTGAATTTCAAACTTGGAGGGTTAAAATGATTTGAAAATGACACTTTCGTCCCATATATAGCCAAAAACCTAATTTTTCAACTTGCTTCGATGGACATGAAAGTTGTACCCTTAGCTAATTTGACAATTTTGATTCCATTTTCGGGATCAAAATCAAAATTCGAGATCACTTTGCTAGTCAAATTCACAATTTGGACCGCTTAGCACTCTTTTCATTAACTGCTCATTCTTTCTTCAAATTGTGCTCAATTTTAACGATGAATCTTAATTCAATTTGAATTCTACACATCAATTTTATGATCAACTCTGTGCTTAACTCACCAATCAAAGACAAAATTTTCAAATATTCTTCAGAAATAATTTGTGCTGAAATAACTTATTCTCACCACACAATTGCCTATAATCATCAATCCCTTGTTATCTTTCGATTTCATTCCAGAGGGGGCATACTCACGACCTTATGACCTCACATCTCACAAGTCGAGAAATTTTTTCAAATCTTCATCAAAAGTCAAGCAAAATCTTTTCAACTAAAGAAAATCAATTCTTATTGCTAAGGGACATCTCAGCTTCATCGCTTCACATCAAGTTGAGATCTCTCAATTATCTGAATTGAATTAGTCGCTAGGGGCATATTAGTTTTATTGCTTCAAATCAAATTGATATTTGTCTTTCATCTGAATCAATCTCTTAACATCAATCAATTTCATCACTTCAAATCAAGTTGATTATTTGTTTAAACTCAATAAAAAATTTAAAGAGTACCTTTGATCACACTCAATCTAAGCAAGTGTTCAGTATTCATTTCTTGATCAAGCTGAATAGTTTATCTTCATTGTGTCTTGAGCAATCAAGTTCAAGATCAATTTTTATCATCACTCACTGCATCTAAGTTCAATCAAGTTCAAGATCAGTAAGATCCGCTTCTTGATCAATCAAGTTCAAGTTTGGTATCTTTATTTTCTATCATTGCTCTTCATCTAGTTCGTGATCATTCAAGTTCAGAACTGGCATCTCCTAGACATCACACATTATTTGAACCAACACACTGCTCACACATTAATTCAAAGAGGGGCAAATATAATACCCTAAAAATGGTCATCTAAACCATGGGCCCCTAATCTCAACAACATCACCAAGGTCCTAACCAAAGGCAATTAAATCAATCTTGAGCACATTATTAATTCTTTAATTATCAAATATCACATGGCAAATCAATTACTCAATATTAATTAAATATTTATTTAATTAATTGAATCATTTTCAAGAATATCATTTTGATCAATTTTCCCATTTTAATTTATTAAATATCCTTGCATATTTAATTAATTAATAAAATTGCCATTTAATCATGCAAAAGGAATTAATTTATTACAAAAGAGGAATTAATCACAAACAAAGAGTTGAATTAAAAATTAAATAAAAGAATTGAATTGAAAGAGAAATCAAACTTGAGATATTATTTCTTTTTTCTAAATTTAGAACTTGAAATCAGAAAAGCAATTAAATTGAATTATTGAATTATTCTCTAAAATTGGAACTCAAAGCTTTTCAGAAAAAGAAGTTCAGTTGCATTGAAAAGACTCTTTTCTTGAATAAATAAAAGAATTATCTATTTTTATCACAAATGCATGGAATTGATTTATTATTATTTCCAATGCAAATTGGACTTCTAATTTGAATGCATTTCAATTGAGCTATAATTGGAATCTATCTCAAGGTTAACTAAACCTGATTTCTTAATTATTTTGAATTAATCCTAAATTGAGCTTTTCTCTTGTGATTCTCTATAAATTTAGTCTTCAGCTCTCATTCCAATTTATCCTAGAGATTTTTGAGAACACGCTTGGAGATTATTATCATGCTAATTTCGCTCTGGAGTCATAGAAGATTATTGTGCTTTTTAGATTATTTGCATCCATTATTGTTTACATCCATTATTGCTTGAATTGATTTTTGCTTGAATTATTCATCCATCTTGCATCCATATAGTTAATATCATATAGATTAAATCCTTCATCTTGGTGTAGTCTAGTCACTGGTATTGCTTATAACAATCTGAGAGCAATCTTATACTCGCATCTTTTAGAAGGCAATTAGTCGCTTTGCTATGGTTTTTTACTTATTGATTATTGATTACTAACCATGCATATAATGACTTAATTGAAGTGTTGTGCTTGGAGCTTACAGACCACTTTTTCACACACACAATATTCACAGAAAGAAGAAATTAATTATAATGAAACCTTTGGACCGGTAGCAAGAATTGAGGCAGTCAGATTATTCTTAGCTTTTGTAGCACACAAGAACTATAAAGTATATCGAATGGATGTTAAATGTGCATTTCTAAATGGTGATCTGGAAGAGGAAGTTTACATTGAACAACCTGATGGATTTTGTTTGACAGATGACAAAGATATGGTTTTCAGGTTAAGAAAAGTTTTATATGGATTGAAGCAAGCTCCTAGAGCTTGGTATGCTAGATTGGACAAATATATTTTTAAGTTTGGTTATACTAAAGGTAATGCTGACAGCAACTTATTCTACAATGTGACTAATGATGACATCTTGGTTATTGAAGTTTTTGTTGATGATATTATTTTTGGAGGGGAAGATGGATTGTGTAAAGAATTTTCTAATAAGATATAGGAAGAATTTGAAATGTCTATGATTGGAGAGATAAAATTCTTTTTAGGATTGTAGATTTCACAAACTGATAAAGGTATATTCATAAATCAATCAAAGTACTTGAAGGAATTACTTAAGAAATTTGGCATGGAAAACTCTAAATTGGTAAGTACACCCATGACTACAACCGATAAACTATTATTGAAGGATGAATCAACACTTGTTAATTCGACAAGATACAAGTCTATGATAGGAGGTTTACTGTATTTGACACAAACAAGACTTGCTATTACGAATGCAGTTGTATTGTTTCAAGATTTTAGAGTAATCCTAAGGAAAATCATGAATCAGCAATGAAAAGGATTTTCCGGTACCTACAAGGCATAACAAATCTTGGCTTATGGTATCCTAAAGATGAAAATTTTGATTTATGTGCATACACAGATGCAAATTGGGTAGGAGATGTAGATGACAGAAAAAGAACCACCAGCGGAGCATTTTTTCTTGGTAGCAGACTAATTTCATGGTTGAGCAAGAAACAAAGTTTTACATCACTATCAACAATAGAATCAGAATATGTTGCAACAACAACTAATTGTACACATGTATTATGGATTAAGCAAATGTTAAAGGACATAAAGGTTATATGCAAAGAACCTATAATCATTTACTGTGATAATATGGCAGCAATTGATATATCAAAGAACCTGGTATTTCACTCTAAAACTAAACATGTTTCTATAAAATTCAATTTTCTAAAAGAGAATGTTGAAGCAAAAGAAGTGAAATTGGTTTATGTGAATACTAAAGAGAAGATTACAAATATCTTTACTAAGCCTTTGCCTAAGGAAACTTTTGAATATCTAAGAGAGCAACTTGGAGTTATACCCTCACCGGTAGAAACTTAGACAGTTGGAGCATGGCATCAAACTAGTAGAATTAATAGAGAAATCTTTTTCTGGCTTTGATGAAGGAGAGCTACTTCTCAGGGGGAGTAGATTGAATAAATCTGGTTATAACAATTGGTATTTGTAACAAGTTCTATGAACTGATTGTATTTGGTTTTGTATTGCTTTGGCATTTGATGTCAAAGGGGGAGGGATATCTATGGAAAAACACATTATCTTTTGGGGAGAGATTATTCATTGGGGGAGAGATTGTTACTCTCTGTATCTGTATTTTAATGATCTCTTTGGGAGATTGTTGGTTTTTAGTTTTTGGCATTTCTACTTTGGCACTTAGATGGTTTTTCCATCTTGTGTTGCCATCAATGCCAAAGGGGGAGATTGTTGGTATTATGGATGATTTTCATTGGTTTTTTCATTGATTTCAACACTTGTCAACACTTGAGAACACTTGTCAACACTTAGAGATCTTTGGTTACGTTCACTGGCATGTTCAGTGACTTATGCACAGTCACCGATATCTGGTTAACCAACAGGTTATATTGTTCACCGGCACTGAGGATGATCAATTATCATCTGGAGATTACTTGGTTATGTTGAAGACATTGTTTGGACACTTGGTTTTGGTGATTTGATTATTGGTACAATCAAGTTTGCATATTTGTTGTTACCAGCAAATAGGTCTAGGTTATGGATCGGCAAGCATTATCTATTCCAGATCATCATGACATGATATGGAGATGTTTTATTTATTGATTATTATTGTAAATGCATTGAGCCATCATCATGCATCACATATTGATTCATTTGTAATTGATTTAATTGTAATATCTTAGTGAGCTGAGCTACACATTTTGTCTTAGGTTTTGGTATATATGTAAGATCTCATTTATGAGATTATGTAGAGAAGTGTGAAAAGGGATTGTAATAAGGTATATATGAATATAAGTAGAGCTATACATGCAGACATCATTTGAAGATTCAAGGAAGGTATGTGGAATGCAAATCAGAGCTTAACCAGTACTGAATCCAGCATATGAAGATGCTATTTTGAGCAGTACATTATCATTGGATTTAACTATCCAATTGTAGTTAGTGTGACTCCCATTTTGTGATTGAGCAGTGAACTCTAGGGAGTTGGCCTTTCTACATGTACAGACCCCATTTGTACACATACTAGCTACATTAGTATCATCTGATTATGGGTAAGGTTTCCCACCGTGGTCTTTCCCCTTACAGGGTTTCCACGTACAAATAACTATGTTATGTGTTGTATGTGTTATTTGTCTTTCTGTTTCATGCCTTAAACTTTAATGGTACTATTATTAACTGCTAAACTGTCTACCAGCATTAAAGTTTGGTTTACCAGTATTATGTACTAAGTTTGGTTAAGTTATATTTGGGTTGAAATTAATAGACAACTAATTCACCCCCCCCCCCCTCTCAGTTGCCTTCGGGTCCTAACAGACGTAGCATTTGTAGGCTAGTCAATTATTTCTGATGAATATATGTTGGGGTTGTTAACACATGCATGAATTAACTCCATTTATTTATGTGCATTCGATGGTCTAGAAGCCATCGATGTTTTATGTTGTATTATGTCCAACTCATCTATCTCTATTAGCGACCCAACAAAAACAATTTCATTTCTATCAGAGTCAAATTCCATATGCATAGTTCTCAACTGGTTGAAAATATTATGATGAGAATGTAATGGTATATCATTAAGAGCATTGTCATCAACAATGACATCAAAGTAAAACTTTTCATGTTGAATTTTATATTGAAGCGCTCTATAGACATGAACTTTGTTTAATGTAAAATTATAATTTGATCCACATTGATCCTTTCTATGAACTATATTGAGTGGAATGTCTTTCATTGAATGAGGTTAATTTCTTTGCAACATTTTTGATGTGTTGAGGGAAGCTTATTGTGTGTCCTCTATACTTGAATTTTCCACCAGTTGTAAGTGTGACTTGTAGCATTGGACTAACACATGCAATCAACATCTCTTCGACTTGGGTCAGATCTACCAATTCTATTTGTTGTGGTCCTAGACACATATTATTTTCAATTGAGAATCTATGGTTTCCCTTTTCAAGTCTGCATTTGTTACAAATAGGTCCTTGAGCAGTGCAATGAACACTGATTCCAATATAAGATTCTTCACAAATGTAACACATTTTGGGTGGTACCAAGCTATCTAATTTATGATGAAATCTCATTTGAAATGTTGTAAAATTTGTTTCAAGTAATCCATTGGCATTTGCTTCTACATGTTCATGTGGTTGCAAATTAGATTGAAATGCATGTTGAGCTAGATTTATAGGTGTTTCTGCAACAAATTCTGAAGACCGCGAACCTTCCTCTTCTACATTCCTTTCCATTGCCTCTTCTTGTGCACTCATTTACATATTTTGGTCACGTCTTCTTTGTTGCATTTGTGATAGTTGGGGATAGTTTTATTCAATTCCCTCGTCTCCAATAGTTTGTACCCTGGGAAGGTTGTGTTTGTCAATGTATTGTTCCAAACATGCTCCCTCAGATGTACATTCACGTGTATTTATGTTTATATTTGTACATTGTGGATTGTCTTAGTTTGCATTTTGTGTTTGTGAATGGGGGTTGTTATCAATGTTTTGAATATGTTGGAAGTCATGCCTTTATTCCTTAAAAGTCTTTCAAATTTTAGGTTGATCCTTGTCTACGAGTCCATGGTTCTTAAGGGTTTAGGGTTTTGCTTTTTCAAAATCTTTTTAACAAAAAAAAAAGAAAAAAGTATAATCCTTTGTGTCGCATTATTTCCAAGTCACTTGTATTTGCCCGTTGCTTTTTCCACTTAAATGGAAGGGTCGCTTTGTCGTCGAAAGGGGCCATTTTGATTTGTTAGGCTTAGGTGGGCTCTATTTTAAAATTGAATTGTTTCATATTTTCCTAAGTCCTAAGTGTTTCCCATATGTATGTGTCGGGTTCCTAAAGGTCGGATGAGTTTCTTTTGATCTAGCGGCTGTCGTCATACCGCAATGGAAAGTTGCGCGAATTTTATTCATTGTGACCCAAAGACAAACCACTAGCAACAAGGTTGGTCAGACAATTAATGCAAGCAGTTAGTGTTGACGGTGAGGTGGTGGAGGTTAAGTAACAATGGACCTTAAAGATCAAACAGTTGACTCATGATCCAACGGTTGTCGCTAGACCGTGATTTAGAGATGCTCATTTTTTATTAATCACAGAGTAGTGACTAAATGATAGGCCGGACTATTGTGGGCGGTCTGGGTGTGTTAATGGGTTGGTATGTTCGAAGGAAATCAATGGCTATCGCTGGACCGCGTTTGGAAATTGCTTGAATTTTATGCATTGTGAATCAGCGACAAGCCATTAGTAGTCCCAACGGTTAAGTTTTATCTGTTTATGTGTTCATGGTTAAGTGATGACGGTTAAGTTGTGACTATTCTTTAAAGCTCGAGTAACAATAAAATGATCTGATGGCTATCACTGGACCGCAATGAGGAGATGTTTGAACTATCTTTGTGGATCAGCGACAAAGAGCAAATGAGTGACTAAGTGACGGGCCCACTTTGAAAGCTAGTATGATTAAAGGATCTGCTAGTTTTGCATGATTTGACAACAGTCTCTAGACTGTGATTGAAAGTTGCTCAAACTTTAATCTTTACAGATCAGCAAATGAAGGAAAAAATACTCAGAAAAATCCCCTCTAGTCCGTTGGAGCTGAAATTTAAAATTTCAAAAGGATTAATTGCAGAAGTGTGTGGATTTATTGATAGTAATTAATGCTCAATTTTCAATTAAGGTCCCTCCATACGACATTGTTTTGAAGTGTAGATTTGAAAAGAAGCATTCAAGAAGATTTGTAGAGAAAATAGGTGTGTGGTTTTGTGATTTCTTTGGTAACAAGTAAGTTTTCAGTGATTGTGCTTTGCAATTACTATTTTGTGTGGCATTATTTGGTGCTTGAAATCCATAAGAGGTTATTTGAATAACAATTGAAGTAAGGATAGTTTTAAGATGGCAACACAAAGGGAATTCAAGGGAAAGATAGATTACCAAGAGAGGGTTATTTGTGATGACTTTCTAGAACAATTGCCTCAATCAACCAATAGTGTGGCCAATATAAAATAATTTGTGCCCAAATCTCCCTACCTGCAGATTCGTGATGGTTTGTACGAAAAGGGATGCCCAGATAGGCATGGCAGGTCTAGATTTGTTCAAAGTAGGATTTGGTCAGTGGAATTCACCGGATCCTATTAATATTATATGGGAATTAGATGTTGGAAAACTGGTGGTCCTTGGAGTATTCATGGACGTTGATTTATTGACCCAAATCACCAAAAATTATGACCCTATCACTAGGACTGTGAGAAATGTAAATGGGGGGCCCTTAATTGAAATTAATGATGATGAATTCAGAAGGGTTTTCTGGTTCAGTGAGGCCTCAAACTATTTGGAACCCATTGATTTTGACATGCTCAAGAAGGTTTATGATGCCCAAAGGGATCATCTTAGGAGTGGTCCATTGAAGGAATTCTTTGCAAAGATAAGAGGATTGGCATTGGTAGGTCCAAGAACAACGGAGCCTTTCCCTATGAATTTATTTACTTTAAGGGTTAAGGGTGTATATTAGTCTCTATGTCAGATTCTTGGGGAAGATGCAGAGAATGCCATGTGTACCCATTATATGCTTATTATGGCACAAATTTTGAACCCATCCTTAGAAATAACCTATGATTTTGCACCTTATCTTACAGATGCCATTCATGAAGGTCTAATTGGGATAAATAATGCTAAGGTGGATAGACCTTTCAGCTGGTACTCCTTGTTGATGCACATGTTCTTGTTTAAAGGTGTTGAATATTTTGCAAAGGATATGGATTTACTATGGGAAAAGGATGGTGAAGACATGCATGTTTAGTTATTGAGTATAGATTTATCCTAGGATAGAGAGGATGCAAGTTACTTGAAATTTGATAGATGCTTTGCATCTAGGCTCAGAATCCTTCTATGTCAAGAGAACCCTAGGATCTCAAAGGCTCTCCTTGAATTAATTAGACCAAAGGAGTTTGCTAAAAATATTAAAATTATGCACATTTGGGGTGAAATAATCTTGTACCCTGTTTCCCCTATTTTTGGAGTGTATGGTTTCAGGGGAACCCCATATCTACTCCCCTATCAAGTGCCTTTGAAGATCGATATTGCTGAGATCTTGAGGTGGATTGGAGGCCTGCAAGAAGCACAACTAACAAACAAATGAAGAGGGACAATTTTCCCAACAATCACTTTGGCACATCAGTTTGTAGTCACCAAAGGTGGTTGGTTATATTTTGAAAGTTTCCTTCAGCCATACAGGTTGTCAACGACAGTTGCTAGGTTTTCTAATCCGAAGGAATTATTCGATGGTATGTTCAGGAAGAAGGTTAGGTGTGGGGGTAGAACTCATAAATTTCACTTTCCTAAAGATTTGATAAGAAATGAATTCAATTTGGATGAGTAGGAACTAAAAAAGGAAAAGTGGTTGGCATTCAAGAAGACCCTTGATTTTGTCCAACATTTTGACGAACTATGATCCTTTGAGAAGTTTTCACCCTTTTGAAGAAAAGATTATGTTTTTGGTGGACTATTTTGAAGATGCAATGCAGACCTTGAATGAGAAGAAGGATGTTGTAGTGAAATCAGATCCTAAGAAAGCTAAGCTTGTTTTAGCTAAGCTTGTTTTTGCTAAAGTTGTTCCCCCTGGTGAATATGTGATGTATAAGAGATCAGGGTATAATGTAGTGATGCCAAGGAAAGATGAGCCTTCTACTTCAAAAGAAAAAAAGACCAATGGAAGATGCCCCTAATTCATAAGCCTCCCCAAAACAATAGAGGTTAGGAAAAGAAGCACAATCAAGTGAATCTTTGTATTGTCCTTCACAATCCCCATTATTCATAGGTGATGAGTAGGCAGTAGCTGAGCAATTGTTGCAGTTAGGGAGCCTAAGAGAGATTGCATGCACATATGAAGAACTAAAAGAAGGAATGTCAGAAGAGCCAACAAGTGCCAAAATGGGCCTAATTGTTGAAGAGTTTGTAGGCAGAGAACTGGATCTTGTCATTCAGCAAGCGAGTAATGAGTTTTTAGCAGATAATAGTTTAATTAAAACATGAGCATTTTTGCAATTTGTTTGGAGGAGACATATTGAGCAGTTTAAATAAAGATGTGAGAAGAGGAAAGGGGAGCAACCCCATAAAGATACACCTATTATTGAAGAAGAAATAAAGCAAGAAATGTCGAAAGAATTTGAAGCAATTACCTTTGAAAAAGGGAGAAAATTGATTACATATACTGGAGTTTTGATTCTCCCGAAGTGGGACATAGTTGATGCCTTAGTTTTTGATGCAGTGAGAAAGGAAACCAAGCCCCTAGAAGGAATAAAGTACAATAATGACCATGCGGCCCTTGTTATGTGGTCACTAAAGAGGTAAGAAAGTAAAAGGAGGAAAGACTCCTCAGAATCTGACTATTCAGGAGGTATGATTGTAAAGAGAGATAGGGATACATGGGTGATAGAAGTTGCTAGCACAACTTTAGAGTTTGCTAAGTTTGGTATGGCAATGGCTGAGAAAGAAGCAAATGAGAAAGTTGATCTCTAGGTGAAATTAGAAGTAGTCCTAAAAGCTTATAATGAAGCAAAGTTGGAGATAGCTCGTAAGGACAACACCATTGCAAAACTAAAGAATCAATTGGGAGGACAACATCAAAAGGGCGAGTCTTCCAATCTGATGATTATCTCTTCTCCTACCAGAACCCCTCCTAGCAGCCAAATTATTGAATTCCCTCCTCCCGTGACTCCTACTTTTCAACCAGTTGAAAACATCCAAGATGAGATGGAGAGATTGAAGTAGGCCCATGCAATATTTGCAAACAAATATGAAGAGAAGATCAATGGTACAATTTTGAAGTTTTCTGATATTGTTGGAGTTGCAATAGTTTATATTAATATGAAAAGAGTATTAACTATTTTGGGTTCCTTGAAAGAAGAGAAGGCTATTTTGGAGCCAATTTTGGAGAAATGGATTGTCAGAGAGGTTAATTTAGAGTTAATATATTCTTTATCTCAGGAGGAAGTAGATGTTGATGTCACTATCAAACCTACTTATGAGTTGGTAAAAGGTTTGTCTAGGTTTGTAGCAAAAAGGGTCAATGTAGAAAGGAAGGCAAACTTATATAGAAAGGAATATACAAATCAGAAATTTGAAAGATAAAGAGGTATGGCTTGGCGATCTAGGTCATAAATTGTTTCAAAGAATAAACAACATCATAAATATAGATGATACTTCCTTATTCATTCAAGCCATTGAAGAGATTGAGAAAATAAAATCACATTTTGGTTTCTTGGAAAAGGAAGTTAAAAAGTTAAGGGAGACATGGAAAAGTTTTAATAAGCTGAAGAAGAAAATTGCTAGTTTCTCTTGGCCTGATGATGATACCTTCAAGTTATGGGAAAACAAATATGTTGTGAAAGAGATAGAAGTGCAGGGAGATTCCACTAATGCTCCAGCATGTGGCAGCTCACAGGCAACCTTAAGCGGTTAGTTCTTGCAACAGTTTTTGGAAATCGGAATTTTGAAGAATCAGAGGCACCTAGCACCTAAGTTGTGAATATTCAGAAGTTAGTCGGCCATTTTACAACTGGATTTAGTTGTGCTCTTACTTCAATTCTAATCAATGTATCTTTTTGGGGGAAATTATGGTTAGGATAAGAATATTTTCTAGGAAAGTCTGAAGATTAATACAGGCCAATTTCTAAAGCAAATTTGAGCCAGATATGTTGTACTTGTAATCTTTTGATGGAGAAATAAAATATATAGTCTAAAGAATTTCAACTCAGATTTGTGTTGTCTCTATGTCATTGTGCTGGTGTTCATGCCATTTAAGTAATCAAGGATTGTTTATTTGAATGATTTACTAGGCATTTAATGAAGTTGTTTTAAGTCTTTTTCTCAAGGAGGAAATATAAATGTACTTTAAACAAAGTCATTGATATTAGTATTTTTTTGGGGTAGATTTGATGATGAATTTTGGTGCAGATTAGGACTTTGTATATGTCAGGTATATACAGAGTTGGTAGATCACTAATTTGTGACTTGTGTACAAGTTTCTTTTGTCAGGTTGCAGTCTATTGTAGATGATTCTATTGCCCAAATAAGGCACTGGTTTACTTGTCAGTTTCTTTTGGTGTATTTTGTGGTCCTATTCAAAAATTAAATCAACTTTCCATTTTATGTTTAGTTGTACCAGTCCTTAAGGAAAGTTTATAGGAAATTTACATTGGTTTCTTGTAAACCTCTTTCTATTTTTGTAAGAAAGTAGTCATATAAGGGTTCACCTGCCCAAGATTTTAAAAGCTTAAAGTTTAGGTGGTTTCCTGGTTAAAACCTCATTGTCTTTATTTCAAGCTTTTGTTGTTCTCTTCCATTTCAGCATAGAGGCAATAACTTTCCCTTTTAAAGAGAGGGAACAAAAGTTTTCAAAATGGATAACAACAAAAATGGCAACTCTGCTAGGAAGAGCCATAACATAGGCTATGTGCTGCAGATTAGTGCTTGTATTGTGTAAAATTGTCCAAATATGTGTTTACCTGTGTCCTTGTAATAGATTACTCTATCCTCACATTTTTAATTTTCTCTTTGAAAATAGCATTATCGTTCTGTTGTCTCCTATGAGTGATTTGTCGAGCTCAATAATAATTTTCAAAATTCCCAATTGGGTGGCAACTCTAATAATATAAAACAACCAGTGCTCTTGAATAAATCACAAGTCATTTCAAGGAAGTGTATACGATGTAGAGAGGAAGAAACACAAGGTCCTACATGAAGAAGAACCCTCAAGAGAAGTTGCAAGAAGGATTACCAGAACCTATTCAAAAAGGCCAGAAGGGAATGGTTATGCATGAAATAGTTAATGCTACATGGAGACAAAAAAGAAGCCATATAGGTAAGTCTTCTGGATGACCGATATATGTAAATTATAATACATCATCCCGTGAATCTGAACAAGACATCATGGGTTTTCATACTGGTTTATTTGGTAATAATGAGGATATTTAGACTTTTCATCAAATATTATTTCACACTAGCATTTCTGGGAAGGATAGGAATAGCTCCAATGTTAGGGTGGATTCTTTGATCCAAACTATAGATGGGAATCTAAGTTTGATTGATATTGACCATGTCAACATATCAGATTCAAAGGAGACTTTCCCAAACCCTGATGAGGTTTCCTAGGAAATTGAGTTTCCTAACAAAAGGGTCCATCAATTAATTTCCTTAAGAAAACAAAAGGAGATGGATAAAGAAAATGAAACTAAGGCAAGACTTATTGAGAGAGATAGGTTATTGAGACAGATTGCAGAGCTTGAGTTATTCACCCAAGAAGAACCTAAAAGTAAAGAAGAGGGCCCTCTTATCAGAGAAAATTTGACTGCTAAAGTTAGTCTTGCACTCAAAGTTCTTGTGTGAACTAGTAGGGAGGTTCAAAGTGATCCACAACCTACCAAAATCATCACTGATAAAGGAAAATAGAAGGTTATAGACACTGGGTCTGGTTCCAAAACTGTAGACATAGTATCAAGAAATGAAATAATACACCATGAAATGTCTTTACATGAGGTAGAAATAGAGAGAATGAGGAAAGAGAAAGAGAATCTACATAGGGAGTTGGAAAAGGCTAAATTAGAAGAAACTAATGTTGAAGTTAGGAGAAAAATTGATTACCTGAAAGCTCCTCCTATAACTTTTCCTTCGATAGATCAGAGTAAACCTATACCTCAACATATTTCACACTCTTCAATGAAAATTCAACCAACTATGCCCATGAATACCGTTCCACCTCTGAACTAATATACTCCTGCTAACCAACATAGCCCTCCCTTTTCTTTTAATAATTCTCCAGTAAGTCAAATGTCCCTTGTGCAACCTCTTAACCAAAGTAACCAAGTCCCTTGAATTGGTGGTCCTAGTTTGAGAATGAATATTGGTAATAATTTTGCTAGTAACCGATTCCAAAGAAGACCCATCAATGTGGAATTGTATAGACAACTTTTCTTTGATGGAATCCCAGGTTACCCAAACCATGTTCCTATTGAAATGAGGGACAAACTCCATAAATTTGCTGGAAACAATGCTATAAGTGAAAAGGAACACCTAAAGTCTTTCGGTGACATGATTAATGACTATGAGATTGCTAATGAGGATGTGATTATGAAATTGTTTCTGCAGTCTTTAGTGGATGATGCCAGGGATTGGTATAGAGGGTTACCAATAAATAGTATCAGTTCTTGGGAAGATTTCAAAAATTTCTTTCAAGAACAATATGGAGACAAGACAAATGTGAGCTTCATGCTAAATGAGTTTAACAACATCATGAAGTCTGATAATGAGGTTGTCACAAATTTTAATGCAAGGTTCCAAAAGGCAATGCATAGAATTTTTCAAGTAATGAGGATAGATGATAATGTATGTCTAACTACTTATTATAATGCTTTTGACCCAAAAATGGCTTATATTCTTAGAGACAAAAACCCACATAGTTTAAGAGATGCCTTTAGAATTGCCATAAATGTGGAAAGTAACATGAAAGCATTAGGCAAAGTGGGAAGGAGAACTGATGGTAGATTGTGGCAAGAGAAAAAGCTGCAACTAAACAAATCCTCTAAAGAAGAGGATAAAATAGAGAAATTAATGACTGTTCTTAAGGATCTTACTGCTAAAGTAAGTAAATCTGAGAAGCCTCACTACAATTGGCAAGACAGACCTAGTAGGTTGCATGACATGCCATATAACACTGCATGGAAAGATGGAAAACCTATGCAAGATAGATCAAAAGGAACACAAAATCAGAACACCTCTGATCCTTTAAAAGGAGGAAATGTACATAACATGGAAATTACCCCTTGGTGTATGGCATGCGACAGACCACATTCCCCCTATCAGTGTGTTGTGGCTCAAGCTCTAAATGAATCCATGAGGGATGAGGGTGAACCTATAGTTAATATGATTGAGCATATTGTGGACAGTGATTGTGAGTCTTCAAAAGATGAAGCAAGTGAATATGATGTCTCGAGAAGAAATGCAAATTGCCAAGGGCAATTGACAATTGACTGGCATCCCACTTTGAATGTAGTCACAATTGAAGATGAAGAGATTCATCTTAGAAGACCTAGTGAGGAGGAAGTCAAGAATCTCACTAAGGCTACAATAGCCAAAGCTAAGCATAACTATAATCTAAGAAGCAAAAAAAATGATGAAAGTCAGAGTAGGCTTGGTTCTATGTTTTTTAAGGAAATTTCTTCTAAGAGGACCATTGAAAACAAAATTCCTGTCAAAGATAGTCAAGCTAAAAGTGATCAGTCAAGTAATTCAGGGAAACCTGATGTTATTGATACAATTGGTAATAAGGTAGAGACCACTAGTGATAAGAGAACAAGTCATCAGAAGACAAAGAAGGCTAAAGCTCATGTTGAGTCTAATGTTAATACTGCTTTTGATATGACTCAAGCTTTAACACAAATGAAAGTTGTAGATGTATAAAAATGACCATATTCCTAAATGAATATTTAATGTTAATTTTATTCTCATTCCTCTATTTAGTTAAATCTAATTTAATTAAATCACCCACATTCTTCTATTTAATTAAATAAATTATTCTATTTATTTATTTAAATTCACTTAAGTCCTTTATATCATTTAATTGAATAAATCATTTTATTTAATTGAATCCCTTCTCTCTTTTTTTTAATTCAATTTACATTTAATTAAATAGTTCACCCCAATTAAATAAATCTAATTTATTTAATCCCCAACTTGCAACCAAATTGAAATAAAAGAATTTATTTTAATTAAAGCCTATTTTCCTCACCCACTTGCATTTTCCTACATCTCCCACTTGCATCCTAACCCTCTTCCTAAATTCTTCTAGAATCCATTTAATCCTAATCAATTAACCCAGACCCATCAATTATCCCCTTTCCCTAAATTTGAGGAGGTCACTTCTCAAATTTGGAGTAATGTCTTCAAAAGGCATTAAAGCCTTTATACCTTCAACAAGTTAACTTGTTGAATACCCCAAAATTTGGAAGGACTCTTACAAATTTGTCCCCAAAGTCTTCAAACCATTAATAGTTAACTAACCCTTAGTGGCATGGTTAGAGACTTTTTGCCTAACTTAACCTTCTTCTAACCCAGGGGTCTCATCAAGCATTTATTGATTTGACCATGGTTATCCCTTTAACCTTTACACAAGAGTTCATACTTTGGGTAAAAGATTTATCCAATGGATAACCCTAACCTAACCTTAACCCTTACCTTATAAGGTAACCATGAGGTCTTCTCAAGCATTTAATGCTTCTTACATCTCCTCTCAAGAAGTCTTATGTTGACAATTGTCACCATTTCATTGGTGAAAATTGTGAACATGGATTGATAACTTTCAATCCTGACCCTTGATTAACTCCTCCAATCTTGACCATCCATTGCCCTATTTTTACTATAAATAGAGCTCTCATTCCTCCATTTTAAGGATCCATAAAAGCTTTTAGTATCTCATTTATGCTCAATTTTATCAATACATCTAGCCTCTTTTTGTAATAGGAATTAATCTAATAAGCATTTTAGAGTATTTCTATTATCATTAGCTTAAATCATTAACTAGTATATCATGTTAGGATAGTATTGCTACTAATCTTGTCATCTTATAATCTAGTTTAACTCATTCATAGAATCATGCATAAATAGGATGCATTTCATGTTTTATATCAATCTAAAGCATCCCTCGTTCTTGCATTCATCATCCCTAAGCCACTTTGCTCAGTGATCTGAGAGCAAAGGCATTGGCTTGAGGGACCTTGTGAGATAGAGAACCATGGAACCTACCTTGGGAACTTGAGTCATTCCTCATGACTCCATAACTTGCACCAAGAAGTCCTGTGGGTGTGTGAACATGCCCTTTGAGACCACATTTTCATATTTTGAGTTTCATAGACCCGCTTTTCCCACACACATTTATGGCACCCATTGTGGGGCTCAACCCCATTAATCAAATCAGTTTTTAAAACTAATCACTTTTGCAGGTACGCGAGAAACAGAAATCGACGTGTAGGGAACATCCCTTAGCGCATCTGGTTAATAGTCCAGCGCATCCGTCTCACTATTCGGTGCATGGGACTCATTCCCTAGCACTTGTAGACCATTACATTGCGCATAAACTTTATTAACATTTTCCTATAGGTCTCGATGCAGGAAAATAATAGAGCAGCGCATTCAAAAAATAGTTTAGCGCATCAGGTCTATCCTATAGCGCATCCAGTTATCTGGTAGTGCGTATAGTCTTTTCTATAGCACATCACAGACAAAAAGCAAAAATTAAAACTGTAACTGAGCTTGAATTTTAGACTTGTAGAATTACAATAACCAAAAAATTTCTAACTGTTTTGGTTGATATTTTGTAGGGTTTTGACAGTTTGTTGCAGATAGGAGCTTAATTTTATTTTCAGAATTACAAATAGTTTTAATTTTTACTTAGTTAAGTTAGTTAAAATTTAGGGTCATTTTAATTCTTGTTGGATAAAATTGAACTCACCTTATTTGGGCAAATAAAAAGAACCACAAAAACAATCCTTCTTGCTTTTTCTAGGGTGACAAATTTTCACTTTGGGCTCTAAAAAGAACAAGGCAATCTTTCCATTTTTTTTGTGAACAAAGGGAATTAAAAATAACTTCAACATCCTTTGGTGCATAAAAGGATCCACTTAAAAATTTTGCAAATTAAAAGAATCACACATGTCCAAAGTCATTTACAATTAAAGAGGGAATATCTTCCCCTTTTGATCAATTTTTTTCGTTGACCAAACATTGAATTTGCTTTGTTGACCAGGTTCTTTTCTTAGATTAGAAAATCATTGCCTTAAAGGGATAAAATAAACACCATGTTTTTGTGGAGCAACATCTCCATATAGATTTTAGCAAATCATTGTATTGAAGGATAAAAAGAACCTTGTTTGCCTTGTCTTGAAAGTGGAAGGTATATGCTCTCACCTTAACTGGGTGATCAAAAAGCCAAACCACTCTTACACTTTCAGTGATATTGCATTAAATCCTTTAGCAGGCCTGCCTTCCCAAGGGGTTAAAAAACTCTTAAATCCATTCTTTGGCTGGTATGAAGGGGATGACCTAAGTGGGGAATGACTTTGAAGCCAAGTGTTCCAACCCACTATAATCAAAAGTGGAAAGTGACGAAAGTCCTTTTCAATAGTTGCGTGCAGCGATTAGCCTTCCCCCAGTATCCTTGTGATATGTAAAGCCTTTTTTCTAAAGGTTGGGAAGACTCCTGAGGGAGTTTATCACTGACGGCCAAATGGGAAACCTGATTACGAACTTTAGCATAAAAACTTTGAGCCGAGTCAGTATCCAGACATTTGTAATATCATAGTGCAAGGGTGGGGAATAATTTGCCCCTAAGATCGCTCACTATATATCTCCCAACATAACTACTCAATTGTGAAGAAATTCACTTTGGGTTAATTTTTGGCAAAAGGAAAAAAAATGGGTGCCCCCTAGGGGGTGACACAGTTGTTTGAGTTGATGGAGTATCGAGACTAATGGGCTGTGATATTACTTATGACCTTTGAATAAAGAGTCCAACTGAATTGCATGTTGTATCTAAACCTGTTAAAACATTGAGGATTTGAACACATCCTTATAGAACATACACTCATTGTTTAGATTAGGCAAAATGGTTGTCTCTTTTGTATTGTGTTTTCATCTATTACTTTAGAAAATCATCCATCATCACTAAAAACTAAAAACAAAGTTCCAAAAATTGCAGAAAAACAACCAAGTCAAACTATCAGGGAAGTTTAGCGCGTAAGAGAAACCTCTTAGTGCATGGAAACCATCTTTTAGCATATCCGACCTTCACCTTAGCACATTAAGTCTTAACGTTAGTGCTTCATAGAAATCCAAAACTAGCAGTTTAAAGTAGCGCCTTTTGAAAACAATCTGATGTGTTGAAGCATCATCTTAGTGTGTTGAGACCAAACTTTAGTGCGTAGAGATCAACAGTTAGCGCATTAGCGACCCATATTAGCGCATAACTTTTTAAACCAGGACAAATCCAAGGCAAACTAGTTAGCACGTCACCTAGGGCAACTTGGCTCATAGAGTCTATTATCTAGAGCGTCGGGAATTTTTTGTAGCGCATTACGTCTTTGTCTTAGAGCATAGAAAAAACCAAGAAAATAGGGGGAAAAACAGATGCTATTTTTGAAAAATCTGAGAACAATTTTAGGAAGCTCTCCTTCCTTAGACTAAACTTCATCGAACAGAAAAGCAAAACAGATTATCAAAACTTATTCTCAAAGCAAGTTTTCTATAAAACAAAGTTGTCAAAATCTGAAAAATACTCACAAGATAAAACACATCTCTCCTATCAAAATCAAGAAACCTCATCACAAGTATCAAATAGGTCCTTCAATCAAATGAATTTCTATAAAAAAAACACACTTATTTTTAACACTCCAAGTTGTCAAATTGAGTTTCCATATTAGGAAAGCTCGTATTCCATATCATTTGACACACTTTGTCATGAGGGGGCATCTAAACCTTCATTTGATAAAGTAAAACTTGAGTTTCCAAAACAAGCTAAACTGAATCCAAAAAAAATCAAAGGAAACCATTAATCGCTTGTGTATGACTAATCCTCATATTCTGAGAAGAAAGAGTATTATCATAACACTAAGTTGAGGAAACAACAACCCAGTTCTTTGAAACTTGCCAAATGGAATAAATTTTTATACATCAATCGCCAACTCTTCAAATCTCATCAAACATTTCTTTGTCATATTCGCTTGTATCTTTAAGACAAAACAAACAAATTTGACAAGGAATCATTGAGGAGTAGAGAATTCTGTCAAAATCAGCATTCAGTCAATGCCTAAATCAAGGAGGAAAGATCAATCTAGATTTCTTCCCCAAAGAGAGCATCACTTACAACATACCCCGATATAAACCACCAACCCCTGAACAAAACATCGAAGAGGAGTTTGTTCCTTTTGTCACAGAAAGCTTTTACTAGATGCCTATTGTTACTCGCTCTCAACGAAACAAACAAAGCAAAATGCAACCAGAGTCTAGCATGAATCAAAGATTATCAAATCCTTTCGAGTGTCCAAATCTAGAGGACACCAAAATTTTTGAGGAACTCCTCCAAGAGTGTCAAGAAAGTGCTTCATTTCACAAAAATTGTGCAAAGACTCATGGAGAACGACAAAGAAAAATATCTACTCATGCTCACAAGCAAAGGAGTTAAACTCCTTGAAGACTTTGACACTGATATATTTAGAATAGGATCTCGACATTATGACTATCAAGAATGACAAAGAGAGGAAGAAGCACGTGACCCTGAGAAAAACATACCCCACCACACACCATTTCAGCTTAGAAATAATGCATGGGAAGAACCCTTCCCTTGACAAAATAATGCACCTTTGATTGCTCTCACTCAACAAATGCAAATGCAATACATGCAACAAGGGACAATAGTACAATACTCCTTGACTAAAATTTGTCCTTATCCTTTTGACAGACGGTTAAACATGGTACCTTTTCCCCCAAACTCAGACATTCCCAAATTTGACAAATATGATGGAAAAAGTGATCCCCGTGATCATGTTCAAGAATTTTGTACAATGAGCCTAGAATTTGCCCACGATGACATCTATTTGATGAGGTTATTCCCAAGAACCCTGAGAGGACAAACAATGGAATGGTTATCCAAAATCACACCTCTTGTCAGATCATTTGATGAATTAGTCAACAAATTCATAACTCAATATTCCTATAACATACAACATGCTATCACCATGCTAGATGTCTGCAATACCAAACAAAAGAACAACAAGACATTCATGGTGTTTCTTCAACATTGGCGACGTATGGTTTCAAGATATCCTCGAGATGTCCCTGAGAAGGAAAAGATGAAAATTTTCATCGAAAATTTAAATAGCGAGATAAGTTACAGACTCAAACTCCAATGCATACCATCTTTTGCTAAATTGATTGAAAATGACATCCAAGTAGAAGAGGCATGTGTCAAGAAAGGAACATTAAAATTATTCAAATAAGGAACAAATTCATCCAACTACAACAACCAAAACAACAATAACATAGACAAATCTAGGTGTTAGTTCTGATACCAGATGTAAGGTACAGATGCCAATAGCTAACAAGATGAGAGGGGGGGGGTTGAATCATACAAACTTAAACTTCCATAAAATCAATAGATTCAACCTCGGTAATTTATACTTCAGCAACTTAACCAAAAATTGTTAAACATGCAAACTTATGAACACATAATCATAATTGTATGCGGGAAAAGTGGGCCGATAGAACTCAATATGTGAAAAATAGAGCTCTATGGAGCCTTGCTCACACACCCACAGGACTTCTTGGTGCAAGCTACAGAGTCATGAAGTATGGCTAAGCTTCCCAAGGATGGTTCCATGGTTCTCTATCTTGCACGATCCCTCAAACCAATGTTTTTGCTCTCAGATCACTAAGCAAAATGGTTTAGGGATGACAAATGCAAGAACGAGGGATGCTTTTGTTGATTTTAAGATGAGATGCATCCTAAGCTATGAATGATGCTACGAATGTAATAAACTAGTTATAAGATGACAAGGTTAGTAAACAAGACTATCCTAGCATACTATATTAATTCATGATTTAAGCTAAATGATAAGGAACATACTCTAAATTAGCATATTTAGATAAATTCTTGTTTAAAAGAGAAGCTAAAATGATGAGCATAAAATGAGATATGAAAGCTTGAATGGATTTAAATATAAGTGTGATGCTAAAGACTTGGATGATGAAAATGGAGGAATGAGAGCTCTATTTATAGCAAAAATAGGGCAATGGATGGTCAAGATTGAAAGAGTTAATCAAGGGTCAAGTTTGAAAGTTGGGAATCCATGTTTGCAATTGGCACCAATGAAATGGTGACAATTATCAACATAAGGTTGGTTGAGAGGAGATTTAAGAAGCATTAAATGCTTGAGAAGACCTCATGGTTACCCTAGGGGTTAAGGGTTGAGGTTAAGTTAGGGTTATCCATTGCATAAAGCTTTTATCCAAAGGATAAACTCTTGCACAAAGGTTTAAGGATAACCATGGTCAAAGCAATAAATGCTTGATGAGACCCTTGGGTTAGATGGAGGTTGAGTTTATGGAAATTCTTTAACCATGTAAGAGGGTTGAGTTAACCATTAATGGTTATGAAGACTTTGGGGATAAATTTGTAAGAGTCCTTCCAAATTTGGGGGCATTCAACAAGTTAGCTTGTTGAATGGATAAAGACTTTAAGGAATTTTGAAGACTTTACTCCAAATTTGAGAAGTGACCTCCTCAAATTTAGGGAAAAGAGATAATGGATGGGTTTGGGTTAATCAATTAGGTTTAGAAGAATCTAGAAGAGGTTAGAAAGAGGTTTAGGATGCAAGTGGGAGGTGTAGGATTTTGCAAGTGGGTGAGGGAAAATAGGTTTTAATTGAATTTAATTCAATTTGGTTGTAATTAAATAAATTAGATTTATTTAATTTAGGATAACTATTTTAATTAAATTTGAATTTAATTAAAAAGTGAACAGGGGCTTTAATTGAATAAAATGAATTTATCCTATTAAATGGTATAGTGAATTTAATTGAGCAATTTACTTAATTAAATAGAGGAATACGGGTTATTTAATTAAATTAGATTTAATTAAAATAGAGAAATGAACATAAAATATTCATTTAGGAATATGGTCATTTTTATACATCTACATTTTGCCCCTCTTTGAAGTGACATGTGTGCACATGTTATTTCAAAGAAAATGATGTATTGCTGCGATTTTATGATCGATGTCATTTTTTATGATTTTTATGTCGTGCTCCAGATTTGATATGTGATGCCCCAGATTTGATAAACGATGGTGATAATGCCCCCTTAGGAGATGAATCAATATTTTGAAAATTTTGATTTGATTTGATAATTGCTTTTGCGGCGCAAAATTTTGGCTAGGTGAAACATTGAAATTGATTCATCTCTTGATAATTGACATGTTTTAGGGTATGAGGGAGACCGCGAGAAAATTACATGCTCATTTCCCTAACCCTAATTTCATTTTACCCTATAAAAGGGGAAAAAGTGCTTTGTTTTGTTTCATTTGTGCTTGTTGACTTTGGAGAAAGAGACTTTGGGAGAGAAGATAAAATGCCTATTCCTTATTCCATGCATCGATTTGAGCACGTTTGGAGGCATCAGAGACATGCCGCATATGGACCATTGGTAAGTCAACCCTTTTGACCCCTTTTTGATTTTTCATTTGATCATTTTTAGTCAGTTTTTTATTTTTGAAATTTGGTTTTAACATTTTAGCGCATAGGGGTCTTTGTTTAGCGCATATGATAAATTAGGTAGCGCATGGGGTATTAATTTAGGGTAGTGTCTGAAAATGAATAGGTTAGCACATGAAAGTTTTAGGTTAGCGCATGATGAAAATAGGGTAGCGCGTCAGGTTAAAAAGGTAGTGCATAGGTCAGACCTAGCGCATAGGGTCCATAGGGGGTCGCATGGGTAGGGGGATGTAGCGTGTAGCTTAGACCTAGCACATAGAGTTGAATAGATAGCACAAGCATGGGATAGGTTAGTGCATAGGTCAGTTTTAGCGCTTAGGGTAGGTTGGGTGGTGCATGGAGAAAAAAGGATAGCGCGTAGAGTTAGTCTAGCACATATGGTAGACATAATAGCACGTGGAGAAAACAAGGTAGCGCATGGGTATATTTTAGCACATAGCCAAGTTAAATTAGTGCATGGAATGGGTTTTGCAAAATTTAGTGATTTGTGAATGTGAAAGTTTTCATAGGAAAAGGTTAGTTTTGCCTGTGGAGGTGGATTTTTGCCATTTTGCTCGGTCATTTGTCATATTTTTGATAATTTATCCAATATGAGTATTGATATAACTTGGTTTAATTTGAGATTGTTCAAGTTATTGATGTAGATATATTAATGTGTTGTTTTGATCGAACCATGATTTGATTTGCACTATTTCAAGTTCAATGTGTGGAGCCTGATTTGTGTTACAAGTTGATATGGGTTGGAAACTTGAGTTGTTTTACAAGTTGATATGGGTGGGAAACTTGATTTGTTTTACAAGTTTATGTGACGTGGAGACTTGAGTTGTTTTACAAGTTTTGATATGGTTTTTGAAAACTTGAGTTGTGTTACAAGTTGATATGGAATGATATGATGTGGAACTTGATTAGATGAGCAAATTGTTTCATGCTTTTGATGTGATTTTGATTTTGATATCTTTGTTTTGATGTGGACACTAATATTGAACTCATTTTGCATTTTGACAAAAGCGATTGGGAGTGGTGCAGTCGCGGGAGCGGTTCCCTAGATCTTGGGCATTGATACCATGGTTAGCACAGGCTGACCTAGATGTGATAGAGAGATGTGGCCTATCATCTTTGTTGGACATGCATCGGTTCACTATGAACTAGGGTTTACTTATAGCACTCACTAAGAGGTGGCACAGTGATACGAACACCTTTCACTTTGCTACTGGTGAGATGACAGTCACTCTAGAGGACTGTTATAGGATCTTACGGATTCCCATAGTAGGTGCTTTATTGCTATATGAGTAGACAGAGGAGGGTGGTACTGAGTCACTGCATCGCATTTTCCATGATGAGATGGTATGTGGGTATGAGATCCCATGGTAGGAATTCCTAGATCTAGACTATGCGCCTCTCCTGTCAGTACTAGCAAGGTTCATCGGTGGATTCCTTTGTCCTGATCGCAGGTCAAAGGGATTCTCTGTGGGTTGGGGATTGGTTCTTGAAGAGATGGTGACCCAGGGCCGTAGGTTTGCTTGGGGATCAGCCATGTTAGCCTACTTGTATAGGGACCTTCATGAGGTTGTGTATCTGGGTTACGATAATTTGTCAGCTGGCGTGACACTTTTATAGGTATGGTGTTGGGAGCACATTCCAGCAGCGAGACCATTGGTGGACAGAGACAGGCCTGCTGGGCAGGCATATGCTTATGGTTACAGGGGTCTAGTTGTCCAGCATAAGCTGGGAAAACTGGAGCATTGGAGGAGGGTCCTAGATGATATAGATACGGTCGTCTGGTGACCGTATACAGATTATGAGGTCTGGGCAGAGGATGGGCTAGAGATGCCTTTTATGTTTATGAGTCAGTTTTTGATAGGGTGGATGCCCTTTGTGATAGAGAGATTTCAGGTAGGTAGGGTATACCACAGGGGACCTACTTGTATGCGCGTCAGAGATAGGATGTACCTGATTGGGGTCCTACCATTGATAGTGGAGCAGCTATAGAGGAGTTCTCCAGCTTAGTGGGTCAGATATGGGACTATGCTCCCGAGATATTAGACGCAAGGATGACCCATGAGTTTGCTGGTTTGTTTGTAGCTCATGTTGTTGCCAGGATATTAGATCCTGAGGAGATGCGGCTAGCCTTTGATGATGATGAGGACGATGTTGGGGAGATGGAGATGATGGAGATGATTCAAGGAAGTATTATCATGCTCGGAGAAGGTGAGATTATGAGACCCTGTCATATGAGCAACCATAGCTTAAAATCTGTCTGCATCTAGATCTTGAGGTACATTTGTTTCCAAGAGCACTTGCTCCAATATGTTTTTGTGTTTTGGTGATAGTTTCAGCAGTTCTAGTATAGATATCTGAGTCGGAGTTTTGCATAGTTGGCTAACTAAATCATATTGGATTTTTGGTGTAGTGGTTGTAGGTGCGGTATGTCCCTTCAAGACATATTTCTAAGCTTTGGTGGTTACATTGATCGATTCATGATCCTTCTGGTCTCGGATTGTGATGGCATTTACCTGATGGTCTTCAGTTGATATGTGATTGATGGTGTTATTGTAGATGTGGTTGATATGAGCTCCATGTGCATCATTTGAGGTTGAAGATCCATCTTTGTTGTAGTTTGGAAGAGGATTTTTAAAGGCTCCGTGGTCACCATTTGTTTTGAGACCATCTACCATTAAGTCACCCCAATCAATCATGTCTTGAACAATGTTTTTCAATCTCATGCAATCGTTCGTTCGATGACCTTTGTTACGATGAAAATCACAATAATGTGAGTCATTCCACCAAGGTGGTTTGATTTGGGGTTCATATTTGCTGATTGCAGGTAATGAGAGAATCTTGTTTGCCAGAAGCTCTCTGAATGCTGACTCTAGTGATTGTCCTAATGGTGTGAAGACATGTTTCTAGAAATTGTTAGTGTTGTCGTGTGAATTGTTATTAGGTCCTTGATTCATGGTTTTGTTTTGAGTATCATTGGTGTTGTTTGCGTTGGGTTGACCTTGATTGGTATTTGGTGCATATGTGTTAGCATTCGGATTAGCACCTTTAGGATTTTTTCGTAGCTTGAGGATTTCCGGATAATGAAAGCACTGGTTGCTTGGATTTTGGATCATGCAATTCATTGTTGCCTTCATTTTTGTTTCGAGTCCAGAACCGAGACTTTTCTAAGTTGCTGTTGTTTTGGTTATTGTAGTTTGATGAATTTGTTCCTTCTTTGAAGAATTTGAGCGTTCCCTTTTTGACACATGCTTCCTCTACTTGAATGTCATTTTTGATCAATTTAGCGAAAGACGGTATGCATTGGAGTTTGAGCCTGTAACTCATCTCACCATTCAAGTTGTCAATGAATATTTCCATTTTCTCCTTTTCAGGAATATCTCGAGGATATCGTGATACCATACATCACCAACGTTGAAGGAATATCATGAATGTTTCATTTTTTTTCTGTTTGGTGTTGCAGACGTCTAGCATGGTTATAGAATGTTGAATGTTATAGGAGTATTGTGTTATGAACTTGTTAACCAATTCATCAAACGATCTGACAGGCAGTGTAATTTTGGATAACCATTCCATTGTTTGTCCTCCCAAGCTTCTTGAGAATAACCTCATCAGATAGGTGTCATCATGAGCAAATTCAAGACTCATGGTATAGAATTCTCTGACATGATCACGGGGATCACTTTTTCCATCGTATTTGTCAAATTTAGGTACGTCTGAGTTTGGAGGAAAAGGGATCATGTGCAATCTTCTATCAAAAGGATAAGGACATATTTAGTTTAATGAGTACCACACTATTGTCCCTTGTTGCATATCTTGCATTTGTCTTTGTAACATTTGCATTTGTTGAGTAAGGGCAACCAAAGGCGCATTGTTTTACTGAGGGAAAAGTTCTTCCCCTGTATTGATCCTGGGTTGAAATGGTGTATGGAATGGTATGTTTTTCTCGGGAATGTATTGTCTTGGTGTATGTTGCTCCGATATGTTTTGATCTAGGATGTTTTATCTTGGTGTATGTTGTTCTGGTATGTTTTGATCAGGGATATCTTGTTCAGGGTCACGTGCTTCCCCTTCCCATTGTCATTCCTGATATTTGTAATGTTGAGGTAATGTTCTAAACACATCTGCGTCAAAGTTTTCAGGGAGTTTGACTCCTTTGCTTGTGAGCATGAGCAAGTATTTTTCTTTGTCATTTTCCATGAGCTTTTCTACAAGCTTTTGGAATGAAACACTTTCTTGGCATTCCTGAAGAAGCTCTTCAGAAATTTCAGTATCCTCTAGGTGTGGACCTTCAAAAGGATTTGATAACCTTCGATTCATACTAGATTCTTCTTGTGCCTCGCTTTGTTGGTTTTGTTGAGAGCAAGTAACAGACATTTTAGTAGAAACTTTCACTGACGAAGGGGACAAAATCCTCTTCGATATGTTGCTCGGGGGTTGGTGGTTCAGGTCAGGGTGTGTTATAAGTGATACACTCGTCGGGCAGGAATGTCGGATTGATCCTTCCTCCACGGTTTATGATTTGATTAAAAGTGGATTTTTGACAATATGCCCTAGTCTTTAAAGGCTCTTTGTCAAATTCGTTGGATTTGTTTTGGATATAATGTTTGACGTGATGAAGGAATACTCGATGAGATTTGAAGAGTTGACGATTGATGTATAAAAACTTGTTTCTCTTGATAAATTTGGAAAAACTTGGTTGTTGTTTCCTTAACGTGGTGTTATGATAAATATTCTTTCTTCTCAGAATGTGGGGATTAGTCATGCATAAGTGATCAATGGTTTCCTTTTGATTTGTTTTAGATACAATTGATCTTATTTTGAAAATTCAAGTTTTACTCTATCAAAGTGAAGGTTTAGATGCCCCTTCATGACAAAGCATGTCAAATGATATGGATAAAGTCTCTCGATATGGAAACTTTATTTGACAACCTGAGGTTTTAAACAAGTGTTTTTGAGATGAAATCCACGAGATGATAAATGATCCTTTTGATACTTGTGATGATGTTTCCGGATTTTGATAGGATAGATATGTTTTATTGTGCGATCAGTTTTGGATTTTTACAATGTTTGTTTGATGCAAACTTTTCTCAAGAAATAGTTTTTAAAGCTGTGTTTTCGCTACTCTGCTTTGATGAAAAATGATGCTGATGAAAAGAGGCTTCCAAAGATGTTTTCTAAATTTTCAAAATTCCTCACTGTTTTGCCCCCTGTTTTCCTGATTTTGGTCATGTGCTAAAATAGAGACAAGATATGCTACCCAATTTACTTCACATGCTAAATAAAGGACCACACGCGCTAGGCTGCCCTCTGCCACATGCTAAAGTTTTCAGTTGCTTAAATTTTGTTTTCTGCCTGGCTCAAAAGCTATGCACTAGTATGGGTCTGTGACGTGATAACTGTTAAACCCTACATGCTAAAGTGTGACTCCCATGCGCTAAGTTGATGCTTCAACGCGCTATGCTATTTTCCAAATGCGCTAACTATTTAACACTATTTTGAAATTTTGGATAAAATGCTACTATTTTGACTAGATGCGCTAACTTTACATTTTGATGCGCTAACAAATGTACCCTAAGCGCTAAGAAGTTGTTCTCATGTGCTAAACTGCCCTGATTTTTCCTTTGGTTGGTTTTTTTGCAATTTTTGAATTTTGATTGTAATTTTTTCAGTCTTGATGGATGATTTTCTGAAGTAGTAAATGCAAGCACAACACAAAAAAGACAACCATTTTGCCTAATCTAACAAAAAGTGTATGTTCTACGAGGATGTGTTCAAATCCCCAATGTTTTAACAGGTTTGGATATGAGTAATACACTTCAAGAAGACTCTTTATTCAAAGGTCATAAATAACATCATAGCCCACTAGTCTTGATACTCCGTCAGCTCAAACAGCCATGTCACCCCCTAGAGGGTGCCCATTTTTTTTCTTTTTGCCAGAAATTAACTCAAAGTGAATCGCTTCACAATTGAGTAGTTATCTTAGGAGATATATGGTGAGTGATCTTAAGGGCGGATTCTTCCCCACCCTTGCACTATGATATTGCCAATGTTTGGCGACTAACTCATTTCAAAGTTTCTAATGCTAAGGTTCTTAATTAGGCTTCCTATTCGACTGTCAGTGATAAACTCCCTCAGGAGGCTTCCCAACCTTTAGAAAAAAGGCTTTACGTATCTCGAGGATACTGGGGGAAGGCTAATCGCTACGTGCAACCGTTGAAAAGGACTTTCATCACTTTCCACTTTTGATTATAGTAGGTTGGAATACTTGGCGTCAAAGTCGTTTCCCACTTAGGTCGTTCCCTTCACACTGGCCATAAATGGCTTTAAGAGTTGATTCCAACTCCTCGAGAAGGTAGGCCTACTAAAGGATTTATTGCTTGAAGTAAAGAAAGCTTTAAGAGTGGTCTGGATTTTTGATCACCCAATTAAGGGGAAAGCATATTCCTTCCACTTTCTAGATAAGGCAAACAATTTTTTTCTTTTTAGCTTTCAAGACAAATGATTTGCTAACTTCTATTGGGAGATGTTGCTCCAAAAAGCATGGTGTTAATTTTATTTCCCCCAAATCAGTGATTATTTAATCTAGGAAAATAATCGAGTCAACAAAGCAAAAGTTCGATTTTGGATAACAAAAGGAAACTGGCAAAAGGGGAATAACTTCCCTCCTTTGATTGTATCAAAATCTTTTAAGTGTGGTTCTTTCCTTTGAATTTTTTTTGAAATGAATCCTTTTATACACCAAAGGATGGTGAGGTTCTTTTTATAGCTATTTTTGCAAAAAGGAAGGCTTGTATTGTCCTTTTTAAAGCCCAAAATAAAGTTTTCTCCTATGAAAGCAAGAAATTTTCTGATTTGTGGTTCTTTTTATAGCCCAAAAAACAAGTGAGTTCAATTTTAAGAATGAAAGAAGTTCAAAATTTTAAACTAGCTTAACTAAGTTAGTGAAAATTCTAACTATCTTAATAATTTTAAAACTAAGCTCCCATCTGCAATAAAATTGTTAGAATCCTATAAAAGAACAAGCCAAAAACGTTAGATGACGAGTGGACTTCAACAAGTCTAAATTTTACCCTCGGTTACAGATTTTAATTTTTTTGATTTATGTCTATTTATGATGCGCTATAGAACAAACTGTACGTGCTACAAAATAATAGTGATGCACTGAAATAAATCAGTGATGCGCTATGCTATTTTCGGGATGCGCTACTCTGTGTTCCGGAAGCGCTGCTCTGTTTTTCTCCCACGTCTAGACCTATAGGAAAAGTTTAGTATTGTGATGCGCTAAGAAAAAGACTTCACGCACTATATGATGGGCCCAACGCACTGAACAGTAAACCAGATGCGCTAGGCTGTTGACCAGATGCGCTAGGGAATGCTTCCTATGCGCTGATTCTTGTTTCCCATGGACCTACAAAAGTGGTTAAATATAAAAACCGATTTGATATATGGGGTAATGCCCCATGGTGGATGCTAGAAATGTATGCAGGAAAAGCGGGCTGATAGAACTCAATATGTGAAAAATGGAGCTCTATGGAGCCTTGCTCACACACCCACAGGACTTCTTGGTACAAGCTACGGAGTCATGAAGTATGGCTCATCTTCCCAAGGATGGTTCCATGGTTCTCTATCTTGCACGGTCCCTCAAACCAATGTTTTTGCTTTCAGATCACTGAGCAAAATGGTTTAGGGATGACAAATGCAAGAACGGGGGATGCTTTTGTTGATTTTAAGATGAGATGCATCCTAAGCTATGCATGATGCTACGAATGTAATAAACTAGTTATAAGATGACAAGGTTAGTAAACAAGACTATCCTAGCATACTATATTAGTTCATGATTTAAGCTAAATGATAAGGAACATACTCTAAATTAGCATATTTAGATAAATTCTTGTTTAAAAGAGAAGCTAAAATGATGAGCATAAAATGAGATATGAAAGCTTGAATGGATTTAAGTATAAGTGTGATGCTAAAAACTTGGATGATGAAAATGGAGGAATGAGAGCTCTAGTTATAGCAAAAATAGGGCAATGGATGGTCAGGATTGAAAGAGTTAATCAAGGGTCAAGTTTGAAAGTTGGGAATCCATGTTTGCAATTGGCACCAATGAAATGGTGACAATTGTCAACATAAGGTTGGTTGAGAGGAGATGTAAGAAGTATTAAATGCTTGAGAAGACCTCATGGTTACCCTAGGGGTTAAGGGTTAAGGTTAAGTTAGGGTTATCCATTGCATAAAGCTTTTATCCAAAGGATAAACTCTTGCACAAAGGTTTTTTAAGGATAACCATGGTCAAAGCAATAAATGCTTGATGAGACCCTTGGGTTAGATGGAGGTTGAGTTTATGGAAATTCTTTAACCATGTAAGAGGGTTGAGTTAACCATTAATGGTTATGAAGACTTTGGGGATAAATTTGTAAGAGTCCTTCCAAATTTGGGGGCATTCAACAAGTTAGCTTGTTGAATGGATAAAGGCTTTAAGGCATTTTGAAGACTTTACTCCAAATTTGAGAAGTGGCCTCCTCAAATTTAGGGAAAAGAGATAATGGATGGGTTTGGGTTAATCAATTAGGTTTAGAAGAATCTAGAAGAGGTTAGAAAGAGGTTTAGGATGCAAGTGGGAGGTGTAGGATTTTGCAAGTGGGTGAGGGAAAATAGGTTTTAATTGAATTTAATTCAATTTGGTTGTAATTAAATAAATTAGATTTATTTAATTTAGGATAACTATTTTAATTAAATTTGAATTTAATTAAAAAGTGGACAGGGGCTTTAATTGAATAAAATGAATTTATCCTATTAAATGGTATAGTGAATTTAATTGAGTAATTTACTTAATTAAATAGAGGAATACGGGTTATTTAATTAAATTAGATTTAATTAAAATAGAGAAATGAACATAAAATATTCATTTAGGAATATGGTCATTTTTATATGTCTACAATAATAACACTCATAACATCAGATTTAACGTGGAAACCCAAATAAGGAAAAACCACTGTGGGATTTTGGACCCACTAAGAAATATACTCTTCTAGAGTATGCTCAGTTAAAAGAAAATCCTGTTAAAGATTATAAACACATTGCTAGATGTGACCCAGTTAAGGGATTTCCCTCAGATCTATTAGGATCTTCACTTTGTTAGAAGTGACCTTATCAAAGGATTTCAAACACTCAGAATTTTACCTTGCTAGAGGGTTTACATATAAGAGTGTTAAGTCCACTCGGTTAAGAGAGTTTCTATCACTTACAAAATAATAGTAATAAAATCTATCTGCAACTTCACATCTAAAATACTAAAGCAGATTGTTATTTTCTCTAAACAATCTAGTCATAGGACTTATCTTGTCCCTCTGATGGGCTCTCTACTCTGTTATTCAAATAGGTCTTCAAGCTTCTATGCTCAGTAATCACTATGTAGCATCTTTGTGCATACACTTGCCCGCATACATTGTTTATTAACAATTCCTTATTTATAAACAATTGCTAACCACTAAATCTCCTTGATCACATTTCCCATGATCAATATTAGCCAACAGATCTTCAAACTTGACTAGGTTCAATGTATCCTTCTGATCTAAAAATGTTTTACCTTACCTTGGGACTATCATTCCCTTCTTGGAACTTGCATAAGGTTATTGCGGTTCAATCTATGTTGTAGATCTTCCTGCCGATTTTCCTTTGCCATAGATCCTTAACAAACTTCATGTACGACATACCAATCATTTATACATCTCTAGCTAATTATTGTCCTTCATTAAATAATGCTTTTATCCATCCCATGCACACTGTCATAACTCGGTTGCAACTCAGTAAATACTAAACTTTACTTGGTAGACATTTCGCCTTCATTAATCAATATCAATAACCTTAGGGTTTACCGACTAGGTTCCTTAGGGTTTACTGACTAGGTTCCTTGCTTGGTTGCATAGTATAGTATTAAACTTACAATCAACAACATATGTAGGATATCAAAACAATCTAAACATCATGATCTCATCATTGTCTAACTCGGTAATAGTTGCCCATTGAATAATTTATTCCTCCCTTTATTCATCACATTCTTTCTGTGTCTTTTACCGACATCTTAATTCTCTTCTAATCAATCTTCTCAAGATATGGCAACATCATATTGAATTAGATAATCAATTTCTTGACATCAATGACAAAATAATGTTATAAAGATAGTTATCATCCTTCTTCAGTTATATCAATAATCTTCAACAACCTTCTCAATATCCTTATTGAATATTAATAATCTTTCTTACTGTAATGCACCCAAAACACAAAAAATGGAAATGGAGGAGGAAATGAAATAGATGATGCAAAATCCAAGCAACCAATGTTAGCTTTATCAGAAAATCCTCAAGCTACAAAGAATCCAAAAGGTTGCTAACCAAGGTACTAACACTTATGCACTGACTACCAATCAAGATCAACTCAATACAAACAATGCCAACAATACCCAAAACAATAACACCAATCGAGGACCTAATACAAACTCACAAGGTAACACCAACAACTTTCAAAAAAGCATTTACACACCACTAGGGCAATCCTTGGAATCAGCATTCAGAGAACTCCTGGCAAACAAAATTATCTCCTTACCCACGATCAACAACTTTGAACCACAAATCAAACCACCCTGGTGGAATGAATCACACTTTTGTAATTTTCATCACAACAAAGGTCATCAAACAAATGATTACATGAGACTGAAAAACATTGTTCAAGACATGATTGATAGAGGTGATTTAATAGTCGATGGTCTCAAGACAAATGGTGACCATGAAGCCTTTAAGAATCCTTTTTCCAACTACAACAAGGATGGAGCTTCAACATCAAATGATACATGTGGAGCTCATATCAATCACATATACAATAACACCATCAATCATATATTAGCTGAAGACAATCAAGTAAACGTCATCACAATCAGAGACAAGCGTGAACATGAATCCGTCAATGTAACGACCAGAGCTCAAAAATATGTCTTGAAGGGGCATACGTCAACAATAAACACCATACCCAAAATTCAATATGATTTAGTCAGTCAACTATGCAAAACTCCTACTCAAATATCTATATTGGAGTTGCTAAAACTTTTGCCAAAACACAAAGACATCTTGGAACAAGCACTATTAGAAACAAATGTACCTCAAGATCTGGATGCTGATAAATTCCAAGCCATGGTCGCTCATATGACAGGGCCTCATAACCTCAACTTTTCTAAGCATGATAATATCTCATTGAGCCATCCACATAATACTCCACTCCACATTGAAGTCTTGGTCTACAAGCATCGAGTCAAAAGAGTATTAATAGATGGAGGAGTTGGACTCAATATCTGTACCTTAAAACTTATCCGTGCATTAGGATTCTCTAAGCAATCTATTGATCCATGCAAAAAGATCACTATCAAAGCATATGATGATGAATAAAGATCATCTAAAGGAACAGTAATGTTTCCAATTCAAGTAGGACCCATACAAAAAGACACTATGTGTCAAGTCTTAGACATAGACCTCACATATAATATCTTATTGGGTCGATCTTGGATACATGAAATGCAAGCAGTACCTTCTACTTATCACCAGTGTGTTAAGTTCCCCTACAATGGACAAGAGATTTCTATATCAGCAGATCATAACCCATTTCGACATTGTAATGCTATGGGGGCAGCCCAAGATAGCTTGGTTCCACATAATAGAGAAAAACAAATTTCCTTAGCACTGACTATTCAGCAAGAAAAGCCTAAATCACTATCTATGGATTTCAAGTAGAAAATGAAAATCAAAGAACAAGGCATGGGAGAATACTCTTTGGAACCTTTGTGTTTGGCCAACTTATCAACATCACCTAAATCTCGTGGATTACCTACAACATCAGCACATCAAGCAAACCAGCCCATCACCAAGTTTGATGGCAAATTTATCCAACTAGGCACTTTAGCACATGAATCGGAGGAAAAAGACATCCTTAGTTGGCTATACAAGGATGAGGAAGCAGAAAGAGCAACTACTATGGAGGTAGCTATACCAACACACCTATACGGAAAATTTTACTTAATCATGCAACAAATGGGATACAATGGCAAAGGACCTATTGGCAAACGCCAGTAAGGCGTCACAGAACCATTAGATCCTCCTTCACAATTTAGTAAAGACAAAACAAGACTGGGCTATGAATACACTTTACCGCCAAAGAAGACACCAAGCAAATACCAAAAACCTTAGTGGAAAGTAAAGAAGAAATACAAGGAGGACTTTTGGCAGGAAGCACTATTTGAGTCAGCAGAGACACTACGCAAAGAACGTGAATATCAAGAATGAAAGCAACATCAAGATAAACCCATCAATCAAAAGAAGGAAACATCTACTGCCAAAGTACATCATGTTCAAGAACCAGTGTCCGACACAGTAGAATCACCTCCTGATAACATCATTCCTCCCTGAGGAGAGACAATATATGTGGAAGCAGGATCTAACACAGAATCAGAGAAAACTATCAAACTTGTATCAATCATCAAAAACCTATCTTCACCTTACAACATACCCATCCACAGCACTGCCAGAATCTAGGATAATACCTCTGAAACTGATTCCAATGAATATGAATGGGGCAATTGTTACAATGTTACTGAAGATATTGCTGCAAATGACAGTCATACACCCATCTCTCAAGAAGAACACGACATAGAACCGAGACCACTTGAATTTGGTCCACAGAATATCTATGACGCCAAAGAAAATGAGCAGCAACATTATGAGCAAGTCTACACAGAAGATGATACCATCGAAGACCTTGACAAAATCCTTAACTTCTTTAACACTGGCCAACCATGATGATACCTCCATCCTGACACTTATAGCTGTTGAACTTGATTTGCCTAATGACTCCTTACCACTTGTCTTTCCTAACCTCATAGACTGGGACGAACCTTAAACTCATGACATACCAATTTTCCCAAATGATGAATCCATTATCCATTACTTGTGTATCATTAACTCGGAAATAGACTCTACCAGTGAACAAAGTAACAACATCTACAATCAGGGGAGTGCCAAGTCTCTCAGTCACAAAAATGAACAAAATAAAAGATCTACTGTTGAAAACCATTCAATGGCAATAATAGATCACATAAAAGTAAAAATAAAGGATGCATCAAAGGGTGAAAACCTTTTTAAGGCACCTCAAGATGGGAGACTTGACACTCTTCCTGAACATTATCAAGAGCAATCACCCATATTGATTGAGCCCACTCAATCAATCAACATTGGTACTACAGAAGAAACCAAAAACATACACCTTGCAGAATCTTTGACAGAGGAAGAAAAATCAGAGTTTATCAAAATTTTCAAAGAAAAGCAAATCAACTTTGCTTGGTCATATGCAGATATGCCCGAGATTGATCCACAGTTAATCATGCATCACTTATCCATTACTCTAGGAGCTAAGCCAGTCAAGCAAAAATTGAGAAAGATGAATTTACATGTAGCACTCATGGTCAAAGCTGAGCTGAAGAAACAATTAGACGTCGGATTTATTTGACCTATCGACTATGCTGAATGGATTTCCAACATTGTACCAATTTCAAAACCAGATGGTAGTATCAGAATATTTGCACTGATTTTAGAGATGTCAACAAAGCCTGTCCAAAAGATGACTTTCCTTTGCCTAGTATTGACATAATTGTAGACCTCACAATAGGCCATGCAATGCTATCACTAATGGACGGTTTTTCAGGCTATAATCAAATCAAGATAGACCCAGAGGATCAAGATAGAACAACATTCACCTGTCCTTAGGGAACGCACTATTGGAATGTCATGCCTTTTGGCCTAAAGAATGCAGGGGCAACTTATCAACGAGGAATGACCATAATATTTCATGACATGATGCATACCTTCATGGAGGACTATGTGGATGATTTACTAGTTAAATCATTTACCAGGGCAGAACATCTAAGCATCTTAGAGAAGATTTTTGACAGATTGGAGAAATTCCAAGTCAGGCTCAACCCTAAGAAGTGTGTCTTCGGGGTTACATCAGGCAAGTTACTAGGCTACATAGTTTCAGCAAAGGGTATTGAAATAGATCCAACAAAGGTACAAGCCATAATGGAGATGCCACCACCAAAGAACATTAGCCAACTCAGATCTCTACAAGGACAACTTCAATCAATCAGGCGATTCATCGCTCAACTAGCAGATAAAAGTCTACCATTCAATCATTTGCTACATAAAAATATACCATTCAAATGGGAAGCCAAATGTGCATAATCATTCTATCAAATCAAGCAATATCTAATGAACCCACCAGTTCTAGTACCGCCAATAGCAAGGAAGCCACTCATTCTCTACATTTTAACAACAAATATATCACTGGGGGCATTATTAGCACAAGAAGATCAACAAGGCAAGGAACGAGCTATCTATTACATCAGCAGAACATTGAATGGATATGAACTCAACTATACATTCATTGAGAAGGCTTGTCTGACAGTGGTCTTTGCCTCTCAAAAGTTATGGCATTACATGCTAGCCCACATAATTAAGCTAGTAACAAAAATTGATCCTCTCAAATATTTCCTCAACAAAGCAGCTCTTATAGGCAGATTGGCTAAATAGGTCATGATTCTCAGTGAATTTGATATCCACTACATAGAGCGACAAGCTATCAAAGGACAAGCAATTGCAGATCAACTAGTTGAAGCACCACTACCTAGAAAACAACCTATGGAGATTGAATTTCCGAACAGGGATGTTCTTTCTATTTCCACCAAACAATGGACCCTATACTTTGATGGATCCTATACTCAACATGGCTCAAGTGTTGGCATTCTATTCATCACTCCTGAAGGGCACACTATACCAAGATTATATCGGCTCATGTTTCCATGCACAAATAACATTGTTGAATATGAGGCACTGGTTATGGGCATCAAAATGGTCGTAGAATGGAGAATCACATAATTAAAAGCCTATGGAGATTCACAACTAGTCATCAATCAAATCAACAATGACTATCAGACAAAGGATGACAAGTTGCCACCATACAAATGAATGGTGGATGATTTCAAACAATATTTTGTACACGTCACCTTCAAACAAATACCAAGATTGGACAACAGAGCAACCGATGCAATGGCTACTATTGCTTCACTACTGCAAATTCCAGAGCAACAAAGTTGTTACGAGTTTCTAGTAGAGTAATTGTTCTCCCCAACCTATGACCATTCTAATTCCCATGTTATCTATGCTTTAACCAATTCTGACTCTCTATTATACAGACTGATATATGACTATCTTAAAAGCAATATCCTACCCATTGACCTATCCTGAAACCAAAAATGCAACTTTATCTAGCAAGCCACCTGTTATACTCTCAGTATTGATACTTTGTACCGTCAAGGTCTAGATGGTACTCTTCTTCATTGCCTTGATCGTAATGAATTTGACTCTTCTTTACAATAGCTTCATGAAGGTATCTATGGCACACATTCAAGTGGTCCTACTCTTGCTAAAAAACTTCTAAGAATGGGATATTACTAGCTGAGAATGGAAAAAGATTCTTACTATTTTGCAATGAAGTGTCCTAAATGCCAAATCCATGACAATCTTATACATGCACCAGCACAGGAACTGCAGCCATTCACAACATCCTGGCCCTTTTGCCAATGGGGACTAGAATTAGTCAGAAAAATACTTCCTTCATCTTCAAATGGACACAAGTTCATTATAACTGCAACAAAATACTTTAACAAATGGATTGAAGTAGTCCCCATGACCACAGTGACTGGGAAACAAATAACATCTTTTATCCTTAATTATCTGATCTGCAGATATGGAATTCTAAGTTCCATCATCACAGATAATGGACGACCTTTCAAGAACCAAGATGTGCGAGAACTATGTGAAAAATTCAAATTCCAACATCATTTCTCTACACCTTACTACCCATAGGGGAATGGTCAGGCAAAAGCATCCAACAAGACAATATTGAAAATCCTAAAGAAAACAGTGAATGATGTAGGAAAAGATTGGCATGTACAGCTCAATCCAACACTTTGGGCATACAGAACTAGCATTCGCACACCTATGGGAGCTACACCATATTCATTGGTATATGGATTAGAAGCAATTTTACCCCTAGAGGTAGAAATTTTATCTCTCAAAGTCTCTTTGAAAGGCCTAATTCCAGATGAAGAGTATCGAGTCAACCAACTGCAAGAGCTAGAACTTCTAGATGAAAGATGCCAATGTGCCTACACTCACCTCAAAGCATATCAGCAACGCATGTGTAGAAGCTACAACCACAAGGTTATTCCCATAATTTTTAAAATTGATGACAAGGAAAATCCTAGAAATCAGCAAGATCGGTAAAAGAGGGGGAAATTTGAACCTAACTGGTTAGGTCCCTATGTCATCATATCAGCGTATGGATCAAGTGCTTATCAGCTAACAACTTCAGAGGGAGATGTGCTTGATGAACCATCTAACAACATCCATCTAAAGAAATACTACACCTAAGCAGTCTAATGCACGAAAAAATAAAAAATATAAAAAAAAAATCAAAAATATCAAAAATCAAGAAAAAACAAATAAAAAGGTACAATAAAAGCAACTGGTGAAAACCTAGCAACAAGCGCTACTATGAGAGGACAACTCCTCTATCTATATTTCTTACTCAAAGCCTTTATATCCATAGTCAAGCACTATCGGTCATTGCCCGACATTTTTTATCACATTATCTAGGACATACTTAGCATAGTCACTATCCTAGTTTATCCAAATATCATTTCATCATATCCCACCATGGCTTGGTAATCACTATACATATCTGCATTAAGAGGAAAACTCGGCTAGGGGAAACATTGATTAAACATTCTATCCTAAAAGCAAAACTTGCAGCAAACTCAGAGCATTCTATCCAACAAATCAACAATCACAAAGACAAATATTGATCATTTAAAAGAATTCACGAAACGTGAAGGATGATTTTCTGAAGTATCAAATGTATGTATCTTGCATGAAGTTTTGACTATCTTTTCGCTTAAACTTTTTTGAACTATTGGATCCTCTACATTTTCTCAACAATGCATCGAGCTAGAGAAAGTCATGAGGACTCCAATATTTTTTTAGTTTTCTATCTGTGAGGCGATCACTTGTACTATGCAAATACTTGTTTCAAGACGCGATTCACAGCATATCACTAAAGACATGATTCCACTTTGCGCATACAAATGGCTTAATCTTGTCTATTTATATGCAATCCACACTCAAGTCATCCTGGTTCAATTATACCTTGGCGCTTGTGCTATCTTGCAAAATAAAAAATCATGTAAATTTTTCTCAGGTCATTATGGTTCAATTATACCATTATGCTTGTATAAATTTTCAACATATCCCAACCAAATCAATGCTCAATGATGATACCTAGAAAGAAAGCAAAAACATGTGACTATACAGGGATGACAAATGCCAAATGAGGATGCTCCTATTAGTTGCATATCATTTTACAATTAGTTACATATCATTATCATACATCTCATTTTCAAGATACATCTCATAGCATATCATTATCATACATCTCATTTTCAAGATACATCTCACAGCATATCATTATCATACATCTCATTTTCAAGATACATCTCATTTTCAAGATACATCTCATAGCATATCATTATTATACATCTCATTTTTAAGATACATCTCATAGCATATCATTATCATACATCTCATTTTCATGATACATCTCACACCATATCATTATCATACATCTCATTTTCAAGATACATCTCATATCATATCATTATCATACATCTCATTTTCAAGATACATCTAATAATATCATGCATTAACACATCATATTCATCGCATCTCAAAACACATACATCTAAGCATTGCATCATCATCATAAAATAATCAACATCATATATAAAGCATCATCCATAACACATCACTTGGGGATCAAAGAAAATGGTGTCATATATATCTCAAAAATGATCAATGTACAAAATATGTCATGTCTATGCCAAAATGATCAAAATACAATGGAGACAACATCTCTCAGGTATGACTATCTCCTGAGGGTGATGGTCTCGTAGCAGATGTCCCAACACCTGGATCTCCAGGTGGATCCTATTGAGGTGGCCCGGTCACACCCCTACTCTCTGTCCCTGACTAACTCCAAGATGACCGACTAGCATTAAAGCTAGGGGCCTTCTGCTCTCTAGGGACTAGATCCTTATACAACAGCCTATAGTACTCGATCGCCATGGTAGTGTGTCATATCTCTCTCAGTGTGTCTCTCATCGGGGCACCTACTGTCACTCTCTGCAAGCTCCTCTGTTTGACCTCTATGCTCTCTATCTATATCCCACTCTATGGTAAGATGAGTAATCTGATGCTGATGAGACAACAACTGTGTCTGTAGATGTTGCACTGATAACTGCAGAGACCTAATCTGCGAGTCCTCCTGGTGCATTAGAATCTGCATCTGGATGGGTACCTATGAAGTGGTACCCCCTATCCCTCCCCCTGTCCTAGGTGCTGATGGGAGTAACACATCAGATCTCCTCCTCTGAGCCAACTGTCTAAACTCATCAGTCCCTCCCACCACTGCTATCACCTCTCCCACTTGCTCCTCTCCCCTAGCTCCAATAGCCAAGCCTCCTCTCCCTCTATCCACTGCAGCTCACTGCATAGCTCTCTCCACCCTTGTCCCTCTGACACCACCATCTCCACCACTATCTCCTCTCCTCCCCTGATCTCCACCCCTATCTCCTCTCCTCCCTCTATCCCCTCACCGACCTCGACCACCTCCTCTACCATCTCCACCATCATCACCTCCACCATCCCCACCTCCCTCATCCAACTCCTCTCCATCCTCTCCCTATCTCCCTAGCCTCTCAGGCTGCTCATCCTCATCATCATCAAAAGTGGGAATCATCTCCACTGGATCTGATATCCTGGCAACTGCATGTGCTTCAAACAATGTGGCAAACTCCTATGTCATCCCTGCATCCACTACCCAATAGGTGTAGTCCCATATCTGGCTAGCTACGTGAAAGAACTCCTCAACCGCCACCACACTATCAGTAGTGGGCCCCCAATCTAGTATATCTTGTCTCCGTCGAGCATATAAGCATGCTCCCTGTGGAACTCCCTACTGATGACCATACTACCGCAACACCTGGCTATGCAAAAACCTCTCAATAAGAAAGGGCATCCACCTTATCAAAAATCAGGACATGTAGACATTAGGCATCTCCATCCCATCCTCTTCCCATACCTCGCACTCCATGTATGGTCTCCAGACGACTGTATCAATATCATCTAAAACTCTCCTCCAATGTTCTAGTTTTCCCAACTTATGTTGGACAACTATCCCTTGATATCCATATGCATATGCACACCCAACAGGCCTATCTCTATCCGCTAGTGGCCTAGTTGCGAGAATATGCTCCCACACCCATACTTGTAGCAGTGTAACTCCAACTAATAGACTACTATAACCCAATTACACCACCTGATGCAGATCCCTGTATAAGTGGGCTAGCATAGCCGACTCCCATGCAAAGCGGCGACCCTGTGTCACCATGTCCTCCAGAACCAACCCCCATCCTACTGCCAATCCCTTCAACCTACGGTCGGGACATAAGAAACCACCTATGAACCCTGCCAGCACTGATGGTAGAGGAGTGTAATCCAAATCTATGAACTCCTGCCAAGGGATCTCATATCCACAAACCGTATCATCCTGTAGAATCTGGCAAAGTGCCTTTGTCCTGCCGTCCTCTGTCTGCTCATATGGTAACAATGCACCTACCATAGGAATCCATAGAATCTGGTAGCAATGCTCATATGTCATTGTAATCTCACCTGTCACCAAATGGAAGGTGTTGGTGTCACTATGCCACCTCTCAGCCAACGCTGTCAATAAACCCCAGTTAATGATAAACCGAGGCATCTCTAACAAAGAGGATAGGCCACATCTCTCAATGATATCCCTATCAGCCTATGTCAATCATGGTATCAATGACCACGGTCTCAGAAATCGCTCTCACGACTGAACCACTCCAATGTGCTCCTGTTACAAAGCAAAACAAGTCCAATATCAGTTTCCTCATCAAATCAATTCATATCAAAATCAAATTCATATCAACTTGAAACTTTGAAAATCTAATCATGTTCCAAATCATATCAATCCATTTTCATAACAAATCATATCAACTTGTAAAACAACTCAAGTTCCACAATCAAATCAACTTGTAAAACATCTGAAGTTTCACATTCATATCAACTTGTAAAACAACTCAAGTTTCACATTCATATGAGCTTGTAAAACAACTCAAGTTCCACAACCATATCAGCTTGTAAAACAACTCAAGCTCCTCATATATATCAACTTGAAACAATGCAAATCAAGTTCATATCAAAACATCCATATCAAAAACCACATCATATCAACATCCGATCATAATAAACTTGAAACATTGCAAATCAAATCAAGTTATATTGGAACTCATATTCGACAACTTATCAAAACAATGATAGCAGACACACAGACTGACAATTCATACCCATCCTGGCAAAACTGGCAAAAATTTACCTATCTTTCTTCATCCAAAATCCTACTTTACCCAAATCTTTCCCTCATGCGCTAAACAATCTTATCTACGCGCTAAACTACTAGTTATGCGCTACCCTGTCCTCTCAACACACTACACCATTCACCCTATGTGCTAGCAAACCCCTATGTGCTATCTTATCCTAGCCTAATGCTGTAAACCTAACCCTATGCACTAGGGTATACCTACACGCTATCCTACGCTACCCTTGCGAACCTTGGCTAACCCTATGCACTAGGTCTCTACTACGCGCTACCCTGTGCCCCCCATGTGCTAACCTATCTTTATATGCTAATTTAACTTACTGATGTGCTATCCTGATCTAGTCGGATGCTACCCTACTTTGTTAAACCTTACACACTACGAAGCCTATCGTATGCACTACGATTTGACCCCGACGCACTAAAACGTTAAATTCGCATGAAAATTCAAAAACATGATAAAAATGACAAAACAAAAATCCAAAAGGGGTAAAAAAGGATGACTTACCAGTGGTCCATATGTGGCGGGCCTTTGATACCTCCGAATGCACTCAAATCAATGAGAAGCAAAGGGAACCGACATCTTGACTTTCTCTCCAAGTGTCACTTTCTCCAAAGTCAACAAGCACAAATGAGACAAAATAAATCACTTTTTACCTTTTATAGGGTAAATGAAAATTAGGATTGTGTGGGCAAACACGTAAATTGCTCTTGGTCTCATTTTAAACCTCACAAACATCATTATCAAGAGATGAATCAATTTATCACATTCAACATAGACACAAATTTAAAATGCAATCGAGTTTATCCACACAAATCAAATCTTCAAATTTTTGATTCATCTCCCCAGGGGCTATCAACATCATTTATCAAATTTGAGGCATGACATGAACATCTCAAATACAACATCACACTGATCATAACCAAATCATGATGATACATCATTTTCTTTGAATCAACATGTGCACACACGTCACTTCAAAGAGGGGCAAAATGTAGATGTATAAAAATGACCATATTCCTAAATGAATATTTAATGTTCATTTTATTCTCATTCCTCTATTTAGTTAAATCTAATTTAATTAAATCATGCACATTCTTCTATTTAATTAAATAAATTACTCAATTTATTTATTTAAATTCACTTAAGTCCTTTATATCATTTAATTGAATAAATCATTTTATTTAATTAAATCCCTTTTCTCTACTTTTTAATTAAATTTACATTTAATTAAATAGTTCACCCCAATTAAATAAATCTAATTTATTTAATCCCCAACTTGCAACCAAATTGAAATAAAAGAATTTATTTTAATTAAAGCCTATTTTCCTCACTCACTTGCATTTTCCTACATCTCCCACTTGCATCCTAACCCTCTTCCTAAATTCTTCTAGAAACCATTTAATCCTAATCAATTAACCCAAACCCATCAATTATCCCCTTTCCCTAAATTTGAGGAGGTCACTTCTCAAATTTGGAGTAAAGTCTTCAAAAGGCATTAAAGCCTTTATACCTTCAACAAGTTAACTTGTTGAACAACCCCAAATTTGGAAGGACTCTTACAAATTTGTCCCCAAAGTCTTCAAACCATTAATGGTTAACTAAGCCTTAGTGGTATGGTTAGAGACTTTTTGCCTAACTTAACCTTCTTCTAACCCAAGGGTCTCATCAAGCATTTATTGCTTTGACCATGGTTATCCCTTTAACCTTTACACAAGAGTTTATCCTTTGGGTAAAAGCTTTATCCAATGGATAACCCTAACCTAACCTTAACCCTTACCTTCTAAGGTAACCATGAGGTCTTCTCAAGCTTCTTACATCTCCTCTCAAGCAGTCTTATGTTGACAATTGTCACCATTTCATTGGTGAAAATTGTGAGCATGGATTGATAACTTTCAATCCTGGCCCTTGATTAACTCCTCCAATCTTGACCATCCATTGCCCTATTTTTACTATAAATAGAGCTCTCATTCCTCCATTTTAAGGATCCATTAAATCTTTTAGTATCTCATTTATGCTCAATTTTATCAATACATCTAGCCTCTTTTTGTAATAGGAATTAATTTAATAAGCATTTTAGAGTATTTCTATTATCATTAGCTTAAATCATTAACTAGTATTTCATGTTAGGATAGTATTGCTACTAATCTTGTCATCTTATAATCTAGTTTAACTCATTCGTAGAATCATGCATAGATAGGATGGATTTCATGTTAATATCAATCTAAAACAGCCCTTGTTCTTGCATTCTTCATCCCTAAGTCACTTTGCTCAATGATCTGAGAGCAAAGGCATTGGCTTGAAGGACATTGTGAGATAGAGAACCATGGAACCTACCTTGTGAAGTTGAGTCATTCCTCATGACTCCATAGCTTGCACCAAGAAGTCCCGTGGGTGTGTGAACAAGCCCTTTGAGACCACATTTTCATATTTTGAGTTTCATAGCCCAGCTTTTCCCGTACACAAAAGTTTTAGTACCTGTGATAGAGCTGTTAAAAATAAAAGAACATAGAGAGGCTCCTTTTTCTTTGATTTCAAGTATATCAGATGTAGATGCTTCTTCTAAAAGATGAACTAAAAAGGATGAAAAGGATCAAGGACAAAAGGTCCCAGAAGTTTATGTGGGCACCACTATTAATCAAGAACCATCTCAGGTTGATCACTTTATGTCACACTATTGGTAAATAACAGATTGATAAAAGATTGCATGATAGATTCTAGTGCAGGTGCTAATGTAATGCCTTATGGGGTTATGAAAGAACTAGGTTTGTCAATAAACACTTGATATGGGAGCTGTTATGCTATGGATAATAGAGAAGTGCTTGTTGTGGGTAGCATGAAAAATATAGAAGTAAAAATAGCAACATTCCTTGAAGCTACTTATAAAATGGATGTAATAGTCACTGACACCAAACCCAATTATGGCATGCTTTTATCTAGATAGTGGGTTGCTACGGTTGGAGGGCACATTCAACTATATTTATCATATACAACTATCGCAATGAATGGGAATTTAGTAAAATTGTACAGAGAAACATGTGCCCCAGTGGTTATTGAAAAAATAGACCCAAATATGCTTAATTGCATGGTTGATGTACATCTTGATAGCTTCAGGATTGAATCCATTCAAACTCAGTTAAATAATACTGATCCTATTGTTGAGGAGTTGGAATGTCAGAAAGAAAGCCTGTGGTAGATGTACTTTGATGGAGCCTACTCTAAAGAAGGGTTTGGAGCAAGATTATTTTTTGTTTCCCCATCAGGTATTACCTTGAAGTATTTTTTTTTGTTGGCATTCCAATGTACAAATAACACAGCTGAGTATGAGGCTCTGTTATTAGACCTAGAAATTGCTAAAAGACATGGGATCAAGTTTTTAAGGGTCTGTGGAGATTCTGAACTTGTAGTGTCTCAGGTAAGGTTAAGATATGCATCTAAAAATGACAAGTTAAAAAGTACAAGCATGTTGTTTGGAATGTCATTGAACACTTTAAGGCATTTTCCATTGATTGGATTCAAAGGTCTAAGAGCATTATGGTAGATTTTTTAGCTAATGTTGCATTAAAAAATGATGATGCAACATCGACTGGAGTCTCAATTATTGAGACAAAAGCCAGACCAGCCATCCCAGATGATGTGTACAATTGGCAAGCTTTTGAGGATGATGAAGACATCCTTAGATTTGTACAATGCATAGATGACTATGAAGGTCAAAAAATTGATTGTAATGCATTGGTGGAAGTAGTAGATGGACAGGAAACAATTTTTGGAAGTGATATAGTGCATTTAGAGACAAATGAAATACCCAAGGGACTAGTTGAACTAGAGGGTATGTTCAGTCACAGTGATGGTCACTTACATCAAAGGTTATTTACCAAGTTGGAGGAGTTGGAAGAGGTAAACTTGGGGACTGAATCTTACCCTAAGTTGGTGTATATCAGGAAAAACTTGTCTCCCCATATCAAAACTAACCTTATTAATTTACTAAGAGAGTGTTGGCATTATAATAGACAATAAGAGATTTTTGGCATTTCAATTAGGATATTGAGAAGGTTGTTGATAATTATGGATATAACTGATTAAGGATGTTTACTGTCTTCACAATATTATTTTGTCATTGATGTAAAGAAATTGATTTTCTGATTTAGTATGATGTTGCCATATCTTAAGAAGTATGTTTTGAAGAGAATTAAGATGTCGCTAAAAGACACAGAAAGAATGTGATGAATAATGGGAGGAATAAGCTATTCAATGGGCAACTATTACCGAGCTAGACAATGATGAGATCATGTTGTTTATATTGTTTTGATATCCTACATATGCTATTGTTTGTAAGGTTAATACTATACTATGTTACCGAGCAAGGAACCTAGTTGGTAAACCCTAAGGAACCTAGTTGATAAACCCTAAGGTTATCGCTATCAGTAAATGAAGGTGAAATGTCTACCGAGTGAAGTTTAGTATTTACCGAGTTGCAACCAAGTAATAAAAAAATGCATTGGATGAATACATGCATTATTTAATGATGGAAGTTGATGAGCTAGTTATGATTAAATGATTGATACAACGTGTATGAAGTTTGTTAAGGATCTATGGCAATGGAAGATTGCCAGGAAGATCTACAACTTAGATTGAACTGCAATACCCTAGCACAAGTTCCAAGGTGAGGTAAAACATTTTTAGATCAAAGGATACATTGAACCTAGTCAAGATTGAAGATCTGGTGGCTATGATTGATCATGGGAAATGTGATCAAAGAGATTAAGTGGTTAGCAAATTGTTTATAAATAAGGAACTGTTGATAAACAATGCATGTGAGCAAGTGTAAGTACAGGGATGCTACATAGTGATCACCGAGTATATAAGCTTGAAGACCTATTTGAATAATAGAGTAAGAAGCCCAGCAGAGGGACAACATAAGTCCTATGACTAGATTGTATTGAGCAAATAAGAATCTGCTTTAGCATTTTAGATGCAAAGTTACAGACATACTCATTACTATTATTTATTTGTAAGTGACAGAAAATCTCTTAACCAAGTGGACTTAACAGTCTTATTTGTAAATCCTCTAGCAAGGTGACATTCTGATTGAGTGTTTGAAACCCTTTAACAAGGTCACCTCTAACAAGGTGAAGATCCTAACAGATCTAAGGGAAATCCCTTAACTAGGTCACATCTAGCAATGTGTTTGTAATCTTTAACAAGATTTACTTTTAACCGAGCATACTATAGAAGAGTATATTTCTTAGTGGGTTCGAAATCCCATAGTGGTTTTTTCCTATTTGGGTTTCCACATTAAATCTGGTGTTACGAGTGTTGTTATGATTATGTGTTCTTAAGTTTGCATGTTTTACAGTTTTGGTTACATATATCTGTTAAAGCTACTGAGGTTGAATCTATTGAATCTATTGAAGAATAAGTTTGTATGATTCACCCCCTCTCTCATCTTATTAACAATTGGCATTAGAGTTAATAGAAAGTACAAACATGTTTTTGCTTGGTCCTATGAGGGCTTTAAGGCATATAGACAATATTTATTTGAACATGAAATACCTTTGCATCCAGATGCTAAGCCTTTTAGATAGAAGCAAAGACCCATTAACCTCTCCTAGAACCCAAAATGTAGCAAGAGTTGATTAAGATGAGAGAAGGAGGGATTATAAATCCTATAAGGCATTCTTCATGGGTATCCAATTTAGTTCCTGTTAGAAAGAAGAATGGGGACATAAGGCTCTATGTAGATTTTAGGAATTTGAATGTTGCTTCTCTAAAAGACTACTCATCTCCAAACATGGAAGCTATGTTACAAAGGGTAACTGGTTGTGACTTATTATCAATGATGGATGGATTCTCTGGTTATAATCAGGTATTAGTAAAAGATCTGAACAGTTCAAGACTGCTTTACTACCCCTTGGGGAACTTATGTGTATGTAAGGATGCCATTTGGTTTAAAAAATGTTGGGGCAACTTTTCAGAGGGTTATGGATGTAGCCTTGAAATAATTTATTAACATCATAATGGTTTTCTACTAGGATAATATTACATGTTTCTCAAAGAAGGCAGATGATCACTATGGTCATTTAGAAAAAATATTTTGCAAGGCCTTGGAATTTGGTGTATCTTTAAATCCAAAAAAGTGCCACTTTGCTGTAACTAAAGGAAAGTTACCAGGGCACATTTTATCCAAGGAGGGAGTTAGAATTGACCCTGAAAGAATTGAGGCTATCAACAGGGTGCCTCAAGCAAAAAATATTAAAGGAATTCAGTCTTTTCTGGGTAAAGTAAACTTTGTCAGGAGATTTATTTATTGCAAATTTTGGTGAAATTGTCAAGCCCATTGTGAAGCTTTTGAAGAAGGATGTCAAGTTTGTTTGGGATGAAGAGGCAACACTAGCATTTTATAAGATCAAACAAGCTATTCAGGAAGCCCCGGTGCTTAAGTCCCCTTACTATAGTAAGCCTTTTTCGATATTTTCCTTTGCTTCCTATCATACTATAGCAGTGGTACTATTATATAAAGAAGGTGAAGGTTATGAACATCCAATTACCTTCTACAACAAATCATTACAGGCTATTAAACGGAAATATGGAACTATGGAAATATAGGCATATGCTTTAGTCAAGGCTGTTGAAGTATTTAGGCCTTATTTGGTAAATGCCCAAATTGTAGCCTATGTACCACATGCAGTTGTGAAAGACACTCTCCCCCAATCTGAAGTAACTGGAAAAAGATGTAGATGGATAAACAAAATACAAGATTTTGATCTTGAGATCAAAATTACAAAGCTGGTAAGAGGTCTAGGCTTAGCCAAGTTAATGCCAGAGACAAACTTTGAGGATATTGACATAAATAATGTTGAGACTAAAAAAAGCTATTGTAACCAACATTGAGATGTAGCTATGGTATTCAGATATAGTATACTTATTGAAGAATGCCACATGTCTAGAAGGTATGACACACAACCAGAAGAGAACACTAAAGTTAAAATTACAGAAGTGTGTTCTTATTCAGGGAGACCTATATTGGAGGAACAGTGATGGCATGCTACTAGTTTGTCTAGATGAATTCCAAGCTAAGAAGGTTTTGAAAGATATGCACAATGGGGTGTGCGGAGGCCACTATTCAGCTAAGACTACTGCTGGTAAGATAATCAAAGTAGGTTATTATTGGCCAACTTTGTTCAAGGATGCTCCTAGGCATGTTCTAAAATGTGATCCTTGTCAAAGGTTCTCTTCTAAACTAAAGTATGTTGGTGCTTTGCCTTTGAATTATGTCATAGTTACAGCCCCTTTCATTCAATGGGGTATTGACTTTATTGGTGAAATAATAGAGAAATCAAGCAGGGGCCATAGATGGATCCTGGTAGCTACAGATTATTTCACCAAGTGGATTGAAGCCATAGCCACCAAACAGGCTACTAGTAGAGTGGTCATTGATTTTTTGATGGATAATATAATGACAAGGTTTGGTGTGCCTGCTAAAATAGTCATGAAAAATTCCATGTGCTTCAGGTCTGAGGAGTTCATAGAGTTTTGTACTAACTATGGGATTATTATGTCATACTCCTCACCATACCACCCTCAAGGAAACGGCCAAGTAGAATCAAGTAATACAAGTCTCCTCAATATTATCAAGAAAATCCTAGAGGAAAATAAAAGGTCATGGGATCAAAAGCTCAAGTTAGCTTAATGGGCCGACAAGGTGACTATAAAAAAGGCCATTGGTACATCCTCTTTTGAGTTGGTATATGGAGTGAAGGTCGAACTACCTATAAATAATCAGCTTCCAATTTACAAATTTTTGCGGACTGAAGAATTAAAAATGTTTGAGCCCATGGAAGAAAGAATGATTCAGTTAGTAGAGCTGGAGGAAATGAGGACTGTAGCACATAGAAGGAATATGAAACTTCAATTATAGTCAAAGTACCTTTTTGATAAAAGGACTAGTACAAGAAAATTCTAGATTGGTGATATGGTGCTACAGTGGAATGCAAGAGATCAAGACAAAGGCAAGCACAAGAAATTTGAATCACCGTGGATAGGCCCTTTGATCATTTTTGATGTCGATGGAAAAGATTCCTATTTCCTTCAAAGATTGAATGGTGAGTTATAGGAACTACCAGTGCATGGACGGTTTATGAAACAATATTTCTCATGAATATAATTTTTCTTTTCCATGCATAGTAGGTTAGGTTTGCTTTTTGTTTTCTTTTGTTAGGGTTTTGTTGGTCCACGTTCTGGAGTTTTTGATAGGTTCTTGTGTTGGTCTTGTATCCAACCATCCTTATTTAGAGCTGTTGTTATCAGTGTTTTGAATATTGTTGGAAGTCCTACCTTTATTCCTTAAAAGTCTTTCAAATTTTGGGTTGATCCTTGTTTGCGAGTCCATGGTTCTTAAGGGTTTATGGTTTTACTTTTTCAAAATCTTTTTAAAAAAAGAAAAGAAAAAAGTATAAGCCTTTGTGTCGCATTATTTCCAAGTCACTTCTATTTTCCCGTTGCTTTTTCCACTTAAATGGAAGGGTCAATGTGTTGTTGAAAGGGGCCATTTTGATTTGTTAGGTTTAGGCGGGCTCTATTTTAAAATTGAAATGTTTCATATTTTCCTAAGTCCTAAGTGTTTCCCATATGTATGTGTTGGGTTCCTAAAGGCCGAATGAGTTTCTTTTGATCTAGTGGCTATCGTGACACCGCAATGGAAAGTTGCATGAATTTTATTCATCACAACCCAACGACAAACCACTAGCAGTGAGCCTGGTCAGACAATTAATGCAGGCAATTAGTGCAAATGGTGAAGCTGTGGTGCTTAAGTAACAACGAACCTTAAAGATCGAATGGTTGACTCGTGATCCAATGGCTGTTGCTAGACCGTGATTGAGAGATGCTTGTTTTTTATTCATCGCGGACTAGCGACTAAATGGTGGGCCCCACTATTGTGGGCGGTTTGGGTGTGTTAACGGGTTGGTAAGTTCAGAGGAAATCAATGGCTGTCGTTGGACCACATTTGGAAATTGCTCAAATTTTATGCATTGTGAATCAGCAACAAGCCATTTGTAGTCCTAGCAGTTAAGTTTTATCTGTTATGTGTTGGTGGTTAAGTGATGATGGTTAAGCTGTGACTATTCTTTAAAGCTCGAGTAACAATGAAATGATCTGACAGTTGTCGCTGGACCGCGATGAGGAGATGCTTGAACTTTAGTCTTTGTTGATCAATGACAAAGAGCAGATGACTAAGTGATGGGCCCACTTTGAAAGCTAGTATGATTAAAGGATTTGCTAGTTCTGCATGATCTAACGGCGGTCGCTAGACCATGATTGAAAGTTTCTTGAACTTTAATCTTTGCAGATCAGGGACTAAAGGAAAAAATACTCAGAAAAAGCCCTTCTGGTCTGTTGGAGCCAAAATTTGAAATTTAAAAAGCATTAATTATAGAAGTGTGTGGCTTTATTGATAGTAATTAATGCTCATTTTTCAATTAAGGTCCCTCCATATGACATTGTTTTGAAGTGTAGATTTGCAAAGAAGCATTCAAGAAGATTTGCAGAGAAAATAGGTGCATGGTTTTGTGATTTCTCCAGTAACAAGTAACTTTTCTGTGATTGTGCTTTGCAATTTCTATTTTGTGTGGCATTATTTGGTGCTTGAAATCCAGAAGAGGTTATTTGAATAACGATTGAAGTAAGGATATTTTTAAGATGGCACCATGAAGGGAATTAAAGGGAAAGATAGATTACCAAGAGAGGGCTATTTGTGATGACTTTCTGGAACAACTGGCTCAATCTACCAATAGTGCGGCCAAGATAAAAGAACTTGTGCCCAAATCTCCCCGCCTGGGGATTGGCGATGGTTTATATGACAAGGGATATTGGCTAAGGGATGCCCAGATAGGTATGGCAGGTATAGGTTTGTTCAGAGCAGGATTTGGTCAGCAGAATTCACCGGCTCCTATTAATAGTATATGGGAATTAGATGTTGGAAAACTGGTGGTCCTTGGAGTATTCATGGCCATTGATTTGTTGACCCAAATTGCCAAAAATTATGACCCTATCACTAGGACTGTGAGAAATGTAAATGGGGGGCCCTTAATTAAAATTAATGACGATGAATTTAGAAGGGCTTTTTGGTTGAGTGAGGCCTCAAACTATTTGGAATCCATTGATTTTGACATGCTCAAGAAGGTTTATGATGCCCAAAGGGATCATCTTAGGAGTGGGCCATTGAAGGAATTCTTTGCAAAGATAAGAGGATTGGCATTGGTAGGTCCAAGAACAATGGAGCCTTTCCCTATGAATTTCTTTACTTTAAGGGCTAAGGGTGTATATTGGTCTCTATGTCAAATTATTGGGGAAGATGCGGAGAATGCCATTCCTACCCATTATATGCTTATGATGGCACAAATTTTGAACCCATCCTTAGCAATAACCTATGATTTTTCACCTTATCTTAGAGATGTCATTCATGAAGGTCTAATTGGGATAAATAATGCTAAGGTGGATAGACCTTTCGGCTAGTACTCCTTGTTGATGCACATGTTCTTGTTTAAAGGTGTTGAATATTTTGCAAAGGATATGGATTTACTAAGGAAAAAGGATGGTGAAGACATGCCTATTCAGTTATGGAGTAGAGATATGTCTTGGGATAGAGAGGATGCAAGTTACTTGAAATTTGATAGATGCTTTGCATCTAGGCTCAGAATGCTTCTATGTCAAGAGAACCCTAGGATCCCAAAGGCTCTCCTTGAATTCATTATACCAAAGGAGTTTGCTGAAAATATTAACATTGTGCACAATTGGGGTGACATAATCTTGTACCCTGTTTCCACTATTTTCAAAGTATATGGTTTTAGGGGAACCCCATATCTGCTCCCCTATCAGGTCCCTTTGAAGATCGGTGTTGCTGAGATCTTGAGACAGATTGGAAGCCAGCAAGAAGCAGAGCTAAAAAACAAAGGAAGAGGGACAATTTTCCTAACAATCACTTTGGCACATCAGTTTGTAGTCACCAAAGGTGGTTGGTTACATTTTGAAAGTTTCCTCTAGCCATATAGGTTGTCAATGATAGTTGCTAAGTTTGTTGATCCAGAGGACTTCTTCAATAGTATGTTCAGGAAGAAGGTCAGGTGTGGGGGTAGAACTCATAAATTTCACTTTCCTAAATATTTGATAAGAAATGAATTGAATTTGGATGAGCAGGAAGTAAAAAAGGAAAAGTGGTTGGCATTCAAGAAGACCCTTGAGTTTTGTCCAACATTTTGACAAGAACTATGATCCTTTGAGAAGTTTTCACCCTTTTGAAGAAAAGATTAAGTTTTTGGTGGACTATTTTGAAGATGCAATGCAGACCTTGAATGAGAAGAAGGATGTTGTAGTGAAATTAGATCCTAAGAAAGCTAAGCTTGTTTTAGCTAAGCCTATTTTTGCTAAAGTTGTTCCCCCTAGTGAATATGTGATGTATAAGAGATCTATTTATAATGTAGTGATGCCAAGGAAAGATGAGCCTTCTAATTCAAAAGAAAAAAGGCCAATGGAAGATGCCCCTGATTCACAAGCCTCCCCAAAAAGGCAAAGGTTAGAAAAAGAAGCATAGTCAAGTGAATCATTATACTCTCCTTCTCAATCCCCATTATTCATATGTGATGAGCAGGAAGTAGTTGAGCAATTGTTGCAGTTAGGGAGCCTAGGAGAGATTGCATGCACATATGGAGAACTACAAGAAGGAATGCCAAAAGAACCAACACGTGCCAAAATGGACCTGACTGTTGAAGAGTTTGCATGTAGAGAACTGGATCCTGTCATTAAGTAGGCCAGTAATGAATTTTTAGCTGATAATAGTTTTGTTAAAACAAGAGAATTTTTGCAATTTGTTTGGAGGAGACATATTGAGCAGTTTAAACAAAGATGTGAGAAGAGGAAAGGGGAGCAACCCCATAAAGATACACTTGTTGTTGAAGCAAGAATAATGCAAGAAATGCTGAAAGAATTTGAAGAAATTACCCCTAAGCAAGGGAGAATATTGATTACAGATCCTGGAGTTTTAATTCTCCCAAAGTGGGACATAGCTGATGCCTTAGTTTTTGATATAGTGAGAAAGGAAACCAATCCTCTAGAAGGAATAAAGTACAGTAATGACCATGCAGCCCTTGTTATGTGGTCACTAAAGAGGGAAGAAAGAAAAAGGAGGAAAGACTCCTCAGAATCTGACTATTCAGGAGGTATGATTGTAAAGAGATTTAGGGATACAGGGGTGGTAGAAGTTGCCAGCACAACTTTATAGTCTGATAAGTTTGGTATGGCAGTGGCTAAGAAAGAAGCAAAGGAGAAAGCTGATCTCCAGGTGAAATTAGAAGTAGTCCTAAAAGTTTATAATGAAGGAAAGATGGAGATAGATCGTAAGGACAACACCATTGCAAAACTAAAGAATCAATTGGGAGGATAACATCAAAAGGGTGAGTCTTCCAATTCGATGATTACCTCCTCTTCTACCAGACCCCCTCCTACTAGCCCAATTATTGAATTCCCTCCTTCTCCATTGACTCCTCATTTTCAACCAAATGAAAACATCCAAGATGAGATGGAGAGATTGAAGCAAGCCCATGCAATATTTGCAAACAAATATGAAGAGAACATCAAGGGTACAGTTTTCAAGTTTGTTGATATTGTTGGAGTTGCAATAGTTTATATTAATATGAAAAGAGTATTGACTATTTTGGGTTCTTTGAAAGAAGAGAAGGCTATTTTGGAGCCAATTTTGGACAAATGGATTGCCAAAGAGGTTAATTTAGAGTTAATATATTTTTTATCTTAGGAGAAAGTAGATGTTGATGTCACTATCAAACCTACTTATGAGTTGGTAAAAGGTTTGTCCAGGTTTGCAGTAGAAAGGGTCAATGTACAAAGGAAGGAAAACTTATACAAAAAGGAATATGCAGATCAGAATTTGAATTATTTCCTGGAGGTTTTGTTAGTATTAAAAAATTGAAAGATAAAGAGGTGTGGCTTGGCAAGATAGGTCATAAATTGTCTCAAAGAATTAAAAACATCATAAATATAGATGATACTTCCTTATTCATTCAAACCATTGAAGAGTTTGAGAAAATAAAATCACATTTTGGTTTCTTGGAAAAGGAAGTTAAAAAGTTAAGGGAGAGATGGAAAAGTTTTAATAAGCTGAAGAAGAAAATTGTTAGTTTCTCTTCGCCTAATGATGATACCTTAAAGTTATGGGAAAACAAATATGTTGTGAAAGAGACAGAAGCACATGGAGATTCTACTGACTCTCCAGCATGTGGTAGCCTGTAGGCAACCTTAAGCGGTTAGTTCTTGCAATGGTTTTTGGAAATCGGACTTTTGAAGAATCAGAGGCACCTGGCACCTGATTTGTGAATATTGAGAAGTCAGTTGGCCATTATCCAACTGGATAACTATTTTGTTGTGCTCTTACTTCAATTGTAATCAATCTATCTTTTTTGGGGGAATTATGGTTAGGATAAGAATATTTTCTAGGAAAGTCTGAAGCTTGTTGCATCCATTTTTCTTTATAAATGGATACCAGGACTACTTAGAAAAGGGGGTCACAAAAATTTTGTAGCTAAGCTCTGGCAAAATAAATATAGGCCATTTTCTAAATTTTGAGCCAGATATGTTGTACTTGTAATCTTTTGATGGAGAAATAAAATATACAGTGTAAAGAATTTCACCTCAGAGTTATGTTGTCTCTATGTTATTGTGTTGGTGTTCATTCCATTTAAGTAATCAATGATTGTTTATTTGAATGATTTGCTAGGCATTTTATGAAGTTGTTTTAAGTCTTTTTCTCAAGGAAGAAATATAAATGTACTTTAAACAAAGCCATTGATATCAGTAATATTTTGGGGTAGATTTGATGATGAAGTCTAGTGCAGATTAGGACTTTGTATATGTTAGGCATATACAGAGTTGGTAGATCACTAATCTGTGACTTGTGTACAAGTTTCTTTTGTCAGGTTGCAGTCTGTTGTAGATGACTCTATTGCCCGGATAAGGCACTGGTTTACTTTTTGGTTTCTTTTGGTACATTTTGTGGTCCTATTCAAAAATTAAATCAACCTTCCATTTTATGTTTAGTTGTACCAGTCCTTAAGGAAATTTTATAGGAAATTTACATTGGTTTCTTGTAAACCTTTTTCTATTTTTGTAAGAAAGTAGTCATAAAAGGGTTCACCCGCCCAAGCTTTTAAAAGCTTAAAGTGTAGGAGGTTTCATCGTTAAAAACTCATCTTGTTGTATTTATTTCAAGATTTTACTGTTCTCTTCCATTTCAGCACAGAGGCAATAAATTTCACTTTTAAAGAGAGGGAACATAAGTTTTCAAAATGGAGAACAACATGGGTATTCCTCATGTGTTTACTAGACTATATTTGTGTTAACGTCTCCAACATTTGTCTGACCTTGTAAATTTTCAATTCAAATCTCTGACATACATTTTTCATATCATTGTATGTTAGTTTCATTCCTTTCCCTTCTTTTCTCATCCCTTTCAGTGTCTTCCATTCACTCCATATGTTCTCTATGATAGTTATGTTGGTATTCTTCTATGTTATCTTCTTTGTTCCTCTATTTCAAAAAAAAGTTTTTTAGGTCAAACCATAGCTAATATAGAGAAAACATATTTCATGTCAAATATAATAACAAAATGTAATGCCTCGATAGGGAACCCAGAGGACAGTAGACAAAGGAAACAAAAAGACAATTTTTTTTATCTTAACACATTAGTAGGAACCATGATTCTCATTAACTAATGTTTCTCAAAATAATAAACAACTTTCCAATAAAAATACAATCTTAAGTTACTAGCATTATTCACAATGAAGTAAACCATTGATAACTAATAAAGTAGCAGTGGAAGATAATATAATTTATCATTTACATTTTACACCTAAGTCCTCGTAGGTTCCCCAATGTTGTTACTATCAACGACCATCACTAGAAAGGATTTCTTTTCTTTTCCCAATCAGTCTACTAAATATGGATAAACAAACTTTTAAGATAAGATAACAATATCATGATCATTACATATTTACTAAAATTGAAATGAACATCTTATAGTTTACCTTTTAAGAACTTAGGTACACCATGATACATCCCTAGACCAACTTAATAAATAATGAGATAAAATCTATTAATTAGTCATCCAATACTAATTCCTACTTCATACAACACTAACCAAAGATCATTCCATTAAATCAAAGTACTATGTTACATTAATTCTAAGGTAGGTTCATTAACACCATTATGTAGTATATCATAGATATAAAAGATACATAAATGACATTATCCATATATGAATTAGTAACACCATACAAAAACCAAATAATCTCATCACACTACCTTAGTTACTATAAGGAATAATAATGATACTAAACATAATCACGATGAATACAAGAAGAATAATTCCGAAGTGAGGATCAATATGATATTACACATTTCCTTAACATATTTTTCTATCACTTAACATGACACAACATCATTACTTATAACATGAACCAATAAGATATGTGACTAAGGAATTCCTCATGAATAAGATGCCTATATCAATTAACCATCTACTCATTCCAATCATTACTTTTTCCATAAATGCTTATCCTAATTCATAAGAATGAAACATCCTTTAAGAAGTGTATCTCATGAAGCATACATCTTATTTAAGGATTAGGAACTTAATTTCATTCATCAGCCAACTCATATGCCTAAGAATAACATTCATCATGATGAAAAGATATAAATATCACAAGAGAACATGAAAGGAACATAATCAATAACCTAGATAACCATATCATCATTAGCCTCCTATTTCATTACAAAATAATACATTATCCTCCAAATAGGAGTAATTACAAGACTCATGTACAACTAGAATAATCCAATTACAAAATATTATCTTGAAATATAGGATCCAAAGCATGAAGCAATAAGCACCAGAAGAATCATCACATGAAGACACTCGAATCCACCCATGCACTCGAACAAGGACACATATAGCTAATGGAGATAGGAAACCACCCAACCATGTGGAACTCAAAGGCCTACCCCCCATGATAGGAGATAGACTTAAGGCCCTCAAACAAACAAGCAACCAAAGATCATGAAACTACCTATAACCAAGGGTTAACATACAAGGGAACTCAAATAATACAATCTAGACAAGGACCATTTCAGGGACTTACTAGCCAACTCACAAGGTAGAACATTGTACTTACCTACCCAATATTATATACAAGTGACACATGGGTACAACATAAAATCCATCAAAATTTGATACATAATAATCCATATATACTCATGAATACTAATATCATCACATATACATGTAATCCGATCTAAGTCTATCTTTAGGTACACATTACATCTTGAATCCATCCAAAACACATCTCAAGCAACAAGAGGTCATAAAAAGACCTCACAAGACATTAGGAACCCTTAATAAATAAATAAAATAGATCCATATACATTCTTTAAACAACATCATAAATTGAAGATCCAAGTCTCATAGGAAAATTTGTTTTAGAATGCTCAAATCACCTCCAAACCTCACGAAACTCATCACAACTTTATGAAACTAAAGGGAAACTATGATAAAACCATATGGGCCCAAATTATACCTTGTAAAAATTCCATAGGAAATAATTACAGACCAAAAATGGAAATAAATTCATTTAATAAGTTTTGCAAACATATTTCCAAAAATATCTCTTAAAAAATCTAGAAATAGAGGAGGGTGAAAGGAACATTCACAAGCCAATAAAAGAACAAAAATACCTTCATTTTTAGAAATATTAATACATAGAAAATAGAATGAAAACATACCATAAATATTCCATTTTAATATCATTTGAAATAAAGGATAATTTGTTTAAAAAAACCCTACCTTGAATGGGGAGAAATGAAGACACGAAAGAGAAGAAATTGATGTAGAAATTTCCAACCCCAATGGCCAAGCAACTAGTCAATCCAAAATAATCTCCAGACCATAAAAACAACAACAAACAAATCTACACACCCTCCAAAAAAATCCTCCAAAAATCTCTTCAAAATCTTCCCTACTCTTGAATCCAAAAATGCCCTCACAAAACTCCCTCAAACTTCCTCCAAATTTTTCCAACATTCAATCCAAAATTTTCTTGCCTCCATACACAACAAAATATGTTGTTACCAGCATGAAACCCTTTCCAAAATTTGTATGAAGGAAGCCCCTCCAAAAATCCCCCAAATTGTTTTCTTAAAATCTCCTCAAATATGAAATCCAAAAGACACTTCAAAAGCCACCTCTCAAAAGTCATTCAAAAGAATGTGAAACTAATTCCCAATTGAAAAATAATAATTAAAAACATAAAAATCCCACTAAATATAACAAAACATAAGAATATAAACTTAAAATAACATATATAAACTCATCTAGGGTTTCCCACCAAAAGATTTAAATATTTAAAAGTGGGATAATTCCCCTATAAAATAGCCACTCCCAAATATGTAATAAACCAAAATATAAATATAGTTATATGAACACCTATTAGGGATCCCACAGATATTGAGAGGGGGGGGTGAATCAGTATCTAACCGATAATTAGAATTTCTTAACCTAAAACATGTAGAACATATTATAATAGTGTACCGGTATGCAAGAAATAATGCAATAAACATAATCAAGAACATCCACATGAAAAGTACACCATAACACAAGGATTTAATGAGGAAACCCGGTGTGGGAAAAAACTCAGTGGGATTTGTGACCCACAATATTCACTCATTGGCCAATAAGAGAATATTACTTAAAATAGGGGCCTGCACATGCAGGAAGGCCAACTGCCTAGAGCTCACTGCTCAATGGAAAGTCTCACTGACTTACAATGTGGATTATACAAATCCAATATCTTGTACTACTTTACAATAGCATCTATAATGCCTGATCTAGTACCGATTGTTGCTCTACTTCTTACATAAACCCTTCAACCTATATTTCGCATAATAGGTCTGCCTTAATATTTTGCATACATTACTTTCTTCACTTACTTCCTTACTTACAAAATGTCTACAATGATCTCTTTTATATATAAGAGTCATTTTACAATTTGCCAAGTCGGCTTACAAAGTTTTTACAATAATAAACAAAATATAATATAACAAAATCCTATCGGCCTCTGTGTCGGTATACTTCCTTTCTTTGTGCTGGTGCTGATGTCCTGAGTGCCGGTGTAGAGTGTGATGTGTTCATGCCAACACACTAACTTGTTGGTGTAATGCCTTTCCGGTATAATGCCTTGCCAGTGCCATAGGATTGCAAGGTTGCCATCAATGACAAAACCTTCAATCACATACAATGTCTCATTGGAGTGTGCATATGCCAACAATCTCCCCCTTTGGCATTGATGGAAACACTCATGAGAAATTTCAAAAGTGTATCCAAAAATGTGAAGTCCAAAAATGTTACTAAAAATGTGTGAGCTCCCCCTGAGCATATGATTCTTGTGATATTGAATTTTCTCATCCCACTACTCCCCCTTTGGCATCAATGACAAAAGTTGTCAAGATGTCAGTAGAGTTTGTAGTTTCAACCTTGTAATTGGGTAGTTACAATTTGAAATAGATCCACCAAAATCAATTTTATACTCTCCATAAACTATTTACTATCTCTTATTGTTGTCTCTGTTCTCTTAGTTGTACCAGTGAGATGCTGCAAATGCTCTGCCAGTGTTTTCTATCCCTGTATTAGTACCTCAGATACTTTCTTCCATAGTGATGCTAGATAGTTCAATCTTGGACTCAGTTTTAATCTTAGATGCTTTGCCTTATTCACTATTCTTTCTTTCTCTCTTTCCAATTTAAGTAAATCTTCCTGAAACTTTGTTATCTTTTGTTCAAAAATTGATAGAGTATCAGGTGAGTTGACAAAATTATCTACAAGTTTATTGATTTCATCCTATACCTTGCTCATCTTCTTATCTATATCTATAGTCAAAAGGTTTGTCTTATAGGTGTCTTTGTATAGAGTTTTGTACTCTTTCAATAAATTACACAGTTCTAGTAGAAGTGTGTCAAAATCTCTGGTACAATTCTTTATTTGCTCATCAAAGAATTTCTGCTTTTCAATTTCTACTTTATCCTTCAATGTCTCTTCCTTTATTTTCTCAATGTTTTATGTGATATATTTACACAAGGTGTCAAGTTGTCCTAAAGAATCTTTATTGTCTATATTACAGTTAGGAGCAATTACCTTCAAAATTGGAATGGTATCATCTATTGCCTTATAAGCTTGTGAGCTACAATCTGTTATGTTTTTAATTGAATCCTATAGTACCTCAGTCACATTAGTTGATTTGTATAGCCTGATGATGAACCAACATTCTGAGTACCACCAGTGGAAGTAGCCAAGCTTGTATTGACCTCTGGTACATCTGTTTGTGTTTGCATTTCCCTAAGCAATGGTTTTTCTACTTCTCCAGTTGTCGGTGGCACTGTTTCCTTCTGTTCTTGTTCTTGTTGCTGTTCCAGAGCCTTTTGCTCTGTTTGTTTCTCTGTTTGTTGCATTGTCTCAGTCTAAGTCTGATTTTCTACTTTTTTCTCTTTGTCCTCAGCCGGTTTCTCCTGTGTGTTGTTAGTTTGCTCAGCTACCAGAGGCTCACTAGCCATGTCAGTCTTATCAGTTGTATCTTTGTCTACCACAATGTTGATCTTTTGAGTATCAACATCCACAGTACATAAGACTTTAGGATTAGGATTACCATCCTCTACATCCATACTTTCAATTGTCAGTTGATCTTTTGTAGCTGTTGTTTTTATTGGTGGAGTAATCAAAGGAGGTGGGGGCAAGTTGTCTTTAACCTTGATACTAGGTGGTCCACCAACTTTACCTTTACCCTTGTCTCTTTCTTTCTGATAAACCTTTATAGGTTTGTGACTCATGTATTCTTCTTATTTTTCTTTTTCCACAAGGAAAATGTCCCATGCATTTTCTGTCTCCTCAATCACCTCATTAACTCTTCCAACCATTAAAGCAATGTGCTGGTGTGCAGTAGAAAATACTGACCAGTTGGCTTGAACAATTAAGTCATCAATTTCTTTGGGTGAATTCACCAGATATACAACAAGTAGCTTTTCAATCTTTATTTTCTTATCTAGTTCTATTACTAGTCTTCTTGCTTCCAGTCTCTTAAATAGTTCATATGGAACTTCATTTACTACTTCCATCAAAAATTTCTTATACATATCCATATGCAATATAACACTATTTTCTACTTGTTCTTTTTCATTAGCTGTTAAAGTGTTATATATTTTCTCTGTATTCTTTGATTTTCCTTCCTCTGTAATTTCATTCAACAGTATGTCAAAAGGGGCCAAGTCCTTAATTGTCCTTTTCTTCTTCTTGGGTGTCAGTTTCTTCTTCTTTGGTGTAGCCTTTCTTACCGGAGATCTCACTGATTGTTGTTTTTGTCTTGTCCTCCTGGGTGAGGGTGTGGTTGTCAGTGAGGGATCTCTTTTCCTTACAACTCTTTTGAAAGTTGCAGGCATGTCACTCCCCGAAGAAGTACCTATCGGTGATAGGTGAGTTTCAGGTTGTGGAGCTGCTAACTCATCCTCTGTTATATCAGTTTTCTTCAATACATCTTCTTTGATGGCCTTTGCTTGTTTGGAACCTTTCCTTACAACTGCCTCAACCTTTTTCACTCTTTTCTTTTATTTTATTTGGCTTTCAATAGTTTCTGCACTACCAAATATTTCTTCCTTAGGTTCTCTGGGGGCTTCTAGAAGTGCTTTAGCATATGTTTCAATTATATGATCATCTGTTTCATAACCCATCTCTATTACCCAAACTGTCCTAGGGATGACTTCTTCCATCCAGATCTCATCCTTCTTGATTACAAAGCATATTTCATCTTTATATTTGTCGACAATCTTTCATGATAACCTGATTCTTTTCTTCATTTTGGTCTTTAGTGCTTGAAAGAAATCATGGATATTGTTTTCCTTATCTTCTCCCATGTTATTGAATAGTTATGTTAACTATTTACCTACTGGTATATCATATCCAAGTTCTTTGTAGCCTATACCGGGAACCTGTTTGGTTATATGTAGCATCAGACATACTAGCAGATTTCCAAACCTGAAAGTTCCTTTCTTGTCCTTCTTAATCTTGCCTAAGTTGTCAATTAATTCGTCCTTTAACCACTCACATACATCAATCTTTGCATTATCTGTGACCATATCATAAGCACTCTTAATGCATAAACTTGAAACTAAATTAAGTCTATTTGCATGAGTAGCTTTATACCCTAATATCATGCTGATAAATCTCACATTAATGTCTGATACATCATTTACTCTTAAGGACCTTTTGTCGGATGTTGCACCAGTTAGGTTTGTAACTAGGTCATTGGATACCTTCTTAGTTTTGTCTGGCCTTTTACCGTTGGTTGGTAACCCTGTGACATCTTTCACAGCTTCCTTAGTGATTTTGTGAATTGCATCTAGCCAGAAAAATTAACCATGTACCCTGCTTAAGACTATCCTAATCACATCCTTGGGGAATTCATGAATGCTAAGGATCTTTGTAAATCCTAGGGTTTCAATGATCTTGTGTTCATCTTTCACATTGCCGGATTTATCACATATGAAAGTTTTAAACATGGTTTTAATCTCTTCATCTCCTAGTTCCTCAATGTTATCATCTTTCTTTGCTACCTCAGGAACTAATTGAAATACGGGCCTAGGTCTTTTTATAACTTCGACAATAGTAGGGTTTTCTATATATTCAATTGCAAAGGTGGATGCCATGATAAAATACCCTTTACTGCCTTTAGGATGGATGATTGCTTGGAGTGTTCTTGCTTGAAATGCCTTAGCTCAGAATCTTCATGCTCTTCATAGGTTTGAAATCTTGATGAAATGAAATGGAGCCAAAACCTCAAGTTTATAGTGTCTTTTCACCATCTACCATATTAAATGCATGCTAGTTAAGTATTCACTTAACATTGTCTGTCGGTAACAAGTAATTTCCAACTTCTTATCTCTAACTGAGGGAATAATAGCACATGTGTCATTATATTGCCAAACCCTCAAGGAAACTTTCTTCAATTTGATGAAGAACTTCCTACTGGTGTAGCACTGCTCTGTCCTATTGGTGAGGTATCACTCTATCCTGTCGATGAAGCATTAACTAGTTCTACCGGTGGAGGAGTATTCCCAATGTTTAGATCAGCTTTTTTTATCCATTGTTTTGAGAATTCTTGCTTAACCTCTTCAACTTTTTCTTTACCTTTCAAGATAGAACTTTTGTTCTCTACCAGTGATCCTTTACTTCTACAGAATTTTGCAATATGCCCAATCTTTTTACATGCATAACAAGTCACATTATTCTTCTGAATAGCTTTCCCATAACCTATGCCAGTTTGTGTTCTGCATTGATTAGATAAATGTCCAAATCTTCCACAAACATAACATCTCACATTCATTCTGCAGTTTTCAGAGTTGTGAGCAACTTTGTTGCATTTTGAACATTGACTGGTGGGTGTGTTGATATTCTGATAATTTCTAGATCTACATTCATTTTCTCTATGACCATACTTATTACAGTTAAAGCATTTTCCATTTAATTTATAATCATTAGGTTGTCTTACCAGTTTGTTGTGGTCCTGAGTATTTGTAGTACCGGAGCTTTCACCAACTTCAAAGCCAATTCCAGAAGTGTCACCTTTAGGTTTTTGATTCTTCAGCAAGGTGCCAAGTTCCTCTAAGCTTTTCTTGAATTTTTCTTTATGTTGATTTGTAGTTTCTAGTTCTCTTTCTAAGACTTCTTTCTGTCTCATCAGTTCATTTGAGTCATTCTGAGTGTGCATCAGATCTGTTTTTAACATGTCATTTTCATAGCTAAGTCTTGTGTTTTCATTTGCTGCATCACTTAGTCTTCTGGTCAATTCTTCTTCATTCTTCTTCCTATCCTCAATCTCTTTACAAAATCTCATAGTCATATCCTGCATCTCATTCTTTGTTGTCATGTTCTCTTGTTTCAACTTGCTTATCTGATCATTAAGTAATTCCTTTTCATCATTCTCATTTTGCAACTTTTCACAAAATTCTCTTCTCTTATTTCTTGGAATAGTAAGATTCTCTTGAAGTGCCTGAATGATATCCTGAGCTGCCCTTAAATCATCTTCTAGTTTGATATTTTTCAATTTCTCTGCATCATAGTCTGAAAGAGCTCCTTCAAGTTGCTTCATCAGATTTTCCATCTTTACCGGTGTCAAGATCTTCCTCAAGCTATTAGGCTTCTAAAAATAGAGGACCAAGCTCTGATACCAATTGTTAGGAATCCCACAGATACTGAGAGGGGGGGCTGAATTAGTATCTAACCGGTAATTAGAATTTCTTAACCTAAAACATGCAGAACATATTATAACAATGTACAGGTATGCAAGAAATAATACAATAAACAGAATCAAGAACATCCACATGAAAAGTACACCATAACACAAGGATTTAACGAGAAAACCCTATGTGGGAAAAACCTCGGTTGGATTTGTGACCCACAATATTCACTCACTGGCCAATAAGAGAATATTACTTACAATAGGGGCCTGCACATGCAGGAAGGCCAACTGCCTAGAGCTCACTGCTCAATGGAAAGTCTCACTAACTTACAATGTGGATTATACAAATCCAATATCTTCTACTACTTTACAATAGCATAAACCCTTCAACCTATATTTCACATACATTACTTTCTTCACTTACTTCCTTACTTACAAAATGTCTACAATGATCTCTTTTATATATAAGAGTCATTTTACAATTTTCCAAGCTGGCTTACAAAGTTTTTACAATAATAAACAAAATATAATATAACAAAATCTTGTCGGCCTCTGTGTCAGTATACTTCCTTTCTTTGTGCCAATGTCGGTGTCCTGAGTGCCGGTGTAGAGTGTGATCTGTTGATGCCAGTACACTAACTTGTTGGTGTAATGCCTTGCCGGTATAATGCCTTGCCAGTGCCATAGGATTGCAAGATTGCCATCAATGACAAAACCTTCAATCACATACAATGTCTCATTGGAGTGTGCATATGCCAACAACAACAAATATATATATATATATATATATATATATATATATATATATATATATTTATTTATTTATTTATTATAAACCATATTAATTCAATAAAATAAAATTAGATTAATTATCACATTATAACCGTATTATTCAGACACATAATATATTCATGCACACATATACATACAAAAAATATAAATATGATATCACAAGGAAATAATTAATAAACCATAAATAAAATTCACAAATGAAATATGATGAAATATTTAAAGTACTATAAAACACTCAAACATAACCATTCAACCAAACTCATTTGCAAACTAGGGGTTAATGAACAATGCCTTGATGACATTCCAATTAGGTGAACAAGACTGAAAACATCACCTATTACGAGGCAATGGTTTAAGACTAGGACAATGTAGGCCCATTATGCTATCTCTACAACCCACCATTGAGATTGTTTTAAGCACGCTCAAACTTGTGGAACCAGATGGAGTCGATGCCCGGTACTTGCAAACCTACATCATAAAGTGAATGAACATGCATATATATAAATATAGCCTAATAAATACATAATCACATTGGTGAAGCTGAATCATGACATCTTATGTCCCTCCTAAGAGGGTGATGTGAGATCATCCCCTCTCACCACCAACACGAGCACCCATGATGCATAAATACATCCAAATGTAATATCTATGATCATCTATACTAGGGTTAGTGGATCATAAATAATGCACTTACTTAACATTTATACATTAGGGAAATGGGCATATTTAATAGAAACATGCACCATAATAATACTACACACTATACTCCATCAAATTATCACACTCCTAGAACCGAAAACACATCTTAAACATAAATTAAGAATTAAGTAGAAGGAATAATACCATCACTAAACTAGGGTTCAATGTCATCACACTTGTTAGCAATACCCAGACTAGAGGGGTATTACACAAAAAACTTATGGCACATTTTTCTATATTGCTTCCATAAAGTAATTTTATTAAAAAATATTAAATATAAAAAATAATTCACATTATAATTTAATTAAAGAAAATAAATAAATACATATGTATGTATGTATGTATGTATATGTATGTATATATATGTATATATTTGTATATGTATGTGTGTATATATGTATATATATCTATATGTATGTATGTATGTTTGTATGTATATATATATATATATATATATACATATATATATACATATATACATATATATATATACATATGTATATGTATATATGTACATATGTATATGTATATATATGTATATATTTGTATATGTATGTGTGTATATATGTATATATATCTATATGTATGTATGTATGTTTGTATGTTTGTATGTATATATATATATGTATATGTATATATATGTATATATATATATGTACATATATGTATATATATATATATATGTACATATATGTATATATATATGTATATATATATATACATATATATATATATATGTACATATATATATGTATATGTACATATATATATATGTATATATACATATATATATATGTACATACATATATATATATGTACATATATATATATATATGTACATATATATATATCTATATACATATGTGTGTATATACATATGTATATACATATACATATGTATGTATATGTACGTATATACATATACATATGTATATATATATATATAAACATGTATATATATATATACATGTTTATATATATATATATATACATATGTATATGTATATACGTACATATATATATATATATGTATATGTATATACATATATATATATATATGTATATACATATATATATGTATATATATGTGTGTCTGTATGTGTGCGCATGTGCATGTGTATGTGTATGTGTGTATGTGTGTGTGTATATATATATATATATATATATATATGAAATGTCTACTTTATTTTTAAAAAATTAAATATTGAAAATAAATCACATTAAAATTTAATTAAAAAATAGTCCACTTGTATATTATGATAATTCCTAATATAATTTAATTAGAACATTAAAATTTATTGAAAAAACATTTAAATGTAAAGAAACTTTCTAATTTATTTTAAAAACATTTTTAATATGTTATTTAATTAAACAACATTCTAATGTATTTATATAATTTTCATTAAGTAATTTGTGTAATGTAAAAAGACTAACCTTTAAAATGCTTCCTCAAGAAGACTTGAAGTTAAGAAATCTTCCAAACATAAATAAATATAAAAGATAAACAATTTGTCTAATTTATTTAAAAATATATAATATTAAAAACAATTCATTTAATTAAAGAACATTCTAATTTAAAAATTTGAATTGAAGAAAAAATTCTTATTAAGTTAAAAAAATATTGTAATGTATATTGTGATCATTTCTATTATACTTTAATTAAAAAACATTCTAATTTATGAAAATAATATTCTAAAATATAAAAGATATATATATATATATATATATATATATATATATATATATATATATATATATATATATATATATAATTAATCCACTATATAATTTAGTTTAGTAACTTCTATTTAATTGTAGTGCTCAATTTGAACACACTACTTTTTATCTGTAATTTTTTTTCTCTTGAAGATAAACCAATATTTAATATTAATATTATATTTAATGTAATGCCCACCAAAATACCCTAGAGAAATACACCTAATCTAACTACAAATAGAGATAATTTTTTTTTAAAAGCTCATATACTAATCAACACATACATTTATAACATTCATCTAATGCATATCAAATACATCATCTACTAAATGCATCATTACAAATTACATCTTTTGCCAATTACAACAGAGAATGGAACATCATAACACAACTACACAAGAGAAATAACACATCATATCATCTTTTCCCCTAGGATATTTGTTAGAACATAATGTTATTAGGGATCACATCCTTATAACATTTATATATAATGTTCAAATATAAGGTTATAAAACCTTATATATTATATGCTTTATAAGCATATCCCATTTGAAATAATTATAATCTAATAATTATTAAATTCTTAATTATTTATGAGTGGGGGTTATTGAAAAGGTGTGACTAGTGAAGCCACTCTTCCTCCTATATTTAAGGAGGTTCTCTCTCATTTGGGAGTGGTGAGAATTTGGAGCTTTATGGTGAATTGTATCATTATGCATATGCGGTATTATTGGTCATGTGGAAGTATTGGAGGAGTGTCCCCAGGTTCATGTCTATTTTATGATAGACTATATTTGTAAGTGTTTTAATTAAATTATGCCTTATGAGGTTTTTTACCCAAAAGGGTTTTCCCCATGTATATCTTGTGTAGTGTTTACATTTATGCATGTATGTTTCTCATTTTATTTACTTTATGATCTTGTTTATAATGATTAGTATCCTAAGATCCTAATTTCTAACATGGTATCAGAGCCTATTAGGCTATACTAATCATTTTTACAGATTATTCTAGAAGATCTATAAAACTTGATAGGAAAATTATTTATGCTCAATCAACATGTATGTTATGTCATAAAGTAATTTTAAAATACTCGTAAAATCAAGCTTCTACATTCAAGTAAGTATACTCTGTGAGCCTACCTTGAGCCTAGTTTGAAAATTAGGTGCTTTCTTCTATCAGTATTTTGGAAACATGTACAACCATTTATATTATTTTACATTAAATAAGGACAAATTTGAGATAGATTTTTTTTTGAAATAAATGATGACTAAAAATGTCCCTGTTAGTGCCTCTGGAAGGGGATTTCTATTCCACATATGGCTGCTAGTCATTCTCATTGTTTATTTGCTGATGACACATTATTGTTTGGTAAAGCCTCTATGGGGGAAGCAAACGTCATTAATAGGATCATTTTGGATTATTCTTCATTTTCTAGTCAGAAGGTCAATTGGGCTAAATCTAAAATTTTCTTTCTTTATGTTTCCCTTTTGGTGCAGTCCAGGCTGACTCATTTTTGGGGTTTCTCTGTTGGCCAGTTCCCATGTAAGTATTTGGGAATCCCATTTTTTACTGGCTCAGAGAAGCATAATTTGTGGGAATGGATTTCGGGGGCTATTTCTTCAAGGATACTTCCCTGGTCTCATAAATGGCTCTCTTTTTCTAGGAAAATTGTGCTTATTAAGGTTGTTCTAAATGTGGTTCCAATCTATCTATTATCCATTTTGAAGGCTCCTAAGAAATCTGTGGTTTCTCTACAATCAGTATTAAGGTCTTTTTTATGGAATGATAATGTTAATAATAAGTCTAGGATCCCTTTGTTAGCATGGGATAGGGTTTGTTCTCTGAAAGATAAGGGTGGTGCAGGGATTAGGGATCTTGGTAAATAGAAATTGGCTCTTGGTGCTAAGTTGGTTTGTAAGTTGTATAAGCAACCCTCTTCCAAGTGGGAATCTACATTGTCTGCAAAATATTTGAGAAACTGTTCTAGGGGGGGCATTTTTACTACTTCTTCGCTCCCTAAAGGGTCTGTAATTTGGAATTTTATGGTTGAATGTAGATCTATTATTATTCCTGGGTTGTCCTAGCTTATTCACAATGGTCGTAAGGCAAGATTTTGGGAGAAATTTTGGAATGGTTTCCCAACACTTTCTAGCCTGAGGGATTGGTCACCTCTTATGACTCTTCTCAAATCTTCTTGGGGTATATTTGTGGCTGATTAACTTTTTGTGGATTCCTCGGGTCTTGTACCTATGGCTAGATGGAAATCTGTTGACTTTCTTCTGGTGGACCAAGATCTTAAATCTTCTTTTGTTGATGAATTAAAGAAATGCCCATTGCTTTTTTTTGAGGTTGAAGATGAGCTTATTTGGGTTTATTCAAAGTCTGGGGAATATTCAGTTAAGGAGCGGTATAATTATTTGTCTGCAGGTGATAGGGGGAAGGACTTGCCCTATAAGTTATTCTGGCACATTGTCTGTCTTCCAAAAGCAGGAGCTTTTACTTGGCTAGCTGTTCAGGATAGAGTTCTAACTGGTATGAGATTGGATAGGCTTGGTGTTACTATTGTTTTTCCTTGTGTTATGTGCGGAGGGTCTCTTGAATCAGTTGATCATCTTTTCCTTCATTGCCCCTTGGCTTCTCAATGTTGGTACTGGTTGTCTAAGAAGTTAAACTGGTGCACTGCTTTATGTGGTGACCTTAGGTCCCAATTCATGAGTTGGCCTCTATTATATTCATCTTCATTTTATGCTTGTCTTTGGATAATTGCTCCTTTTGTTCTGATTTGGAAGATTTGGCTTGAGAGGAATAATAGGATTTTTAGGAAACACTTTTCCACCTTGCTAGATGTGCTCTTTTGTATTGAAAAATCCATCTCTAAGACTGCCTTGGCCTTCATTTACAAGGGCATTAGTCTGCAACATACTTTTACCTCATGGGATAATTGGATTACCAGGCATTGGATAGCTTTGCAAATGCTCCCTATGATTGGGGCCATTTCTAAAACAAGGTCTTCTTTAATTAATAGGAAAGAGGTAGTCTGGTTGCCTCCCCCTTCTTCCAAGTATAAATTGAATTTTGACGGAGCATCTCATGGTAATCCTGGGAAGTCTACCATTGGTGTTGTGGTTTCTGATAATAGGGCTCGTATTATTAAAGCACAATGTCAATGTATTCCTAGTGGGACCAATAATGTGGCTGAGTTACATGCTCTATCAGTTGGGTTTGATTTGCTCCTTTCTTTGCACTTTTTGGATGTCATTATAGAAGGTGACTCTCTAGTTATTTTTTATATGATCACAAATCATTCCTAGAATTCTTGGCATCTTAAATATTGGTTGGATAAGATACTTGCATAACTCAATTTTTTTAATTCCTTCTCTATAGCTCATTGCTATAGGGAAGCCAACAGGGTGGTAGATCTCTTGGCAAATAAAGCCTTAGATGAAGATATTCAGTCTTTGGTTGATGTGGATGTCAGTTGTTTACCCCCTCATCCTATATAATTAGTTGGATACAACCTATTGGCTTAGCTTCGACCTTATATCTTGTTTGTGATTATAACTAGGTATGCAGTTTAGTGTGGTGGTGTTTCAGGCCTCCTTGGTCGTTCATGTCTCCCCATTAAGTCTGCATGTTTGCTTGTAATTCCAGCCATGGTACTGGTCATGCCCTAGTTTAGGGGTTGTGGTTTTTGGTTCGGGGGGTATCTTGTAATTAAGCTTCATTAGTACTTTGTGCCTACTATTTTGCTCTCATGATAGACTTGTTTTTGGATGTTCATAATATGATTTCATCTGTTTTGCAGTACAACTCGCACGTAGGTTTAATCTTGTTTACTTTGAGCTTTGTATTGTCTGGTTGAAGTTAATGAGTACATTAATATCCGTATTTATAGTGGCAGCTTGCTCATAGGCATATTTATGATGGATTTATTATATTCTTTGTGGTGGCAGTTTGGGTATATTTTCTTTTTTCACAATGGGGATTTGCTTCATGTGACAATCTTGATTTATCATAAGTTTTTTCGTGTGAGTAATGGTCGTGCTTTTTTTTTAGGAAGTTTTCATTATTCTTTATGAGGTGGTGGTCTGCGGTTGTTTGTTGGCACGATTTTCCATGGGCTAGCCTATGTTGATCCTTATTCTAATATCTTTCTCATCTTTTTGTAGATGTGCATACTCTTCTATGATGGCCTTTGGTTTCTTTATAAGCCTGCTCTTTTTGCATCGCATTATTTCTTTTTTGATGGAGGCTACTGGTTATATAGTCTTGATGCCTGTTAAGTAGCATGACTTCCAGGACTCTCATGACTTTGATGATGAAAAGATTGGTCGTCTGTTTTAGATTTTTTCTTTAGATTTCTCTCTGGCTTTTCACAAAGTACTGGGCAGACGATGGCTGGTGGAAAATGCAGATTGTTCTCTTGTTGAGGTTGCATCTCATTTTATTACTATCTATATGGACATTCTCTTGGATTCTTCTATGGTTAGGGTGCTTTTGGATGCATACATTCATCCCTATATTTATTTTCCTGCTGAGTTGGATAATGCTTTATCTCTCTATCATTTTGAGTTTGGTGTTTTTCCTTATGGTGGTTTCCTATCTTGTTCTCAATTACTATCTTTTGACTGGCATGGTGAACTTCTTTCAGTTATTAGAGGAGGCTTGATTTCTAATCTTTATGATGATACTATGTTTTCTCTTGTAGCTTTTTTAGATTATGTTTCACCAGATATCTTGGCAGTGGTTGTTAATGTGTTTTCAGGCATTCACTATCTCTTGGATTCATTAAATGCGGTTATGTCTTCTCCAACTTCAGTTTTGCCTCTTCAGATTGTGGCTCCTGCAGTACAAAATGATGATAGTATCCACCCTTCCTCTCCTCCGTTGGAAAGCACCAGCTCTTGGTTTCTGTAGTCTTGATGTTATATTTTCTCACTCAGAGAGATTTTGTACTCATAAACTCTAGGGGGATGGGTTTTTTTGTCAACCAATATGGTTTTTGAGGAATCCTTCTTGGGTTGGTTGGTTATTTCTCTTCGATCCTTGTTCTTATCTGACTATATTATGTATGAGAAAGACCGAAGGTTTTCTTTTCCTGGTTCTTTCCTACCGCTTCTCTTTGAACCAGGTTGTAAAAATAAAAAATATTAATAAAATTTAGTGGTTCTCCACTTTTATTAAAAAAAAATGTCCCTGTTAGTGAAAAACTATGATCAAATAAATTTAAGTATTTTATTTGTATTGATAAATACACACTAATCAACAATAATTCTCAAAATTAATTTTAAATTTTCCAAATCAAATTCATATTAAGTAGCTGATTGGTAATTCGTAAAACTTTTAGTAAGTTACATCATCAACTTATATCTTGAAAATAAAATAAATATTTAAAATTATACATTATTTTAAACATCATGCATAGACTTGTATAAAAAACTCCTATAAGTCTCATAAGAAGATCTTCTACTTTTCATTGTCATGTTTCTTTAATCTCCATACTCCTCATTTAAAATGAAAGACTTGTCCTTGTATAAAAGGTTAAGGAGGGCAAAATAAGTCAAAACCCTTCACATATAATGCATTGTGTTTCAAATATTTCAACTACTCTTAACACATGAATTTTGTGTTGAAGACATCATTTGTGTTTCATTCACAACAGTGTGTGGAAGTAAAATATTATGCATAGATGGCACTACCAAGTTTGGGATCCAAGAATCAAAGAATACAAGTATCCAATCAAAAAATTCTACAAGACAATTATAGAAGGTCAGTAATCAAACATTAAACAAGTTATGAGTATAATGATACGATTGCTTATATCGAAGGATCTCAACATATAGTCTTTTTTGCAAATCGAATGTGATTACACATAGATCCATTAAGGCATCTTGACAAGTAACAATAATAATTGATAAGTTAAGATTAATATTAATCATCAATAATAGAAATGATTTGTAATGCTAATTATCGATGGAAGATAATGATTACATAAGCAAACTAATCGCCAACCCTAAATAACCCAAAATACGCAATCCGATTTGATTAGTAAATTATTTGTTATGAAGAAGGTCAATTAAGAAGAGACATGTCTTATCGAACACAAATGGATGCCATTTTTTTGGTTTGTAAGGTACAAGAGGAAGATCTAACACATTCCATCAATCATCGATTTGGAATATATCTCTTTTACTTATCCCATTGTGGATCTTCTCCTTATTGAGTGATTGCCTACTGACATTTTTGGTTGCATACATTTAAATATCATTTCAAAGATGACACTCTTAGTTGCAAGAACATAACTTTATATTTGGAGCAACAACATATCACTATAGAGTGATATTAATATCTACAATTTGCATATTCATGTTTGTGGATTAGACATAGCAATCTTCATAGGGAGGATCATTGCATAATTAACATCATCATAAATTAGGAAGATCACACATCTCTATATACATATATATGTATATTATTAAGATTGTAATATCCTAACTTTGCATGATCCCTAAGATCGTATTAGATGACAAGGAGAGCTTTGTATCATACCGGAGGAGATGAAGAACCCTTGCAGAGGAAAAACCTATTCAAGACCAGATGTAAGGTATCTGGTAAGTGTTGTAAAGTTGTTATTGATAGTGGTAGTTCAGATAATCTTGTTTCAGAAGAGATGGTGAATAAGTTGAAATTGGAGAGATTGAAACACCCTAAGCCTTATCAGATAGCATGGATTCAGGATGAACATAAGTTGTTAGTAAGTGAATACTATTTGGTAAAATTGAAAATTGGGAATTATCATGATGAAGTTTTGTGTGATATTATGCCTATGGATATTTGTCATCTTTTATTGGGAAGACCTTGGCAGTTTGATAGACAGGTAATACATTATGGAAGGAAGAATACATACATTATTGTGGCCAATGGGATGAAGCAAACCTTGTTACCTTTTGAGGAATCTTTGAAGAGTGAAGTTTGTACGATTACCAAAATCTATTTAGTAGATAGAAGAAAATTCATGGATGGATTGAGACATGATAATGTGTGTTTTTCCTTAATTCCTAAGAAGGCTGAGAGACCAGAACCAGAAGGAGAACACCCAACAGAGATAAGAATTTGTTGATAGAATATGAGGACATCATTTTAGATAATGTACCTGATGGATTGCCACCTATTAGAAGTATTAGTCATTTCATGGAGTTGGTTCCTGGAGCTAGTTTGCCTAACAAAGCTACACACCGATTGACACCAGTAGAGAATGAAGAACTGAATAGACAAGTATAGGAGCTATTGAAGAAAGTTTTGATCAGGGAGAGTTTGAGCCCTTGTGCAGTACCAAAAGTATTAGCATCTAAGAAGAATGGAGAATGGAGGATGTGTACCGATTCAAGAGCAATAAATAACATCACAATGAAATACCAGTTTCCTTTGCCTAGGATGGATGACATAATGGACTATTTGAGTGGAGAAAAATACTTTACAAATATAGATTTGAAGAGTGGGTATCATCAAATTAGGATTAGAGAAGGTGATGAGTGGAAGACAACATTTAAGATAAATGAACGACTATATGAATGGTTGGTGATGCCTTTTGGATTGACTAATGCACCAAGCACTCTCATGAGGCTGATGAATGAGGTATTAAGAAATTCTTGGGTAAGTTTGTTATTGTGTATTTGGATGACATTTTGATTTTCACTAGAACAAAAGAGGAGCATTTGTTGCAGTTAAGACATGTTTTACAGAGGTTGAGAGAAGAGAGATTGCTGATCAATATCAAGAAGTGTAATTTCATGAAGGATGACTTATTCTATTTGGGATTTGTGATATCTAAGGATGGTTTGAAGATGGACCCTGAGAAAGTGAAATCCTTTGTTGAGTGGTCTACACCAGAAAGAATTTGAGAGGTAAGATCATTTCATGGATTGGCTAGTTTTTACTAAAATTTTATCAGAAATTTCAGTTCAGTTTGTAACCCTATGACTGAGACCATGAGAGGAGATCAGAAGGAATTCAAGTGGACCACCATAGAAAACAAAAGTTTTGAATTGTTGAAACAAAAAGTGACTGAGCAGCTCGTGTTGGCTTTACCGGATTTCAATAAGGTATTTCAAGTGGATTGTGATGCAAGTGGAATAGTAATAGGAGCAGTTTTGAGTCAAGAACGGAGAGAAGTAGCATATTTCAATGAGAAATTGAATGATGCTTGGAAGAGATATTCAGTGTATGATCAAGAATTTTATTCCATAGTTCAAGCATTGAAGAAGTGGAGACACTAATTTTTGCCTAAGGAGTTTGTGTTGTATACAGATCATCAAGCTTTACAGTATTTGAATAGTTAGAGTAAGTTGAATAAGAGACACATGAGATGGGTAGAATTATTGTAGAGTTACACCTTTGTGTTGAAGCATAGAAGTGGGAAATCTAAGAAAGTTGTTGATGCATTGAGTAGGAGAAGGAACTTGCTAACAGAGATGAGAGTGACAGTATTAGGTTTTGAAGATTTGAAGACCTTGTATGATGAAGACCCAGATTTTGCAGAACCTTGGAAAGCATGTAGAGAACTGGATATGGTTGATAGAAGCAAATGGTTGGATTATTTCATTCAGGATGGGATGTTATTCAAGGGAGTTCAGTTATACATACCTAAGAGTTCCATGAGAGAGCACCTTATAAAAGAGAAGCATAATGGAGGTTTAGCTAGACATTTTGGCATTGATAAGACAGTTGCATTAGTGAGTGAGAAGTACTTTTGGCCCCAGATTCATAAGGATGTTAAGAGATATGTGCAAAATGGTAGAGTTCATCAAGTTGCAAAAGGTAGTAGTCAGAATGTGGGATTGTATAAACCTTTGACAATACTGTTAAGACCTTGGGAGGATATAAGCATGGATTTTGTACTTGGATTGCCTAAGACACCAAGAGTGAATGATTCTATATTTGTGGTAGTGGATAGATTTTCAAAGATGGGTCATCTCATACCTTGTAAGAAGACATCAGATGCATTGCATGTAGCAGACCTATTTTTCAAGGAAGTGGTGAGATTGCATGGATTACCTAAGAGGATAGTTTCAGACAGAGACACTAAGTTTGTTGGCTATTTTTGGAGAACACTTTGGAAGAAGATGAAGACAAATTTGAAGTTTAGTTCTACTTTTCATCAATAGACTGATTGACAAATTGAAGTAGTTAACTGAAGTTTGGGAAACTTTTTGAGATGTTTAGTAGGAGATAAAACCGAAAGTTGAGATTTGATCCTTCCACAAGAAGAGTTTTTCTATAACAATTTAGTGAATAGAAGTACTAGAAAAACACCTTTTGAGATTGTTATCGAAGTGCATCCTAGAGGAATAGTAGAATTGAGAGACATTAGTAGTGAAGACCAGAAGAGTTCTAAAGCAGAAGATTTTTCAGATCACATGACAACATTGCATATTCAGGTTAAACAGTATTTGGAAGACATGAATAGAAAATATAAGGAGAAGGCAGATGAGAAGAGGAGATATGATAAATTTGAAGTTGGCGATGAAGTGATGGTATATTTGAAAAAAGAAAGATTCTCAGTTGGAACTTATAATAAGTTGCAGATGTAGAAGTTTGGACCCTGTAAGATTTTGAGAAAGTTCAGTTCTGGAAATGCATATGAAGTGGATCTACCAGATAGTCTAAGTATTTCACCTATATTCAACATTACAGATCTTCATGAATACCATGAACTAGAATTCAATGAGGACACTATTGCAGACCTTAAGAAACAATTGCCCTGAAAGGAACCAGACTAGATTGAAGAGATTTTGGACAATAGGATTGGGTGTAGTACTTGGAATAGTCAGTACAAAGAATATCTTGTGAAGTGGAAGAGAAGACCAGTTGAAGATTCATCTTGGATTTCTTAGGTAGAGGTAGACCACCTTGGTTTCCCTCTAATCATAGAAAAGTGAGAGGATCACTTTTTCATTAACCCCAGATGTCTGATGTAGGAGAATCCCTTGTTCACATCAATATTGTATCAACTAGAAATATTTCCTTTCTATTTTGTTTGCAGTTTTAGTTTTCTTTTCCGTGTGTCCCAGTTTTGGCTCACTCGATTATGTGGATTTGGATTCTACTTGAATAATTTCAATGACAATTTCTTGTTACTGGTTGTCCCTTTGTTACCGGTTGCTTGAGACTTATTTTGGTGATCTATCGGAACCCGTTCTAAAGCTTGCGGAGCCTTGGACATTGATCTTGATGTTTCTTGGCATGTGGCTGACCTTCTACATTTTATCCTTTGGATTTTTTAGAGGAATCTCTTGGTGGAGGTGACCTTTCTCATTTTGTATGTTAGGTCTTGTTCTTCAGTTTTTGATCCTTTTGGGCTAACTAGATCCTTTGGATCAATATATATATTTGTAATCATGCTTTAGAATGAAATAAATTGAAGATCAATTAGAATCAATTAGAGTATCAGATATAGACTGTGCCTAGAAGATAGATATTTTGATTCAAGGTCCCGTTGTCACCTATTATACCAGGCATGTGTGTCGGTATGTTGTAACCTGATTGTTATCAGTTGGATGTAATAAAATTTCATGCATTAAAAGTATTAGTTCTACATTGCCTCCATCATATCTATGTGTTTTTTGATAACTCAATGATGAATGGATAGTACCAAATCGGTAATAAGAGGGGGGTGAATCAGTACAGACAAAAACGCATTCCTAAAACTGGTTTGTCAGCAGACACTATGCTTTGGTAGACAAATAGTAACACCGGTAAAACCTAGAATAACTAAGACAAGAATAAATCGGTTGACACTTATCTTTTCATACAATCTAATACTTCATTTCCATTTCACCGTAGTGCATGAATAGGTAATCTATCATCAAAAATATATAAACAGCTAGATCAACATGGTTTACCTTCAAACAAAAATCACTTAAACCATCACATGAATGACACCACACATGACACATAGATTTTTCATGTGGAAACCCAACTAGGAAAAACCACGGTGGGGATAAATACCCACAAGCTATTTTTGAACTCTTTAGAAGTCTGCTCTATTAGGAGCCTTGTCCGGTTAAAGACTGATACAATAGGTTCTATTAGGAACCGATCCTATTAGGGATCACTCGGTTAAGGGATGGTTAGAATACCTGGTTAAGGGTTAAACCCTGTTAAAGGTTACCATGTTAGAGGATTTCAAGAACTCAATGGTTTTGAGTCACCCTGTCAAAGGATTTATAGTAAGCCGGTTAAAGCTACCTTGTTAAGGGATTTCCCAACTGTTGAAGTGGTTAGAGATCAACAGGTATTACAATGATCTAGTAACAACACTCAATGCCAATGCAGATCCACTTTAGCTCCTCTTCACCTTCTACACTTACACTTTACAGGTATCACTTCTCTCCTCTGGTCTGTCAAGAATCACGTATCTCTTCACTTGGATACACACACACAACTTTTGCCAACAACCTCAAAAAGAAACACAAAAACAACTTTATAGGAAATAGATAGGTCAGTAGCATAAACCCTAAACCCTAAACCTGTTAGGTTAAGCAATTCAAATGGTTCAATCCTGACCATTGAGCACATTGCATTAAATGCAATAGTCTTGAGCCGATCTCAAGACGTTCTCCATCATTTGTTTTCCACCACTTTCATGGCAGTTGATAACCCATCATGTGTTTTCACCGTTTACAGACTTCGCACATTCTTGAGGTAGAGAGGAACAATCTCCTTCATGCAAGATCCTTCACGCACACAAGGTTGATGTGGAAACATGATCTGTTCTTCGTTACAATGCTAACTCATCACACAAAGTCACTGGTTGAGTCACACATGCTTGAAGCACTTCAACCAGAAACCCTAAAGTTGAGACTACCAACCAGTAGTCATACAAAGCTTCCATGTACTGGTTCCCATATCCACATGCCGGTTCACCTTGAACAAACACACTGCTTCACAATGTTATACCGGCTCTCACATATACTGATTCTTGGTAACATACCAGTTCTCTCTTCTTCAGTATATTGACATCAATGCCAACATACAATGTCATCATGTCCTCATACTGGTTCACATAATGCCAACAATATCCCCCTTTGGCATTGATGGCAATATACAAAGATATCTCTCCGCTTCACATCTTCTCCCCCAATTTTTGCAGATATCTTCTTCGCTTCACTTCTTCTCCCCCTTTGACAACAATGCCAAAGTGGAGGCACAAGCTTCCCTATTCCAGTATACTGCTCCCCCTAAGAAGTACCATCCTTCAACACATCAATCCTGAAGAAAAAATTTGACTATGCAATACTTGACTGATGTGGAGCATATACCTTTAGTTCACCTCTTGAAGGGGCAACACCCCTAATTCACCTCTTAAGTACATAAATGTAGCCTTTGGGAGAGGCTTGGTGAATATGTTTGCTAACTACTCCTTACTAGAAACATGTTCTAGTGCAATCTCTTTGTTCTGAACCTTTTCCCTCAAGAAATGATACTTAAGCTCAAAGTGCTTGGTTCTAGAATGTAAAACCGGATTCTTGGAGATGTTAATTACACTAGTATTGTCACAAAATATACTTACCAGTTTAGATATAGGAACTTTGAATCCATTTAATACATGCTTCATCCAAATTGTTTGAGTGCAGTTCATGAAAGCTGTAACATACTCTGCTTCTACTATAGACTGAGAGATACAACTCTGCTTCTTACTCATCCATGAGACCAGTCTACCACCAAGAAAGAATGCACCATCGGTTGTGCTCTTCTGGTCATCCACATTACCTACCCAATCCGCATCTGTGAATACTTTCAAGTTGAAATCCTTGCTATATGGATACCACAATCCATAATCAATAGTTCCCTTCAGATACCTAAGAATCCGCTTGACTACAACCAAGTGGGATTCTCTTGGAATTTTTTGGAACCTTGCAGTAATGTCAACTGCATGTGCAATATCTGGTCTGCTATGCACTACATAATGCAACTTACCAATCATTGATCGGTATTCCTTCTCATTAACCAATGTTGAGTCATCCTCTTTGGATAGTTTACAACTGGTCACCATTGGTGTACCAGCTAGTTTGCTATCTTCCATGCCAAAGGTCTTCAACACCTCTTTGACATACTTGGACTGGGTGATAAAGATTCCTTCTTTCATCTACTGAATCTACAGTCCAATGAAGAACTTAATATCCCCTATGAGTGACATCTCAAACCCTTTCTTCATCTCATCTGCAAACTTATGACTCATCTTGTCATCTCCAACAAAGATAATGTCATCAACAAATACCTCACAGATCAGGATCTGATCTCCTTCAGATTTCAAGTAGATATTGCTATCTTTGCTTGTTCTCTCAAATCCAATCTTCACAAGATGGGGGTGCAGGCATTCATACCATGCTCTAGGTGCCTTCTTTAGACCATATAAGGGTTTATGTAGCCTACACACCATGTCACTATCTTTAGATAAAGAAAACCCATCTGGTTGCTCTATATACACCTCCTCTTCAAGTACACCATTTAGGAATGTAGATTTTATATCTATATGATATACTTTGAATCCTTTAAAAGATGCATATGCAAGAAGCATACGAACTCCTTCCAATCTGGCTACAGGAGCAAAGGTTTCTCCATAGTCTTCTCCTTCTTCTTGGGCATATCCTTTACACACCAGTCTAGCTTTTTTTCTAATCATTGTGCCATCCTCATTCAGCTTATTTCTAAAAACCCATTTGGTACCGATGACATTTTTATGCTCCGGTCTAGGTACCAAAGACCATGTACCATTTCTCTCTATCTGGTCAAGTTCCTCTTCCATTGCCTTGATCTAATCTTCATCTTTATGTGCCTCTTTGAATGATTTAGGCTCAAATTCAGAGATCATACATGAGTTTTCTCTGACCTTTCTTCTTGCAAGGATTCCTGCATCCTTATCTCCTATGATCTGCTTAGGATCATGATTCAGCTTGACATACCAAGGAATGGTCTTAACAAATTCCTCTTCCTTTTCTTCTTCATCCTCACCTCCATCAGTATCAGCATCTATGTCTACTGGTGTAGGAACACTATTACTGGTACTTGGTTGACTAGCAATCGATTCCGAGAAGGTTACAACCGGTTCATTTACCGCTTGCTCACTGCCGGTTTCCTCATTTTCTCAGAGGTTTCATCAACTCTCACATTGATGCTTTCCATAATTCTCTGAGTCCTATTATTGAAACACTTGAGAGCTTTTCTCTTGGTGGAATACCCTAGGAATATTCCCTCATCACATTTTGCATCAAATTTGCTCTGGTGTTCACTCCTCTTGATGTAACATTTGCTACCAAACACTCTAAAGTAGCTAACCACAAGTGTCTTACCGGTCCAATACTCATAAGGAGTCTTATCCTTTCCTTTCTTGATGAGTACCCGGTTCATTATGTATATTGCAGCGCTCACTACTTCTTTCCAAAAGGTGTGAGCAACCTTTCCTTGAATCAGCATTGTTTTTGCTGCTTCAACCATAGTCCGATTGTTTCTCTCTGGTAAGCCATTTTGCTGTGGAGTTCGGGGGGTAGATAGTTGCCTCTTGATGCCATGTTCTTCATAGTACTTGTTGAATTCATCAGAAGTGAATTCCCCTCCTTGATCAATTCTAAGGCACTTGATCCTTTTACCGCTTTCCTTCTCCACTAATGCTCTGAAAGCTTTGAACTTTCCAAAAGCTTCAGACTTATCTTTCAAGAATGTGACCCACATCATTCTTGAGCAGTCATCAGTGAGAATCATGAAGTACCTATCACCCTACACACTCCTATTTTTCATAGGACCACACAAATCAGTATGCACAAGATCAAGTAAATCGTCAGTAGTGAAAGATTTACCTTTAAAGGTTGATGAAGACATTTTCCCCAGTTGACACTCTCTGCACAAGGTATTTTCTAGTTTTCTCAGCACCAGCAACCCTCTAATTGCCTTGATCTTACTGGCCTTCATAAAGTTATCAAAGTTTACATGGTAGAGTCTCCTATGCCATATCCAGCTGTCATCGAACTTGGCCATAAGACATGTACTGATATTTGCATTTAGCTGAAATAGGTTACCTTTGGTCTGCATGTCGGTGGCCACCAATTCACCATTCTTTCCTTTGATTCTGCACACTCCATTCTTGAATTCCAGAGTGAGACCACTATCATTCAGCTGGGCAACACTTAGAAGGTTGTGTCTGAGACCTTCAACCCAATACACATTGTCAGCACTACTCTTTCCGTTCAGAGAGATGGACCCTCTACCTTTGACCATACATGGTGCATCATTACCAAAGTGAACCACACCACCATCATACTCTTCCAAGGATATAAACTTTCTCTAGTCACTAGTCATATGGTGAGAACAACCACTATCAATAATCCACTCATTGGAATTATCAAAGTGGGAGACAAGAGCCTTCTTGTCTGACACATCTTCCTTGACAGCAACAAACACAATATCTTCATTTTCTTCATCTTTTGATTCCTCATCTGTGACACCTTCATCAACTACCACAAAAATATTTTCTCCAGTTTCCTCCTTTCAATTTTTTGAACCTTTCCAGTTTGTCCTTGTTGTCACCATTAGGACAATTTACAGCAATATGTCCTATCCAGTTACAAGAAAAGCATTTCAAAGGGAGCTTACCTTTGTATTTACCGGTTCCTTTAGGAAGTTTCCTAGCAAGAAGAGCCTCAAATTCCATTAGAATCTCCTCACCATCCATTTCTCTGCTGTGTCTTGGTTCACCACTGGTGCTTGCTTCTTTTCCTTTTTTGGATGGTACAACAGAAACTTTAAAAGTTGATTCAGTCTTTTGAACAATGCCATCAAAACTATTTAGCTCATAGGTTGTCAACTTTGCAATGATGGAGTCTAGGGATACCTTAGTCTTGTCTATTGATCTCAACTCCTAAATAGCAGCAACCCTTATTGCATAGACCGGTAATAAGGATCTCAAAACTTTGCTTACCATAGTGGAATCTTCCATTTTACCACCTACACTCTTGATATCTCTGACAACAGTTTTGATTCTTATTCTATACTATTGAATGGTCTCACCTTCAACCATTTGCATGTCTTCAAACTTCCCTCTAAGGCTTTCTTCCTTAGCTTGTTTTACATGGTCATCACCACCATAGATATTTTCAAGAGTATCCCATACTTCTTTGGGATTTACTTTATCTTGGACATCAATAAACTCAATGTCAAATAAACTACTAATTAGGGCTTATATGACTTTCCCATTCTCTTGCATCTCTCTCTTTTGGTCATCGGTGAGAGTACCAGTAGGGGCAACATAGCTCCAATGTTGAGCACCCATGCTTCTGATGTATATATTCATTCTGTCTTTCCATATATTGAAATTATCTCTATTGAACTTTGGACCTTCCCTCTTCATCATTAGACTGGGATCTTTTCCTCATGCGGTTAAGCTTATAACACACAAGACCTAGAGGAGGCTCTGATACCAATTGATAACTCTATGATGAACCGATAGTACCAAACTAGTACTGAGAGGGGGGTGAATCAGTACAGACAAAAACACATTCCTAAAACTAGTTTTGTTAGCAGACACTATGCTTTGGCAGACAAACAGTAACACCGGTCTTAAACAGAGTACAACCGGCAAAACCCATAATAACTAAGACAAGCATAAACTAGTTGACACTTATCTTTTCATATAATCTAATAATTCATTTCCATTTCACCCTAGTGCATGAACAGGTAATCTATCATCAAAAATATATAAACAACTAGATCAACATGATTTACCTTCAGACACAAATCACTCAAACCATCACATGAATGACACCACACATGACACATAGATTTTTCACATGGAAACCCAACTAGAAAAAACCACGGTGGGGATGAATACCCACAAGCTATTTTTGAACTCTTTAGAAGTCCGCTCTATTAGGAGCCTTGTCAGGTTAAAGGCTGATATAATAGGTTATGTTAGGAACTGATCCTATTAGGGATCACCCGGTTAAGGGATGGGTAGAATACCCAGTTAAGGGTTAAACCCTATTAAAGGTTACCATGTTAGAGGATTTCAAGAACTCAATGATTTTGAGTCACCTTGTCAAAGGATTTACAGTAAGCTAGTTAAAGCTACCCTGTTAAGGGATTTCCCAACTATTGAAGTGGTTAGAGATCAACGGGTATTACAATGATCTGGTAACAACACTCAATGCGAAGTGGTTAGAGATCAATGGGTATTACAATGATCTGGTAACAACACTCAATGCCAATGCAGATCCACTTTAGCTCTTCTTCACCTTCTGCACTTACACTTTGTAGGTATCACTTCTCTCCTCTAGTCTGGCAAGAATCACGTATCTCTTCACTTGGATACACACACACAACTTTTTCCAACAACCTTAGAAAGAAACACAACAATGAATTTATAGGAAACATATAGGTCGGTAGCATAAACCCTAAACCCTAAACTTGTTAGTTTAAGCAATTCAAACGGTTCAATCCTGACCATTGAGCACATTGCATTAAATGCAACAGTCTTGAATTGATCTCAAGATGTTCTCCATCATTCATTTTCCACTACTTTCATGGTGGCTAATAACCCAACACGTGTTTTCACCATTTACAAACTTTGCACATTCCCGAGGTAGAAAGGAACAATCTCCTTCATGCAAGATCCTTCACGCACACAAGGCTGACATGGCAACACAATCTGTTCTTCGTTACAATGCTAACTCATCACACAAAGTCACCAGTTGAATCACACAGGATTGAAGCACTTCAACCGGAAACCCTGAAGTTGAGACTACTAACTGGTAGTCATACAAAGCTTCCATGTACCGGTTCCCATATCCACATGCCGGTTCACCTTGAACAAACACACCGCTTCACAATGTTATACCGGTTCTCACATATACCAGTTTTTGGTAACATACTGGTTCTCTCTTCTTCAACATATTGATATCAATGACAACATACAATGTCATCATGTCCTCATACTGGTTCACATAATGCCAACATTTTCATTGTGTTTACTCTTGCTGACTGGTCTGGACTGATCTCCTTGAGATCCTTCCTCATCGGTGACTACTTCAAAAATTATGGTCAAAGGGGATCAACCTCGGAACTCCAGGGTAAAAAAAAAGGCCAAAAAGGGATCAACCTCAGAACTCCGAGATTCTGAGATAAAAATAATGGCTAAAACAATAGCACCCGAAAATTTGGGGTTTCGGGGTGGACTAGAGGAATGACTCAGGAATCTGGGGTCCTGAAGTCCTAGAGTGCTTAGTCAAATGCCCAAAAGGATGGTCCGGAACTCTGGGGTTTCGAGGTTCCGTGGCCAAAAAGGGGAACAACCTTGGAACTCCATGGTTTTGGGGTTCCGAGGTAGGAAACCAAGATAGCGGACAAAACACAAGACTTTGGGATTCTGAGGACCCAAAATCTTGAACTTGGGGCATGGGAAAACATCGATGTGAGAAACAAGAAATGAGGAAAAAGGAAAGAAATAAAGAAAAAAATCTAAACTAAACTAAAGAAAACTAGAAAAATTAAACAAGAAAACACAAGGAGGAATTAAATCCACCAACCTGGCAAAATAAAACTCACAAAAGCTCAACGACATAGAGGCACGAAATCGAGAGGTCAGAGCTAGAAAACTAGAAAGATTGAATGTACAAATGAGCTTAGAAATGTTCATTCTCCCTATTTATACCCCCCAATAAGTAGTCCATATGATTGCCTTAAACATGACCTCGGGAGTCCGTGGTTTTGAAATTCTGAGGTGACAAACAAGAAAACCATAAACACACCTCAAAACTCCGGGGTTCCAGACTCCTTAGGTGAAAAACAAGCAGGGAACTTTAGGACTTCGGGGTTCCGAGGTGAAAACACAAAACAACTTCCGGATTTTGGGGACCAGATATTCTTAAGTGACAAACGAATAGACAACAAAACATGAAGAAGTCGGAGTTCTGGGATTCTAGGATTTCGAGGCTTCAACGCAAAATAAAAAGGCAAGACCTCAGGATCTTGGGGTTTCGGGGTTTTGAGGTTGAAAATGGGAAAGAAAAGCCTACCTCAAAACTCCAAGGTACCAAGGTTCTACTTTGAAACAACAAAGAACACCTCAAGACTCTGGGGTTTCAGGATGCAAAAGGCAAAAACTAAAAAAGGAAAACTACAAAAAAGCAAAAGGGAGGGGACCCATATTTTCAAGACAACGAAACTAATGGAGTTAGGTATGCAGGGCATAACACATCCAAGCAATTTGATAGGAATATCGAGAGGAGCTGGGAGGGAAATATCAGTCGAGGAGCCGAAGGAGACAAGATTCCTTCCCCTATTATAGTTTTGATGGCATCTAGACAATCAGGGAAAGACACTCTAAAAAACCTTCTAATTTCCCCATCATCCACTAGTTCTGCAAAAGGTAATTCCCCCCTTCTTCATTTCACAGGGACACTAAAGTTTTTCAGATAATGGTCCATACTCAGAGGAAAACAAAAATTTAGACCTCTTTTGTAAGAATTGAATCCCTAGTTACCAACTAGAAAACAAAAAAGTCGACAAAGCAAAAAACTATTACAAAGAAGAATGACTCTGTGATAGAAAACCATTTTACCCGAACATCTGATAGTTTGAAGGCAAAGGAAGTCGAAGAATTTGAACCTGTTGGAGCACCAAGTGAAAATTCTTGTGATACACACAAAGAAAAACCACCACACCACAATGACCTCTCCAACCAAACACCTTCAACTAATTCCTCATTTTTAAATGCTTGAGTAAATAAATAGGGGAATTTATGCACATTTCCAGAAACAACAATCATGAATAGACATGTGATATCTATTACACATCTTGGAGTAATGGAAGTTACCATTCCTAAAAGATTTATTGCAGTAGTAGTTGCAAAAGCTGAGTGCAAATGTATTTAGAGAAGTCAAATCCATTAAGTTCACATCAAATATTGAGAGCTTGGTTGTCCTCAGGCAATGCGGTACAAAACAAGTATTACCAAGTAATTAACCAAAGGCATGCAACCATTGATGGAAGATAAATATATGCACTGACACTCGTGTGAATATTGGAGTAGGCCCATTCATGTTTGTCATCATTATTGCATTTACAAAATGCAATAATGTGAGAAAAATTCAACTTATTTGAAAGTTACCACCTCATACTGTAGATGCCAAAAAATAGGGAAAGTTTGTGTTGGTTCTTAGAAATGGGTTTACACTGCTACAAGGAAGAAACCAAGTTGATTCCTCAAAATACCTATGGAAAACCACTTCCAACTATCAATATCCTTCAGACTTGGACCAATTGTGACAAGGATCTACAAATCCTTCTACACTTTGGGCTCTGCAAAAACCGTGAGGGTGATCCCTTAGCAAATTTGTGGTATGCACCATATTCACAAATTATGCATAAAACAAAGCAGATAAATCTCATATATTGTAGTGTCCACCCTTGTTTTGACTTATTTTGGCTAGAGTTGACTTTTATATTATGCTTGATAGACTTATCTAGACTATATTTTGATGATTTGGATGATGATTACTCATGTGCTTCAGTGACTTATGATTGATGTTAGACACTATTGGACATATGCTATTTTGATTATCTATATGGATGTTGGTACTATCATGATTGATCATGTGATTTGATGATATATATACTTGATGAACTTTATATGCTCACTATGTGATGGATTATTGATATATTAGATTTATTATGGTTTTGATGATGATTATGATTACACTAACCCTACTTCATGATTACATATGATGAGATGTTTATGAGATGTGTTTGACTATTGTTTGACTATTTTTGTGATAGAGATGATTCCACATCACTCATTGCGAGCGAGATGTGTCGTCGCAATTCTCTATCACTTGCTTGTTCTATAAATGTATATGTATATGTGGTATTGTCATTTTGTGGTTGCAGGATTTTGCAGGTACCAGACATCGACTCCACCTGGCTTCATAGGTCTGAGCATATCTTTAGTTCCAATGGCTTATGTGGTTCGAAGATGGCATGAGTTCCCCTCACATACACTAGGTCTAAGTTGTTCACCGTGAGTAGTCAGCATCTTGGCATAATTTGCCATGTCAGTTATTAAGCTTGGTCTTTTAGTATTGTGAGTTCATTTTATGCAGGTTGATTTACTTGTGTATGTTAGAGTAATTATGTGGCTCTTTATGTGTAGTTTAATATTTGCTAATGTTTATTTTAATATATTTAATTTATAAGATTTGAATATTTAATTATTTGATATTTATATTTATTTGATAATTAACATTTATTGATTTTATGATTATTTAATATTTGATAAGCCTTATTGTTCTTTAATATTTATTTAATATTTGTGATTTAATCTTTATTGGTATTTGATTATTTAATTATTTATCTGACCTTCTATGGTTTGATATTTATTTGATATCTTACATTTATTTGGTTCTTTAATTTATTTTATTAGCTTTTGGTTTATTTGATTTTAATCCCCATTTGGATTATTTATTTAGAGCTTATGTTTATTTAATAGTTTGACTTTTATTTCTAAGTGGGGTGTATGAACACATTAAATTAAATAAAAATAAAACATTCCCGCTTAGTTGCATAGGTATATTTAATATTTACTTTACCTACCCTTTACTCTCATTGGTTAAATTCAAAGGTGAATAAATTATATTATATGGTGGGTTGGTAAAATATACTCCAAAATGGAATATTTTGATTGGCCGAGATTGAGGCTAGGGTTTTGGATTATTGTTTCTTTTTATTTTCATTCCCATGAGGTTTTTGGGGTTGGTTGGCTATTCTCTGGAAATTTCTCTAGCAAGTTTTCTTCCTTGGTTTTGGCTGGAGCTTGGTTGGATTTTGGTTTGGCTTGTGGGAGCTCTTCTCCAGCTACAAACCATCACATAGGTTGCATGTTGGAGGCCTCTCCATTGGTTTCTTGTTTTGCTTTCAAAGCTTTGAAACTTGTTTGCTCAGTGTTTGATTTGTTTTTTAAAAAAAAATGGATTTGGTTTATGCATTCTCTTTAGTCTTGTTAGATTTGGAATGGGTAGCCATGGGATTCTAGATTCTTTTGCTTGGTTTATAGTTCTTGAAATAATACTTCCTGTGCATTGTCGTGAATGTTCGACATGAGGAATGTCTTGCAGATTTTGTATATGTCTTGTATGAATTATATTAATAGATTTATATTGTTTGTTAAGGAGATTTTAACCTAGTAGATAAGTTCTTATGGAGATTGTGAATCTAGGAAAGAGGAGAGTCTTTGTGAGCTCCCAATCTGGCTCTGTCATAGCGGAGACTCACAAGAGTTTTCCCCTTTTCATTTCACTCATCCTCTTATGTATGGATATTATTTATTATTTGGAATGTCTTTTTAAATGTATTTGAGTCATATATTATGCTTGCTATGTTTTAGATGTTGGTATTATGGATGTGTTGCATTGGTTTTGTCATTGATGTCAACACTTGTCAACACTTATCCTTGTGGAGATCTTTGGTTATGTTCACCGGCATGTTCAGTGACTTATGCACGCACCAATATTTGGTTCACCAGTAGGTTATATTGCTCACCGACACTGAGGATGATCTGTTATCATTTGGAGATTACTTGGTTATGTCGAAGACATTGTTTGGACACTTGTTTTTGGTGATTTGATTATTGGTCTAATCAAGTTTGCATATTTGTTGTTACCAAAAAATTGGTCTAGGTTATGGACCGGAAAGCATTATCTATTCCAGATCAGCATGACACGTTATGGAGATGTTTTACTGATTGGTTATTATTGTAAATGCATTGAACCAACATCATGCATCGCATATTGATTCATTTGTAATTGATTTAATTGTAATATTCTTAGTGAGCCGGCCTACACATTTGGTCTTAAGTTTCGGTATATATGTAAGATCTCATTTGTGAGATTATGTAGGGATTGTGGAAAAAGGATTGTAATAAGGTATATGTGAATATAAGAAGAGCTATACATGCAGACATCATTTCAAGATTCAAGGAAGGTATGAGGAAGGCAAATCAGAGCTTTATCGGTACTGTTATTAACTGCTAAACTGCCTTACTGGGATTAAAGTTTGGTTTACCAGTATTATGCATTAAGCTTGGTTAAGTTATATTTGGGTTGATATTAATAGACAACTGATTCACCCCCCCCCTCTCAGTTGACTCTGGGTCCTAACAATTGGTATCAGAGCTAAGTCCTATTTTTGCAGAAGTTTAGCAGCTTGAGGAGATTCTATGGCAAATAACTATTTCAGGAAGGACAGTCTGAAGCTTGATGGAAATAACTATGGTATATGGAGATCAGGATGGAGACACATCTGAATTGCATTGGAAAAGACATATGGGATGTTACAAATAATGGCTATGTTGGTCCTACACAAAGTCAACCTAATCCACCAACCTTGGCTAAAGATCAGGAGAATGATTGCAAAGAAAGAGAAGCACTTTTGAGCGCATTATTAGATCAGCAAATCATGGGATTATCAAACCGATCTACTACTAAAGCTATTTGGGATAAATTGGAGACATTTAATGAAGGTGATACCACTGTCAAAATTGCAAAACTGGAATACTTATGAGTCAGGTATGAAAATCTGAAAATGGAAGAAGATGAAAGGATTTCTGCTTTTATAGAAAGAGTTAATGAAATTGTTTTGGGTATACAATATTGTGGAGGATCCTTAAGTGAAGATGAAATTATTTCTAAAGTTTTAAGAGCTTTGCCACCGACATACAAAATGAAAGTAACTGCTATTAATGAATTGAGAACAATGCCTAATGCATTAGTATCTAGAGATACTTTGGTTGGAAAACTTTCAGCTTTTGAACTTGAGGAATTTGGTCCTATTGCTACAAATAAGATAGATTTGGCTTTCAAAGCTTCATCATCTACAACAACATCATCATCATCTAAAAAATCTGATTGGAAAGCACTCTATGCTAGAGAACTTGAAGAAATCAGAAGAGAGAATGAAGAACTTGAAGAGCTTGAAACACTATTTGCAAGGAAAATGCCTAAAGGTCTAGTTGGAAGTAAGTATGAAGGTAAAGCACCATTTAAATGTTTTAACTGCAATAAAATTGGTCATATGGCATCTAGGTGTCCTGATAGAAATGCAAGATTGAAAGAAGAAGCTAAAAGAACATATAAGCCTAACCATGAATATCAGAGGTACAAATTTAAGAAGAATAGAGACAAATCATATTACTATGTTGATGAAGGAGTTATTGATGATTTTGATGAGGAACCAACAAACAATGGATGGGATTTTGTTGCAATAAGAGAAGATCAATCATCGCCTCCTATTCAACTGGTAGAGCAGGCCCTTGCAGCTAAAAATTGAAGAAAATGATGAATGGATCATTGGTTTCGGATGTTCACATCATATGACTAGTGATAATAGTAAGTTCTTAACCTTTCAGGAATACAATGGAGGTCTAGTAAGATTTGGAGATGACAAAGCTTGTTTGATCAGAGGAAAAGGTACTATATCTTTTGATGGTAAGCACAATACTGATAATGTTTACTATGTTGAAGGTTTGAAGCATAATTTTTTGAGTGTTGGTCAATTAGTTGAAAAAGGGTTTTGATTACAATTCAAGAATGGTAAATGCAAAATCACGAATAGAACTGGTTTGGAAATTTCAACTGGTGATCATACTAGAGGTGATATCTTTCATTTGAATAACAATGAGAAGACATGCTTGAGTGCACATATTGATGAAAGTTGGTTATGGCATAAGATACTTTGTCATGTAAACTTTGATTGCATTGTGAAAATTAGTACAACTAAGGCAGTAAGGGATTTACCTAAGATTGTTAAACCTCACAATCTGGTATGTAAGGAATGTCATTTTGGAAAGAAAGAAAGAGAAACTTTTAAGAGTATTCCAGAAAAATCCAATAATGTTCTTGACTTAATTCATACTGATTTATATGGTCTAGAAAGAACTATAAGTTTACAAGGAGATAGATATTTTATGCTAATCATTGATGATTATTCTAGAATGTGTTGGGTTACTTTTCCTAGGGAGAAATCAGAAGCTTTTGGGAAATTCAAACTATTCAAGGTCATGGTAGAGAATAAAATCGGTAAGAAAATCAAATGTTTGAGATCAGATCAAGGAGGTGAATTCACATATAAGGAATTTAATACATTCTGTGAAGTGAATGGAATCAGAAGACAATTATCAGCACCTCAGACACCCCAGCAAAATGGAGTTGTGGAAAGGAAGAACAAAACTATTTTGGATGAAACTAGAAGCATGATATCAGAAGCAAACCTACCTCATGTGTATTGGAGAGAAGCAATCAATACAGTTGTTTGCACATTCAACAGAGTTCACATCAAAGGTGAAACCGATAAGACCCCTCATGAACTATGGTTTGGTAATACTCATACTCTTAAATATTTTAGAATATTTGGAAGAAAATGTTATATTAGGAGAGATGATTATATTGGTAAATTTGATCCTAGAAGTGATGAAGGAATATTTCTTGGCTATTCATCTAAGAGAAAGGCATATATATGTTTTAATAAGAGATTGCAAAAAATCATTGAAATTGCAAATGTGAAGATTGATGAATAGTTTAGAAGGTCTATGGACTTTGAATTGACAATTGAGATAATCACAAGTGAACCTACAATGAGTTCACCAGTACAGAATGTTGATCGAGTCACACCGACATCATCTGAGAATTCCACAATGACTGAAGAACAACAAGAAGTGAATACACCCGAGTATGTAAGATGGAATCACTCTGAAAGTCAGATAATTGGGAATAAGTATCAAGGAGTTATGACAAGAGGAAGATTGGCAAATGAAGAGGTATGTCTAATTTCTCAAATTGAACCAGCAACTATTAATGAGGCATGTGAAGATAAACATTGGATTAAGGCTATGGAAGATGAATTGGAATAAATTGAAAAGAATAACATATGGACATTGGTCCCTCTGCCTAAAAACAAAAATGTAATTGGAACTAAATGGGTGTTTACAAATAATCTTAATGAATATGGTAAGGTAATCAGAAACAAAGAAAGATTAGTGTGTAAGGGATATTCACAGAAAGAAGGAATTGATTATAATGAAACCTTTGCATCGGTAGCTAGAATTGAGGTAGTCATATTATTCTTAGCTTTTGCAGTACACAAGAACTATAAAGTATATCAAATGGATGTTAAATGTGCATTTCTAAATGGTGATCTTGAAGAGGATTTTTACATTGAACAACCCGATGGATTTTATTTGATAGATGACAAAGATATGTTTTGCAGGTTAAGGAAAGCTTTATATGGATTGAAGTAAGCTCCTAGAGCTTGGTATGCTAGATTGAACAAATATCTTTTGAAGCTTGGTTACACTAAAGGTAATGCTAACATCAACTTATATTACAAAGTGACTAATGATGACATCTTAGTTATTGAAGTTTTTGTTGATGATATTATTTTTGGAGGAGAAGATGGATTGTGTAAAGACTTTTCTAATAAGATGCAGGAAGAATTTGAAATATCTATGATTGGAGAGATAAAATTATTTTTAGGATTGCAGATCTCACAGACTGATAAAGGTATATCCATAAATCAATCAGAGTACTTGAAGGAATTACTTAAGAAGTTTGGCATGGGAAACTATAAACTGGTAAGTACACCTATGACTACAACTGATAAACTATCATTGAAGGATGAATCAACACCTATTAATCTGACAAGATACAAATCTATGAGAGGAAGTTTACTATATTTGACACAAACAAGACCTAATATTATGAATGCAGTATGTATTATTTCAAGATTTCAGAGTAATCTTAAGGAAAATCATGAATCAGCAGTAAAAAACATTTTCTGATACCTACAAGGCACAACAAATCTTGGCTTATGGTATCCTAAAGATGAAAATTTTGATTTATGTGCATACACAAATGCAAATTGGGCAGGAGATGTAGATGACAGAAAAAGCACCACCGGCGGAGCATTTTTTCTTGGCAGTAGACTAATTTCATGGTTGAGCAAGAAACAAAGTTGTACATCACTATCAACAATTGAATCAAAATATGCTGCAGCAACAACTAATTGTACACCGGTATTATGGATTAAACAAATGTTGAAGTACATAAAGGTAAAATGCAAAGAACCTATATTCATTTACTGTGATAATATGACAGCAATTGATATATCAAAGAATTTGGTATTTCACTCTAAAACTAAACATGTTTCTATCAAATTCAATTTTCTAAAAGAGAATGTTGAAGCAAAAGAGTGAAATTGGTTTATATGAATACTAAAGAGAATATTGCAAATATCTTTACTAAACCTTTGCCTAAGGAAACTTTTGAATATCTAAGAGAGGAGCTTGGAGTTATACCCTCATCGATAGAAACTTAGACAGTTGGAGCATGACATTAGACCAATAGAATTAATAGAGAAATCTATTTTTGGCTTTGATGAAGGGGAGATACTTCTCAGGGGGAGTAGATTGAATAAATTTGGTTATAGCAATTGGTATTTGTAATGAGTTGTATGAACTGATTGTATTTGATTTTGTATTGCTTTGGCATTTTATGTCAAAGGGGGAGAGATATCTATGGAAAAACACATTATCCTTTAGGGAGAGATTATTCATTGGGGGAGAGACTTTTACTCTCTGTATCTGTATTTTGATTTCTAGTTAATGATCTCATTGGGAGATTGTTGGTTTTTGGTTTTTGGCATTTCTACTTTGGCACTTAGATGGTTTTTCCATCTTGTGTGTCCATCAATGCCAAAGGGGGAGATTGTTGGTATTATGGATGTGTTGCATTGGTTTTGTCATTGATGTCAACACTTGTCAACATTTATCCTTGTGGAGATCTTTGGTTATGTTCACCGGTATCTGGTTCACCGATAGGTTATATTGTTCACCGATATTGAGGATGATCTGTTATCATCTGGACATTACTTGGTTATGTCAAAGACATTTTTTGGACACTTGGTTTTGGTGATTTGATTATTGGTCTAATTGAGTTTGCATATTTGTTGTTACCTGCAAATTGGTCTAGGTTATGGACCGGAAAGCATTATCTATTCTAGATCAGCATGACACATTATGGATATTTTTTATTGATTGGTTATTATTGTAAATGCATTGAGCCGACATCATGCATCACATATTGATTCATTTGTAATTGATTTAATTGTAATATTCTTAGTGAGCCAACCTACACATTTGGTCTTAGGTTTTGGTATATATGTAAGATCTCATTTGTGAGATTATGTAGGGATTGCGGAAAAAGGATTGTAATAAGGTATACACAAATATAAGCATAGCTATACACGCAAACATCATTTCAAGATTCAAGGAAGGTATGAGGAAGGCAAATCAGAGCTTTGCGGGTACTGTTATTAACTACTAAACTCTCTACCAGAATTAAAGTTTGGTTTACTGGTAATACTCATTAAGTTTGGTTAAGTTATATTTGGGTTGAAATTAATAGACAACTGATTCACCCCCCTTCTCAGTTGCCTTCGGGTCCTAACATTAGATTCAAGGTGGTTGAGTGTTGCCTCAGTTTTGACAGTGATGGAGATGTTCTTCCTCCAAAAGTATGCATTATGTTTTCAATTGGAGTTCCTTGGGTGAATTTTATTATTTTATTTTGTTCACATATTCTTAAATTTTATTTTGTGCTGATTCCACTGAGTATAAATACATCATATTTGGCTGATTATATTTCAAGCAGTTTGATACTGCACTTAAGCAATTTTCTGCCGAAATTTACACTTTTTTTCTATGCACTAAAAGAATGACTATATGCACTAAAATAATCACCATATGCACTGAAAGATAACCCATATGTGCTAAATTATCATTCATGTTTGCCACTTCAGAGAATGTATGTGCTATTCTATGTATTTTTAGGGTTTTGTCCAGTTTGAAGTCTGATTGATGTTAGTTGGATTTTGGGCCGTACCAGAGGCTTTTTGAGGGCAATTATGATGTTGTCTAATGTTGATTTATTATTGGTGATGTCTTCATATGATTTATTTGTGAGTTTTATATGCATTTTACACCATTTGAGTTCTTTGCACTTCCTCTCTTGTTGATGCGCCGAGAGAGAGATTGATATTCTTGTGATTTTGCGCTAGCAAGTAAATTGGCCTTGTTGAGACTATTTGATGACTCATTTCAGATTTTATGGTTTTTCTTATGGCCCTTATGATGTTTCTTTGGCCAAGAGGCTCACTATTTTTGGTTCTCATGTGTGACCTTTCACATGTTTCATGCTTATGAGATGAAATTGTTGGTTGCGTATGAATTACTTATGATTTCAGATTCATTTATCTTCTAAGTTTTGATTGTGGTTTTGGAGCCTCTTGTGATTATTATTGTTTGGATCCATGTTAGGGGGAGTGGGATTCCTTGTGATGACCAGGGTCATGAGAGATAGGCTTGCCTGAGGTTCCTTATAAGGATGCATGAAGTCTAGACCACCAGAGCACATTGGAGTTTTTCGTGATTTGTAAATAAGTGATAACCTAATAATTGATGGGTTGGGTAGTTAGATTAATTAATAAGATAATAATTTTATTTGTGCCTCATGACTTATTCCTAGGGAGGATATTTTAGGATAAGCATGATAAGGCTGTGAAGATGGTAAGCTAATCTCCCTTAGTCTCTCATAGGTTGAGATGGCTCCACATGTCCATTAGGATAGTGCCTTATGTTATTATATTATTATGTTATGAGGATGGCATGTGATGAGACTCTATTCCTACATGTGTTTCCCCCTTTATGATTTATGATTATTCTTATTGGATGCATTTATGTCTTGATGAGTTTTACGCCTTTGGGAGTTCATTCTTGTTGTATGTGTGAGTTCTTGCTTGAGAGTCCTTGTGTGGCTAGTCTCCTTGGTTATAGGTACTAGCTTAGGTTTAGAGTATGTGTTGGGACCCTGTGTCATCTCCTAGCATGGGGGGTGGTTCCATTGGTTCCACATGGTCGGGAGGTTGGTGCTTTTTAGCCATAGGGGTGCTCTCTTGGATTCTTCTTGCGTGGATGTGGATTCTTCTTCATGATGTACTATGGATGTACCTTGCAGTAGATTTATGTAATGGATAAGATAGAATGCATGTAATGTAACATTCTTATATATATAGATGAAGTCTTGTAGTAGAAAGAGCTATGCTCATGATGTATTTAATGTACTCATATTTGTAAGATGAATTGTAGTTGGAAATTAGAATTTAGGGATATTGTATTTATACTATTGTAGAGATGTGACCTTATGAATCATGGAAATAAGTGGATTATAGTTGGAATAGAATAGAATTCCATTATGGATTAGCTGTATTATTTCATGGAGTGTTTAGAGGCTAGTTAGAATGTTAAATAATCTTGAAGGAGGAATATTCGTAGATTAATAAGCGAATATGTTAGAAGATGTTATTTGGATCTAGTAAATAGGAATAATTCACATAGATGCATAGGTAGAAAGAAAATTATGCATATCATGAGGAATAAGTAATGTTGTAGGTTGCATATCTCATGGTTAAAAAATTATAATATGATGCATTAATGAAGGTGAAATATACCTATCATGTGTGTAGTATGTTATTGTGGAAATAAATAAATTAATGATGTTAAAGTACCCTAGGGAAAGATTATTCATGTTGTGTTATTTCCGCTTGCGTTATTTGATGAAATGAGCAATGATGTATGTTCATATTAGTTAATTGGTTAATGAATGTAAATAGATGGAGATGTTATATGTTGCATTAGTTGTTATTAGATGTTAATTAAGAAAAAAATTATCTCCATTTGTATATTATTGTTTAGTTTCTTTAGGGTATTTTGGTGGGCATTACATATATAGGCTCAACAGCAGGGAGAATGCTCAAGAATGGAAAATTCTTCAGTGATCCTCGACCTTATTTGGAGTATGAGATAATTATGTGCATAAAGAAGCATACATGAAAATAAAATATATTTTTATATTCAACCAATTTTAGCAAATTGCTGGTGAATTTTGAGCAAAAAATTGACACTAAAGTCAATTGCAAGCTACAATAAGTGCCTTGCTCCATTAGGGACATGAATTCATATGATATAAAATGAATTTTGACTGAATTTTAATTAACAACATATAAATCTAAGATAGTATTGTCTTGAAATGTATCACCTCTGCAACCCCAACCCAAACTACTTAAATAAATTCTTGCAATAGCCCTACCATTCTGTAATTCTAGTCAAGCATTTAATTGATCCCTTAGACCAAAGCATGAACAAAAAATACATACACCACAACAGTGCAATGAATGAGAAAATCCTTGATTCTGTTCATTCAAAATATGGTAGAATAATACACTAGAGAGAAATGGATTCGAATTATATTTCTATTGAATAAATCAGTTGTCTTTGTCAAAACACAATTTACATTTAACTCCTTCAAGAATCTACAAGAAAACAAGGTACATAACACTTTCTATTTTCTCTATAAATGACTTTATAATTTTCTTGCTTCACCTAGACTTTGCTAGTGGAACCAAAATTTCAGAACACTCAAGGGACCAAAATCGGAACCTTGCCTCATAGCCTTGAATTCCCTTTTATAGAAAACAAGGGAGATAACAAGCCTTAGGCTAGAGGAGACAACTGTCATCAGGATGATTAAACATGCCTGAAGTCTGTTACAACAATATTGCATCCTTGATATTATTCATTCAAAATCAAAATCTGCGGCCACTTCTCTAAAACTCATGATGTATTTTACTGCCATCGTTGTTGCTCTGGTTCAAAAAGATATCCACCACTAGAAGACAAAAATAGTTATATCAAACTATTTACAACCTTTATTCATCATTCAGATACATCCTACTCCATCCATTGTACTCTTCATCAGATGTCCATTCATAACTCATGACTTCATCAACTTTAGCTTTGTATGGAATGTATTTAATGGCTACTTGATTTGACTCTCTTTCAAAAGATTCAAAAAATGACCCGGTGGCAATTATTTTGTCCATGCTATCCTTTAGCATATCCATGTTCAGCCCTTCACATATTAACTCTACCTAGGTATTGATGACTCTCTCTTCCTCCTCTTTTTAAAATTGTAGAGGCTTGACTGCCCCATTTCATCCTTAATATCTGGCAAAAGAGTTTCATTCAACTCACTGAAATTTCTCATCAACTCCCTTACCTTTCTTTCTATATTTTCTGGCAAAATTTGGGCCTCATGCATTGATTTTACCAACAAATATGTTGGTTGGAGTGTTGGTGGCCTCTCAACATGATACTTGGAAGCCATAAACATTATTCAGAGCTCATTTCCCCTTTGCAACCATTTTGTAAACAAAGTGATTACCACTTATTTATCATCATCAAAATTCTAACTAGCATTAAATAATAAAGAATACAATGCATGAATGCTATTAACTCTACTATCAACCTTTTAATTTAAATGAGTTAGCACTGTGCTAATTATCTCCTTTTGTTGTCTAGCTAACTGATCTTCTAATTCTTTCAACTTGTTTTCTAATTCAACAATTTTCTCCAAGAGCTAAGATTGAGTTGGATCAGTAGATCTAGTGGTTTCGGGCTCGTCATCATCATATGGGACCAATGATATATTGGGGATACCAACATTGATGTTAGGTTGAACTGCTTCTTCTCCATGGATAACAGGGGATGACCTAGATGTTGATGGAGAAGACCCCTCTATAAGTGCACAAGAGGAGACTTTTATCTATCCTTGCTCAAGGAGTTGCACTCTCATTTTCAACTCTACACACCTTAGTTGAGGTGCATTATAATCATTGAAAATCTTGTCAAATTTTCTCATTAACTTTGTCTTTTCCAAGGCTTCTCTTTTTGAAGTTTCCTAAGCCAATTTAGCAACATCAACATTTAGCTTTGTAGCCTCCACACTTGATGTGTCAGATTCTCTCTTTACAATAAGGCCTCCCCTTAAGCTAGGATTTAAGTCACTAATATAAGGATTTCTAGGTCCTTCCTCTCATGCCCATATTTCCAAGGTTGCATAATCATCTACAAAAATTGATCCTTTCAATGCCAACCTTGCTTCCTCCTCTAAAATAAATTGTTGGGCTTTTGATTTCCTAATAGCATAAAAGGCCACTACATCTGATATATCCCATTTTGGTAAAATTAGAACTCCAACCTGACTTACAATCATCATGCCCTCATCTGCAGTGATTTTCTTAAACTCTTCCATCATTTCATTCTTGACCTCTTCCTGATTTTCTTTATCAGACCTATCTGACCTTTAGGCCTTTTTCTTAGCACTTCTCCTTATGTATTCTTCAATTTTCATCTTCCACACTAATTAAAAAAAGGTTGGGCTTCTCACAAAAGCATCATCCTCAAGAAAATTATCACATGCCTCCTTCCTTGCATCCCTAAAAACTCTACCGTGAATATCTAAAGGAGTGAGGTCCAACTCAAAATTAGGGGGCAAAGGAGAAATACCAATTTGCATCTTTGCACTTGTTACTACAAGTGTATCTTGCTCCGTTTTTTCTTCAACCTACCTTAAAGGTGAAAAGGGCATGGGTGGAGGCGAAGGAATTATATTTGAATCTTCAAGATCAATAATTTTAACTCCTTTAAAAGGCTTGATTTGCACCTTTGGGGAAGGCTCTGTCTTCATTATCCTTTTACCTTTTCTCCTCACTAGTCCTCCACTGTCATTGTTGCTCTCTTCCTCATTACTTGTTTCTTCTCTTTCTCTTCTTTGAGAAGACTCATAAATAGGTCTCTTTTCTAGCAGGCCATCTGTTCTTTGAGGAAGAGGAGGTCATGAGATTGATTGTTGCATCATCTTTTGATGAATCAAAACTAATTCCCCCACTATGATGGGTGCTGGATGATGTACATCTCTTCTTTCAACCTGTCAGTCATGAACCTCTTCAAGTTTGGCCTTCTTCTCCTTCAATGCTAGAGTCAATTCATCAAAATGGTTCATAACAAAATCGACTTTAGCACAAAATTGAGCAAAATATTTTGTTGGATCATAGCTTGGATCCATTTTCTAAATTACAGCCCATAATTTCCTGAAAATTATCCATTTCTCTTTCCTCCAATCCTGAGTCATGGAATCAAACTCTTTTCTAATTATATCCTTAGGAAAGTTATGCTCATGAGGCAATAGACCTCCTTTTATTCTTGTCTTGAAGATGTTGTAAAACCCCTCTGGGTCATTGTGTCTAGCTGTGCTAACCCTTAAATAATAAGGTGCAAAGAATTTGTCAAAATGCTCATATCCTCCTTTCAAAATCATAAAATATGGGATGATAGTATAATCAAGGAAAAGTGTTCCTTTGCCTTTTCCCTTTAATTCCTTATCATGGATGCACCCTAGTGCAGGAGCACCTGAGGATTCTTAGTGAACTTTCAAATTTGGTGTGAATGATCCTCATTGGGTCAATGATTGAATAAAGGACTATTGAAGATTCCAAAAGTGTTCTTGAAATTTATTATAGTTTTCTTGTCATTTACCTTTGCTTATTTACTCTGTTTTGGGCCTATGTGCCTTTGTAAGCCTTAAATGGCATCACATGGAAATTTTTTGAAAAAATCCTTGTAAGTCCTCATAAGGATTTTGTAGATGTTTATTTGATGTTAGGAAATCATCCTAGGGGGTTAGGAGTGTGAAGATTTGCAATATTTGTCAAAATGCATTGTAGTGAAAAAGTTGTCATGGTGACTTGACAACATTTTGCAAAAATGTAAGCAATTTTGACAAAATGCTCAAATCAATAGTTACAGGTCCGATTGGTGGTTGGTTTTGATTGAGTAGGAATATATAAGGCCTCTCAAAACATTTTAAATGTGTTGGAAGTTCCAAAGATTGAATTTTGAATAGCAACTTGAGGCAATTTCTAGATTTTTCACTAAAATTGTCAAATGGCTTATTGCAGTCCATACTGAATGAATTGATTTCCATACTATTCTTTCATGGATGATTAGAATGTTTTGTTGTGGTGCTTAAAAATTACTTGTGTCCTTTCATTATGCAAATTTAGTTGGTGTATAGAAATTCTTTCTTCTTTTCACTGCTCTCGTCCTGAGTAAAGGGCTTAAGGCCCTAGAAATGGATCCAACTTGAATTCCCATTGTGTTTTCTCTATGTCACTTGGGATTCAAGTAATGGAGTCTTTGTACAATGTATATACAAAGTTTCATGACCCAAAAGTTGCGTTTGGACATTTTAAAAGCATGCCCTAGGCGAGCTCTGTCGTAGCCCGACTAGGATCATGACTGCTCTTTTCATCATTTCTTGCAAGGGAGATCAAATCTAATAGTACCAAGTGATCAACATAGAAGTTGGATGTTATGCAGAGCCTCAGTGATAGTATGGAGGTTTAACAAGGTGTAGAGATCAGCAAAACCCCATTGGTGAAAGCATACAAGCCTAAAACCCTTCAAAAGAGCCATTTTGGGGATCGTACCTATACGGACATATGAAACCACCTCATTTCCAAAATAGTGAAGAGTGTCTAAATGGGTATCCATATCACAAAATCTTCTAGGGGGTCATTTGGAAGTTTTTAGAAAAAATGAGCAAAAATAGTGAAAGGAAGGCTAAAAGGGGCTTATAGGGCTACAAGGCCTAAAATATAGGAACCATGAAAGCGATAGGGAAATGAAGGGAAGTAAACTTGAAAACCACATGGAGGGAGTTTTTAAACCATCTAAAATCCTTCCTAAACCCCTACAAGTGAAGAGCATTGAATTAGGCTCGGAGGTTGAACTTAGTCCTATGAGTTCTAACCTTGGACTTGAGTAACTAGAATAACTTAAGTGGTAGAGAGTTATCCAAAGGATTTTGGGTGTTGGGATTGATTCAAACAAGGAGAGTAGTGCATAATACAAACATGAGATCCCACAACATCACCTTTTCCTAACCTACAAACCAAATTGCAACTCTTTTAAGAGAATCTCCCTATCAAAGTGGTATCAGAGCCCAATAAGACTTGGGAAGTAACTAGTTTAAGTCAGAGACTAAGTAAGTGTGTGAAAATAGTTTTAGTATGGTGACTAATGTAGAGTTGGCCAAAAGGGTAGAAGACCAAGAGGAAGAGAATAGGCTCCTTAGGGAAAAGTTGCAACGATTCGAGAATAAACTAGGTGAAGTAGAAGATAAAATCGAGAAGGTGACTATCAAAGTCAATGAAGAAAAGGATAAAGAAGTGGTAGAGGAGGATGACACACCTGAACCAAATCCTATTTTTCTAGAAGAACCTTTCATTAGAGCCATAAAATCCTTAGGGGGTAATTCCCTAGGAGTGCCACTTTTTTGTGGAAAAATTGTACCAAAAGTGGTTATGGAGTGGATTGAAGGGTTAGATAATCACTTTGAGTGTGATGAAATTAGTGTAGCCCAAAAGGTGAAGGTAGCCAAATCTAGATTGAGAGGAGAAACCTTGACTTGGTGGAAGTTCATCCAAGAGGAGAGACAAAAGGAGGGTAAGAACCCAATTGCCACTTGAAAAGGAATGTTAGCCAAGGTGAGAGAAGCCTATATCATTGAAGACTATGATATCCAACTACACAAGAGGAGACAAAATTTGAGACAAAGAGAACTAGATGTGAGTAGCTGCACTGAAGAATTTCAGAAGTTGTGTTTGAGTTCCAAGGTGGTAGAAGATGAAAGCATCAAGGTTTCCAGGTATTTGAATGGTTTATGGTGGAATATCCAAGAAGAGTTAAGTTTGTTGTGTCCTAGTATTGTCCACAAGTGCTATCAATTGGCACTCAAGGTGGAAGAGAAGAGTAAAAAGAAACAAGAGAAAAGTAATAGAGGCAGAGGTAGGGGAAGAGATGGTAGAGGTCATAGAGGTAGCTATGGTGGAAGAGGTGTAGACCAAAGATCCCAAGGGGAATCCAAGTTGGTAGAGAAAAGTGGGGATTCCAATAGCAAGAGCAGCTATAGAGGAGGGGGATCTAGCAACTCTAGTAGAGGAAGGTCTAGTGGATCAGGAAGAGGGTCCTATTTCTCCACAATGAAGTGCTACAATTGTCATCAACTTGGGTACCTGGTCTATAGATTCCTTGAGAAGTCTTCTTCATCCCAAGGAGGTGAAAGGAGAGTGAGTTATATCCAAGAAGATGCAGCAAGTGTGAAGACACCAGAGGTGAGATTAGATTTTGAGGTTGGAGAGAACCTCATGATAAGAAGAGTTTTGATCAAAGAACTAGTAAAGGAGGAACCTAGTCAAAGAAGATCCTTGTTTAGGATAAAGTGCAATATCATGGGTAAAGTGTGTAAAGTAGTGGTGGATTCAGGATCCACTGACAACATAGTGTCAGAAGAAGCAGTAAGCAAACTCAAACTACAAAGAATCACACATAGTGATCCTTATAGGGTTACTTGGATCAACAAGAGGCAACATGTTTTGGTGAATGAGAAAACTTGGGTGGAGTTCACCATAGGAGGCTACAAAGACACGATTTTGTATGATATCTTGCCAATGGATGCATGCCACGTACTCCTAGGTAGGCCTTGATAATTTGATAGAAAAGAAATACACCATGGACAAAAGGACTCCTACACCTTTAAAAAAGATGGAGTTACTTATAAAATTCAGTCCATAGGAGATGAAGAAGAGAGAAGATCTAAAGGTTCAAATGTGCTACTAGTTGGTGAGAAGGAGTTTGTAGTACCCCTACTCGTTTGAACTTATTAGACTCATATTTTATTGTTGTTTGTTTTCAGTGGATACATTACCATGATGTGTTATTCAGATTTTTATGACATTATTTCATGCTTTATCTGGATATGAGATGCATAATTTACTTGCAGTATTTCAGTACGTGTGATTTATGAAATTTTATGGATTATTTCTATATACTGACACTTTACTTTATCTATACAATGCGGAATTATATGTTGTGTGTCTAAGAGTGTATTGGATGCAAGGGGACATTTTTCCTTCACTCATTTTGGTGAGACAGGGAACGTCGTAGTTCTCCTTCATCAGTGTGTATGCTGTGTTTTCTATATTGTAGATATGCATGTGTGGTTCAGTGATGAAGGATATTGCAGGTACAAGTATCGGGTAGGTATGGGGTATCGTCTCCACCTGGCTTCACAGGTCTTAGTGTGCCTTATATTTTCTGATGGAAGTGGAGGAGATAGTAGTTGACTCTATTTTACTCATTTACACTTGTGTGAGTGTCGTCAGTTGGTCATCCTGTCAGTTAGTTCGGCCTTCATATTTTGTCATTTGATCTTTTTATGAGTATTTGCTTGAGATTTGTTCAGTTTGTGTGTTTTAGTGGATTTGATTAATTAATTAAAGTTTATGGAGTTATCTCATAGTTGATTTATGTATGCATTAAGATTATAAATTTAATTAATTAAAAGAAGTTATTAAATTAAGTTGCAAGCTGCATGATATTAGAAATATATTTTATTTAAATTTTAGTGGAAAAATAAATTAGATTAGTTGCATTTATTGTTTCCTAGAATTTTAAATAAATAAAAGAATAAATAAATAAATGAATAAAAGAATTCATTAAAATTGAAGTATTTCTTTAATTTTTTTATTTAGAAAATTAATTAATTTGCACGAGAAAAGAAAATAATGAAAAAATGACTTTTAATTATTGCATGTTAACTTATATCTTTGTTAGAAAATTGGAAAAGAAAAGAAAATTGCTTTTATTACTAAATTTAGGTTTTTGGAAAAAAAAGATATTCAACCTAGAATTTTAGTTTAAAAAGGGGAATAGGTCTTTATTTTAGGATACACAAGAAACATGTCAGGGATTTAGGTGAAGAAATTTATTTGGAAGCTTGTTGAAAAGATTAGGGCTCTTCTACAGATTTTTTTCAGGAAATCTATACCAGGTTAGGTGGCTTCTTTTGATTGTTGTTTTAAAGAAAATATTTATATTCCTTCGATCTTTTGAATGATGTGTGTGTTAAGATGTTTGTCATATCTTGTCTAATTAATTCTGTTCTAAGCTAAAGTCCATATCTAAAGTTAATTTCTAGTTTAATGGAAAGAAGTTATTTCTGGGTGTTTGTGGATTAAATTTTGAGAAAATTGGGAAAAATTATTATGGCAAATTTTGCCAAGAATTTTGTTGTGCATGGAAATTACAAGATTTGGGAGGTATGAGATTTATCAGAGAAATCATTCCCTCTTGTTTGTTTTATTCTGATATTGGTTATGACAATCTTTTTTTTGTATCACTGTGAAATTGTTAATTACTCTAGGAATAAATTTAATTATAAATTAAATTTATTGAGCTATTTACGTTTTGGGAAAATAATTTATTTAATTACAAAAAAAGAAAATATATTGTAAAATATTAAATTCTATAAAAACATGAATTTATTGGAAAATTATTGTTTTATTCATGTTATTGAATTTATTGAAAGAAATTAATTTAAAAAAAATAAAAACCCTAGGTAGCATAAGTTACCTATAGTAGCATCTGCTACCAACGGTAGCATCTTCTACCTATGATAGGAGTGCTACCGAGCGGTAGCACCTGCTACCGTGTGGTAGCATGGGCTACCGTGGGTAGCACGTGCTACCGTGCACGGTACAGGGATTGTTAAATTTGCCTTTTTCCCTAAAATTTCGCTGTGCGGACTGAATTAAAGAGTTTTCGATGTCCGTGCAGAGAATTAAGTTTGTTTTTAAATTAATTTATTAATATATGAAATATGTAAATATATATATATAAATATATATATAATATATATATATATATATATATATATATATATATATATATATATATATATATATATAAGTTAATATTATTTTGGATATTATGTTATTTGGTATTATTATTTTAATACTGTGAAAAATTAAATTTTGAGTTGATAGATATATATTTTGTAATATAATTTTAAGTGAATTATTTATAGGTATTGAATATAATTTTAATTTATAGCTATAATTATATTTTATGAATATAATTAAATTATAGTTTGGGTGTTTTTAGAAAGGCTTGTAGATTTAGAGATTTTATATTTATGCTTGAAAACATTAGGAGATTAATGTTTGTGTGATTGATTTAAATCTTATTGGACAAATGACAACATTGATTTATTTGTATTAAAATAGTTGTGTTTTCTTATCTTCTGGAAAATCTTTAATTGCAAGTTATTTATGCATTTGGTTGTTTTAAGAAAAGATTGCCTATATTAGGATATTGTGTAAATGGTGTTTGCAGTCAAGCTTAATTCCGTTGCAATTCTGGTTGAGTTGTTGTTATGTCCTATGTTATTATATTTCCTTGGTCAGGTGTTGTTGTATAACCTTATTGATGTGAGCCATTGTGTGTTTTGTCCAAATGGTCAATCTTGGGTTAGTGATTGTGTATCCTTCACCTGTGGTTTGTCAGGATTAGTTATGGCTATCCGTTTTGCCATAGAGTTCTCATAGAGAGACCATTCCTATTAGTGTCCTATGAGAGAGAGTGGATTTCTAGCGGGGGCCATGCCCAAAGTGGATGACAGGATAACTCATCAAAAGTCAGTTAAAAAGTGATAACCTAATAATATATTGGGGGGCAGTGAAATAAATATTAATTAAGATAATGTACCTTGTGCATAGGTGTAGTGCTTGTACAGGGCTCATAATGTTACGAGAAGGCCTGGAATGGCAAACTTACCACCTTGTCTTCATGAAAGGATTGCTATGGTCTACATGAGACTTAGTTGGAGCCAGAAGCCAGGAGAGGTTACCAGGACAGAGAGCCGGGACCTAGGAGGCCTACCATAGTAACCATCAAGCTATGCGATGACACTCTCTCCTTAGAGTCACTAGTGTTTTGTGAGTTGAGTCACATTGATGTTTGCAGAGTCTTGTAGTTCTTTTTTACTTGTCTTACTTTGCTTGCTTGAGGATTTTCTACTATCTCCTAGCACGGTGGGGTGATTCCATTTTAGAATCACATGGTTGGGTGGTAGTGCCACTTCCCATCGGATGTTCTGGATTGTATCTTTAGGCAAGGAAAGGCTTCGCTGGTGTTTCTTGGTTCGTGGTTCATGTACCAACTCTTGTTCATGATCATTGTTCAGTTGAGACTTTGTGGTCATTGTATCAAACTTTTATGTAACCTTGATATTGTAACTTTGTAATCCGTGGTGTTATTGGAAGCCATGTATTTATGGATATTGTAATATTATGTCACTAGAATGTATGTTAATTCAGTTGCTTTGATTTTATGTATAAATGATTTATGGAAAATTGAATGCATGGGAATACTTGATTCTTTCATTATGGAATTTTGATGTATGTGTAGTTTTGAACTTAAGAATTTACTTTATCTAATTAAATGGACAATTGGATTAACCATGGTGTTAATATAATATATGATTAATCTTTGTTGGTAACCCTTAGGAAATCATGTGTTAGTCTTGCACTGTGTTATTAGATGTGCAATGGTTATAATTAATGCACTTAATCTTTAAAAAAATAAATTATTTCACCCTTTAGTTGCCTAGTTGTGTTGTTTTCCTTTAGGGTTTTTGGTCGGGCATTACATTTGGTATCAGAGCCCAAGTTTAAACACTGGGTACTCTGGGTTTGTAGTGTGCCTTTAGGTTGACCATTTTTCTTAGGTCTTAATGTTTTGATCTCTCTTGTCTTATCCTTGTTGTAGATCTGAACCGTTTTCTCTTTTATGGTACTGGGTCATGGCTAGGAAATCTAGAGGAGGTGACCGTACGGGTGGTCGCAAGGGAGGTAGAGGTGGAGGATGGGGCCATGGTTCCGACCATCACAGTCCTTCACCACCACCCACTCATGTGAGTGTTGAGATAGAACATTCCATTCATCAGGAGCCTGAATAGTTTGTTCATCAGAATGCTCAGCATGCAGCAGAGCAGGTTCTCGAAAGGGAAGAACTGAGACAGATGTTTCAAGAGGTTCTGGTTAGGTTAGGCCAAAGGCCTGAGTTTGAGTAGCCTATTCATGTTCAAGTTGAGGAACTTCTTTAGCAGGTTCCAGAGGAGAGAGAGAGAGGAGAGATCACCCAAGAGGAGGGAGATTCCAGCTATCCGAGATCCACCTTCCTTAGGTCATATAAAGGATTTGATGATATGGGTACCAGTCTCGAGGCAGAGACTTGGCTCATCAGTTTGGACCAATGTTTCGCTATGTTTCCATATAGTAGCAACACCAAGGCAAGATGTGCTATTATGTGTCTTAATAATTTTGCTTCAATCTGGTGGAGATTAGAGGAGGAGAAAATTAGTGTATGCATTAACACCGTTACATGGGAGCTATTCTTGGAGAGATTCAGGGCATGATTTCTCTCACCCTAGTGGAGGAAGACTCGAGCAGATGAGTTCTACACCTTGCATCAGTATGGGATGACAGTAGACTAGTATGAGCACAAGTTATATGAGCTCAAACAATATGCCAGAATTGGTAATGACGAAGTTATGCTTGTCCAACATTTCTTGAGGGGGTTGAATGACCGCATTAGTGGAGAAGTGAGGGTGTTTGAGCCTCCTTAAGTTGAGATAGCCATGGTGAAAGAGAGATTGGTTGAGTTGAACCTTATCCGTGCATTTGGTGGTTAGACAGGTGTGCAGATAGGGAGTGCACCTTCCAGTGGGAGTAGAGCTCGGGGAAATCAATCTCAATCAGATGCACCATTTAGGACCCCTCAGACACTTGCTAAGGGTGGACAGCAGTAGCAACAACCATCGAAACCAAAATAGTTCTAGGGCTAGCAAGGTGGCAACTCTCAATATAAGAAGAACAGGAACTGACAGAAGGGAAAACATGGCCCTACAGGGAGGTCCTCATAGAATTCATCTCATGCCCCTAGTCAGGGAAGTTTCTAGCAATCTAGTGGGCCGATAGGTAATAGAGGAGCTTGCTTCTCTTGTGGACAGTTTGGTCATAGAGTCATGCAGTGCCCTCAGCATTTACACAATATAGGTAGTCAAAGGCTAGCAACATCTAAACCTATAGTGGGAGATGCAGGGAGATCCCATAGAATGTTTGCAGTGGTAGATGACCACCGAGCTGATCATCAGGGTACAATAATTGAGGCATCAGGTATGTTGCATGGAATCCCTACCTCTGTACTTTTTGATTTCGGTGCTTCAGATTCTTTCATTTCTTCATCCATTATGGAGCAGTGCAGACTTACGTCTGCTAAGCAGGCAAATAGGTGGCAAGTAGAGTTGGCTACAGGTGTCCATGTTTCAGTAGATGCTTTCATTCGCAGTTGTAAGTTGGACCTAGGAACCATAGTTACCTCTGTTGACCTTCGAGTTATTCCTTTGGGTTCTTATGGAGTTGTATTGGGGATGGATTGGCTATCATCTCATAGTGCTCATGTGGATTGTCGCAAGAAGATAATGGAGTCTTTAGATGACCTTGGCAAAGAAGTGGAGATTGTTGGAGTCCAGAGGTCGATATCCCTACGTATGATCTCCGCTATGCAACTTAAGCGGTGCATGCATAGAGGGTGTCAGCTTTTGACAATTTCTCATGAGGATGTGGATGAGTCAGAGAGTCAAGAAATCACTCTTATAGTCACCCTATTCTAAGGGAGTATGCTGATGTGTTTCCATTGGATATTCCTGGTATGCCTCCAAAGCTAGACATTGATTTTTGCGTCAATTTGGTTCCTGGTGCAGAACCTATTTTGAGAGCTTCATATCGGATGACTACTCAGGAGTTGAGTGAGTTGAAGTTATAGATAGAAGAATTGTTGGCCAAGGGATTCATTCATCCTAGTGTTTCCCCTTGGGGTGCCCCTGTTATCTTCGTTAAGAAGAAAGATGGTTCTCTTTGGTTATGCATTGATTACTAACAACTGAATAAGGTAACCATCTAGAATAGATATCCATTGCCTCAAATAGATGACCTTTTTTTATCAGCTTAAGAGAGCCAAGGTGTTCTCTAAGATTGACTTGAAGTCTAGATACCATAAGTTGTGCATTCAAGATGCAGACATTCATAAGACAATGTTTCATGCTCGTTATGGTCACTATGAGTTCACATTGGTGCCATTTGGGTTGACAAACGCACCTTCAGTTTTCATGAGCTTAATGAATGGGGTTTTTCACACCTACCTGGATCATTTCATCATTGTATTCTTGGATGACATTCTGATTTATTCTAGATCTATAGAGGAGCATGAGGGTCACTTACATCAGGTATTGCAGTGCTTGAGGGAGAATCAACTTTATGCCAATTTGGCGAAGTGTGACTTCTTCCAAACTAAGGTGAATTATCTTGGTCATGTGGTTTCGGGAGAAGGTATATCTGTGGATCCTTCAAAGATCCAAGCCATTGTTGATTGGCTAGCATCGACCACTGTTTCAAAAGTTAGGAGTTTTATGGATTTGGCCGGATATTACCATCGCTTTGTTGAAGGCTTTTCCTGAATAGGACACCCAATTACTTCTCTTCAAAGAAAAGGGAAGAAGTTTGCTTGGTTAGAACAGTGTGAAGCAACTTTTAGGACCTTGAAGGAACTCCTTGTTAGTGCTCCAAATTTGGCAGTTCCTAATCCATCTAGAGATTTTATGGTATGCACAGATGCCTCTTCAGAAGGTATAGGTGTAGTGCTTATGCAAGATGGACATGTGGTTGCTTATGAGTCTCACAAACTCAAGAACCATGAGTTGAACTATCCAGTTCACAATTTGGAGTTGGCAACTACAGTTCTTGCTTTGGGTAGATGGTGGCATTTCCCTGTTAGGGCATCGGTTTGAGCTGCATAGTGATCACCGCAGTCTATAGTATATATTCATGCAGCTAAATTTGAATTCTCGATAGCGGATATGGATGGAATTATTCTGCGAGTATGATTTTGAGGTTCGTTATATTTAGGGGAAAGAGAATGTAGTGGTAGATGCTTTGAGTCATAGGTGGCATGAAGTTTCAACATTGTCCCTTGGAGTAGACTTGACAGAGAGAATTCTAGGAGTTCTTCCTCAAGATGCTTGGTATTAGGATGTTAGAACGGTGATAGAGTCTAGAAGGCCTTTAGAGGGTAGATTTTCTAGATACAACCTTGAGGCAGATGGACTTCTTCATCACCATGGATAGATCTATGTGCCTCCTTTGGAGGGTCTTCATGTTTTGATCATGACTGAGGCCCATCGTGCACCTTATTTGGCACATCTAGGTGTCAAAAAGATGCACGCAGATCTTAGATAGATTTATCATTGAGCTGGTATGAAGCGTGACATAGCTGATTTTGTGTTGAAGTGCTTAGAGTGTCAATGGGTGAAGGTAGAGCATCAGCACCCAACAGGGCTTTTACAGCCTAATTTGGTACCGGATTGGAAATGGGATATCATTTCCATGGATTTCATTGTTGGATTGCCTATCTCTTCACGTCGTCATGATGCTATCATGGTCATAGTTGACAGATTGACTAAGGTTGCTCATTTTGTTCCTATTCGAGCTTCCTATATAGCAGTGGTGGTGGCACGAGTCTTCTTGGAAGATGTAGTGGGATTGCATGGGATTCCAAGGCGGATAATATCTGATAGAGATCTTGTCTTTACCTTAGCATTGTGGACCTCACTTCAACATGCTTTGGGGACTCAATTGAATTTTAGTTCAGCTTATCACCTAGAGACAGATGGTCAGACAGAGCGAGTGAATCAGGTGTTAGAGGACATGCTTCGCATGTATGTGATGGACCAGCAGTCGCATTGGGAGGACTATATCTATCTAGTGGAGTTTTCTTATAACAATGGATATCATAGCTCCATTGTTATAACCCCCTTTCAGGCATTATATGGTCATCCTTACCACATTCCTTTGAGTTGGGATCGACTAGAGGATAGGGTGCTTATAGGACTAAATACTCTTTGGGAGATGGAGCAGAAGGTAGAGTGGATTCGTGAGCATTTGGTAGCTATACAGGATAGGCAGAAGAAGTATGTAGACACTCATAGGGTAGATTGTCAGTTTTCTATTGGCGACCGTGTGTTCTTGAGAGTGCATCTATGGAAGAGTGATTCGTTATGGAAAGGGTTGTAAGTGGCACCTCGGTTTGTTGGGCCTTTTGAGATCCTTGAGAGGATAGAACTTGTTGCCTATTGTCTTGCCTTGCCACCGAGTCCATCCAGCATCCATGATTTCTTTCATGTTTTAGTTCTTCGACCTTATCATCCTGATGTGACACATGTTCTTGATTGGAACTCTTTGCAGGTCAAGGGCATGCAACTTTCCATGGAACCTGTGTGCATTCTTCAGCATCGGGATTTGATCCTCAGGGGTCACACCATCGACTAGGTAAGGGTCCTATGGGACCCAAATGGTGAGACCTCAGCAACTTGGGAGGATGCAACGAAGATGAGAGAGTTGTATTCTTATTTGTTTTAGGCTTCCAGGAGTAAGCCTAGTTTTGGGGGGGAGAATGTAGTACCCCTACTCATTTGAACTTATTAGACTCATATTTTATTATTGTTTGTTTTCAGTGGATAGATTACCATGATGTGTTATTCAGATTTTTATGACATTATTGCATGCTTTATCTGGATATGAGATGCATAATTTATTTGCAGTATTTTAGTACTTGTGATTTATGGCATTTTATAGATTATTGCTATATACTGACACTTTACTTTATCTATGCAATGTGGAATTATATGTTGTGTGTCTGAGAGTGTATTGGATGCAAGGGAACAATTTTCCTTCACTCATTTTGGTGAGACAGGGAACATCGCGATTCTCCTTCATCGATGTGTATGCTGTGTTTTATGTATTGTATATATGTATGTGTGGTTTGGTGATGTAGGATATTGCAAGTACAAGTACTGGGTAGGTATGGGGTATTGTCTCCACTTGGCTTCATAGGTTTGAGTGTGCCTTATATTTTCCGATGGAAGTGGAGGAGATAGTAGTTGACCCTATTTTACTCATTTACACTTATGTGAGTGTTGTCAGTTGGTCATCCTATCAGTTAGTTTGGCCTTCGTATTTTTTCGTTTGATCTTTTTATGAGTATTTGCTTGAGATTTGTTTAGTTTGTGTGTTTTAGTGGATTTGATTAATTAATTAAAGTTTATGGAGTTATCTCATAGTTTTTGATTAAGTTAAAAATAGGTTTTGAAGGGGCCTCGAAACCCTTTACATTGTGAGCTTAATAGAAAAAGCAACAAGAAACAAAAAGGAACAGGCCAACGAAAAGCCAGCAGAAAACCAAAGAAAACCAGCAAAAGCCCCTCAAAGTTAGCAAAACCAGCCAGACCCAAGAAGATAAACTAATTGATTTTTTTCAGGGCATTATCCAGGGTGTTGCTAATCCCATGCAGTTCTTTGATGTTATCCCTGAGATTTGGGAGATCCATTGCGGAAGCAGCCATAACTTTCTTAACACTTGCCCTAGTCCTCTTGGCAGCACCACCAACCGGAGTAGCACCACCACTACCAATCTGGATAGTCTCATCATCCATGTCAAGTTCAACTACTAGCTTAGGAGAGCTGGTATGAATGAAGACCTTGGCAATATCCTCTAAATTTTTAGTGACAATTGATAGGATATTCGGGATAATACCCTTCAAAATTTTCATGGCCTCTCTCCCTTCTTCCAGCGATTTAACCTTCTCCTCCATATCCTGCTTCCATTTTATCTGCTCCCTATCGTCCTCCTTCATCTCATCCATATGTTTCCCCTTTTTTTCCAGGTTCTTCAAGAGATCAAAGCTCCATCTGTCATATTCCAGTCTTGCCTCGGTAAGTTTTTTGAGGTTATCTAGGAATAACCCGTTATTTTCCTTGTCCTCGCTTAAACTTTCCTTAGTCATATTCTTCTTAGGTTCCTTCTTCATTTCCCTCTCGGAATTCGCATCAATATCCTCATTATCCTTGTAATCCACATCCTCCATAGGATGGTTGTTGTCCTTGCCAAGGCATTCGCTGTGGATAGGTCTTTCATTGCCAGACTCATAATCACCGCTTTCCTCCTTGATACCCACCTCCTCATCTTTCCAGCTATCATCACCATCAGAATCATCCATCTCCATTTCACTGCTTTCTTTTTCAATTTCTTTTGTTTCCATCCCAAGGGCATTCTTTCTTTTTTTATTACAAGATGCCTTCTCCTTGCCGGAATCGCCTCCCTCCATCTTTCTCATCCCCAAGGCGGTGGATAACCTCTTGTTTTCCAGCAGGGCGAGGGTTTTGCAGTGCTCATAGATGAGCAGCAAGAGCCCATAATGGAGAACTAGACTAGAGGGATTCTTACTGTGTTTATTGAGGGACTTGGAAAGGTAGTAGGATAGGGAGACCTTTTTGTCGTGTCTGAAATGGTTTAAAAGAATGAAGTGGTAGGTGTGGGCCCTGGAGAAATGGTCCTCAACTGTGATATATTCTATTATAGCATTCAAAACCCAACCCCAGATTTTCTTGATATTAGCTGCTTCATAGTAACCTCCTGTGACTTTGCCAATTCTTTCCCTCTCTTTTTCCTTTCGCGGGAACAGCTTAACCGCGTTGTTGGAGACTTGAGGTCTCTAAAAAAATTAAGCCCAATATGGGGCATGCTAGTCACAATAGCCTCTTCTGATATTGAGCCTTTATTACTTGTAACTAATGGAAGCCCAAAGCCTCTTCTATGTAAAACCCCATCTCATTTGATTTATGTATGCATTGAGATTATAAATTTAATTAACTAAAAGAAGTTATTAAATTAAGTTGCAAGTTGCATGATATTAGAAATATATTTTATTTAAATTTTAGTGGAAAAAAATTAAATTAGTTACATTTATTGTTTCCAGGAATTTTAAATAAATAAAATAATAAAATAATAAATAAATGAATAAAAGAATTCATTAAAATTGAAGTATTGCTTTAATTTCTTTATTTAGAAAATTAATTAATTTGCATGAGAGAAAAGAAAAGAATGAAAAAATGACTTTTAATTATTGCATGTTAACTTATCCCTTTGTTAGAAAATTGGAAAAGAAAATAAAATTGCTTTTATTACTAAATTTAAGTTTTTGGAAAAAAAAAAAATATTCAACCTAGAATTTTAGTTTAAAAAAGGGAATAGGTCTTTATTTTAGGATACACAAGAAACAGGTCAGGGATTTAGGTGAAGAAATTTATTTGGAAGCTTGTTGAAAAGATTAGGGCTCTTCTACAGATTTCTTCTAGGAAAGCTATACTAGGTTGGGTGGCTTCTTTTGATTGTTGTTTTAAAGAAAATATTTCTATTTCTTCTATCTTCTGAATGATGTGTGTGTTAAGATGTTTGTCATATCATGTCTGATTAATTATGTTCTTAGCTAAAGTCCATATCTGAAGTTAATTTCTAGTTTAATGGAAAGAAGTTATTTCTGGGTGTTTGCGGATTAAATTTTGAGAAAATTGGGAAAAAATATTATGGCAAATTTTGCCAAGAATTTTGTTGTGCATGGAAATTACAAGATTTGGGAGGTATGGGATTTATCAGAGAAATTATTCCCTCTTGTTTGTTTTATTCTGATATTGGTTATGACAGTCTTTTATTTGTATCACTGTGAAATTGTTAATTACTCTAGGAATAAATTTGATTATAAATTAAATTTATTGGGCTATTTATGTTTTGGGAAAATATTTTATTTAATTACAAAAAAAGAAAATATATTGTAAAAGATTAAATTCTGTAAAAAAACAAATTTATCAGAAAATTATTGTTTTATTCATGTTATTGAATTTACTGAAAGAAATTAATTTTAAAAAAAAAATAATAATAATAATAATAATAAATTTAAAAAAAAAAAACCCTAGGTAGCATAAGCTACCTACGGTAGCATTTGTTGCCGGCGGTAGCACATGCTACTAGCCCGTGCATGGTACAATGACTGTTAAATTTGCCTTTTTCCCTAAAATTTCGCTGTGTAGACCAAATTAAAGAGTTTTCGATGTCCGTGCAGAGAATTAATTTTATTTTTAAATTAATTTATTAATATATGAAATATGTAAATATATATATATATATATACATATATATACATACATACACACATATATATATACATACATATACATACATATATATATATATATATATATGTATGTATTACATATATATATATATATATATATATATATATATATATATATATATATATATATATATATATATATATATATATATATATATATATATATATATATATATATATATATATATAATACACACACACACACACACACACACACATATATATATATTATTTTGGTTATTATGTTATTTGGTATTATTATTTTAATACCATAGACAATTAAATTCTGAGTTGATAGATATATATTCTGTAATATAATTTTAAGTGAATTATTTATAGGTATTGAATATAATTTTAATTTATAGCTATAATTATATTTTATGAATATAATTAAATTATAGTTTGGGTGTTTTCAGAAAGGCTTGTAGATTTATAGATTTTATATTTATGCTTGAAAACATTAGGAGATTAATGTTTGTATGATTGATTTAAATCTTATTGGACAAATGACAACATTGATTTATTTGTATTAAAATAGATTTGTTTTCTTATCTTCTGGAAAATCTTTAATTGCAAGTTATTTATGCATTTGGCTATTTTAAGAAAAGATTGCCTATATTAGGATCTTGTGTAAATGGTGTTTGCAGTCAAGCTTAATTCCGTTGCAATTCTGGTTGAGTTGTCGTTATGTCCTATGCTATTATATCTCCTTAGTCAGATATTTTTGTATAACCTTATTGGTGTGAGCCATTGTGTGTTTTGTCCAAATGGTCAATCTTTGGTTAGTGATTGTGTATCCTTCACCTGTGGTTTGTCAGGATTAGTTATGGTTGTCTGTTTCACCATAGAGTTCTCATAGAGAGACCTTTCCTATTAGTGTCCTATGAGAGAGACTATCTTTCAAGAAAGGGTTGTGCCCGAAGTGGATGACAGGATAACCCATCGAAAGTTAGTTAAAAAGTGATAACCTAATAATATATTGGGGGGGGGAGTGAAATAAATATTAATTAAGATAATGTACCTCGTGCATAAGTGTAGTGCTTGTACAAGGCTCATAATGTTACGAGAAGGCCTGGAATGGAAAAATTACCACCTTGTCTTCACGAAAGGATTGGTAGGGTCCGCATGAGACTTAGTTGGAGGTGGAAGCCAGGAGAGGTTACCAGGATAGAGAGTTGGGACCTAGGAGGCCTACCATGGTAACCATCAAGCTATGCAATGACACTCTCTCCTTAGAGTCAGTAGTGTTTTGTGAGTTGAGTCACATGGATGTTTGCGGAGTCTTGTAGTTCTTTTGTACTTGTCTTACTTTGCTTGCCTGAGGTTTTTCTACTATCTCCTAGCACGGTGGGGTGGCTCCATTTCAGAATCACATGGTCAGGTGGTAGTGCCACTTCCCATCAGATGTTTTGGATTGTATCTTTAGGCGAGGAAAGGCTTCGCTGGTGTTTCTTGGTTCGTGGTTCATGTACCAGCTCTTGTTCGTGATAATTGTTCAGTTGAGACCTTGTGGTCATTGTATCAAATTTTTATGTAACCTTGATATTGTAACTTTGTAATCTGTGGTGTTATTGGAAGCCATGTATTTATGGATATTATAATATTATGTCAATGGAATGTATGTTAATTCAGTTGCTTTAATCTTATGTATAAATGATTTATGGAAAATTGAATGCATGGGAATACTTGATTCTTTCATTATGAAATTTAGATGTATGTGTAGTTTTGAACTTAAGCATTTACTTTATCTAATTAAATGGACAATTGGATTAACCATGGTGTTAATATAATCTACGATTAATCTTCATTGGTAACCCTTAGGAAATCATGTGTTAGTCTTCCACTGTGTTATTAGATGTGCAATGGTTATAATTAATGCACTTAATCTTTAAAAAAATAAAATTATTTCACCCTTTAGTTGCCTAGTTGTGTTGTTTTCCTTTAGGGTTTCTGGTGGGGCATTACACAGTTCATGAGCACTCTCAAAGAAGGAAAAGGAGTGGGGTTTGCACTTGTTGTGAAACCAAAAGAGGAAAATAAGGAAAAGAAATTTTGTATTCCTAATAAAGTGCAACAAATACTCAATCAGTTTAAGGAGATCATAAGTGATGGAGCACCTGCTACTTTGCCTCCTCAATGAGCCATAAGCCATCAGATTGACTTTATAGCCAGAGCCTCATTGCCTAATAAAGAAGCCTACAAAATGACACCAAAGTAGAATAAAGAAGTGGCTAATAAAATCCCATAACTTTTGGATAATGGCCCGATAAGAAAGAGCATCAGCCCATGTGCAGTTCCCACCATTTTGGCACCGAAGAAGGGAGGTACTTGGAGACTTTGTACTAACTCAAGAGCCATCAACCGGATTACAATCAGATATATATTTCATATTCCAAGAATTCAATATTTCTTGGATTGTTTAGGGGGTGCTAAGTATTTTACCAAGATAGACCTCAAGAGTGGCTACCACCAAATCAGAATCAAGGAGGGAGATGAGTGGAAGAAAGCATTCAAAACTATAGAAGGTCTTTATGAATGGCTTGTCATGCCATTTGGACTCACAAATGCTCCTAGCAAATTCATGAGGCTCATGAATGAAGTGCTCAAAGATTAAACTGGTAAATTTGTTGTTGTTTATCTAGATGAAGTCTTGATTTTTAGTAAATTTAAAGAAGAACATCTTAGGCATATAGAGATTGTATTGAAGAAATTATGTGATGAACAACTAACTATCAATTTGGAGAAATGTGAGTTCATGAAACAGGAGTTGGTATATCTTGGGTTTGTAATCTCAAGTGGTGATTTGAAGATGGATAATTTGGATAATTCAAAGGCAGAAGCAATAATCAGTTGGCCTACACCTAAAATAGCAAGTGAAGTGAGGAGTTTTCATGGTTTGGCTTAGTTTTACAGGAAGTTCATTAGAGGGTTCAATGAGATATGTTCACCTATGCTTGATACAATCAAAGGAGGTGTAAATACTAAGTTTCAATGGAAAAAAGAGGTATATAAAGGATTTGAACTCTTGAAGACAAAGGTGGCTACTCAACCTATCTTTGTTCTTCCAATCTTTGACAAACTCTTCACCATTGAATGTGATGCAAGCAATATAAAAATTGGAGCATTTCTAAGCCAAGACAACAGACTGGTTGCATTTTTTAGTGAAAAAATCAATGAAGCCAAGAAAAGGTATTCTTCTTATGATTTGGAATTATATGCACTTGTTCAAGCACTTCAAAAATGGAGGCATTACTTATTGCCTAGAGAATTTGTGGTTTATATTGATAATCAAGCTCTTGCAATCTTATACTTTTACCATTAAACATACGAAAAGTTGAATCATAAGCATATCATAGGCATAAGCAAATGGGTAGAGTACTTGCAATCTTATAATTTTACCATTAAGAATAAGAATGGTCAATGTAATAAGATTGTTGATGCATTAAGTAGAAGGTTACTAACAATTCAAGAAGTGAAGCTCAAGAGCATTGGAGTTGATAGTTTCAAAGGGTTATATCAAGATGATGAAGATTTTACTGACATCTACAAGGTTTGCCAGGAGTTTAGAAATCATTTTCATAGTGAATATGAAGATTTTACTTTGCAAGATGGTCTTTTAATTTAAAGGAGGACAGCTTTGTGTGCCAAGAGGGTCCATGAGAGAGAACTTGATACAAGAGAAGCACAATGGTTGCTTAAGTGGTCATTTTGGGTTGAATAAAACCTTGGAACTTGTTCAAAGATTCTATTATTGGCCAAAGATGCAAAGGGATATCAAAAGTTATGTTGAACAATGTGTTTTTTGTCAAAAGGCAAAGGGAACCTCTTCCAATGATGGACTCTATCAGCCAGTACCTATCAGAAACCGGCCATGGGAGTGTGTAAGTATGGATTTTGTTGTTGGTTTACCCAAGACCAAAACTAGATTTAATAGCATCTAGGTTGTAGTAGATAGATTTAGTAAAATGGCCCATTTTATTCCTTGTAAGGTGACTCATGATGCTAGCCATATTTCTCATTTGTTTTTCAAAGAAGTCATTAGGATTCAAGGTTTCCCAATTAGCATAGTGTCAGATAGACATACCAATTTTATTGGTCATTTTTGGAAAACTTTATGGCAGAGATTGGGTACTAACTTGTCTTTTAGCTTAGCATTCCATTCCCAAATGGATGACCAAACAAAGGTGGTAAATAGGAAACTTGGGAACCTTCTCAGATGTTTGACAAAGGAGTATGGGCAAGCTTGGGATCAGGTTATCCATCAAGCTAAGTTTGCTTATAATGATAGTGTGAATAGATCAACCGGCAAGAGTCCTTTTGAAGTAGTTTATGGGATTCATCCAAGAGGTGTGTTGGAGCTTAGAGACCTTGGAAGTATGGAGAAGAGGAGTGGACATGTTGTTGATATGGCTTAGTCCATGAAGGAGATTCATGAGCAAGTTAGGCAAGTTTTACAAGAAAACTCTCAAAGAATCAAGGACAAAGTGGACGCAAAGAGGAAGAATGTGCAATTTTTTGTTGGTGACTTAGTAATGGTTCACTTGAACAAAGAAAGGATTCAAAAAGGTGTACCTGACAAGATTCAAATGAGAAGGATTGGACCTTGTAAGTGTTGGCAATATTGCATTATAATAGACAATGAAAGATTGTTCGCATTTCAATAAGGATATCGAGAAGGTTGTTGATGATTATGGATATAACTGATTAAAGATGTTTTACTATCTTGATATTATTATTTTGTCATTGATGTCAAGAAATTGATTTTCTAATTCAGTATGATGTTGTCATATCTTGAGAAGTATGATATGAAGATTATAAAGAAGTTGGTAAAAGACACAGGAAAGAATATGATGAATAAAGGGATGAATAAGGTATTCAATGGGCAACTACTACCGAGTCAGACAATGATGAGATCGTGATGTTTTAGATTGGTTTAACATCATACATATGTTGTAAAATGTAAAGGTTAATACTATACTATGTTATCAACCAAAGAACCTAGTTGGTAAACCCCAAGGAACCTAGTTGGTAAACCCTAAGGTTATCGCTATCAGTTAATGAAGGTGAAATGTCTACCGAGTGAAGTTTAGTATTCATCGAGTTGTTATCGAGTTGTAACCGAGCTATAACAAAATGCATTAAATGTTTACATGCAGTATTTAATGAAAGAAGCTGATGAGCTGGAGCGGATCAATGATTGGTAAACCATGGATGAAGTTTGTTAATGAATCTAAGGCAATGGAAAGTTGGCATGAAGATCTACAGCTCAGATTGAATCGCAATACCCTGGCACAAGTTCCAAGACTATTATACAAGTTCCAAGGTGGGGTAAAACATTTTCAGATCAAAAGATGCATTGAACCTAGACAAGATTGAAGATCTGATGGCTATGATTGATCATGGGAAATGTGATCAAGGAGATTAAGTGGTTACCTAATTGTTTATAAATAGGAAACTGTTGATAAACAATGTATGCGGGCAAGTGTATGCACAAGGATGCTACATAGTGATTATCGAGCACAGAAGCTTGAAGACCTGTTAGATTAATAGAGTATAGAAGCCCAGTAGATAGACAAGATTAGTTCTATGTCTAAATTGTATTGAATAAATAAGAATCTGCTTTAGCATTTTAGATGTGAAGTTGCAGATAGATTTTTATTATTGTTATTTTGTGAAAGTGACAGAAAATCTCTTAACCGAGTGGACTTAACAGTTTTATATGTAAATCCTCTAGCAAGGTGACATTCTGATTGAGTGTTTGAAATCCTTTGACAAGGTCACTTCTAACAAAGTGAAGATCCTAACAGATCTGAGGGAAATCCCTTAACCGGGTCACATCTAGCAATGTGTTTGTAATCTTTAACAGCATTTGCTTTTAACCGAGCATACTCTAGAAGAGTATATTTCTTAGTGGGTCCGAAATCCCACAATGGTTTTTCCCTATTTGGGTTTCCACGTTAAATCTGGTGTTATGAGGTTTATATTGTTCATATGCTTTTGAGTTTGCCTGTTTGACAGTTTTGGTTATATGACTGATATATATGTTACCGAGGTTGACTCTGATGTTTTTATGGATGATTAAGTTTGTATGATTCACCCCCCCTTCTCATATTATTGGCTATTGGATTTGTACTTATATTAAGTATCAGAACTATCAGTAAGGTCTTGGCTAGGTATGGACAAAAATTTTACAAAATTAATCTACCCGAGGATATAGCTTTGTCTCCTATTTTCAATGTTGCAGACTTGGTGCAGTATAAAGGCACAAATCCAGAGGAGTACACTAGAGTTTCATATGTCTCTCAGTCACTTTCAAACCTTCCTTTGCCACCTCCATCCATGCTACAAGTTGAGAAGGTGTTGGATTCAAGGATTCTCAAGAAGACTAGGCATACCACCTATATGGAGCATTTGGTTAAATTGGAACATCTTCCAGAACCTGAGGCCACTTGGGTACTTGAACAAGACTTTCCAAAGGTTATAATTGACCCCTCTTTTTTCCCTAAAGGAGTCACTTGACTTCTTTCTCATTGGGGGAGTATGGTGCAGGAGCACCTGAGGTTTCTTAGTGAACTTTCAAATTTTAGTGTGAATGATCCTTATTGGGTCAATGATTTAATAAAAGAATATTGAAGAGTCCAAAAGTGTGCTTGAGTTTGATTGTAGTTTGCTTGTCATTTACCTTTTCTTATTTACTTTGTTTTGGGCCTATGTGCCTTTGTAAGCCTTAAATGGCATCACGTAGAACTTTTTGGAAAAACTCCTTGTAAGGCCTCATAAGGATTTTGTAGATGGTTATTTGATGTTAGGAAATCATCCTGGGGGGTCAGGAGTGTGAAGATTTGCAATATTTGTCAAAATACATTGTAGTGAAAAAGTTGTCATGGTGACTTTGTAAGAAATTTTGCAAAAATGCTCAAATCGGTAGTTAGAGGTCTGATTGGTGGTTGGTTTTGATTGAGTAGGCATATATAAGGCCTCTCAAAAAAATTTAAAGGTGTTGGAAGTTCCAAAGATTGAATTTTGAATAGCACCTTGAGGCAATTTCCATATTTTTCACTAAAATTGTCAAATGGTTTATTGCACTTTATACTGAATGAATTGATTTCCATACTATTATTTCATCGATTCTTAGCCTGTGTTATTTTGGTGCTTAAAAAGTACTTTTATCCTTTCATTGTGCAGATTTAGTTGGTGTATAGAAATTCTTTCTTGTTTTCACTTCTCTCAACCCAAGTAAAGGGGTTAAGGCCCCAGAAATGGCTCCAACTTTAATTCCCATTGCGTTTTCTCTATGGCGCTTGGGATTAAAGTATTGAAGTCTTTGTATAGTGTATATACAAATTTTCATGACCAGGAAGTTGCATTTGGACATTTTAAAATCATGTTTTAGGCGAGCTTTGCCATAGCTCGACTAGGATCATGACTTCTCTTTTCATCATTTCTTGCAGGGTAGATAAAATCTAATAGTGTCAAGTGATTGACATATAATTTGGATGTTATGAAAATCCTCAGTGAGAGTATGGAGGTTTGACAGGGTGTAGAGATCAGCAAACCCCATTGGTGAAAGCATACAAGCCTAAAACCCTTCAAAAGAGCCATTTTGGGGACCATACCTATAAGGACATATTAGACCACCCCATCTCAAAAATCATGAAGTGTATAAATGGGTATCCATATCACAAAATCTTCTGAGGGGTCATTTGGAAGTTTTTAGAGCAAAGGAGCAAAAACCGTGAAAGGAGGGCTAAAATGGGCTCATAGGGCTACAAGGCCTAAAATATAGGAACCATGAAAGAGATAGGGAAATGAAGGGAAGTAAAATTCAAAACCACATGGAGGGAGTTGTTAAACCATCTCAAATCCTTCCTAGCCTCTACAAGTGAAGAGCATTGAATTAGGCTTAGAGGTTGAACTTAGTCTTGTGAGTTCTAACATTGGACTTGAGTAACTGAAATAACTTAAGTGGTAGAGAGTTCTCCAAAGGATTTTGGGTGTTGGAATTGATTCAAAAAGGAGAATAGGTAATAAGACAAACAAGGGAGCCCACAAAATCACCTTTTCCTAACCTACAAACCAAATTGCAACTCTTTTGAGAGAATCTCCATATCACACCCTATCTTCCACATTACCTCAAAAAAACCCATCCCCAAAGGAACATTAAAAGGATATACATGTGGCTGACTAGAAAAACCATAGTTTCTAATAACAATGCTAACTAGATAAGGGATGAAATCCCCCCAATTGTGCTTAATCTTTCGAAGTGGCAACCTCTCTTTAGGCCTTACAAAATCATGCAGCTCCTTAGGGATCCTTGGTGGGTTCACTGTTAATCTTTATCTTAACCTAGAAGCAAAGTTGTTATCAAATCTCACATAACTAACCTCCTCTCTATCCCAAGACATATCCATGCTCCAAAGTTGCACTAGAATTTCTTTATTATCAATTGTCCTCTTTAGGTTCATAGTACCTTCCAAGTAATTAACATTTTGATATAAGAACATGTGCATGAGCAAGGAATACTAGTAGAATTTAGTGCCAACCACTTTATTTTTTAATATCTAACAACCCCTCATGAATCTTCTCTTCAAGGTATGGGGTAAAGTCAAAAACCACTGTATAATATGGATGTTGAATTTGCATGCCCATATACATGAAATCAGGTGGCATAACTATAATTGGATTAAAACCCAAGATCTGACATAGAGAGAAAAAGGTAGCCTGAAAAATAATGAGAAAAAACACCAATGGGGAATGGCTCCCCTGAACTAGGGCCAATGTGGTGCGTTGTCTCTCCTGCTCTAGCCAAATGGATTGGAAGAAAATTAGTTTTGATGAAATCTTTCATTTTATAGTACTCTTCCTTTAGATCCTTTAAATCCACTTGTACAAGGTTAGCAGATGGTTCAAATAAGTCAAAAATCTCCTGGGATTCCTCTCTTCTAATTGTTAGCAAAGTTTCTCCTTGATTTCCCCTTATAACCCTTGAGACAGGGTCATATCTGTTTGCAACAGACTCAAGAAGTTCAACATCCATGAACACACCCGACACCACTAATTTACCCAAATCATATTTCCAAGGACTTGAGAGTGGGGAATGTAAATTTCTCTATGCATACCATAACTTGAACATATATATCCCATTCATCGGTACCCTAGCACCCACCAAGTTGTATACTTTATCAGTCAACCCTTCTCCTAAGGTTTTACCATGGGCTTTAATTGGTCTAAGAAATCATCATAAATATTTATCTTCAGGTATTCAGTCTTCCTTGAATGTTTTCTTGAGGGAGCCATCTTTTGAAATAGGGTTTTCTATTATAGCTTTGAATTGGGAAGGAAAAGGCTAGGGCTAACACAAGATTCAAATTACAACAGTAATTCAAGCAAATTTCACTTTTCTCTATTTAGCTTCTAACCCTAGAATAGTTCAAACTCTTTTCCTACAATTTTGTGCACAATTCACAACATCAATTTCTTCAAAATAGATGAAAAATCTTAGATGAACTTACTACTTTGATTACAATAGGGGAACAACAATTTTGTGATGCAAGAAACCATCTCAATCTTCCCCAACTGCAGGGGTGTCCTCTAAATCACTATGAATATCTTTATGAATCAAAAATAGCTTTGAGAGTGCTTTTATTATCACCTGGAATGAAATTCCATTGTCTCATCCATCATTATTACTCATGTGAGTGAAATAACGACTCTAACTTGCATTTGAAAAGTTTAAAACTCGATCGTCAATCATCTTTCATGCTGGCAAATCTCATGAAACTAGACTAGTCAATCTGACATTGACCCTCCAATATGGCAAGCAGGTCCACCCTTAGCATGATGTGGTATATCCAACTCATCACTTATTTCTCCACTTTTAATGACCCCACCATCGGCTTTCTTGGCCCCCCTTGGACACCTGGCATCATCTCGTGATTTCACGGTCCATAATCTCCTCACATCTCTTGATCGCAGGGTTATGAGAACCATTGGATCTGTTCTTTGTTTACTTTCCAACCACGGTGATCACTTAACAATGGCCGCTAACTCCCAAGCACTTCTTGGACCAAGATTAAAACATCATCATTCAATACAAGGACGTGCAAAAACATACATCCTTAGTAACTCAGGTTTTACCTACTGGGAACCGGTAATATTAAAGGTTTGAAAGGTCAAACCGTCGGCTCACCCTTCTTTGTTGAGGACATGTGGCATCATCTCATGATGTCATGGTCTTTATCTTCCTTGTACCTTCAACCACGGGGAAGTGTGGACCGTCAGATCTGTTCTACCTTTATCCACAGGCTAAAGTATTAAAAATATTAGACTTAGGACAAATTTATAAGCGTTGACATGAATATTAAAATGGGACCGACCAAACACAAATTAATGCTTGGGAATTACAATGGCTCCACCAACAGTAACCAACCCTTGGCTTAAGTGGAAAAAGGTAATGATGGAATATAATAGGCTTAAGGTTTTTCCTTCACAAGGCTTAATAAAAAATTCATAACCCTCAAAACCCTAAACCTTGAACTTTGACAGAGGGCAAAATAAGTCCAAAATGACCAATATTTTGACTCAAACATGAAAATTATTGTGCAATAATTTTTAGAACTATTAGTGGCTCTAGTTGGGGACAATTATTACTCATGAATGATGTGAAAATTCTAGAATCTTTGGTGAAGTAGACCAGATGTAGAGCAGACCAAAAAGAATTTACTTGGACAGGGAAACTGTTGGCAATTGACACTAATTGGATTCATTTTGTTGTCATTGATGCCAAAAAGATTAGATGGAAGTCATATACTAGTCCTAGGAGGCATATACCAGCAGATACTAACTTTGGAGCATTCAGGGCTCTGGCACCGACATCAATACTTCATTGGAACCTGACATCAAGAAGGATTTACTTAATGAATCATTTTGTAATTATTGTCAAGGATGACATTGAATATCTTTTGTAAATGTATTGTAAGCCAACATAAGGCATATTATTTGTAATAGGTATATAGGTAAGTCTGCTATGTTATTTTGAATGATATGAAATGTGTGGATATAGGAGAATATAAAAGAACTGTATAATGTGAAATATGTATGAAGATCATTTTGTATGCAAATGTTATATTATGCAATGATATGTAGATAGATTGGAAAGAACTCTTGGAGGAGAAGAGATACCAGTAGTAGTTCAGGGTGTATGAACCGGTATAGAGCAGAGCTAGAACCGGAACTCTAATTGGCATAGTAGATGCATTCTTGAGTTCATTTTCAATAATTTGCTTTAGTAGAAAGTTTGTAGTCAGTGAGGATCTGTAGTGATGAGAAGTATTCTCTAGGAAGTGCTCCTTCCTGCATGTGTAGGCCCCTATTATATGTAATATCTTTTCATATGGCCAATGAACTGATATTGTGGGTCACAAATCCCACTGTGGTTTTTCCTCTTTGAGGTTTTCCATGTATAAACTTTGTGTGTTATGGTGTTCATTTATGTGAATGGTTTATTTGCTTCTTATTATATGTTTATTTGTTTACTAGTATATATGTGTATGGTATAAAAGGATAAAAACTATTCATACCGACAAAAGATTGATTCACCCCTCCTTCTCAGTGTTATTGGATCCCAAAAATTGGTATTAGAGCTTGGTACCTTGAAAGAATTTTAACAGCTTGAGGAAGATCCTGAAACCAGAATATTTGAACATGGGTATGGAGAAGCAACTTGAGATGGCACTTGAGGATTATGATGTTGAAAGGATGAAGAACTTGAAATTGCAAGAGAAGTTGAATTCTACAAATGAATTAATTCTTATCCTGCAAGAAAGGTTATCATCTTCTCAAGACAAGAGAAAAAAACTTTTGCAAAAACTAGATGATGAGGAGAAGAATGCTATTAAGGAACAATGTCAAAAAATAAGTCAAGCAAACATGCTCATGAAGAATGAAATGCAAGATCTGACTATGAGGTTATCAAAAGATATTGAGGATAGAAAGAAGAAGGAAGATAATGTTGTTATATCTCTGAATAACAAATTTGATGAATGTGGTAGATTGAATCATGAGAATAATTTGTTGAGAACTAATTTGGCACACTCCCAGAACAATGAACAAGAACTTGAAAGACAAATAACTACTTTGAGAGATGATATGACTATTGCAAGTGAGTATAAACAAAATTTTTAGGATCAGTGTTGCACAGTTGGATGACTTATTGAAAAGACAAAGACAAAATGATGATTCTAGAGGACTTGGATTTGTACAAGGTGAAAGCTCTGGTATTGCAAATGAAGATCAGACAATCGGTATGCAGAACTCATCAAGAAATAGAGGAAACCGACAAGGCAATCTAATTCTTATAAATTCAATGGTAGATGTTTTGTTTGTAATAAATTTGAGCATATGGCTAAACAATGTAGAAATAAAGCAAATCAAAACTACAATTTTATTCTCGGTCAATGCACAAATTGCAAGAAATATGGTCATAGATCAAAAGATTGCAGAATGAATGTTAAATGTCATGCATGTTGAAAGTTTGAACATTTTTCTAATCATTGTAGGTCAAGAAATGATACCAGATATGTCAAAGCAATTCAGAAGAACAATGTTACATGTTATGCATGCAACAAAATAAGTCATATTGCTAAGTATTGCAAAAGCAAGACTCAACCAGTTGATAATGATAAAGATAATGAGAAAGGAAAGAAGAAGGTAGATGAAATACAACAAGATCACACCAAGAGATGGGTTAGAAAATTCAAAGAACCAAGTGGAGATGGATCTACACCGGTAACTCCACCAATAGAATAGGGTATTCCTCCACCGGTAGGAAATTCCTCTGGCAACTAAGGCATAAGCCTTAGGGGTTGGCAACGTCATTGCTAAATTTTTCATATTACCTCGAAATAGATCTAAGGAGATTTTGAAGAGATCTGGAGAGTCATGTTCATCATCGATGAAGGTTCACCCAACACATGACTGTGAAACCGATATTTGTAGGGTTGTTGGTGAAGCATTTATTATAGAGAAAGATTAGGGTTTTATTTGCTGATAAAAGGGGGTAAGTTAAATCATTTTCACTCAACAAGCATTCAAGCATTTAGAGCAAAGAAAAGGCAAGTTAAGAGCGAGAAAAATAATTGTGAAAGGATTTTGAGTAGTTATCTGAAGCACTCAATCTTCCACCAACATTCACTTTCAGGTATTTTTCGAAATGGCATCTAGATCTTCAACTCCTACTTTCATTGAAAATCCCACCATTGTCAAAGTCAAGGATAGGTTAAGGCCAGTATTTAAGGAGGTTCTCAAAATCACTAAAAAGGAAGACTCTACGAGAGCATTTTCTAGGGTTCCTGATGGCATAATGTATGTTGAAGATGTGAGGGTATACATTCAATGAACCCTAGAGGATTTGGGCATAGAGGACATCAAAAGAATGTATAAATCTATGATACCGGGAGACTCCGAAACCATCAAACCAAAATACAAATCAATTGAGGATCTAGGGTTAACTAGTATTCTGTACATACCGGAATTCAAAGATGAGGTTATCAGATACATTCTGAGCAGGGTTCATAACTAATTTATTTGGCTAGATAGGCCTTACATGATCATGAAGGAGGCTATTCAAGTAGTCACTGACTTACCCAAAGTTGGACAAGAACCTGGCAAGAAAATTTCCAACACAGAGGTTGAGAAACTCACCGGTGCAACTCCTGATAGAAGATCAATGAGGATCAACACAATCACCAACACTGATATAAAATTTGCAAGCATGATAATAGGTTACAAGGTAACTCAATCCAACCGATTGAATTTTGTCGCTAGTTCATGTATTCATGCTGCATATCATATGCTAAGGAACAATGTGAAGTATGATTTATGTGAATGGATGAGGAATGAATTGATGTTGAACCTTGGTAAGATCAAAGGAATCAAGAAAGGAACTTTTAGATATGGAAAGTTGATTGTTTGTTTAATGCATTACTTTCTAAATGAGCTACCCAGTCTAGGGAAGAAGCATTAGGCTCATAACATACCGGTAGCTATGTAGATCAAGGAAGTAATCACCAGTCTTGGTACCAGAAGAGATGAGAAACTTTGCAGGTATTTTGATATATTCCAAGAAAACATGAGCGAAAGGGAGAGAATATCAAAGAACATTATGGAGAAGTATTCCACTGATATCTGTTTCATGGTAAAAACTGATGAAACTCTTATGGAAGCAGTTGAACCAAGGAAAATATGGGTGACAAAGCTTGGATATGAGGTGGATGATAGCATTTTTGAACTCTATGCAAAGATTTTGTTAGATGCCCCATTAGATGATAAAATAGAGCAGTTTGGTAGAAGAAGAGAGAAGGATCTTGAAGTGAAAGCCAGTTTTAACAGGAATAGAAGAGAGAAGAAAATACAAAATATGTCTGCATATGTACAAGATGTAATTTATAAGATAGACACTCAACTAGGTTTAGGATCCAAACAAGCAGCTAAACCGGCAGAGGTTGGTACTATAGAAGTGAAGAAGCCACAAGTTCACATTTCCCCTATCACTTCTAATTTTGATTATGAGGATAATGAACCTTTGGCTTTCAGAAGGGTACAAAGGAAGAATGTGGTAAAACCACCGATAGAGAAGAGCAAGGCAGAGCCTAGGAGGAGACTTGTTAGAAAGGAAACTAAGCCTACAATGCCTCCACCACCAACAAGGAAGCCTATGCAAAAGAGGAAACCAGTCACACCGGCAACCACAAGCAAAAAGAAGAAGGGTGATGATATTGAAACCGGTAAGACCACAATGACCTGTGCTGAGCTTATTGATGAAATTACAAAAGATGGAATATTGAAAAATGTATCAAAGTATTATGAAGATTTAGAAGAGAATGAGCAAAATGAATTAGAAGAGGCTATTTTGTTATATATAGACATTTATAAGAAAGCCTTAGTTGAAATTTTGAAGGAGATACCTTTATCCTTCTATAATAAAGTTGAGGCTAGAAGACTTGATGCTGTTAAGATAGATAAGGAGATTAAGGAAGTAGTACTTTTTGAAATGTGTGGTGTTGTAAATAATGAAGAAATAAAAAGATGCATAGATACTGCAAATAGGACAATTTTTAGTAGTAAACCCCGATAGATAAGCCTTATAATAGGGAGAGTGAATGAGGTGATAAATGAGACTAGTAAGGGATGGACCAAATTCTTTCAGAAAAACCCAGACTTTCTCACATCTCAAGAAGAATTTGCAAGGGCAACATCTTCCACCATTCCTGAAAAATCAAAAGGGAAAGGTATTTTGGGCAATTCAACACCAATTTTAACACAACCGATAGTAACTATAGATATTCAGACACAATAGATAGTTAAAGAGAGTGTACAATCTATACCAGCATAGACCATTTTTTAGCAAGGCAATGTATAGGACACTATAAATACTATGGATAATACTCCACCGACAGTAACTGACACTGCACCAAGTGGTGAAGCCACTAGTGCAAAAGAGGTTGAGATGGACAAGGTAAAAGCAATTGAGTCCATATTGGCAGTTAAAACTGATTCCCCAGCAAAGGTATTGGCAATTGACACTTCTCAGGTTGAGAAGAAATCAGTCTCTGAGTTGAGTCCAACTGAATTTATGATGATGGCTACTCAGAAATTACTGAAGGAAGGTACTATAGATAAACAAATAATTGAACAATCGGTCATAATGTTGCATAGATTAATACCTAACTGTCAGATTGAATATGGAGCAAGCCCTTCTAGCAAGCTCAAGACTCTAACAGAGCATATCTCTAATAATTTTCAATCTCTTAGGTAGATTGCAGACCAACAGGCTTTGGATAAATTCACAGCAACTAAAAGAATAGCTTTTGATCAGATTATAAAAACAGATTAGAAGCAAATTGAGGACAAACTTACTCCTATTGAGGTTTGTTTAAAACAATGTACAAATATCTATAGAGTGTGTTGTAACATGGAAATTCTTATGGCTAATGTAGATAGTAGATTAAAGGAGTTATACGATAAGATAGCTAAAATTGCTAACTCTTTTGATGGATTGACTAAACTGACCACATCTATTGATGGACAAATTTTGTCCTTGGAGAGCCAATTTTTTTCTTTTGAGAAGGAGAGAGATAAAATCATGTGAAGCGAAAGAAGTCTAAGAGGACTGGTAAGTCCTAGATTAGATTCATTAGTTGTTCATAAGAGAGAGTGCATGGACATGATAGCTAAACTGACACTAGCAAATGTCCAAGAGAAGGAAACACATGCCCACTTACTAAGTGGACTAGCATCCATTTCTGACACTTTTAGAACTAGCTGGGATACATATCTTAAGTTATTGCAAAAGGCATACCCAGAAATATTGAAGATGATTAAGCTCTAGTGAAACTAACAGTATTCATTTATTCTTTTGTGATGGAATTATCTCAATTCTTTCACCAGTATTTGGCATTAATGTCAAAGGGGGAGTATGCATATATGTGAAAAATATCAGATAATACCAGATAAAAACACATGGGAAGGATATCAGGATATCAGATGGAATGTATTTCTCAAGGGAAGCATACCGATAGGGAATTCATTTTTCACATGGGTCTTGCCATCAATGCCAAAGGGGGATATTGTTGGCAATTGACACTCATTGGATTCATTTTGTCAGATGGAAGTCATATACCAGCTTTGGAGAATTCAGGGCTACACCAGCACCGACATCAATACTTCATTGGAAGCCGACATCAAGAAGGATTTACTTAATGAATCATTTTGTAATTATTGTCAAGGCCAACATTGAATATCTTTTGTAAATGTATTGTAACTAACATAAGGCATATTATTTGTAATAGGTATATAGGTCAGTCTTCTAGGTTATCTTGAATGATATGAAATGTGTGGATATAGGAGAATATAGCAGAACTGTATAATGTGAAATATATATATCAAGATAATTTTGTATGCGAATGTTATATTATGCAATGATATGTAGATAGATTGGAAAGCACTCTTGGAGGAGAAGAGATATTGATAGTAGTTCAAGGTTTATGAATTGGTACAGAGTAGAGCTAGAACCAGAACTCTAATTGGCATTGCAGATGCATTCTTGGGTTCATTTTTAGTAATTTACTTTAGCAGAAAGCTTGTAGTTAGTGAGGCTCTTTAGTGATGAGTAGTATGCTCTAGGCAGTGTTCCTTCCTGCATGTGCAGGCCCCTATTATATGTAATACCTTTTCATGTGGTCAATGGACTAATATTATGGGTCACAAATCCCATCGTGGTTTTTCCTTTTTGAGGTTTTCCACATATAAACTCTGTGTGTTGTGGTTTTCATTTATGTGGATTGTTTTTTTTTTTCTTGTTATATGTGTATTTGTATACCGGTATATATGTGTATGGTATAAAAGGATAAAAATTGTTCATACTGGCATAACACTAATACACCCCCCCCCTCTCAGTGTTCTTGGACCCCAATAGCAACTTCAACAGAAAATAAACTACACTACTTATATACAAAACCTAACTAATTCTCATGGATAATAACTCCTTTAAGAAAAGTAGAGCTTCAAGAATTTTCCATGAACATGCAATTCAAGAGTGTCACCATTTATATCTTGGAGAAAATACGAATCTTCTCCCCACTTGCTTTGGATCAAATATGGGCCTAGCCAAATGGCATCAAACTTGCCATGTTTTCCTTTGTCTTCTAATCTAGTATTCCACATCAAAACCAAATCATTAATTTGAAAATTCTTGTAGTTGTTCTTTTGTCATACAGGTGTTTAACCTGCATCTGTAATTTTGCAATTTTAGTATTGGCTTCTCTTCTAGCTTCATCCAATTCCATCAGAGCTTCGACCCTCAACTGCATGTCATTATCTATACCATTGTCATAAGTTTGGACAAAATTATACATTTCCATCATGTTGTTTTGGGGTAACCTTGCACGCATACTATACACCAAATCAAAAGGTTCACATCCAATTGATTTCTTAATTGTTACCCTGTATGCCCAAACTACTAATCTTAGCTTTGAATCCCAAGCCTTCTTGTTTTTCTCTAGGATTCTTTTGATAATCTTCATCAAGCTCTTATTGCTTGATTTAGATTTCCCATTTCACTGTGGGTGGTAAGGTGATGAGTATGATATTTGGATGCCATATTTGTTGCAAAAATTTTCATATTCCTCTGACCTAAAACTCATGGCATTATCAGAGACTATTCTCTCAAGACATCCAAATCTAGTCAACATATTATCTATAAGAAAATCAATTACCACCTTACTTGTTGCTTTTCTAGTGGGTATGGCTTCAACCCACTTAGTGAAATAATTAGTGGCCACCAAGATCCAAGAATGACCACTACTAGATTTACATGATATTTCTCCAATAAAATCTATACCCCATTGTTGGAAAGGAGCCTACACATTTACAAGTTTTAATGGCAAATTTCATGAAAATTTCAATTTTCCTACAAACCTTTGGCATGGATCACATCTTCTGACTAACTGATGTGCATCCTTGAAAATTTTTGGCAACCAAAACCCAGCCCTTAATATCTTGTGTGTAGTTGTCTTGGCCATAAAGTGCCCTCCACAAACTCCACCATGCAATTCAGACAATAACTTTTGAGCCTGGTCCTAGTCAACACACTTTAGCATGACACCATCACTATTTCTCCACCAAAGTTTTCCATTGACAATGGCATATTTTATAGCATGCAATTTCAATGTCCTCTTTTTATTTTCGCTCATGTCTTTAGGACATTTCATCCTCTACAAATAGTATATGATGTCATCATACCATTTACAACCATCCATGTCACATATATAAGATCTGTGTTCTTCTTCTATAATATTTATCTAATTGGAATCCAAATTACTCTGAGCCATTAATTTATCCAATCCTTATCCTCTCACTAACTTAGTGATTTGGATGTCAATTTTGAATTCTTGGATCCTGTTGATCCACCTACATCTCCTTCCATACACTTCATGTTGTGTGAAAATGTCTTTGATTGCAGCACTAGGCACATATGCAACCACAGTTGCTCCCATCAGATAACTCCTAAAAGCTTTAACTACCTTTACTAGTTCATAGGCATGTTTCTCTTTCAAATCATCCTTTAGCTCTCCATCTTGCAAGGACTTGCTAAAAAATGCTATAGGTTATTCAAAACCCTATGAGTTCTTTTGCAGCAAGACAAAAACAACAATATGAAAAGATGCAAACGAGAAAAGTTGCATAGGTTTTCCATAACTAGGTGTCTTTAGAATAGGTGCATTCTTAATAGCTTGCTTGATCTCCTGGAATGCCTTGGCTGGCTCTTCCTCCCATTTTATCTTTGCACCTTTCTTCAACATCTTGGATATAGGCCCACTGATTTCAGCAAAATTTGTAACAAACCTTCTGAGAAAATTAATCTACCCAAAGAATGATTGGATACCTTTCACTGTTTTGGGCTGAGGGACCTTTTCAATTGCTACTACCCTCTCTGGGTCAATCCTTACACCATATTTTGAAACAAGGTGAACCAAAAACTTACCCTCAGTAACCCCAAAAGAACATTTCTTTGGGTTTAAAGATATTCCATATTTATAATGTTAGAAAATGCAACATCCATTACTCTTTGAAATGTTGCTCTTGCATTTGTTAGACCAAAAGGAATTCTCACATAAACATGCGTTCCCCAAGGCATAGTGAATGTTGTCTTGTACTACTCTGATTCTTTGACCATTACCTGGTTATACCCTGAAAATCCATGCATCATAGACAAAATCTCACATCGTGTCACCTTCTATAGCATTGCTTCCATATTGGGCAATGGATAATTATCTTTTAATGAAGATATATTTAAATTCCTAAAATCAACACACAATCTGATATCTCCATTCTTTTTCCTCACAGGTACCAAGTTAGACACCCATGATGAATGTCTGATCGGTTTTATAATCCCAACATCCCTTAACTTGACAAGCTCTTCTTGCATTTCAGGTGCTAAGGTTGGATTAACATGTCTCTGCTTCTATCTAAAAGGCTTACCATTTTCCTTCAAAGGAATTTCATGTTGAAATAAATCTTCCCTATGAGCCTTCAGGTCATCATATGACCAAGTAGAAACATGCTTATATTTTCTCAACAAATTAATCAACATCTTCCTTACCTGGGGTGACATCTTCTTTGTAATATACACCTTTCTTGGGGCTCCTTCTGTCCCAAGGTTAACTTCCTCTAAATCGTCAGGTTGTGAGGTAGTAGTAGCAACCTTAGCCTTGTCCTGACTATCAAACATCCTTTCTAGGACAACTAGACCTTTGGGGATTTTGTTTGTCATCAATTGGATCACCTCCTTCCCAAAGATCATTTCTTTATCATCCATTGTTTGTACAAAGGCACTAAAATCAATCTCTCGATTTTCATATTCATCTACACAATGTAGAATCCTTAATATATCATCATCATCATTGAAAACCTGTTAGCTTTCAACATTGTCAGGGACTGAAGGCCTTGTTTGAATCTCAACTTTCAAGAATCCAGCAAAAGTGATATCCTCTGGCCTTAAAGCTATGTTTTCTAGCAAATCTGCCATTCTGTTATAGCTTCTTTCCTTCCAGTCAATACCAAATGCATCAAGATTCTTAATTTGATCCCATACAACATTTATATACTGCTTCAACCTTTTATTTTTTGATTCATGCTTAGATCTGATTTGGGGTATGACTAATTCAGAATCTCCAATGACTTTGAGATTCTTTATCCCATGTTCTTCAGCTAATCTCAAACCCAACAACAATGCTTCATATCTGCCACATTATTTGTGCATGCAAAGGATAAAGTAAAATAAAATTTAAAAGTTTCTGCATGGGTTGATATGAATAACACACCTACACCTGAGCCTTGCTTAGAACTGGCTCCATCAAAATACATTATCCATAAATTGTCATCGCCTGATGATTTCTCTACCTCCTCATCCAATAGTTTCGGTTGTTGTTTTTTCTTTTGTGAAGAATCCTCAACTCTAAATGCATTGATTTATGTGTCTACAAAACAAGTCATGTCCTCATCAGAGTTTTTTGCATGCACCGTCATATATGGTACCCTAGATTCTCTTTCAACCTTTACATTTCTACCATCAATACAAAAGGTAGCATAAGATAAGTCACACTACAAACTTCCACCCATAGAGGCACTCCACTGTCTTGACAACAACATCACATAATGTGGTGGGATGTCCACAACTAGGACACTCATGGTTAACTCCTTCTTAGGGAAGGCAACAAGTTTATAAGGTAGTGCCCTTATAGTACCTATCGCAGGCGCTTCTCTTGAATCTATAACACAACATCTGCCCTGAGGAGTATCTGCTTTTAGACCCATGGATAGTATTAGTCTCACCAACATGACATTGTTTGAAGCCCTGGAATCAATCATACAATTTTTTAGGACTCCTCCATTTATGATAACACTTAGAAAGAAAGGGTCCACATTATCAGGACTCTCACCTACTGTATCTTCAAGATAAATTTGGGGAATCTGAGAAACCATTCCCTCTAACTCTTTATCCTTAGTTTCAATCTTATTTACTTGTTCCTTTACATTATGAGAAACATTCTTATGTTCAATCTTATTAGAAAAAGAAACACCCTTGACTCAGGCTATGACTTTCTCTCTATGCTCCTCAATTCTTAACACTTCTTGTAAAGGAACTTTAACCATAATTTGAGAAAGCAACTGAAGCATATCTGGCAATTCAAGAGACATACTTGATTGTTCTTCATGTTTCTTTGGTTTGTTTGCTTTGGCATTATGTTTCTGCTTCATGTCATTTCCAACAGGTGCAACATACCTTTCAATGATCTTTGTTTTCATTTTGAGTGGAGCTGTTTCCTCACTAAGCTTGACAATCTCAGCTTTCTTAGCCCACTCCTTTTTTTTGGCATCCTTAATTTTGATTGCATCTTTCCCTGATTTATCCTCCTTGACCTCCTTGCCTTTATTTTTCAATTCTTTGACAAATAGACTAGAAGGTTTGCCCTAGTCTTCACCGACCGTTTTGTTTCTCAACTAATAATTTTTTTTAACCTGAGCTACCATTGTAGTTGTTATTTGGGAAATATCTTCATCTGAAGGTCTTCTCGAGGATACAAAACTCTCACTTGTTCAGCATTACACATTCGATCATCAACACATAACTCTTCATCAGAAAAAATTTGTTGATGATATGATTCACTTATTTGCCTTTGATGATCTATATCCAAAGCCTGGGTTTCAATATCAGAGGAATATTTTGCTCCTCCACGATAAGAGGTATTCATGAGACAATCAACATTGTCACCTTCAAAAGGTTCTTCCTCTTCTTTATGTAACTCATCCTTGGCAGAAATAAATTGTGCTACAACACAATATTTAGGTGAATGGGGTGATTGACAAGAAGCACACCAACGTGTATCCTCAAAAACATTCACTCTGTGTTTCTACAATTGGTCAAGAGTTTTTTGTTCCTGCTTACCCTTTTGTTGCTGAAAATGTTTTCCATCCTCCCAATTTATGTTATAAGGATAATCCTACAATCTTGGGGGCCTATTAAACTTATTAAACTATGGATTTTCTTGTACATAACCCTTATCATTCTTTTCCATAGTCAATTTTAAATCCTTCAAGGTATTAAGTACCTCATCCCATTTGTCTTCCTCTTTAGGTTTTGACCCTAAAGACTTTTCAACTTTGTCCTTTGCACTCTTAGAAAATATAGGATCCTCTCTTCTTCCAAGCTTACGTGAAGCTCTTCTATTCCCTTCAACATTAATAGCTATCCTAAAAGCATCTCTAAGAGTTTGAGGATCTTTATCTCTGAGGACGTATGCCATTTTCACATCAAATGCATTCATATATGTGGTTAGACAAAAAAATATCATCCAACCTTGAAACCTGAAATAACTTATGCATGGCCTTTTGAAACCTGATATTAAAATCAGCCACATCCTCATTTAACGACTTCTTGATGTTATTGAACTCATTTAACATGAATCTTGCATTCATTTTATCACCATACTACTCTTTGAAACATATCTCAAATTCTTCCTAGGAGCTAATACTTATAGTTGGCAACCCTGTGTACCAATCCCTTATTGGTATTATGGACGACTTAGTCATGTGTTGCATTGGTTTTGTCATTGATGTCAATACTTATCCTTTTGGAGGTCTACATGATTGATTTGGCACTCTGGTTATATTGGTTTATTGTTGAACCAGTACATTGTGGTCCCAACATGGTTATTGGCTTATGCACAATCACTAGTATTTGCTTCACTGACGGGTTATATGGTTCACCGATAGTGACGATGACTTGTTATCATCTGGAGATCATTTGGTTATGTTGAAGACATGGAATGGATGTTTACATTTGGTGTTTCTCTTAATGGACTAATCGGGTTCACATATTTGCCTTAACTGGCAGATAGGTCTAGGTTATGGACCGGTACAAGATATCATGTTCCAGATCAGCACGACACATTTTGGAAATGGTTTGTTGATTGAATAATGTGTAAATGTATTGAGTCCGGTATATTGTCTTGCATCAAGACTTATTTTGTAATTGATTTAATTGTAATATTTTTAGTGAGCCAACCTTATCGTAAGGTCTTAGGTTTTGTATAAATGATTGTAAGATCTTATTGAAGATCATATTATGAGTGTGTGCGTATATTGAAGATCATTGTGAAGAGTGAAATAAGAAGATCCTTGTGCAAATCACATAGATATTATTTGAAGGTTGAAGGAAAGGTTATGAAGGTGTTTCGCACTCATAGTCAGAGCCTAAACCGGTACTGAATCCAGCATTGTAGATGCTACATTGAAGCAGTACATTGTTATTGGATTTAACCATCCAATTATAGTCAGTGTGACTCCTATTTTGTGATTGAGCAGTGAGCTCTAGGCGGATGGCCTTTTTGCATGTGCAGACCCCATTTGTATACACTTACTATCTACAGTAGTATCATCTGATTGTGGGTAAGGTTTCCCACCGTGGGTTTTCCCCTTACAAGGTTTCCATGTCAAAATATCTATGTTGTGGTGTGGATGTTGTTTCTCTTTCTGTTACATGCATTAAGTTATACAGGCGCTACTATAATTGTTAATCTGTTTTATCGACATTAAGTTTATTTTACCGACATTAAGTTTTATGTTGGAATAATTGGTTTTGCGTTGTAATTTATTGACAACTGATTCACCCCCCCTCTCATTTGTCCTTCCCAGTTCCTAACAATTGGTATCAGAACCAAGTCCTCTTTTTTATAGAAGCCTAATAGCTTGAGGAGATCCTATGGCAGCAAATATTTTCAGGAAGGATAGTCAAAAACTTGATGGAACTAACTATGGTATATGGAAGATTAGAATGGAAACTCATCTGAACTACATTAGAAGATATATATGGGATGTTACTAAGAATGGATATGTTGGTCCTACTCTGAATCACCCTCATCCACCGACATTGGCTAAAGACTTGGAGAATGATTGCAAAGCAAGAAAAGCACTTTTGTGTGCATTATCAGATCAACAAATCATGGGATTATCAGATCGATCTACTACTAAAGCTATTTGGGATAAACTGGAAACATTGAATGAAGGAGATACCACTGTCAAAATTACAAAACTAGAATGTTACTAGGTCAGGTATGAAAATTTAAAAATGGAAGAAGATGAAAGAATTTATGCATTTATGGAAAGAGAATGAAATTGTTTTAGGAATACAATGTTGTGGAGGATCTTTAAGTGAAGATGAAATTGTTTCTAAAGTTTTAAGAGATTTGCCACTAGCTTACAAAATGAAAGTGGCTATTATTAATGAGTTGAGAACAATGCCTAATACATCGATATCTAGAGATACCTTGGTTGGAAAAATCTTAGCATTTGAGCTTGAGGAATTTGGTCGTGTTGCTACAGTCAAGACTGATTTAGCTTTCAAAGCATCATCATCATCTGACAAAACTGATTGGAAAGCACTTTATGCAAAAGAATTTGAAGATATGAGAAGAGAAAATGAATAACTTGAAGAACTTGAAGCGCTATTTGCAAGGAAGATGCCTAAAGGTCCAGTAGGATGTAAGTATGAAGGTAAAGCACCTTTCAAATGTTTTAATTGAAATAAAATTGGTCATATAGCATCTAGGTGTCCTGATAGACATCCAAGACTAAGAGAGGAAGCAAAGAGAACATATAAGCCTAACCCTAAATATCAGAGATACGGATTTAAGGCAAACATAGATAAGTCATGTTACTATGTAGATGAAGGTGTTATAGATGATTCAGATGAAGATCCAATAGATAGTGGATGTGCATTTGTTGCAATAAAATAAGATCAACCGACACCTATTGTCAAACCGATAGAGAAGGCATTAGCAGAAAAGATTGAAGAAAAGGATGAATGGATCATTGATAGTGGATGCTTGCATCATATGACTGGTGATAAAAGAAAATTCTTATCATTACAGGAAATTCATGGAGGTCTAGTAAGATTTGGAGATGACAAAGCTTGTTTAATCAAAGGAAGAGGCACTATATCTTTGGATGGTAAGCACAATACTGACAATGTTTATTATGTCTAAGGTTTAAAGCATAATCTTTTGAGTGTTGGTCAGTTAGCGGACAAAGGATTTCAGTTAAAATTCAAGAATGGAAAATGCAAAATCATAAACATAACTAGATTGGAGATTGCAATCGGTAATCAGACTAAAGGTAATATCTTTCACTTGAAAAGTAGTGATAAGACATGCTTCATTACACACTTTGATGAAAGATTGTTATGGCATAAAAGACTCTGTCATGTGAATTTTGATTACATTGTAAAGATCAGTTCAACTAAGGTAGTAAGGGATTTACCTAAGATTATGAAACCTCATACTCCAGTATTTAGAAAATATCAAATGGGAAAGCAAGTTAGAACAACATTTAAAAGCATTTATGAGAAATCCAATAATATTCTTGATTTAATTCATATTGATTTATGTGGTCCAGTAAGAACAAGAAGTCTACAGGGTGATAGATACTTTATGCTAATAATTGATGATTATTCTAGAATGTGTTGCTTTACTTTTCTTAAGGAGAAATCAGAAGCTTTTGGAAGATTCAAGATATACAAGGCAATGGTAGAGAATGAAACCGACAAGAAAATCAAATGTATGAGATTTGATCAAGGAGGAGAATTTACATCTAGGAAATTCAATTCATTCTGTGAAGTGAATGGAATCAAAAGACAACTATCAGCACCCCGGACACCCCAGCAGAATGGAGTTGTGGAAAGGAAAAATAGAACTATACTGGATGCAGCAAGAACCATGATGATGGAAGCAAATCTACCTCATGTGTACTAGAGAGAAGTAGTGAATACAATGGTTTATACTTTCAATAGAGTTCACATCAAAAGTGAAAGTGGTAAGACCCCTTATGAACTATGGTTTGGTCATACTCCTACTCTTAAGTACTTTAGAATATTTGGAAGCAAATGTTACATTAGGAGAGATGAGTATATTGGCAAATTTGATCCTAGAAGTGATGAAGGAATATTTCTTGGTTATTCATCTAGAAGCAAGGCATATAGATTGTTAGGGTTCCCACAGATACTGAGAGGGGGGGTGAGTCAGTATCTGACCAGTAATGAGATTTTCTTAAAACTAAATATGTAGAACATAAAGTAACAGTATACCGATATGCAAGAATTAATGTAAATAACAGAATCAAAAACATCCACATGAAGAGAACACCATAACACAAGATGTTTAATGAGGAAACCCGGTGTGGGAAAAACCTCAGTGGGATTTGTGACCCACAATATTCACTTACTTGCCAATAAGAGAATATTACTTATAATGGGGGCCTGCACATGCAGGAAGGCCAACTGCCTAGAGCACACTTCTCAATAAGAAGTCACACTAACTTACAATGAGGATTATGCAAATCCAATGATCTGTACTGCTTTACAATAGCATCTTCAATGCCAAATTCAGTACTGGTTCTTGCTCTGTTCTTTACATATACCCTTGACCTACAATTCGCACATTAGGTCTACCTTATAATTTTTTATGCTTCCTATTCATATCCTACAAATGACTACAATGATCTCTTTTATATACAAGAGTCATTTTACAATTTGCCAAGTCGGCTTACAATAATAAACAAAATATTGCATATAAAAAATCCTATCGGCCTCTGTGCCAGCATACATGTTCTGTGTCGGTGCCAGTGTAGAGTGATCTTCCTGATGCCAATGCACTATCTTGTTTAATGCTTTGCCGGTATAATGTCTTGTCGATGCCATAGGATTGTAAGGTTGCCTGTGTAATGCTTTGCCGGTATAATGTCTTGCCAATGCCATAGGATTGCAAGGTTGCCTATGTAATGCTTTGCCAGTATAATGTCTTAACAGTGCCATAGGATTGCAAGGTTGCTTGTGTAATGCTTTGCCGGTATAATGTCTTGCCGGTGCCATAGGATTGCAAGGTTGCCATCAATGATAAAACCTTCAATCACACACAATGTCTCATTGGAGTGTCCATATGCCAACATAGATGTTATAATAAAAGACTATAAAAAATCATTGAAAGTACTAATGTGAAGATAGATGAACATTTTAGAGGTGAATCAAGGTCTGTAGATTTTGAACCAGCAGTTGAAATGATTATAAATGAACCAACACATATTGCACCAGTACAGAATGAAGAACCAGTCACACTGGGATCATCAGAAAACTCAACTGTGATTGAAGAACAACAACATGTGAATAAACCCAGGTATGCAAGATTGAATCATTCAGAAAATCAAATAATTGGAAACAAAAATCAAGGTGTTATGACAAGAGGAAGATTGGCAAATGAAGAGGTATGTTTCAATTCTCAATTTGAACCAGCATCAATTGTTGAAGCATGTCAAGATAAACATTGGATAAAAGCAATGGAAGATGAATTAGAACATATTGAAAAGAATAATACTTGGGCATTAGTTCCCCGACCTAAAGACAAAAATGTAATTGGAACTAAATGGGTATTTAGAAATAAACTTAATGAGGATGGTGAAGTAATCAGAAACAAAGAAAGATTAGTTTGTAAAGGTTATTCACAGAAAGAAGGAATTGATTATAATGAAACTTTTGCACCGGTAGCCAAAATTGAGGCAGTTAGACTATTTCTTGCATTTGCAACTCACAAGAACTATAAATTTTATCAGATGGATGTAAAATGTGCATTTTTGAACGGAGATATTGAGGAGGAAGTTTACATTGAATAGCCTGATGAATTCTCATTAACAAATGATAAGGATATGGTTTGCAGGTTAAGGAAAGCTTTATATGGATTGAAGCAAGCTCCCAGAGCTTGGTATGCTAGACTGGATAAATATCTTTTAAATCTTGGATACACAAAGGTAATGCTGACAACAATTTGTATTAAAAAATCACTAATGATGACATTTTGGTTATTGAAGTATTTGTCGATGATATCAGTTTTGGAGGTGAAGAAGAGTTATATAAAGACTTTGCTAACAAGATGTAGGAAGAATTTGAAATGTCTATGATTGGAGAGATAAAAAATTTATAGGTTTGCAGATTTCTCAAATAGATAAAGTTATATTCATATGTCAAAAAATATACTTGAAGGAGCTCTTGAAGAAATTTGGTATGGAAAACTCCAAACCGGTAAGTACTCCTATGACTACAACTGATAAATTGACATTAAAGGATGATTTAGCTCCTATTAATCTGACAAGGTACAAATCTATGATTGAAGGATTACTATATTTGACACAAACTAGACCTGATATAATGAATGCAGTGTGTATTGTTTCAAGATTTCAAAGAAATCCTAAAGAAAATCATGAATCAATCGTAAAAAGGATTTTCTGGTATCTACAACCCACAACAAATCTTGGTTTATGGTATCCTAAGGATGAATTTTTTTATTTATGTGCATATATAGATGCAAATTGGGTAGGAGATGTAGATGACAAAAAGAGTACCACTGGCGGTGCATTCTTTGTTGGCAAAAGATTAATTTCATGGATCAACAAGAAGTAGACTTGTACATCATTATCTACAGCAGAATCAGAATATGTTGCAACAGCAACTAATTGTACTCATGTATTATGGATCAAGCAAATGTTGAAGGATATAAAGGTAAAATACAAAGAACCGGTAATTATTTATTGTGATAATTTAGTAGAAATTGATATATCAAATAATCCAGTATTTCACTCTAAAAAAAAGCATGTTTATATTAAGTAAAATTTTCTGAAAGAGAATGTTGAAGCAAATGAAGTGAGATTGGTTTATGTGAATACTAAAGAGAAAATTGTAGATATATTTACAAATCCTTTGCCTAAGGAAACATTTGAATATCTCAGAGAGAAGCTTGGGGTAATTTCCCCATCGACAAAGACTTGAATGATGAAGATTGGCATCAAACCGACAGGGACTAACAGAAAAATCTTTTTGCAGTCTTGATGAAGGAGAGCTACTACTCAGGGGGAGTAGTTAGTTGTATGTTATGTTTTGATTCTTAACGACTTTGGTATTTGATGTCAAAGGGGGAGAGATATCTATGGAAAAACATTGTACTTTGGGGAGAGATGAACATTCTACTTGGAGAGATGTTTTTTGGTTTTGATTTCTGGTATTGATCTATTTTGAGAGATTGTTGGTTTATTAGTTTTTGGCATTTTGTTTTTAGCACTTAGATGTTATATACTTCCATCTAGTGTTGCCATCAATGCCAAAGGGGGATATTGTTGGTATTATGGATGACTTCATCATGTGTTGCATTGGTTTTGTCATTGATGTCAACACTTATCCTTCTGGAGGTCTACATTATTGTTTTGACACTCTGGTTATATTGGTTTATTGTTGAACTGACACATTGTGGTCTCGGCATGGTTGTTGGCTTATGCACAGTCATCGATATATGCTTCACCAATAAGTTATATGCTTCACCGACAGTGATGATGACTTGTTATCATTTGGAGATCATTTGGTTATGTCAAAGACATGGATTGGATGTTTACATTTGGTATTTTTCTTATTGGACTAATCGAGTTCACGTTATTACCTTAACCGATAGATAGGTCTAGGTTATGGACTGGTACAAGATATCATGTTCCAGATCAGCACGACACATTTGGGAAATGGTTTATTGATTGAATAATGTGTAAATGTATTGAGGCCGACATATTGTATCGCATCAAGACTTATTTTGTAATTGATTTAATTGTAATATCTTTAGTGATCCGACCTTATCATAAGGTCTTAGGTTTTTTATAAATGATTGTAAGATCTTATTGAAGATCATATTATGAGTGCGTGTGTATATTGAAGATCATTGTGAAGAGCAAAAATAAGCAGATCTTTGTGCGAATCACGTAGATATTATCTAAAGGTTGAAGGAAATGTTATGAAGGTGTTTGACACTCATAGTCAGAGCTTAAACTAGTATTGAATCCAGCATTGCAGATGCTACATTGAAGCAATACATTGTTATTGGATTTAACCATCCAATTGTAGTCAATGTGACTCCTATTTTGTGATTGAGCAGTGAGCTCTAAGTGGTTGGCCTTTTTGCATGTGTAGACCCCATTTGTATACACTTACTATCTGCAATAGTATCATTTGATTGTGGGTAAGGTTTCCCACCATGGTTTTTCCCCTTAAAGGGTTTCCATGTCAAAATCTTTGTGTCATGTGTTGTGGATGTTGTTTCTCTTTCTGTTTCATGCGTTAAGTTATACCGACACTACTATAACTATTAATCTATTTTACCAGCATTAAGTTTCTTTTACCAGCACTAAGTTTTAAGTTGGAATAATTGGTTTTGGGTTGTAATTTATTGATAACTGATTCACACCCCTCCCCCCTCTCGGTTGTCCTTCCCCGTTCCTAACATCCCTATCATCCTTTGTCGGAGATTACACAAATAATTTCATGACAACATCCTCATGCTCCACTTCATAGTCATTTAACTTATCAGTGAATGCCCTTAGATGTTCCTCACCAATAATAGAATTATTCCCTAAAAACTTATAGAATGTATCACTTAAGTTATTTAGGATTGCATTAGGATATCCTGGGATCCTATTGAAATGAAACTGCCTATATCTTTCTACATGAATAGGTCTTCTTTGAAACTACCCAACAATAGCTTGTCCTACATCATTTGTTGTAGCACTAGTATTTTTTCTAGTGCTTACCCTAGTAGTAGTATTAAATTTTTAGAAAGTTGGGGCTAACTAATGCTTTGAGTAGCCACTTGACTTCCCTGCCCAATAATTGCAACTCCAATATTTTGAGTATTCTGAACATTCTGGGTAGGGGTATTTGTACTGACATTTGGTGTGGTTGTAGAAACTATACCATAAATAACCTGAGTTTTAGATGGACCAACAATGAATGAAGCATTATTTAATGTCAACAACTTAAGGAAATCAATTTTCCTTTTCATCTTTGCATTTGATGATTCCATCTCAATTCTATTCAACTCTTTTGCAAGAGTTTCATTTTCTATCCTAGCTCTTTCTAGCTCAATGTCAACTTGGGATAATTTTTGACTCAGATCTGGGATAGTTGAAGATCTTTTATCATCTTCCTTAATACCAGATACCTTTTGTTTTCCTTTATCCAGATCTAATTTAGGAATCCAAGCACTTGGCTGACTAGAATCTACTAACCTTTGGTCGTCTACATTACTATTAGCCTTTTCTTTTGTAATGTTTTCAGATTTTTTATCTAAGATTTCTCTTAGGACAGGAACCTCGATAGTAGGCTTAACATTTTCTTGAGACAATACTTTGAGTGTTTCCAATTGTAGTATTAGACCATCTCTTTCTATTACAACTCTAATAACTTCAGATTCCTTTTCTTTTTCTCTCTTATTTCTCAAATTCATTTGTTCTTGGAGTTCCCTTCTCAATGTGTCTATCTCCAAAAACTTCTTGTGGATCTGGTAAAGTTATCTTAGATCTAGAAGTATCATCTAAATCAATTAAGTTCACATTACCTTGTTCTTTAATTGACTCATAACCATGAGAAAAATATGTTGTGAGACCCAGAGGAGGAAGTACACCACTAGCATTTTCACTTTGGTGACTTCTACTTATACTCCAAACTCTCTTCTTTTCTGCATACTGAACTTGAGTTACTTGTTTTCTATGTGGTTGCACCTCTTCTTGAACAAGTGTATCAAACAAGTAATTGAACAATCCTAAACTATCTGATTCAAAAAATTTAGAAGATGATGTATAAACTTCAAGAATAGGATTTAGATGTGACTTACTTGCATTCTTGTTCTTAGGTTTCCATGATGAGGGAGCAGTGCTAGGTTTTGCATTTCTTCTTGTTCCATTTCTTTGTGGAGTTTCATGAAGATCCTCCAACTTCTCTTCAGGATGTAACCTCATGTATGCTCTGGTGTTCTTCACTTTACTCATAGTAACAAAATCCTTCAAAAAATTGTTAGAATTATTCAAAAATATACGCATTGGTATATAGACCTCAGAGTCGCCACCCAAATCGCTTTGGGATACCAAATAATTCACTACTTGGTAATCTATGAAAGAAATTTGTGAACCTTTCTCACAAACTGAAATGTATTTCTCTTAAAAACATAGAACACCCTTTTCATAGAAAAACATGAACTAGAAGCATAAAACCACGGGCTCAACCATCGAATCATAGAAACACGATGAAAATTCAATGTAATTTTCCTAAATGGAAAACAAGATTGACTAAAATTATGCATTAGTCCCTAGTAGAGTCACCATTTTGTTGGTCACTCAGATGGGTCAATGTAAAAATTAATTAGAGCTCAATTCTTTTCCAAAGATTACATACAACTAATCCCCAACAGAGTCACCATTTTTGTTGGTGCCTAGAAATGGGTTTACACTGCTACAAGGAAGAAACCAAATTGATTCCTCAAAATATGTATGGAAAGCCACTTCCAATTATCAATATCCTTCAGACTTGGACTAACTGCAATAAGGATCTACAAATCCTTCTACACTTTGGGCTCTACAAAACCCGGGAGGGTGATCCCTTAGTAAATTTATGGTATCTGCACCATATTCACAAATTATGCATAAAACAAAGAAAATAATCTCATATATAGGCTCAACAACAAGGAGAATGCTCAAGAATGGAAAATTCTTTAGTGATCCTCAACCTTATTTGGAGCATGAGATAATTATGTGCACAAAGAAACATACATGAAAATAAAATGTATTATGATATTAACCAATTTTAGCAAATTGCTGGTGAGTTTTGAGCAGAAAATTGACACTAAATTCAGTTGCAATCTACAATCAGTGCCTTAATCCATTGGGTACATGAATTCATACGACATAAAATGAATTCTGACATAATTTTAATTAACAACATATAGATCTAAGATAGTATTTCCTTATAATGTATCACCTCTGCAATCCCAACCCAAACTACTTATCTAAATCCCTACAATAGCCCTACCATTCTACAATTCTACTCAAGCATTTAATTGATCCCTTAGACCAAAGCATGAACAAAAAATACATACACCACAACAGTGCAATGAATGAGAAAATCCTTGATTCTATTCATTCAAAATATGGTAGAATAATACACTAGAGAGAATGGATTCAAATTATATTTCTATTGAATAAATTAGTTGTCTCTGTCAAAACAAAATTTACATTTAAATCCTTCAAGACCTGCAAAAAAACCAGACACATGACTCTTTCTATTTTCTCTATAAACGACTTTACAATTTTCTCGCTTCACCTAGACTTTGCTACTGGAACCAACATTTCAGAACACTCAAGGGATGAAAATCGGAACCCTGTCTCATAGCCCTGAATTCCCTTTTATAGAAAACAAGGGAGCTAACAAGCCTTAGGCCAGAGGAGACACCTGTCATCAGGATGATTAAACATACCTGAAGTCTATTACAACAATATTCCATCCTTGATATTATTCATTTAAAAACAAAATCTACAGTCTCGTCTCTATAACTCATGATGTATTTTACCGCCATCATTGTTGCTTTGGTTCAAAAATATATCCACCACTAGAAGACAAAAAATAGTTATATCAAACTATTTACAACCTTTATTCATCATTCAGATACATCCTACTCCATCCATTGTACTCTTCATTAGATGTCTATTTATAACTCATGACTTCATTAGCTTTAGCTCTGTATGGAGTGTATTTAATGACTACTTGATTTTCCTCTCTTTCAAAAGATTCAAAAAATGACCCCATGGAAATTATTTTGTCCATGCTATCCTCCAGCATATCCATGTTAATCCCTTCACAAATTAACTCTACTTGGGTATTGATGACTCTCTCTGCCTCCTCTTTCCAAAATTGTAGAGGCTTGACTGCCCCATTTTCATCCTCAATATCTAGAAAAAGAGTTTCATTCAACTCACTAAAATTTCTCATCAGCTCCCTTACCTTTCTTTCTATATTTTCTACCAAAATTTGGGTTTCGTGCATTAATTTTACCAACAAATAAGTTGGTTGGAGTGTTGGTGGCCTCTCGGCATGATACTTGGAAGCCATAGACATTATTTTGAGCTCAATTCCCCTTTGTAACCATTTTCTAAACAAAGGGTTTGCCACTTCTTTATCATCATCAAATTTTTGAATAACATTAAATAATAGAGTATTGCATAAATGTTATTAAGTCTACTATCAACCTTTTCATTTAAATGAGTTAGTACTGAGATAACTATCTCCTTTTGTTGTCTAGCTGACTGATCTTATGATTCCTTCAACTTATTTTCTAACTCAACAATATTTTCCAAGAGATGAGATTGAGTTGGATCAATAGATCTAGTGGCTTTAGGCTCATCATCATCATATGGGACAAATGATATATTAGGGATACCAACATTGATGTTAGGTTGAACTGCTTCTTCTCCATGGATAATAGGTGATGACCTAGATGTTGATGGTGTTGATGTCCCTGTAAGCACAAAAGAGGAATTTTATCTGTCCTTTCTCAAGGAGTTGCACTCTCATTTGCAACTCTACACACCTCTGTTGAGCTGCATTGTAATCATTGAAAAGCTTGTCAAAGTTTCTCATTAACTCTGCCTTTTCCAAGGCTTCTCTTTTTGAAGTTTTATGTGCCAATTTAGCAACATCAACATTCAGCTTTTTAGCCTCCACACTTGATGTGTCAGATGCTCTCTTTACATTAAGGCCTCCCCTTAAGTTGGGATTTAAGTCACTAATGTTAATTTTTCTAGGTCCTTCATCTAATGCCCATATTCTCAAGGTTGCATAATCATCTACAAAATTTGATCCTTTCAATGCCAACCTTGCTTCCTCCTCTAAACTAAATTGTTGGCCTTTTGATTTCCTAATAGCATCAGAGGCCACTGCATCTACTATATCCCATTCTAGTAAAATTAGAACTCCATCCTGAGTTACAATCATCCTGCCCTCATCTGCTATGAGTTTCTTAAACTCTTCCATAATTTCATTCTTGACCTCTTCCTGATTTTCTTTATCAGACCTATCTAGCCTTTTGGCCTTTTTCTCAACACTTCTCCTTTTGTATTCTTCAATTTTCATCTTCCACAATAATTAGAAAAAGTTTAGGATTCTCACAAAAGCATCATCCTCAAGAAACTTATCACATGCCTCCTTCCTTGCATCCTTGAAAGCTCTACCTTGAATATCTAAAGGAGTGAGGTCCAACTCCAAATTAGGTGGCAAAGGAGGAATAGCAATTTGCATCTCTATAGTTGTTGCTACAAGCGTATCTTCCTCCATTTGTTCTTCAACCTTCCTTAAAGGTGAAAAGGGCATGGGTGGAGGCAAAGGACTTTTATCTGAATCTTCAAGATCAATAATTTTAACTCCTTTAAAAGGCTTGATTTGCACCTTTGGGGAAGGCTTTATCATCATTATCCTTTGACCTTTTCTCCTCACTAATCCTCCACTGTTGTTGTTGCTCTCTTCTTCATCACTTATTTCTTCTCTTTCTCTCTTTTGAGAATACTCATAAACAAGTCTCTTTTCTATCAAGCCATTTGTTCTTTAAGGTAGAGGAGGTCGTGAGCCTGACTGTTGCATCCTCTTTTGATGAATCAAAATTGATTCCCCAATTGTGATGGGTGTTTGATGATGTACATCTCTTCTTTCAACCTGTCAGTCATGAACCTATTCAAGTTTGGCCTTCTTCTCCTTCAATGTTGGAGTCAATTCATCAAAATGGTTCATAAAAAAATTGAATTTAACACAAAATGGAGTAAAATATTTGTTGGATCATACCTTGGATCCATTTTCTGAATTACAGCCCATAATTTCCTGAAAATTATCCATATCTCTATCCTCCAATCCTGAGTCATGGAATCAAACTCATTTCTAATTATATCCTTAGAAAATGTATGCTCATGAGGCAATAGACCTTTTTTTCTTGTCTTGAAAATGTTGTAAAACCCCTTCGGGTCACTGTGTCTAGTTGTGCTAACCCTTAAATGATAAGTTGCAAAGAATTTTTCAAAATGCTCATATCCTCTTTTCAAAATCACAAAATATGGGATGATAGTATAATCAGGGAAAATTGTTCCTTTTCCTTTTCCCTTTAATTCTGTATCATGGATGCACCCTATTTGCCACATTACCTCAACAAAACCCATCCTCAAAGGAACATTAAAAGGTAATACATCTGGCTGACCAGAAAAACCATAGATTCTAATAACAGTGCTAATTGGATAAGGGATGAAATCCCTGCAATTGTGCTCAATCTTCAGAAGTGGCAACCTCTCTTTAGGCCTTACAAAATCATGCAGCTCCTTGGGGATCCTTGGTGGGTTCACTGTCAATATTTGTCTCAACCTAGAAGCAAAGTTGTTATCAAATCTAAAAAAACTAGCCTCCTATTTGTCCCAAGACATATTCGTGCTCCAAAGGTGCATTGGAATTTTCTTATGATCAATTGTCCTATTGAGGTTTGTAGTACCTTCAAAGTAATAGACATTGTCATATAAGAACATGTGCATGAGCAAGGAATACTAGTAGAATTTAGTGCCAGCTATGTTGACTTGAATTTCATCTTCATAATACTACCTGCAACATATTAGTTTCACAAAATACAAAGGAAATGCTATAGGAAATCCAAACTCAACCAATGAAACTACATGAAATGAATATAAAATGAAAACATTATTACCTTCATGATTTAAGTCTCATTGTGTCCTAACTCCATGGTTCCTGGTTGCATATGATTTTCTCTCAAATAAGAACTGGTAGCTTTCAAGATGGCATATGAAGAATGGACTGATAGTTAACTAATACTATGAAAATGCAAATGATATTAAGCTAAAATACTATGAAAATGGTTTACACTAAAAACTCTAAAATACTATTTACTTCAAACTCAAACTCACGGATGCAAAATGAAGACTCCTAGAATGACTATATGATTAGATATTAGTGTATTTTTCTATTAGTCTATTAGTTTCAAAATGGCTTAGGAGACCTCTTTTTATATATTTTTGAGAGAATGAGCTTAGGTGGTAGAGATCAACGATCATGATCAAATCTTGCAGATTGGATGGCTATGAAAAAGAAGCTGAAGGTTGAGAGAAAGGGGGAAGGAGAAGACAAGTGTCACTTATCTCACCTTGACTGAGGGGAAGACTTGCGAGAATATATGATAGTTGGAGAAGATGTAGGAATGAGAGGACAAGTGGACTCAAGTCCTAAGATATAGGGATGATGGAGAGAATATAGAAGAAGGTTAGGAAATATGTGTACGTACACAATATTTCATTTATTTTGGAAGTTGGAGATAAGTGGCTAATAAATGTTTTATTTATTTTAATTTCATTGAATTAATTTAGCCACATGATGGATTAGTTGGCAAAGGAAAGATGAAATGGAGATGGAAGATGAGTTGGAAAAGGGATGTAAAAAATTTAGAAATTATTTAATATTTGAGACTATAGGATAGAATAATAACCATTGAATATTAGATATTTAATTGATTGATTAAAGAAAAAGAATTAATTAATACAATATTTCAATTAAATTAATTAATAGAACGACATGAAATGAATTAAATAAATTAATCTTTTCAAATTAACTATTTAATAGAAGAATAATTATTAAATAAATATAAAATATTTATTTAATTGCTCATAGCCATTTTTATGTGTATACATCTTTCCCCTTCTTGAAATGATGTTGAGACAACATTGTTTCAAAGATTAAATCAAGTCTCGATAATACGCCTAATGGAGATAAAAATCCTGATTGTGTGCCCCCTCGAGAGATTGGTCGTGAAATTGTTAAAAAATTTGGATAAGCGATTAATCTCACGATAATTGAAAAGGTCCTTCAATTAAATTTATTTGTGAAAAATAAATAAAATTGCCCCACTTAAAGCATTAATTACCCTTTCAAATGGTAATTATAAAATTAAATAGGTTAATTTTATCCTCATTTGCATCCTTGTCAACTTGTCGAGTGAAAAGAATTGTCTTGCTGAGCTGGCAAAATGGTGATTCCATTCAAGAACCATCGATTTGAGTGTATACGACATTATCAACAACCTCCTGAGTATGGTTATCCAATATGTACATTATCCCAAGCTTGTTTGCAACTTTCCCTACCAATTTCCTTTCTTTTCGGCACGTTTTATGGTTTGTTTTTAATTTTCCAATTTTTTTATTTTGCGTGTTAGCACTTTTGCTCCATAGGTTTGCACATTTGCTAAAAAGGTTTTTCCTTTTGTTAATTTAGTGCTTTTGAATGTTTGGTTACCACTTTTGTTTTGAATGTTAGCGCTTTTCAATATTTCTCGCTTTTGATCCATGTGTTCTCGCATATGTGAAAAATGTTAGCGCTTTTGAATGATTTAATGCTTTTGACTTGTGTGTTAGCGCATATGTTAAAAAGGTTAGCACTTTTGTATGATTTAACACCTATGGTCAATAGAATAGCGCTTTTGTCTTGAAGAATAATGCATTTGCTTTAGATGAATTTGTTTTATTTTGTTCATGTTAAAATTAGTGAGATGATTTGATTTAGACATTTTGATGCACAAATGTGATAGATAGGTATTCAATTGATGTCTTGATTGAACTTTTTTTTGATAATTTTGATTGATAGGATAAACGATTGATTGATTTGCTTGGTAGATTGATATATTATCTCTAAGATATTGATTCAGTTTCTGATGAAGAGAATAATAGAGTTTGATTGAAGAAATTGATTAATAGAAAACCATGATTGATAGTTTTAGGTTGATTTTGATAGCCTGATTTGCTTGGTTGAAAAGATTTACCAATTGTTGATGTGATTGATCATTTGTTTGGTAGATTGATATATTAGAGATCTCTTTGATTTGATAGATAGATGATTGATAGAGATCAACTTCTCTTGTTAAATAGGAGAAACTCGATGTTCTCCAGTGTCAAGAGAAATTCCTAGTCATGCGCCATTTAGTGCTAGAGCTTACACAGGTTGAGATTAGACATATAGATGCCTATAGATTACACCATTTGTTATACATGCATGATATTACACATAATAGGGGATTGTTGACTGCCTTAGTAGAGAAATGGCATAGCGAGAATAACACTTTCCACCTACCCACTGGTGAGATTAGTGTTACACTCGAGGATGTGTACAAGATTCTTCACATCCCCATGACTGGTGAGTTATTCCAGTATGATTTTTAGGATCTTGGAGGGATAGAGGCTTGTATAGGCGTATTTGGTGATGAGAGAATTTCCAGAGAAGAGATCTGATGGGAGGATATGGTCATGTACTACAAGACTCTCCCAGTGATTCTTGTAGGTTTGACTGGCAAATATATCTGCTCGGATAGGAGATCTCGAGGTTTTGTTGTTGGTTGGGGTGAGATTCTATAGAGCATGATGTATCATCAAACTTGATATGCGTGCAGTATTTGCATGCTTGCTCATTTGTATCATGATCTTTATCAGGTTGTTTTTAATGACAATGTTAGTCTGTCTATAGGATGCACACTTTTACAAATTAGGTGCTGGAGCACATTGTTATTAATCAGCCTATCCATCATAGAGTTCATGGTGAGAGGCAACCATATGTCTATTTATATGCAAGTATCCTTACTCAGCATAAGCTGGGTGAGATGGATTATTGGTGTTGGGTTATGGATTCAATGGACAGCATCATTTGGAGACCTTATATCGATTGTGAGCCATGGATGGATGATGCACAGACATTACCATATATTTTGCAGAGTAGATATCTAATTGGTCATACTCCATACATTGTTGAGTGATAGTTGATGAGTCGTATTTTGAGATAATTTGGTATCATTCAGGACATGCCTATTGGTGTAACTATATATGCATGGCGGTACAAGTATAGGCAAGATTGGGGACCTTCTTTGTCTTTTGAGATAGCACGCACAAAGTTTCTAGCTACTCCTACAGTAGCTTATGATTTGAGATTATACATTCTAGATGCTGGGGTGGCTGCAGATTATACTCAGTATATGCTTGCACACCCTTTTATGTGGATTACTGATCCAACAAACCCTCCTCCTAGCTCAAGATATGAGGAGGATGATTCAGATGATCCCATCATTAGGAGATGGAGATGGAGATGAGAGCTTAGAGCTTCTCAAGAGGCTAGAGGTGAGGGAGATGAGGGAGGAGATGGAGGTAGAGGTGTAGGAGACCCGGATGGAGAGAAGGTCGATTGAGAGTTTGTGGAGGACCTTTTGGACTGGTTGGCAAGGTTGGGAGACCACATCCCATGGGAGGGATATAAGCAAGGAAGGTGTGAGATCAGTGAAAGGTGAGAGGATTACCCTCTACAGGAGGAGGCATGAGCACTAGATTGGATGGGGGTTGTGGGAGAGGCATTAATTTTGGTCAGATTCAGCTAGATCCTAGGGTTATTGTAGCTCATGGTGGAGAGGATGAGGATTCAGAGGATCATGTTCCTCTCATTATATGATGGGTCCTGAGGGCTACTTGGGTTGAGATTATAGAAAGTAGAGAGGGAGGTGGAGATGAGGGGATATAGGATCATGTTCCTCAGGTGGATGTGTTAGCAGGAGACCTTGGATAGTCTTAGAGCACAGATAGATCAACTTAGGGCATAGGTGTATACACTTATGATAGAGAGAGATATGGCTATTAGGAGACAATAGGATACTTAGGTTCTTCTTGATCACATTCAGCAGGTTGGATCTAACACTCTCTTATTCGATACTGTCAGAGCACTATTTTGGGTTGGGAAGGAGACAACACGCTAGCGATGATTATATGAGGATTTAGTCACAAAGAGTCAGAGGGCAAGTAGCTACCATACTACTGTGAGGATGAATACTAGCAACAATGGAGTCATGGGACCTCCTCAGAGGAGTGGTGATTTGGGGGGACAACCATCTAGAGGATCTTCTTGCCCATAACCACAAAGACGAACAGAGTCAGGTGGTAGTGGCATAGGACAACCTTGACTTGATTTATATTGATGAGGCACTTGTATTTTATTATTGATATGATATCATTGTATACTTGGAATTTTTATTGTTTATGATGATCTATATGTAGTCATGGACTCTATATGTTGATGTTTGGTTTATTATGCATGTTACTCTATATGCATTGATTACATGGATAATGTTATGATGATCTTTTCTTTTTCCTTTATTTTCATGATGATGATGCTCTATATGATGCAACGATGATGAAATGCAAAATGCAATTGATTTTTGATTTTGATGATCATGGATGCCAATGAAAATGATTACTAACCTAAATGATATGCTTTTCTTAAATGATGCAAATGAAATGATCTATATGAGAATTCTTCTAATGATTATGAATGCAAATGAGTTTTTTTTTTTTGTATGATTTTAATGTGTATGTATATAATAATTTTAAAATGCAAATGATCCACATGAAATGTTTTTTATGCTTATATGTAATTCTTATAATGATTATGATGAATGAATCTAAATGCAAAGATGCAACTAAATGACTTTAATGGTCAAAAATGAACTTAGAATGATAATGATCCTAATGCAAATAATAATAATGATATACTACATGATTATGAAATGCACTTAATGGAATGCAAACTAATGCAATGATTGAAATGCAACTAAATGAAATGAATGATGATTGAAATGATTCTAAAGATAAATGCACCTACAATGATCAAATGCAAAAAAAATTGTTTGTCCAAGTATACTCAATCTTTATTTATGACCATTGATCTCTAAATGGAATGAAATGCTTATAATGCAACTGACAATGAATGCTTATAATGCAAACGAATTAATGAGCTAATCTAAAAATGATCTAACTAAAATGATACTTTCATTCTTCATATTTTGTCTTATAACAGTGATTGATTTCATCATTGAGCTTTTGAATGTTGTAAGAAAATACAAGCAACTCGACATAATGATTCAACCTGACCTAAGTATTTCTAACATGGATTTTTATATAGCAAGTTTATACAAGAAATTTGATATAATGAATCAAGTTGACCTAAGTATTTCTTGCAGAACAAACAAGGATTATCTCCTTTCATTCATAACTTTAAACGTCCTCCTTGATCTTTTTTCGATCATATCCTTAGACAAGTACATACCTTAATAAGAGATAAACCATTGTTGGCATTTTTAGATTATTGGCATTTTGCATAAAGATTGCACTAATGATATATTGTCATTGATGTCAATTGAACCGATGAATGGTATGCATGGTATTGTTGATGTTATTGTTGTTATTGCTATTGTCTTGTAACCAATATGATGAACTTTGAGGAAGATGTTGTAAGCCAGTATATGGTAATTTGTAAGTTGAATTGGTGTAAAGGGTTAAACCTTTCTATGTTATGTAACCAGTAAACCCTACGAGTTGTTTTCTGTTAAACCCTAACCGATCAAGTTTGTTGGTTTAAGATCTAATGATGAGTGGTAATGATGAAGACACATGTGATCATTGAATGAGGATTAGTTCAGATTCATTTGACGCATTTGTTTGTTGTCTAGGGAAGGATCAAAGTGGATTGTATCTAATGCATAGCATGTGATGAGTTACAAAGTCCAATGAAGCGGTCATCATGGAGCGGTTGGAATTTTCTTGATTAATGTGAAGAGATTGTTATGATTTCTAATGGTCAAGATTGTATCAAATTGTTTGTAATCTTGATGATGAGAATTAGTTTTTTGTTGTGTTATCGACCTAGATGATTTGTATTTAAAGTCGATGATATTGTTTTGTTAAGAGTTGGAAAAGTGTTGGCATTTTTTATCATTGATATTGTGATTGTCATTGATGGACACACACTTGATTTGAGATCACTTTTTGTATGTATGAGTTAAAGCTCAACCGGTATTTGTTCCAACCGGTATGATGTATTATAGTCTCTAGACTTGGTGTTTTGTAGAAAGTGTTTACCGGTCTCAAGCGGTATGAAGACCCCAAGCGGTACGAAGGAACGAAGCGGCACAACTCATATTTCCCAATCTTCATTTTGTCAAATTGACAACCTATATTTTTCTTAAACCAATATTTTGTATGAACCGGTAATACTCTATGATGAGTTACCAACCGGCATTTGGTGATGAGTTACCATCCACCGATTGTTTAGCAGTGCCGACACTCTGGCAGTGCTTTTTGCATCCTGTTACCAAATATGTCCAGATGCATTGAACCTAGGAAATTGTATTGTAATCCTATTGGACCAACATGAAATTATATTCCTTTATAAGGACATCATGTCTAGGGTTTAAGGTGGTTGATGAGTTTTGGTATGTGTGATGATAGAAGAGAAGTTTAGGTCTATGAGAGAAGGTAGAGTGTGAATGTGTTGAAGATTGAAGTAATGTTGGAATGCATTAGGAACAAGCTATCAAGGATATAACCAAGCAATCTGTGCTATTTGCTAGATCACTCACTTGTTGATTACTCACATCTTCGACAAGTTTGAAGCCCTCAACCGGGTAGGCCCAAAATTCCTTTTGTAAATCCTCTAACAAGGTGGTTCACATCTGTGGATCTAAAATCCTCTAGCAAGGTAGTCTTTAATCAGACTTATCTCCTAACAGAGATTGAGATTCCTAATAGGATCTATTCTGGTAAAAAACATTGTATGACCTTAACTGGTCTAACCTTAACCGGTCTGGTTCCTATTCTACAGATAGTTACTTGTGATTTTCATCTCATCGTGGTTTTTCCCATTTGGGTTTCCACATCAAAATCTCTTGTGTTATGGTGATTGTGCTTCTATGGGTGAATGCTTTATTTCCTATTTGGTTTGCATGTGTGCTAACCAGTTTGTTTGCTAAATTGTTTTACTGGTTTACTGCTAGAGTAGTAAAGTGTTTAAGTACAGAGATTTTTGGCATAATAATTCATCCCCCCCCCTTACTATTCATCAATTGGTATGAGAGCCAACCTTTCTATAAGTCTAACCACTTGGAAAGAAATATAGGGGAATACACTATGAGGGAACTCACTCATCGGCTCACTCAGTCTGAGCAAGCCTATGATGAACTTATGGTCTAATATAAGGCCTCTTAGGAAAAAAGGAGAGAACATGCTGAAAAACTGATGGAGCTAACTGAAAATAGTTCCTCTGATGAAGTGGACATGGAAGCCCTAATTCAAGAAGTAGAAAAGATGAATGAATCCAATTCCAACCTAAGAAAGGAGTTGGAAGGATTCACTATTCAAATGTGCCAAGAGCTTGAGAATTGGAGGAAAGCTGAGGATCTAGTAAAAGACAAAGATCATGAAATCTCCAAGCTGAAGCAAGAGATCAGTGCACTTACTACTCACCTTCATGAAAGCAAAGTGGAAAAGGAAGACATGCAAGGAGAACTAAACATAGCCATCTCTGAGATTGCAAACTTGATGGAAACAAATGCTGCTATTTCCAAAGAACTCTTTGAGTCAAAGGAAATACTTGCTAAGTTCAACAAGAGTACTGTTAAGCTAGAGCAAAAGCTTGAATTGACCAAACCTGTCAAGAATACTAATGGACTTGGTTACTCCGGTCATGAGCAAGGTGAGACCTCTGGTGCAAATGTTGAAGCATCGAAGAAGCAACTGACATTCAAAGGTAAAAGTAAGCAAAACTCCAAACCTATTTTCTTTAACTGTCTTAAAGAAGGACATACTACTAATGTGTGTAGGAGCAAAGCCTACAATAATTTTCCTTACTTTATAAACAATGTACCTAGATCCAATAAGTTCAATGGTAATTGTTATGCATACAACAAGTTTGGGCATAGAGCATCTGAATGCAGGTCTATTATGAACAACACTAGAAGATATCCTCAGAGGACTCAAGGAGTTGGTCCGGAACCTTTTGTGAACCGGAATCCCAACTGGTTTAATACCTTTAATCATCAGTCAAGTAGCAATGGCTATCAAGCGGAAACCAGATGGAGAGCAAATTGTTTGATTTGTCATTGTCATCATCACACTACTACAACATGCAGGAGGAAGAATGGTAACATGAATAATGGACCATGGAGAGCACCTGGAATGGTCTGCTATCATTGCAACAAACCAGGTCACATTGCTAGATTCTGCAAAAAAAGAAAGAACATATCGGATGACATACTGGTCACTCTGAAAGGAAAGATTGATATTGAAACTGTTCAAGCAGATATGAACAAAACCTGGAAAAAGAAACCAGGAGTGTTGCAAGAAGAATCAGTTTTTGCACCTAGTGTGGAAATTTTGAAACTGACAAACTAAGCATCAGAAAAGCTTAGGGGGAGAAAATGGTGAAATATCTCGCACCCTCGGTTGACATCGGTAAAATACCTAAACCAATATGAGATACCTGTCAGTCGGTAGAAGACCGAAAATGGTAAAAGACAAATTAGGGTTTATGCCCTAATAGTGGAGCATTTATTATGGTAGGTGGAGAACCTGTTTAAAAGGAATTTTCAAATCATTTCTCACTTATCATTTTTTGAGCGAAGAAGTTTTTCAAGTTTAGAGCGAAGAAAAGCAATTTACACAGCGATTCAAAGAATTTATCAAAATCCTAAAAGAAGAATCTGAGGCAATCATCAGTTGGAGAACTATAGAACACAAAGCGGTATTTCAGTAACCGAAGGAGTGTGAACCAAAGTTCAAATTGTGAAGCCCTTAATTTTGACCTACGAAATTATTTTTCAAAATTCCCTGTTTGTCATGGCTTCCGCATCACATGCTAGCTCTACTGCACCTATTGATTCTATGAACTTTATTCAACGGAAGTCAAAATACAATGCCCTGTCTCAAATACCCGTTGGTGTTATAGTAGAAGGCATTTTCAATTACATAGACTATAAAATCAAAGACCTAGGGTCTCTTGTGATCCACTCCAAGATAAGTTTGTTCTGCGGGAAGAATAAGAAGATTAAACCAAAATTCAGCATTCTAGAAAAGAAGAAACTTCACAACGCAGTCTATTTTCTTGAAAAAATTTTGGATGATCACATTCGCATTATTGTAAGAAGGGTACACAATGATAAGATGTACTTAGAATGGACACATGATATAACACCAAAATTGATTCATGCCTTCATCGGTTTCTATAACACAGGGGAAGTGCTAGCCCTAAGGAACGTCAGCAAGACTGAAATATCCAAGCTCACCGGTTTAGTGAGCGACTCACGTGGAGTGACTGTCAACTCAATCAAGGATGATCTGGTCAAGTATGCCTACATGGTGATAGGTTATCAGATGTTCTCTGCAAGTAGAATTAATTTTGTCTCTACTGCAGTGATAAATGCTTCTTACAGGATGATCAAGGAAGATGCATCATTTGATCTGTGCACTTGTATGCAAAGACAACTTCTGTTGAATCTTAATTCGATCAAATAGGACAATGCACTAAGATTTAAGTTCGAACAACTACTGGTTGGGTTGTTCTTTTACTTCCAAGGCTACTTTCTAGGAGTAGGTGACATTCAGTGGTCTACTGACCAACCGGTGACAAAGCAAATCAAGGAAAGCCTACAAGCGGTTAGAACTGGCTATCCGGAAGTATTGAACAAATACTTTGATGAGTTTAGATGCAAGATGAGCCAAAGGATAAGATTATCCAATGATAGTCAAAAAGTATGAGGAAGACATCTGCTTCACCATCAAAGTGGATGAATGCATAATGGAGGCCGTTGAGCCCAGATAGGAAGAAGTGGAACTAATGGGATATGAGGTAATGAATGACATGTTACATGGGTATGCCTCTACCCTAATCGCCTCACCCCTTGATCCTAAGGCAAAGAGATTCAACACCTATTTGGAAAGGGTAACACCGATTATAGAATTCTTAGTAAAGAAAGGAAAGGCAGTACCTTCAGCATCGACACCGATTACTGCAACAAGTCCCAAAGTGACCAAGCGATCACCAGCTAAGAAGAAACTAGAAGTGGCACCTACCAAAGTCTTTGAGAGGAAGCGGAAGACAAAAAGCAATACACCAGACTCAGAAGAAATTGTGTCAGAAGAACTGCCTAAGAAGACTAGGCAAATGAAGAAAAAGAATGAACTGAAAACATCTGCACCAGTAAATATTGATATTTCTTCTTACAAACCTTTAACACATTATGAAAGAACTATAAAGAAAATTAGGAGAAAATTGCTGAATGAATTAATTGATTATTTTGATGACTTCAATGATGATGAAAAGGAAGAAGTTGAACAGGAAATCATTAAGTATTTGTGTGGTAATGACCAGTCGCCTTCAAAAATTAGATTTGAGACACCAGATTCTTTGTATAATTCTTTAGACAACAAATGGTGCATTTCCATAGAGAAGGAACAAGAAATAAGGGAGAAAGTATTTGCCCAATACTTTCCTGACCCGTCCAATTCTAAGCTATTTGAAGTCATTAACCAAAATAAAGGACTCTTCTTCACTAGAAGGAGAAGACTCTGGTTATTAGAAGGGAGAATTGATGGTGTTGAAAAAGACACTCATCTTCATATGATGACTATTGTACATACTCATGAAGCGCGTGAAGCCAACAAGAAGGCTGAGCATGAACCGGAAATATCAAAACCAGTTGAAGTATATTATAGTGAAGGGGAACCGGTCACTGAACAAATGGAACCCATTGATGTTGACACCTTAGATGGTGAAAAAGTTACTCAGGGTACACCATCAGAAGGAACAGGATAGGAGAAGTAGGTAGAAGAAGAAAAGAAGCATCAGGAAGCAAAAAAGAAGAAACGGGCAGATGAAGAGGATAAGAGAAAAGAAGAGGAAAAGAGGAAAGATGAAGAGGATAAGAGAAAAGAGGAGAAAAAGAAGAAAGAGGAAGAGGATAAGAGAAAAGAAGAGGATAAGAGAAAAGAGGAGAAAAAGAAGAAAGAGGAAGAGGATAAGAGAAAAGAGGAGGAAAAGAAGAAAGAGGAAGAGGATAAGAGAAAAGAGGAGAAAAAGAAGAAAGAGGAAGAGGATAAGAGAAAAGAGGAGGAAAAGAGGAAAGAGGAAGAGGATAAGAGAAAAGAAGAGGCAAAGAAGAGAAGAGAAGAGGAAAATAAAAAACAAGAGGAAGAGAAGAAGAAGAAGGAAGAGGAAAAGAAAGAAGAGGATACGAGGAAAGAGGAAGAGAAGAAAGAGGAAGAGGAGAAGAGGAAGAAGGAAGAGGAGAAGAAGAAGGATGAAGAAGAGACGAAGAGAAAAGATGAAGAGAAGAAACAAGAAGAAGAGAAAAGAAAGAAAGAAGAAGAGGAGCAAAGGAAGGCTCAAGAAGATAAGCAAAAAGCCAAGGACAAGGAAGCAACAGTAAAGAGAACACAGGTGGAGACCCCAATGGCAACCGGTAGTGAGGATAAACCAGCTGACATTACTAGTCCCATTGACCTCCAGTCCACAAACAAATCAGAGTTGTTGCAGAGCATGAAGGTTGCTCAAGAACTCCTGGAAGTGATAAGGAGGAAAAAGGAGCAAGATGTGATCCAAGCTGTGGTGGACACTCTTACCAGTTTGATACCCAGTACGAACCTTCCCAGTACCGATTCCTCACTTGCACAATTGAAGCTCCTATGCATAGTTGTAGAAGACTAGATACAAATCCTAGAAGAGGTTGCAGAAGCAAATGCCAAGAAGGAACATCAAAAGGCTCCAGACACTGCCTTGGTGAGAAAGTTAACAGAGCTCTAGTCTGATCTTCAGAAGGCATAGAAGGAAATTAGAGATACACTAGATGAGGGCAATCTACTACTCAGCAAGATTTGCCAACCTCATTTATTCTGTGATGATGTGCTCACTTAGAAGGACAAACTACAAACTGATATGCAGTCATTTATTATCACCTTCAAGATGCCATATGACTCCTTCTCTACATATGGCCAAATTGCTCACTGGTTTCAACTTTAGTCTGCAAGACTTGAGGTAGAGATAAGCAACCAAACATGAAATTTGCAGGAACTTCAACTGGTCCTACTACCAAGATTGCAAATTCTCCAAAAATGCTACTTCAATATAGATACCCTAATGGTTACTCAAGAGTTGAGTACCATGGATGCCATGGAAGAACATGTCTCCCAGATGTAGACAGAGAAAGAGGTGGCTACCTCCCTACTTGAGTCATGGTCCTTATCCATGAAGCAATTTTTGTAGGACTTTAAATTAGTTTTTGACAAGTTTTACTCTTTACTGTCATAAACACTTATTACTTTAATACTAATGAAAAAGGGGTTAGTCTGCAATGTTTTTGTCATTGTTAGCAAAGGGGGAGAAGTATATAAATTTTGATGTTCTGATGTATACTTTCATGTTATTTCTGTTAAGGAGTAGTATACATTGCATTTTCTGCAAAAGGGATAGTGTATATGCTTATGGGGAGTAAATTTGATTATGGCATATTTTTGTTGTAAAACACTTAGATGTCAAAATTTTCCTAAGTGTTGCCATCAATGCCAAAGGGGGAGATTGTTGGCATTTTTTTATCATTGATGTTGTGATTGTCATTGATGGACACACACTTGATTTGAGATCACTTTTTGTATGTATGAGTTAAAGCTCAACTGGTATTTGTTCCAACCAGTATGATGTATTATAGTCTTTGGACTCGGTGTTTTGCAGAAAGTGTTTACTGGTCTCAAGCAATATGAAGACCCCAAGAAATTTGAGGATCTCAAGTGGTATGAAGGAATGAAGCGGCACAACAAATATTTCCCAGTCTTCATTTTGTCAAACCGGCAACCGGTATTTTGCTTAAACTAGTATTTTGTATGAACTAGTAATACTCTGTGATGAGTTACCATCCACCGATTGTTTAGCAGTGCCGACACTCTGGTGGTGCTTTTTGTGTTGTGTTACCAAATATGTCCAGATGCATTGAACCTAGGAAATTGTATTGTAATCCTATTGGACTGACATGAAATTAGATTCCTTTATAAGGACATCATGTCTAGGGTTTTAAGTAGTTGCTAGGGTTTAAGGTGGTTGATGAGTTTTTGTAAGTGTGATTATAGAAGAGAAGTTTAGGTCTTTGAGAGAAGGTAGAGTGTGAATGTGTTGAAGACTGAAGTAATGCTGGAATGCATTAGGAATGAGCTATCAAGGATCTAACCAAGCAATATGTGCTATTTTCTAGATCACTCACTTGTTTATTACTCACATCTTCGACAAGTCTGAAGCCCTTAACCAAGTAGGCCCAAAATTCCTTTTGTAAATCCTCTAACAAGGTGGTTCACATCTATGGATCTAAAATCCTCTAGCAAGGTATTCTTTAATCAGACTTATCTCCTAACAGAGATTGAGATTCCTAACAGGATCTGTTCTGGTAAAGAACATTGTATGACCTTAACTGGTATGGTTCCTATTCTGCAGATAGTTACTTGTGAGTTTCATCTCACTGTGGTTTTTCCCATTTGAGTTTCCACATCAAAATCTCTTGTGTTATGGTGATTGTGCTTCTGTGGGTGAATGCTTTATTTTCTATTTGGTTTACATGTATGCTAACTGGTTTGTTTGCTAAACCGTTTTACCAGTTTACTGCTAGAGTAGTAAAGTGTTTAAGTACAGAGATTTTTGGCATACTAATTCACCCCCCCCTCTTAGTATTCATCAAAAAGTTGGCAAAGTTGGCAAGATTGGCAGAAACCAGTTGAGTGTGTGGTTGCCTAACCAGTGGATGGATATGCAGTTTGAGTAAAGGCAGATTGAATCTTAAGAAGGATATGATCAAGCAAATGTAGTGCTATTCAGGTAGATCAAGAAAACCTGTTGTTTTCTAACAATTACAACAAAAATTGAAATCCCCTAATCGGGTAAGCTCTAATAAGCTTGGTTACTTTCTAAATCTTCTAACAAGGTGATCCATTAGTTTGGATTATCAAATCCTCCAATGAGGTTACTCCTAGTAGGATATTGTGCTTTTCATCAAGGCATATTTGTAAATCCCTTAACCGAGTGATTCCTAATAGAATCAGTTCTTAACAGGACTTATTGTAAAAGCTTTAATAGGCTTGGCTCCTAACAGGGTGAACTTCAGAAGAGTTCAGATGGCTCTCCTTGTGAGTCTCATCTCACCATGGCTTTTACCTATTTGGGTTTTCCATGTATAAATATTTGTATCAAGTGGTGAATACTTTTGTGGTTATGATCTTATTTATTGATTTGATTAACTACTTAACTATTCTGATAAGGCATGATAACTGGAAGCATTGAGAGATGAATATGTTGACATATGATTAAGAATTTTTTATGTTTACAAGATTGAAGTTGTTTATTGTTAAGTTGTCATAACAGTCAAACCAGTTGATGTTGGTAATCTTTGAGATATTATCTTAACAAAGTTATTTGTTGATAAGTTTATTTTTTAGTTTGGGAGTTTGTATCAGTGTTTTAGTTTACTAATTCACCCCCCCCCCCCCCCCCCCCCGCCTCTCAGTATTCTACCGGATACATTATTTCATCATACCATCAACCATCGACAGAAAACAAAGAAAATAATCATGCCCCATCATAGCTTCTCTAGTGATGGACATCCTTGAGTCACATATAGTACATGATTAGCAATAGAATAAAGATATAAACAATGAATCTTGTATGTCATTCATATGTTCTCATGGTCATTTAACTGATATAATCATCTTCATGAATGATCATTGATAATCCTTTATTACTTGTTGGTTGATTCTTTGTATTCTAAGTTTCATGATTCAGTTGTTATAAAAGTCCTTGATCTTCATTGTTTTGTTGCTCGTTATCTATTTCAAAACCCTAGGTGTTTTGGTTTTTCTAAGTTTTCCGAATGTTTTAGATTTTCAAAGATTTAAAAGATCACCTTAGCAAAAGGAAATAAGATTTTTCCCCTAGTGGAAACAAAACTTTATTATGGATGTACGAATTGATCAAGATCCAAATCATGGTGGGATATAATGCAGATATGATTGATAAAATCCAAGACAGTGACCATGCTAAGTAGGTCAAAGATTGATAATTGTCGGTAAGTTGCATATTTCCTACTAATGGTTCAAAGCAATGGATGTGAAAGATAAATGGATGAGCTAAGATAGATGGAAGCAATACATGCAAATAGGATAGAGTGGATAAGTGTACAAAGCGGTCTCATAGATGGAAGAACTCACTTTCTAGATAGTGCCTATTTATGAGGTTTTCACTGTCTAAATTTATTGCATTTTTTCCATATTTAATTTTTTTCTCTGTTTTCACTGTTTTATGCTTTTTAGGGATTTTCTAATTTTCTAATTTTTACTTATTTCTTCATGACTTTATATGCTTTTTACTAATTTCTTCAGGACTTTATATCTCAAGCATAGAATTTTTTAAGATGGATGGAATTGATAGTTTCATCAAACCAATCACCTTTAGGGGTAGATAACTTGTATGCTCCTAAGCCATATACTGCTACTATGACAAAATGACCTAACCAATTTGGTTCAAATTTTCCCTTCTTTTCTTGGTCTTTCTGATTTCTCGGATTCTCCCTTAGAATTATATCTCCAATCTTAAAAAAGTGTGTCTTGACTCTGTGATTATAACTTCTTGCCATTCTCTATTGATATGCCTTCAAATGATCTGTTGCATTTTGGCAACGTTCCTGAATCAGCTCAAGTTCTTGAAGTCTAGAGACTCATTGTTCTTCTTCTAGTATAAGACCTTTCAAGGAAACTCATAGAGAAGGTATCTCTACTTCTACTAGTAATATGGCTTCTAATCCATAGACTAAACAATATGGAGTTTCCCTCATTGGTGTGTGGATGCTAGTTTGGTATGCCCAAAGAGAAGGATTTAGCTGAATGTGCCAGTCTTTACCAGCTTCATTGACTACTTTCTTCAGAATTTTCAAGATATTTTTGTTTGATCCCTCAGCTTGACCATTTCCCTATGGATAATATTAAGTAGAAAACCTATATTGGATACATAATCGCTCACATAGTTCCTTCACATCTTGATTCTTAAATGGTCATCCATTATCAGTGATAATGGTCATAGGGACTCCATAGTGACAGATTATATAATTCAAGATGAATGATGATATTTGTTTTCCTATCACTTTTGTCAAAGGTACTGCTTCAATCCATTTAGTGAAATTCTTAGTAGCATTCAGAATGAACTTATGTCCATTAGAGGATAAAGGGTTTATCTTACCTACCAAATCAAGACCCCATTTGGAGAATGGCCATGATCCTGCCATAGGATGCAATTATTTGTGCTAGTGTGTGGATGAGATTCCCATGGATCTAGCATTGTTTGCATTTTTTAACATATGTGAATGAATCTCTCTCCATAGTAGGCCAATAGTAATCCATACGGATAAGTTTCTTATCTAACATTAATCCACTTGAGTGTGTGCCACAAATACCTACACAAAATTCATTAAGAAATTTCTCAGATTCCTCTTGTTCGAGACATCTCAATAAAGTGCTCTCTAGACCTCGCCTATATAAGGTATCAACAATAATAGTATAGTGGGATGACTGATGAATAAAATTTCTTCTTTGATTGTGGGATAGGTTAGGAGGAAGGTGTTGGAATTGAATTGTCATTGATGTCAACCAGTATTGCAAGCTACCCATAAGGTATGTCACTCGGTATGAAGAATATTGAATCGACATAAGGAAGATTAACACGAAGAATCGTCAACTGATATAGTGGAATACAAGTAGGTATTGAGACTGTTAGTAACATTGCTGGTAAGAGGTGATATGAAGTTGTGTGTTGGCATGACAAGTTGTAGCTGATAGAAAGGTTGGTTGTTTTGCTTGTGATAAAGAGGCAGAGTGACAAAGAGATCACAAACCACTAGAAGTGAAGATGTTCTATCAGTGTAGTGTGCACTACTAGTTAGCAGAAGGAGAAGGTCTCACTAGTAAGGGCTTGTGTTGGTATGAGTTTTCTAGATGATCAAGTATGAATTGATCCAAGTCGATAAGCTGAATGCTGAGTTGGATGTGGACATGTGCAAAGCACAAGTACCAAGTAGTAATATGGTAGAGATTGGTGAAGTTTCCATCGACATGGTTGTTGGAACAGTTAGTCAACATTAATGAAACAACCACAAATCATGGGATGATAACAAATTCATGCAGCTTGAGTAAGAATGAATGACAGAGAAAGATTAGGGAGTTGTTGGCCCCTAGATCGAAGCAAGGAAATTAGATTGCAAAAGGACCTCAAGAAGGAAATAGCTAGACCATAAATGTGTCAACTGATTTCAAGGCTGAAGAATAGGGATAGGTTTTCTATTTTTAGCAAACGTGCATTGGAATGATCAAAATGAATACAGATTCATTCTTCCAATGTAGGTGATCGATCCAAGATGGATTGGATCAGATCAGATGCAGATTTGGTTGGGAGAAGGAAACCCTAACTGCCCTTAGTTTGAATTGTTTTTTGGTAGGAAAGCTCAAGATTAAATATGATAACTTGAGACTGTGATCGGTGTTGCTAAAGTATGGACTAAGTGAAATTGTGTTCTGAGAGGTGAAGATATAAATATCTGAAGTGGTTAAGGGTGAAGGTTGTATCTGTAAGAAGGAACAGAATAAACCAGTATAGAGAGAAAAACCAATGGAGTGAGCATAGAATGCAGAGGTGACAAACTGGAAAAAGTTGTACCCGATAAAGAGTGATCAAGTGTGACTTGAATTGGGAAGAAATTGTGAGAGGGGACTTAGCAAAGTTGGAATCAGCAACAAAGAAAATTTGTAGAGTGTGTGGAGAAAACACAGACTAGTAAGGTTGAAATTGGCAGAGTAGAATATTGTAAGGTTGCAAAACTTCTTTTGCAATAGAGATCTCATTTTGCATTTAAAATTTTCATATTGCTTTCACTGAGTTGATGCTTAGTGCAGTGGTTGTAGCTCCTTTAGGTTGTAGACTATATACCATGTAGGGGTTTGTGCTCCTTTGAGTTGGTGCTCATAAATCAGGGGTTGGTGTCCTAAACTTGTAATTAGATCTTTTACATTGTGAAGCTAGATTGGAGCAGAAGATCTCCAATAGCTATTCTCACCGAGGTTTTTCCCACATTGGGTTTTCTTCATATATCTCGTGTTGTGTGATACATTCTTGTGTATGAGTTATATTAATGTTATAGCAAATCCTTTCGCACACTTAGTTTGCACTATTTGAGCTATCGATTAGCACTCAGTTTGTTTTATCTATTATCAGTTATCCCTGTTGAAGAAAAAGTGTTTAAATCACTAATTCATCCCCTCTCAGGGATCCATTGTGTCCAACAAGTGGTAAAATAGCCTAGGTACCCTATTTTGTTAAAGTTTTCTCTAGATTGGGTAGATCCTATCAAGTATTCACAATGGCAAGAAATGAATTTGTCTCCTCAAAAGACCCTATGTTTGATGGTGTCAACTATGCCTATTGGAGTAGAAGATGTTGAATAATGATGAACAACTAAGGTTCTGACCAGTACTGAGGAGGGGGGGGTGAATCAATACACACAAAAACTTCACAATATTTTATCATATTAAAACACACCTTACTGGTTGTCTTCACCACTGAGCATAACCATGGCTATATCAGTTAGGCATAGATACTTCAGACAACATTCCACATATCTCAAATCTTGATAACTACTTTACCAGTTTAGTCATGCATGAGTTGTATCAATAATACCACAATCATTTAGCACTGCATGCATATTCAACTTTAATAAAAAACTACTCAATCATCACATGAAAACTCACAACTCATAATACACAGATTTTTCATGTGAAAACCCAAATGGGAAAAACCACGGTGGGTATGAATACCCACAAGCTTGTTTTGAACTCTTTTGAACTCCGCTATGTTAGGAGCCTACTCTAGTTAAAGACTTTACAATAACGTTCTGTCAGGAACCGATCCTATTAGGGATCACTCGATTAAGGGATGACTATAATCCTTGTTAAAGGTTGAAACCCTGTTAAAGGTTAACTCACTAGAGGATTTAAAGAGCTCAATGAACTTGAGTCACCTGGTTAGAGGATTTGCAGCAAGCATGTTAAATCTACCTGGTCAAGGGATTTTCCTTCTGTTGAAATGGTTAGAAGCCAACAGGTAAAGCTCTGATCTAATAACAACACTACTTACTAAGGCAGATCCTTTTCAACTCCTCTCCTCTGCAATCACACTCTGCAGATTCCACACTCTGGTTTGGCAAGTATCTCAACATGCAGACACAAACACATCATTTGTCAACACAATCAATAACAAATATCATCGACCTTGTAGACAACAATTAGGTCGGTAGCATAAACCCTAAACCCTAAACATTTTAAGTTTACAAATTACAAGCTGTCCAATCCTGACCATTAAATCCATTGCATAGAATAAAATGATCTAAGACACATCTCAAGAAATTTTGCATCATCCAATCTTCACTGCATTTGGAAAATGGTAACCATCATGCACTCTTCATAAACCACTCAGAACATCGTGCACTCCTGAGGTAGGCATTCAATGCATTCGATCTTCACATGAAAGATCCTCAAGGAAATCCTTCACATGCACATAACTGACATGGTATCCTAATCCTTATCCTTATAGTTCACAAAACACCATCAGTTGCACCGCATAAGCCAAACCAAAAACCCTAGAGCTGAACAGAGACTACCAACCAGTAGTCACACTTAGTGAACCCTGACTGCAAACCCCAACACCAGTTCAATTATTGACATCAATGATAACATACACTATCACTGCTTCATCATATGCCAACAAAAGAATGGAAACCTATTTGTCCTCTCTAGGTTGTGATGTATGGATGTCGGTTGTGAATGGGTATACAATCCCTAATAATCCCCCTACTGATCTAGATGCTAAGAAGGAATATGAGAACAATGCTAAAAATGCCATTCTTAGTGGGTTATTTGATACTGAGTTTGTTAAAATCATGCACTGCTCCTCTGCCAAAGAAACTTGGGATAAGTTTTAAAAGATACTTGAAGGTGATGCTAAAGTTAAGGAAGACAAGTTACAGACATTGAGAGCACAACTTGAGGGTTTGAAGATGAGAGATGAAGAGAATATTGCTAACTATCTCCAAAGGATTGATGAAACAACAAAGACCATTAGAGGGCTTGGACAAGAAATAAAAGATGAGGTGGTAGTAAAGAAAGTACTTAGATCTCTTACATCTAAGTATGATACAAAGGTCTTAGCAATAGAAGAAGAAAAAGATCTTAAATTCTTTATAATGGATGAGTTGTATGGTTCCCTAACTACTTATGAGATGAGGACTACCGATACTGAGGTTGTGAAGAAAGAAGCTACATTCAAAACATCAAGAAAAAGAAAAGAAGAGTCTGCTCATGATGCAACCGATGGAGACTCTGATGACATCATGGCAAACTTTGTCAGAAGACTTAAGACGGGTTCAGGCAAATACAAAGGCAAGTTGCCTTTGAAATGTTTCAACTATGGAAATATTGGACATTTTGCTGCTAAATGTCCCTATGGTGATAAGAATGAAGATGATCAATCAAGTGGTAGAAGATCATACAATAAGGACAGAAAGAAGAATGTCTATCAGCATGGTAGAAGAGGTTAGTAGAAGAAGAGCAGTCTTTACACACATAAAAAATGAAACCACAAATGAGGAAAGTTCCCCAGATGACTGTTGTAGTGAAGATGAAATCAAAGCAAACCTTTTTATGGCTCAAGAGGTTTTGGTACTGGAAGAAGCAGAAGAGGAAGAGAAAGAAGGAGAAGTAGATCTTGAAGTAGAGCTCATCAACGCCTTGGAAGAGATGAAGAAAACAAGAAGAGATCTGAAGAAGGTGAAAAAGGCTACAGCTGAAGAACAAGAAATGTTGGAAGAATCTCTTGAAGAATCCAAGAAAACAATTGCAGATCTAAAACTTCAATTGGAAGAGGTCAATAGGATCTATGAAGTTACAAGTACTGACTTGAGTAAAAAGGTGAAGGATCATCAAAATTTGGAAGAAAAAATAGTGAAGCTCTGAAAGGAATTAGAGACTGCTATTCATGTGTGTAAAGACTACTCTTAATTGGAAGGATCATTTTAGAATGTCTATCGACGTGGTAGAAGAGGTTACCAGTATTGAGCTCTGGTAGTGAAGAATGTCTACTAGCATGGTAGAAGAGGTTACTGGAAGGATCTCCTATTCCTGAGTATATTTCCAATTAAGCTCAATACTAGAGGACTAAATCCTCTTACACAAACCCAATTTGATCTCTAATGATCAGCCAACTCCTCTTCCTAAATGATAGCACATTATTTGCACTTTACATTCCTTGACCATGACCTCTTACCATAACCATGATGATCTACAATGAGATCTTATATCTATATATACAAACCCTTGACCATAAATAATCAGGTCGACCACCAGACAATAAACCGATTACATAATTACAAACCATGTCATCCTTAGATCAAACAAGTAATATCAACACATAAGACATCCCAAAAAAACATCAATAGGTCCTATCCACATGTTACATTAATGTTGGTCCATAACCTAGATCAATCGGGACCAAATATAGGTCCACACGCTTCAGCAATGATCTCCAACTGCCAAGTCTCAAACATGATCACCAACAACATCCTGAAACTCCATCAGAAGTTGCACTAACACCACTTATGCAATTCATCAAAGATCTCCACCAAAAGATCTATCGGTGAAACCCTCGTTGGAACTAGAAACCAATCTTCTAAGCAAGAAGGATATTATCCAATCACCAAACCAAAACCAACTGACCAATATGAGTTAAGTATCATGAACAAGCCAATTCCATCACCATATTATATCGAAGCCTACCGGATCATGCCAAATCCAAGTTAAACGAGAACCAATCATCCTATTGGGACCAGAAGGGTGCCGGTAAAGCATCCAAATAGATAGTGTTGAAATCAATGACAAAACATCAATGCAAAACACAATCAATTCCACCAAAAGGCCAACATTGTTTGTAACTTCAACATCTTGATTGTCTCAACAAAGATCATAATCTTCTAATTTCCACTATCAATGATTAAACATGGGGCCTTCCCATTCACCCACATTTGCAAATGGAATAAGTGTTCCTTTTCCTCTAGTGGTAGGACCTTTGCAATGGCATGTTAACCTATATCAGTGATTTTATTTTCTTCTCTCTACTCAAATGGATCTATAAGTAATCATGTAAAAATATGTGTCCAACTCTTGTGACTATGCTAAGACAACTTTCTTCCTAGACCAAGTCAAAATTATGCATGGGCTCTTTTTAGTCCTGCACTACTTGCATGTGTCCTTTTGGGTATTCTTATCAATCTTCTTTTATGATTTTTTCTATGACAAGACATCCTTACTCTATGGCTTGACTACAAACCCATTGGTGTTGTCTCCCTTTGCCTTCGCACCCACAAAAGGGCCTTTCTTACCTTTGGGGTTGAGTTTATCTTCAACCAATATTTTGATGTTTATAGATGTCATTTTCATCTAGATGTACTTATGGTGGATGCTAGATATTACAATTTGTAAAGAACCAATGCTTCTTAGAGTTGTTGATGCCAAGTTTTGAACACAATGTGTGTTAAGTATTGATGTAGTCAAATACAAATTTTCTCTCACAATTGCCACAAAATTTACTTTTCTTCATTTATATCTTTTGGAAAAATCTTCCTTGATGACCTCCATGAAACCACCCAAACTTAAATTAACCTCCATCACTAAATAAAGTGGAGCTCCTTCAACTCCTCCTTGGCTAGCAAGCTAGCAATCCAAAATTGTTGAATTGGAATTCTAATTTAAGTAGGGCAGACATAATTTTCTCTAATCTAAGAAATTACAAAGAAATACATCTCCAATTTAGAAATATAATCATCAACAACATCTACATCAATTTTCCCATCAAACTTAGGGATGTCACAACTTGTCTAGGCTCTAAAGGGAGTCCAATTGCCAAATGACCTTTCCAATGTGGCACACTACTTATTTTGGTTACTTCGGAGCATCAGCACAAATCGGTTCATCATCCTTGATATTTGTTTTCCTCAAGCCACCTAGATCAACAACTTGAAGGAATTCAAGGAGTTAGTAGCTAGTTCTTCAATATCATTGAATCTCCTCTATAATTCAAATATCCAATATCTGACTTCATTTGATGGTATATGCAAGAGCAACTAGGTTGCGATAGCACTTATCTAAATTAGGCTAGTAATTTGGGGAACAATACACTAGTTGAGAAATTTATTGTACCAAAAGTAAAAATTGAACAAAATAAAACACAAAATTGATAATTACAATATAGCTGAACAAAATGATCTTTATTTTAATCGAGTTTGTTTACAAAATGGGTAAACTTTGTAGTAGAGATGAATGCCTTCTATTCTTCTTACATGATTCAAATTCAACCACTATATAGCTTTCAAAAAAAGTAGAACTTACTAAAAGTAGTATATTAGGGATCTTAGTGGAACCAAAGAATCATCACACCTAGTACTAACTAGTGTCCTTGGAAGTTTAAATGAGCATTCAAATAAGGGTAAACCTAATGGAAAACTGAAAATGTTTGTTGGAAAATTATTTATTTGGCACCCCCATTTGTCAAGGCCATAACTCTTGTCTATAACTACCTTTAAGATGAATTGAGATATTTTCTACATTGCAACACCACTTCCACTTTAAGCTATCTCTAGAATAGTTCTACTAATGATTGTGGATCGTTTTGGCTAGAAAGAATTAAAAGAAAATCCAAATTAGCATGAAACCAATAGATAATGTCTATAGAATGATCAATAGATCTTTGGCTGAGACAAATGCCTTGGTGAATCCTATGATAAGTAGGGACCCTCTCCATAGAAATATGGAATTCTTAGCAATTGATTAAATCTCTTGATCTTGGTGAATAAGACACTAGTGGTCCAAAAGAGAGAATAGGGTCAAGTGAATTCCTTCTCCAATGGATAATTTAATTTTAACGTTTGATGGCACATCTAAGAGGGCTATTAATTGCATTTTGGAGTCAATGTATCAAGGGAAGGAGCACATATGTAACCTATAATTTCTCCTTTGTCCAATTCTTATACGCATATGTAACCTATAATTGCTCCTTTGTCCAATGGTGCATGTAAATATCTCTTGATATTTTATTGTTGGACATGTTTGTAGGGCTTTGTTAGGAAATTTGGAAAATTTAAGTTATGGTTTGGTGGAGGCATCTATTAAGGTGGGTGTATCAGAGGAATCCATTGTAGATGGATGTAGCTAGATTGAGAAAATTGGGCACCAGGGTTTGTATATTCAAGATAGAAAGATTAAGGCATAAGAAGATTTAATTTAAAATGAAAATTCATTAGCGAAATTCATATGAAGTAGAGCCTAACCTTTTAGGAGATCACACACAGGGTTGCTGGAGGTCGATGCCAAGCTTGCGCGAGATTGCTTTGGGTTAAAATGAATTGCGGTGTTTTTTTGTTTTATTTAAGTAATTCCCATGTTCGTCGGAATTTCGATGAACGTGGGCACTTTTTTTCAAAAAAATCAAATTTCATTAGTAATGCCTTCTCTGTGGAAACCAAATGTGAAATTATCATTGGAATTCTAACAAATTCGGGCATTTTTTCAAAACAAAATCAAATTTGGTCACAATATACCTTCTCTGTCAGAATTTTAGGCCAATTGTATTAGTGATTAAGAAATGCAAATCTAAGAAGATTGGATTCACATCGGGTTCACCAAAATATGTAGGATGAAAATAGAGTCAGGTAAACTAAGACCTAATCCCACTCTCATGCACACATTAGAATATGAAAGAGCCTAAGGAGATGATTAACTTTAAATACTTCTTGCAAGAGAGAGAGAGAGTCAAGGAATATCTTTAGGGTTTCAATTCCTTTGCTGCTATGAAGAGGAGATGTGCAAAATGTAATGAAATGATCAACTAGGCTAGGGAGATAAGCAAAAGTACAAATGTAAATTAAAATATAGAAAAACATAGATCTAAAACTGAGACATAGAGTACAGAGTAGGAAATTGAATTCAGATGTGCACCTGTCACCAAAATTTTGGCCAGACAAAGCAGGACTAGGTCATTGGGCACCTTGGTCCCTGATACTAAAAGATAAACTTTTGGAAACTAAACCCTAAGACCCTACACTACAAAATTGCCACAAGAAGCTGAAAAAACTAGAGAACCAGGGTGTCATGCCCTATTCCCATAAAACTGATACTTGCTTCTAGCCTTGAGTCTACACCTGTGTGTTTTGTCAGTTCCAAAGATCATGTGTCCATCAGATTTCTGTACTTGCACCTACAACTTGAAAAATGGTGTTTGGGTGGCTATATGGGGTTTTTCCTTAGTCAACCCCCTTGTTTTGATAATTTCCACCTCCACCAATAGCTAATAATGTACTGAAAAATGTGTGTGCAAGAACCTTGTGTGTATGCAAGATCCTAAATGAACAAGAAATTCAATCTAGAGTTCTACCCTATGCTTGGAGAGTAAACCCTAAATGAGTGTAAATGCTTCAAAAAATATGCAATAATGGATCTAAAGTATTAATGTAAATCTAAAAATAAGTGTTATGAAACTCATACACAGATATGAAAATAACATGAAATCATACCAAACCCTAAGGGAGAAGTAGAAACTAATCAATAGTTGGTGATCTCCTATTATTCTTGAATATCTTCAAAGCTTCAATTGATGATGAAAATTGTTGATGTAGACTTGATAGATGCTTGATTTTCTGATTGAAAACTTCACATAAACCTGCACTTTCACTTCATAAGAGGCTCCACTTGCTAGAGTTCTTGGATCCTTCAAATGAGGAAAGGAAAGGCTATATGTATGAAACCCTAACTTTTCTTTTATCATAGGCTAACCAAGGAATGATATAATTTTCACACCAAGTCAGGTTTAAACATTATAATATCACCAAAACATGATCTCAAAATTCAAGGAGAAAAAGTAGGGACCGATGTGAATCACATCGGTCCGACCAACTATTTTCTAATTTTTTAGGGATGCAAGGTATTGTGATTATAAGATTATTCCCAAGTGGGTGCGATGATTTAATATGTTTAGATATGTGAAATCGGACCTTGAAGGTCAAAATAGGACATAATTAGGGCTTTTAATGAATTAATTAATTGAAAGAATAAAATAAAAAGGGGCACACTTAGGATTAAGGGCCCGATTTTATGATGTGTGGAGTGATAAAAGAGGACTTTACATTTAATTAAATTAATTAATTAAATGATTAAAGGGAACTAAAATGAAAGATGCAACACACTAAGGTGGGTGCTAACCTAAGCATAGAATTGTACCACCCAATTAAGGGTGTACAATTTACGATGATACACTTATGAATACCAATATTTGATTGACTCTTAATGGTGTTCCAATGAAACCCATATCTTCTAGTTCTAATGATGACATTGTTGGCCCATTGGGAAGAAGGTCTTAAATTAGAACCAAGAACAAACAGGATCCCACTACTTCATTCAAGGCTCCCAAACTGAAGATCATAGTTGGAACTAAGAAAGGGAAAGACCAAGGAGATCCATCAACCTCTAATGTTCATGAGGCATAGGAGTCTAAAGTGCCATATAAACAAGTGGAGGGTAAGAATCTTGATGAAGAACCAATTGATGTTGATTAATTGGAAGAAGGGAAAGAAGTTGAATAGGAACAAGGTGAATTTGATGAAAGAAGAATTACCACAAGCTGATGATTCCTTACCCCAAGTACCTTCTTCTTCATCTACGTTACAATTTCCTATCTCTACTTTTGAGTCAAAACCTTCAGTGGTCACTTGTATTTCCCCTTCAAATATTATCCATGTATCTTCCATTAGTGCTAGTGAGTCCACTTTAGACACTCCTCACGACAATATTGAGATTTTATTCTAGGCTTTTCCCACATTTTATGAAGTGTTTGTCACTATGTTAGATTATTTTGACAAGTTCATGAATAAGTCAGCTCCTAGATCCAACAAATCATCCATTGAAAATCCTTCCCATGTTGTCACAATGACATTGCCCATAGTAATCACCCCTATTCAAGATTCTATTAATCCCTCTCAAGATATGGTAGCAGGTGAGAATGATAATTCGACTCTACCACCATGGTTATCTTTCAATGTGCCAAAGAGAAAGAAGCAAGCAGTTTCTCTTGAAGATTTTTATTTCAATCGACTTGTTCCTATCAAGCTCAAAACTAGAAAGAAGGCTAAAACTCGATCATGGGTTAAGGTTGAAAAAGGAAGGAACAAGTATGTTGAGTTTTTTGTACCTCCTCCAATCATATATATTTATAAGATCCAAGAGTCAAATTATGTGATTTTCAGGAATGGGCTAGGATAGAAAACTCATGATTTTGTGGCGTATGATGCACAATCAGCCTTGGAAGTCCTAGTCTCCAGATATGATGAAGACAAGGCCAATAAATATCAACTCAAGGAATGAATTGAACAACTCACCTCAATTATAATCAAGGTAACTAAGTCCTCGGAGGCTATTGAACCAATAACCTCATCTTTAGATGAATGGGTTGTCAAAAGAGCTAAATAGGTAGCATCACATAGCATATCTGTGGGAGAATGGATGGATCAGATGTTGACCCAAGGCACACAACTCATAAGTTCAACTTGTACCATTGTCAACAATCTTGATGCAGTAAGGACAAAGTTAGATATCACCATAGATATTTTATTTCAAGAACTTGAAACACAAGAAAAAGGTTTTGAAGCTTGGTTGAAACTTGAAGATTATGATCTAGATGATCTCATATAAAGCTGTGTTATCCCTTCACAATGCATGTACATTGAATAGCAAGAGGCCTTGGAACACCAAATGAATATTCTAGAGTGCCTAGTCAAGGATATAAGGAAGGCCCTACAAGAATGTAAAGATAAGAAGAAAGAGATTTTTGCAAAAATATTTGAGATTCCATGTGCTTTCCTTGATGAGAATGAAAAGGTGCTTGATGTGGATGAAATCATAAAATATTTCATCTTTCTCATGATTGCCAAATTTAATAAGGAGGACTTCTCTTTGTCCCGAATTAACAATTTACTGGATCTTCGGTTCATCTTAGATTTTCTGGATTCACTTCTAAAGAAACATAAGAAGTGCTACACTAACTTAGAAAATTCCATCACCAGGGTCAAAGTCATCACCAACAATATCCATGGACCCAATGGAATTCAAATGAATAATGCTTTGCAGATGTTCGAGGAATTGCAGAAGTGAGATTCAACTTGAGGAAAATGACATTCAGCCATTTTCATGTTTTTCCCAGTGGAATTTTATTATATAAATCAACACCTCAAGTGTCATTTTGTAATTACTCATGTGCACCGGTTGAGTGCACAAGTCCTAAGTTAAATTGAAACATTCTTTTGACTTAGTCTTAGAATTAGTTATAATTTCCTATTTTCATGTTTCACTCCTCTTCTATATATATGAGATTTATTATTGTAATAAGGATCTTTTTTCCATCTTTGTTTATGCAACAAAACTCTGCCCAAGAGAAGAGAAAATTGAGACTTTGTGTTCTTTTTATAATTTTACAATTTAATCAAGAAAGAGAGAAGCTTGGCATTCAAACTTTGTTTTGAGTAAAATATTTTATGTGGTATGAGTGTTCTTATGTCATTGGTATCATATATTTTTAAATGATTAAAGTTGGATATAGCTCTTTATACTAGATATTGTTGGCAATATGGATGAATTGATTATGTGTTGCATTGATGTTTTTTCATTGATGTCAACACTAGCTATTTTGGTTGGTTATCGGTAGACGGGTTTTGGTTACTGATAGAAGATCTTGTGTTACCAGTAAGGGTTTAAGGTTTAACCGGTAGAGCTTTCATTGAGAAACCTTGATAGAATGCTAAGTGGTATTGGTGCGGCCTCTAGATGGAATTCAGGATGCAAAAGGTGATCCTTGATCATGCCTAAACTGATTGGAGACATCGCTTTGGCATGGTGGACCCAGATTAGGTTTGGTACCTATTTAGGTTATGAACCGGTATCATGTTAATGTGTTCTCTACACGGTACTAGGATTATTTATGGACTGGTTATTGTTGTTTTGGTCTCAAGTTGACATGGCATATCATTGCAATATGGATGTATGTAATGATCTTATTATAATATCTTTAAGGTGGCCGGCCTAATTGGTTTAGGCCTTAGGGTTTGTATAAATTGATGTAAGATCTCATTGTAGATCAAGTATCATGGTTGTGGAATGCAATACCATATGCAAAGGAGATTTGGTCGATCATAGGTGACCGAATTGGGTTTAAGTAAGAGGTCAAAGGCCTCTAGTATTGAGCTTAACTGAGACTATAATCAGGCATGGTAGATGCTATCTCTAGTAGTTCATTCTTTTGGATTAGTATCCAATTATCTTGAGGTGGTTATAACCTCTCTGTAGTCAGTGAGACTCTTTTGTAATGAGTAGTATGCTCTAGGTAGTGTTCCTTCCTACATGTGCAGGCCCCTCATTGTATCACATACTTTCTGCAGAAGTATCATCTGACTGTGGGTAGGCTTCCCACCATGGTTTTTCCCTTTACTAGGTTTTCCACGTACAAGTCATGGTGTTATGTGGTATGGTTGCATTGTGTTAATTCTCTGTTTCACTCTTAAGTTTTATTGCTTACTGATATCTATTTCTACTATTTCGATAATCAATGTTTATATGCTCTGGCTAAAGGTTATAAAGTGGTTTGATTAATATAATCTATTAACAAATGATTCACCCCCCCTCTCAGTTGTTCACCAGTTATCCTAACAATTGGTATCAGAGCTTTGGTCCTCTTTTGTAGAAGCTTAACCGCTTGAGGTAGATCCTATGGTAGCTAATACTTCAAATCCACCAACAACTATTTTTAGAAGAGAAATCCCTAAGCTTGATGGAACAAATTATGGGATATGGAGAATCCAAATGGAGACTTATCTTAGATGTCTTGTGGAGGATATTTGGGAGATCGTTGAGAAAGGATATACACCTTATTATCTAGCATCTGGTAATCCTGCTCCTGCAGACCTGGACAAGAATATTGAAAATGATTGCAGAGCTGGAGAAGCCCTCTTGTGTGCACTTACTGATCAGCAAATCATGGGATTGACTGATAAATCATAGGAAAAGGTTATGTGGGATAAATTCAAGACTCTGAATGAAGGTGATCCTACTATCAAAATTGCTAAACTTGATGGTTACCGGGTAAGGTATGAAAACTTGACGATGGAAGATAGTGAAAGAATTGCTACATTTATGGAAAGAGTAAATGAGATTGCCATGGGAATTCAATTTTATGCAGGATCTCTAAGTGAAGATGAAATAGTTTCCAAAGTCTTGAGAGCCCTTCCACTGGCTTACAAGATAAAGGCAACTGTAATTAATGAAATGAGAACAGTGGCAAACACTTCAGTCAACAAAGACATTCTGATTGGGAAATTATCTTCTTTTGAGCTTGAAGAATTTGGATCTTCTAGAGCTATAAAGTTTGAACCTGCTTTTCATGCATCATCATCTACCATAAAAAATGATTGGAAAGCCCTATATGAAAAATAATTGGAAGACATGAGGAAAGAGGATGAAGAATTTGAGAAACTTGAAGCCTTACTTGCTAGAAGAGTACCTAAAGGACCGATAGGAAGTAAGTATGAAGGAAAAGCACCTTTTAAATGTTTTGCATGTAATAATATTGGTCATTTTTCATCTAGATGTCCTTAAAGGAATGCAAGATTTGAAGAGAGAGTTAAGAAATCATTTAAGCCTAATCAGAATAGATATAGATTCAAGAGAAGAAAACAATGCTACATAGCAGATGAGGAAGGAGTAAGTGATGACTTTGAGGATGAACTAACAACATACTCTATTAGTGGATTCGGCAATGGAAAGGAATGGGTGTTCTATGCTTTAAAGGAAGATGAACCAGAACTAGCTATCATGAATGAAGAAAAGACCCTGTAGCAAAAGTTGAAGACAAGGATGAATGGGTAATTGATAGTGGATGCTCATATCATATGACTAGAGATAAAAAGAAAATTTATGTCCCTCCAAGAATAGAATGGTGGTCAAGTCAGATTTTGAGATGACAAAGCATGTATGATCAAAGGTAGAGGTATTATTTCTCTTGATGGAAAGCATAATACTGATAATGTCTATTATGTAGAAGATTTAAAGCATAATCTTTTAAGTGTTGGTCAATTGGTGGACAAGGGTTTCCAACTTCAGTTTAAAGATAGAAAATGCAAAATCATTAACAAAAATGGTTTGGATATTACAACTGGTACTTAGAGTGGAGGCAATATATTTCATTTGAACATTGGTAATAAGACATGTTTGATTGCTCATATTGATGAGAGTTGGTTATGGCATAAGAGGTTGTGTCATGTTAATTTTGATTTTATTGTCAAGATCAGTCCAACAAAGGCAGTTAGAGATATACCTAAGATTATGAAGCCTCATAATCCGGCATGTAAGGAATGTCAATTGGGAAAGCAGCTTAGAACTTCTTTTAAGAACATACATGATAAATATAATGATGTTCTTGATTTGATTCACACTAACTTATGTGGTCCATCAAGGACTAGAAGCTTTCAAAGTGATAGGTATTTCATGTTGATAATTGATGATTATTCTAGAATGATGTGGGTGACTTTTCTAATGGAGAAGTCTAAAAACCTTTGTAAAATTCAAGATCTTTAAAGCTAAGGTAGAAATAGAAACTGGATGGAAAATCAAATGTCTGAGATTGTATCAAGGCGGTGAGTTCACTTTTCAAAAATTTAATAGTTATTGTGAGACAAATGGAGTTAGGAGATAGTTATCTACACCTTGGACTCCTCAACAAAATTAAGTAGTAGAAAGAAAGAATAGAACCATTTTGGATGCAGAAAGAACTATGATGATGGAAGCCAAATTGCCTCACATCTACTGGAGAAAAGAAGTGAGTGCAACAATCTACACATTCAACAGAGTTCACATCAAAGGTGAAACTGGTAAGACCCCTTATGAATTATGGTTTGGACATACACCTACTATTAAATATTTCAGAATTTTTGGAGGTAAATTTTATATCAAAAGGGATGATTCAATTGGAAAGTTTGATCCTAGATGTGATAAAGGGATATTTATTGGATATTCAATTCAAAGAAAATCATATAGATGTTATAACAAAAGATTTCAGAAAATTGTGGAGAGCGCAAATGTGAAAGTGGATTAACATTATAGAAATCAATCTATATCATATGACGGGGAATCGACAGTGGAAATTATCATAACTGAACCGGCAATGCCTCAACTGGTAAAAGACACTAAGATAGTTACACCAGTACAATCAAAAAATTCAACTATGACCGATGATCAGAACAATGAACCTGAAGTTGAGAAGACACCAAGGTATGTAAGGTTAAATCATTCTGAAAATCAAATCATTGGAGATAGGAACAGGGAAGTTATGACAAGAAGAAGACTATCAAATGAAGAGGTGTGTCTTATTTCTCAAATTGAACTAGCATCTTTTATTGAAACTTGTAAAGATAAACATTGGTTAAAGGCTATGGAAGATGAATTAGATTAGATAGAGAAGAATGAGACTTGGACTTTAGTTCCCCGGCCTAAAAATAAGAATGTTATTGGAACTAAATGGGTTTTTAGAATTAAATAAAATGAGGATGGTCAAGTTGTAATAAACAAGGCTAGATTAGTTTGTAAAGGATATTCTCAAATGGAGGGAATTTATTATGGTGAGACCTTTGCACCTGTAGCTAGAATTGAAGTTGTTAGACTATTTCTTGCCTATGCAGCTTATAAGAACTATAAGGTCTATCAAATGGATGTTAAATGTGCATTTTTGAATGGTGAGCTTGAGGAAGAGGTATAAATTGAGTAGCCTGATGTATTTTCACTGACAGATGATAAAGATATGGTTTTTAGATTAAGGAAAGCTTTATATGGATTTAAACAAGCTCCTAGAGCTTGGTATGCAAGGTTGGATAAATATCTTTTGAAGCTTGGTTTTACTAAAGGCAGTGCTGATAGTAATTTATATTATAAGATCACTGATGATGATATTCTAATTATTGAAGTATTTGTTGATGATATCATTTTTGTTGGCAATTGACACTCATTAGATTCATTTTGTTGTCATTGATGGCAACAAGATCAGATGGAAGCCATATATCAGCACTAGGAGGCATATACCGACAGATACCGTCTTTGGATCATCCAGGGCTACACTGGCACTGGCACCAACACCGGCATCAATACTTCATTGGCAGCCGACATCAAGGAGGATTTACTTAATCAATCATTTTGTAATTATTGTCAAGGCCGACATTGCATATCTTTTGTAAATTGTAAGCCAACACAAGGCATATTATTTGTAATGGGTATATAGGTCAGTCTGCTAGGTTATTTTGATATATATTAAATGTGTGGATATAGGAGAATATAGCAGAACTGTATAATGTGAAATATGTGTCTGTGAATGTTATATCATGCAATGATCTATAGATAGCTTGGAAAGCATTCTTGGAGGAGAAGAATAATGGTAGTAGTACAGGGTTTATGAACTGGTACAAAGTAGAACTGGAACCAAAACTCTAATTGGCATAGCAGATGCATTCTTGAGTTCATTTTCAGTAATTTACTTTAGCAGAAAATTTGTAGATAGTGAGGCTCTTTAGTGATGAGCAATATTCTCTAAGTAGTGTGTCTTCATGCATGTGCAGACCCCTATTATATATAATATCTTTTCATATGGCCAGTGAACTGATATTGTGGGTCACAAATCCCACCATGGTTTTTCCTCTTTGAGATTTTCCACATCTAAATTTTGTGTGTTATGGTGTTCATTTATGTGGATGGTTTATTTTCTTCTTGTTACATGTTTATTTGTTTACCGGTATATATGTGTATGATATAAAAGGATAAAAATTATTCATACCATCAGAACACTGATTCACCCCCACCCTCTCAGTGTTCTTGGATCCCAACAATTGGTATCAGAGCTTGGTACCTCAGAAGAATTTTAATAGCTTAAGGAAGATCCTAAAACCAGAATCTTTGAACATGGCTATGGAGAAGTAACTTGAGATGGCTCTTGAGGATTATGATGCTGAAAGGATGAAGAACTTGAAATTGCAAGAAGAATTGAATTCTACAAATGAATTCATTCTTATCCTGCAAGAAAGGTTATCATCTGCTCAAGCCAAGAGAAAAGAACTTTTGCAAAAACTGGATGATGAGGATAAGAATGCTCTTAAGGAACAATGTTAGAAACTAAGTCAAGCAAACATGCTCATGAAGAATGAAATGCAAGATCTGACTATGAGGTTATCAAAAGATATTAAGGATAGAAACAAGATGGAGGATAATCTTGTTATATCTTCGAACAACAAATTTGATGAATGTGGTAGATTGACTCATGAGAATAATTTGTTGAGAACTGATTTGGCACACTCCTGGAACAATGAACAAGAAGTTGAAAGACAAATAACTACTCTGAGAGATGATCTGACTACTACAAGTGAGTATAAAGAAAATTTTAGGATCAGTGTTGCACAGTTGGATGACTTATTGAAAAGACAAAGACAGATTGATGATTCTAGAGAACTTGGATTTGTACAAGGTGAAAGCTCTAGTACTACAAATGAAGATCAGACAACCGGTATGCAGAACTCATCAGAATAGAGGAAACCGGTAAGGCAATCTAATGCTTATAAATTCAATGGTAGATATTTTGTTTGCAACAAATTTGGGCATATGGCTAAACAATGTAGAAATAAAGAAAATCAAAACTACAATTTTGTTCTCGGTCAATGCACAAATTGCAAGAAATATGGTCATAGATCAAAGGATTACAGAATGAATGTTAAATGTCATTGATTTGGAAAGTTTGGACATTTTGCTAATCATTGTAGGTCAAGAAATGATACCGGATATGTCAAATCAATTGAGAAGAACAATGTTACATTTTATGGATGCAACAAAATAGGTCATATTGCTAAGTATTGTAGAAGCAAGACTCAACTGGTTAACAATGATAAAGATAATAAGAAAGGAAATTAGAAGGTAGATGAAATACGACAAGATCACACCGAGAGATGGGTTACAAAATTCGAAGAACCAAGTGGAGATGGATCTATGTTGGTTACTCCACCGGTGGGAAATTCCACCAGTAGCTGAGGCATAAGCCTTAGGGGTTGGAAAAGTCATTGCTAAATTTTGCATATTACCCCAGAAGAGATCTAAGGAGATCTAGAAGAGATCTGGAGAGTCATGTTCATCATCACTAAAGGTTCACCCAGCACATGACTATGAAACTGACATCCGTAGGGTTGTTGGTGAAGCATTTATTACAAAAAATTAGGGTTTTACTTGCTAATAAAAGGGGGTAAGTGAAATCATTTTCACTCACCAAGCATTCAATCATTTAGAGCAAAGAAAAGGCAAGTTAAGTGCAATCAAAAGCATTATGAAAGGATTTCGATCAGTTATTTGAAGCACTCAATCTTTCGCCGGCATTCACTTTCAGGTATTTTTTGAAATAGCATCTGGATCTTGAGCTCCTACTTTCATTGCAAATCCCACCATTGTTGAAGTCAAGGATAGGTTAAGGCCAATATTTAAGGAGGTTCCCAAAATTGCTAAAAAGGAAGACTCTGTGGGAGCATTTTCTAGGGTTCCTGATGGTGTAATGTATATTGAATATGTGAGGGCATACATTCACTATACCCTCAAAGATTTGGGCATAGAGGACATCAAAAGAATGTATCAATCTGTGATACTAGGAGACACTGAAACCATCAAACCGGAATACAAAGTAATTGAGGATCTAGGGTTAACCAGTATTTTGTACATACCAAAATTCAAAGATGAGGTTATCAGATACATTCTGAGCAGGGTTTGCAATGAATTTATTTGTCTAGATAGGCCTTACATGATCATGAAGGAGGTTATTCAACTAGTCACCGGCATACCAAAAGTTAGACAAGAACCTAGCAAGAAAATTTCCAACATAGAGGTTGAGAAACTAACCAGTGAAACTCCTGATAGCAGATCAATGAGGATCAACACAATCACTGACACTAATGTAAAATTTGCAAGCATGATAATAGGTTACAAGGTAACTCAATCCAACTGATTGAATTTTGTTGCTAGTTCATGCATTCATGTTGCATATCAGATGCTAAGGAATAATGTGAAGTATGAGTTATGTGAATGGATGAGGAATGAATTGATGTTGAACCTTGGTAAGATCAAAGGAATCAAGAAAGGCATTTTTAGATATGGAAATTTGATTGTTTGTTTAATGCTTACTTTCTGAATGAGCTACCCAATCTAGGGAAGAAGCATTAGGCTCATGACATACTAGTAGGTATGTAGATCAAAGGAAGAAATCACCGGTCTTGGTACCGGTAGAGATAAGAAACTTTGGGGGTATTTCAAGACATTCCAAGAAAACATGAGGAAAAAGGAGAGAATATCAAAGAACATTGTGGAGAAGTATTCCACTGATATCTATTTCATGGTAAGAATTGATGAAACTCTTATGGAAGCAGTTGAACCAAGGACAATATGAGTGACAGAGCTTGGATATGAGGTGGATGATAGTATTTTTGAACTCTATGCAAATATGTTGTTAGATGCCCCATTAGATGATAAAACAGAGCATTTTGGTACAGAAGGAGAGAAGGCTCTTGAAGTGAAAACCAGTTTTAACAAGAAGAGAAGAAAGAAGAAAATATAAAAGATGTCTGCATATATACAAGATGTAATTTATAAGATAGAAACTCAATTAGGTTCAGATCCAAATAGGCAGCTAAACTGGTAGAGGTTGGTACTGCAGAAGTGAAGAAGCCACAAGTTCACATTTCCCCTATCACTTCTGATTTTGATTCTAAGGATAATGAACCTTTGGCTTTCGGAAGGGTACAAAGCAAGAATGTGGTAAAACCACCAGTAGAGCAGAAGAAGGCAGAGCCTAGGTGGAGAATTGTTAGAAAGGCAACTAATCCTACTGCACCTCCACCATCAACAAGGAAGCCTATGCAAAAGAGGAAACCAGTCACACTAGCAACCACAAGCAAAAAGAAGAAGGCTGATGATACTGAAACTGGTAAGACCACAATGACCTATGCTGAGCTTATTGATGAAATTAGAAAAGATAGAATATTGAAAAATGTATCAAAGTATTATGAATATTTAGAAGAGAATGAGCAAAATGAATTACAAGAGGCTATTTTGCTATATATAGACATTTATAAGAAACCTTAGTTGAAATTTTGAAGGAGATACCTTTATCCTTGTATAATAAACTTGAGGCTAGAAGAATTGACATTGTTAAGAGAGATAGGGAGATTAAGGAAGTAGCACTTTTGGAAATGTGTTGTGTTGTAAATAACAAAGAAATGAAAAGATGCATAGATACTACACATAGGATAGTTTTCAGTAGTAAACCCTAACAAATAAGCCTTATGATGGGGAGAGTAAATGAGGTGATAAATGAGACTAGTAAGGGATGGACCAAATTCTTTCAGAAAAACCCAGATTTTCTCACATCTCAAGAAGAATTTGCAAGGGCAACAACTTCCACCATTCCTGACAAATCAAAAGGGAAAGGTATTTTGGGCAGCTCCACTCCAATTTTGACACAACCGGTAGTAACTATAGATATTCAGACACAACCAGCAGTTAAGGAGAGTGTATAGCCTATACCGGCACAGACCATTTTTTAGCAAGGCAATGTATAGGACACTATAAATACTATGGATAATACTCAACCGATAGTAACTGACACTGCACCAAGTGGCGAAGCCACCAGTGCAAAAGAGGTTGAGATGGACAAGGTAAAAGCAACTGACTCCATACCAACAGTTAAATCTAATTCCCCAACAAAGGTATTGTCAATTGAGACTTCTTATGTTGAGCAGAAATCAGTCTTTGAGTTGAGTCCAATTGAATTGATGATGATGGCTACTCAGAAATTACTGAAGGAAGGTATTACAAATAAAGGAGTAATTGATCAATCAGTCACAGTGTTGCACAGATTAATACCTATCTATCAAATTAAAGATGGAGCAAGCCCTTCCAGAAAGCTCAAGACTCTAACAGAGCATATCTCTCACAATTTTCAATCTCTGAGGCAGATTGTAGGCTGACAGGCTTTGGATAAATTCACAGTAGCTAAAAGAATAGATTTTGATCAGATTGTAGAAACAAAGAAGAAGAAAATTGAGTAAACATTATTCCTATTGAGGTTTGTTTAAAATAATGTACAAATATCTACAAAGTGTGTTGTAACATAGAAATTCTTACGACTAATGTAGATAGCAGATTAAAGGAGTTATATGATAAGATAGCTAAAATTGCTCACTCTTTTGATGGATTGACTACACTGACCACATCTATTGATGCACAATTTTTTTCCTTGGAGAACCAATTTTTTTCTTTTGAGAAGGAGATAGATAAAATCATGCGAAGAGAAAGAAGTCTAAGAGGACTGGTAAGTCCTAGATTAGATTCATTGGGTGTTCATAAGAGAGACTACATGTACATGATAGCTAAACCCACACCGGAAGATGTCCAAGAGAAGAAAACACATGCCCACTTACTAAGTGGACTAGCATCCATTTCTAATACTTTCAGAACTAGCTGGGATACATATCTTAAGTTATTGTAAAAGGCATGCCCAGAAATCTTGAAGATGATTAAGCTCCAGTGAAACTAACTGTATTAATTTATTCTTTTGTTATGGAATTATTTCAATTCTTTCACTGATCTTTGGCATTAATGTCAAAGGGGGAGTATGCATATATGTGAAAAATATTAGAGAATACTAGATAAAAACATATGGGAAGGATATCAGGATATCAGATGGAATGTATTTCTCAGGGAGAGCATAGCGGCAGGGAATCCATTTTTCACATGAGTGTTGCCATCAATGCCAAAGGGGGAGATTGTTGGCAATTGACACTCATTAGATTCATTTTGTTGTCATTAATGGCAACAAGATCATATGGAAGTCATATACCGGCACCAGGAGGCATATACTAGTAGATACCGGCTTTGGAGCATTCAGGGCTACACCGGCACCGACACTGGCGTCAATACTTTATTGGAAGCCAACATCAAGGAGGATTTACTTAATGAATCATTTTTTAATTATTGTCAAGACCGACATTGAATATCTTTTGTAAATTGTAAGCCAACATAAGGCATATTATTTTTAATGGGTATATAGGTCAGTCTGCTAGGTTATTTTGATATATATAAAATGTTTGGATATAGGAGAATATAGTAGAACTATATAATGTGAAATATATGTATGCGAATGTTATATCATGAAATTATATATAGATAGCTTGGAAAGAATTCTTGGAGGATAAGAGATACTGGTAGTAGTTCAGGGTTTGTTAACCAGTACAGAGCAGAGCCAGAACCGAACTCTAATTGGCATAGTAGATGCATTCTTGAGCTCATTTTTCAGTAATTTGCTTTAGGAGAAAGGTTGTAGTCTGTGAGTCTCTTCAGTGATGAGCAGTATGCTCTAGGCAGTATGCCTTCCTGCATGTGCACGCCCCTATTATATGTAATATCTTTTCATATGGCCAGTGAACTGATATTGTGGCTCACAAATCCCACTGTGGTTTTTCCTCTTTGAGGTTTTCCACGTAAATTCTCTGTGTTATGGTGTTCACTTATGTGGATGGTTTATTTTCTTCTTGTTATATGTTTATTTGTTTACCGGTATATATGTGTATGGGCAAGGAACAAAATATGGCTTATGGTATTCTAGAGATGATAACTTCACTTTATGTGCATATACACATTTAGATTGGGCAAGAGATACTGATGACAGAAAGAGTAGTTCTGGTGGAGCTTTCTTTCTTGGAAAGAAATTGGTTTCATGGATTAGCAAAAAATAGTCATGCATTTCTTTATCTACTGCAGAAGCTGAATATGTTGCAGCAGCAACTAATTGCACTCAAGTCTTGTGGATGAAGCAAATGTTAAAGGATATCAAGGTAAATTGTCATCAACTGGTAGTTATCTATTGTGATAACTCTATAGCTATTAACATGTCTAACAATCCAGTATTTCACTCTAAGACTAAGCACATATAAATAAAATATAAATTTCTAAAGGACAAGATGAAAGAAAAGGAAGTCAAATTGGTTTATGTGAACACTAAAGAGAAGCTTGTAGATATATTCACTAAACCACTGTCTAAGGAATCATTTGAGTATTTGAGAGATAGGTTAGGGGTTTCTGCCCCTTCGATAAAGACTTGATTGATGTGGTTTGGCATCAGTTTGGTATGCATTATCAGAGATACTATTCATTCTGACACTAATGAGTGGTGCTACTGCTTAGGGGGAGTAGTTAGCTTTGAGATTCATAGGCTTATATTCTTTCTTTGATATTTTTGTCAGATTTCTGTCATTGACATCAAAGGGGGAGAGATAGTGATGTGAAAAATAAATTTCATAACTTTACGAAGATACTATTCACAGGTGGAGAGTTATTGATATTCAGAACTATATACAAGAGATTGTTGGTTGTCTTCCACAATGGGAGACTTGTTTGGAATTTCTTGGTACTTAGATGTTTTTCACATCTCGTGTTGCCATCAATGCCAAAGGGGGAGATTTTTGGCAATATGGATGAATTGATTATGTGTTGCATTGATTTTTTTATCATTGATGTCAACACTAGATATTTTGGTTGGTTACGGACAGACATGTTTTGGTTACCACTAGAATATCTTGTGTTATTGGTAAGGGTTTAAGGTTTAATCAGTAGAGCTTTCACTAAGAAACCTTCATAGAATGCTAAGTGATGTTGGGGTGGCCTCTAGATAGAATTCAGGATGCAAAAGGTGATTCTTGATCGTGCCTCAACTGATTGGAGACATTGCTTTGTCATGGTGGACCCAGATTAGGTCATGTACCTATCTAGGTTATGGATCGGTATCATGTTAACGTGTTCTCTACACGTTATTGAAATGATTTATGGATTGTTTATTGTTGTTTTGGTCTTAAGACAACATGGCATATCATTGTAATATGGATGTATGTAATGATCTTATTGTAATATCTTTTAGGTGGCCGACCTAATTGGTTTAGGCCTTAGGGTTTGTATAAATTGATGTAAGATCTCATTGTAGATCAAGTGTCATGGTCATGGAATATAATATCATATGTGAAGGAGATTTGGTCGATCATAGGTGATCAAATTGGGTTTAACTAAGAGGTCAAAGGCCTCTGGTATTGAGCTTAACCGAGACTATAATCAAGCATAGTAGATGCTATCTCTAGCAATTCATTCTTCTAGATTGGTGTCCAATTATCTTGAGGTGGTTATAACCTCTTTGCAGTCAATGAGAGTCTTTTATAATGAGAAGTGTTGGTATTATGGATGTGTTGCATTGGTTTTGTCATTGATGTCAGCACTTATCTTCTAGAGATCTTTGGTTATGTTGAACTGACACATTATTTTCACCAGCAAGTTTAGTGACTTATGCATAGCCACCGATATATCGTTCACCGGTAGGTTATATTGTACACCAACACTAAAGATGACTTGTTATCATCTGGAGACCACTTGGTTATGTCAAAGACATGGTTTTGGTATTTTGGTTATTGGCCTAATCGGGTTGACATATTTGTTGTTACTGGCAAATTGGTCTAGGTTACGGACCGGCATGCATTATCTATTCCAGATCAACATGACACGTTATGGAGATGATTTAATTAATTGGATATTGTTGTAAATGTATTGAGCCAACATGATGCATCACATCTTGACTTATTTGTAATTGGTTTAATTGTAATATTCTTGGTAAGCCAACCTACACATTTGGTCTTAGGTTTTGGTATATATGTAAGATCTCATTTGTGAGATGATGGAGTATGAAGAAGGAAGATAACAGTATATGGTATAAGATTTTGTAACATGGTATGTGCCAATATTGAAGATCATATGAGAAGACCATAGAGAAGGTTCAAGGAAGGTTTGAAGGTGATTATCAGAACTTAACTGGTACTGAATCTAGCATTGGAGATGCTACTTTGACTAGTACATTATCATTGCATTTAACAATCCAATTGTAGTCAGTGTGACTCCTATTTTATGATTGAGCAGTGAGCTCTAGGTAGTTGGTCTTTCTGCATGTGTAGACCCCATTTGTATACACATACTATCTGCAGTAGTATCATCTGATTATGGGTAAGTTTTCCCATTGTGGTTTTTCCCCTTACAGGGTTTCCACGTACAAATATTTGTGTTATGTGTTATGGATGTTGTTTCTCTTTCTGTTTTATGCATTGAGTTTCATCAGTATTAATATTAACTACTAATTTATCAACCGACATTAAGTTTGGTTTACTGGTATTAAGTATCAAGTTTGATTGAGTTATATTTGGGTTGAAATTAATTGACAACTGATTCATCCCCCCCCCCCTCTCAGTTGCCACCGGGTCCTAACAATTGGTATCAGAGGCAAGTCCTCTTTTTGTAGAAGCTTAACATCTTGAGGAGATTCTATGGCAAGAAATGTTTTCAGGGATAGTCTGAAACTTGATGGAACTAACTATGGTATATGGAAGATCAGAATGGAGACACATCTGGATTGCATTGGAAGAGACATATGGGATGTTACAAAGAATGTCTATGTTGATCCTACACCTAATCAACCTAATCCACCAACATTGGGTAAGGATCAAGAGAATGATTGAAAAGAAAGAGATGCACTCTTGAGCACCTTGTCAGATCAACAAATCATTGGATTATCAGACCAATCTACTGCTAAATATATTTGGGATAAATTGGAGACATTGAATGAAGGAGACACTACTATTAAAATTCCAAAACTAGAATGCTTCCGGGTCAGGTATGAAAATATGAAAATGGAAGAAGATGAAATAATTTTTTCTTTTATGGAAATGGGTTGATGAATTGTTTTGGGAATACAATGTTGTGGAGGATCCTTGAGTGAAGATGAAATTGTTTCTAAAGTTTTAAGAGCATTGCCACCAGCATACAAAAAGAAAGTAACTTTTATTAATGAGTTGAGAACAATGCCTAATACATCAATATCTAGAGATACCTTGGTTGGAAATCTTTCAACATTTGAGCTTGAGGAATTTGGTCCTGTTGCTACAATTAAGATAGATTTATCCTTCAAAGAATCATCATCTACAACATCATCATCATCATCTGACAAATTTGATTGGAAAGCACTTTATGCAAGAGAACTTGAAGATATCAGAAAGGAAAATGAATAATTGGAAGAACTTGAAGCACTATTTGTAAGGAAAATGCCTAAAGGTCCTATTGGAAGTAATTATGAAGGTAAAGCATCATTTAAATGTTTGAGCTACAATAAAGTTGGTCATATGGTATCTAGATGTCCTGATAGACATGGAAGATTGAGAGAAGAAGCTAAAAGGACATATAAACCTAACCCTGAATATCAAAGATACAGATTTAAGAAGAATAAAGACAAATCATGTTACTATGCTGATGAAGGAGTTACTAATGATTCTGATGAAGAACTGACAGACAATGGATGGGCTTTTATTGCAATAAAAGAAGATCAACCCGCACCTACTGTTCCACTGGCAGAGCAAGCACTAGTAGCTAAAATTGAAGAAAAGGATGAATGGATTATAGATTCCAGATGTTCACATCATATGACTAGTGATAAAAGTAAATTCTTATCTTTTCAAGAATATAGTTCAAGAGTGGTAAATTAGTTGAAAAGGGATTTCAGATATAGTTCAAGAGTGGTAAATGCAAAATCATGAATAGAACTAGTTTGGAGATTGCAACCAGTAATCACACTAGAGGTAATATCTTTCATTTGAATAATAATGAAAAGACATGCTTGATTGCACATATCGATGAAAGTTGGTTATGGCATAAAAGACTTTGTCATGTGAATTTTGATTTCATTATAAAGATTAGTTCATCTAAGGCAGTAAGGGATTTACCTAAGATTGTAAAACCTCATAATTTGGTATGTAAGGAATGTCAAATGCAAAAGAAAGTTAGAACAACTTTTAAGAGTATTTCTAAGAAATCCAATAATGTTCTTGATTTAATCCATACTGACTTGTGTGGTCCGGAAAGAACAAGAAGTCTACAAGGAGATAGATACTTTATGCTAATCATTGATGATTATTCTAGAATGTGTTGGATTACTTTTCTTGGGGAGAAATCAAAAGCTTTTGGGAAATTCAAATTATTCAAGGAAATGGTTGAGAATGAAACCAGTAAGAAAATCAAATGTTTAAGATCAGATCAAGGAGGAGAATTTACATCTAAGGAGTTTAATACATTTTCTGAAGTGAATTGAATCAAAAGACAACTATTAGCACCACGGACACCTCAACAAAATGGAGTTGTGGAAAGGAAGAACATAACTATTCTAGATGTAGCTAGAAGCATGATATTAGAAGAAAATCTACCTCATGTGTATTGGGGAGAAGTAGTGAATACAACGGTTTACATGTTAAAAAGAGTTCACATCAAAGGTGAAACCGGTAAGACCCCTTATGAACTATGGTTTGGTAATACTCCTACTCTTAAATACTTCAAAATATTTGGAAGAAAATGCTATATTAGGAGAGATGAGTATATTGGTAAATTTGATCATATAAGTGATGATGGAATATTTCTTGGTTATTCATCTAAGAGAAAGGCATATAGATGTTTTAATAAAAGATTGCAGAAAATCATTGAGAGTGCAAATGTGAAGATAGATGAACAATTTAGAGGAAATTGAAGGTCTATGGATTTTGACTGGCAGTTCAAATGATCATAAATGAACCTATACAGAGTGCATTGGTACAGAATGTGGATCCAATCACACCGGAACCATCAGAGAATTCCATAGTGACTGAAGAACAACAGCAAGTGAACACACCCAGGTATGTAAGACTGAATCACTCTGAAAGTCAGATAATTGGGAATAAGTATCAAGGTGTTATGACAAGAGGAAGACTGATAAATGAAAAGGTATGTTTGATTTCTCAAATTGAACCAACATCTATTATTGAGTCATGTGAAGATAAACATTGGATTAAAGCTATGGAAGATTAATTAGAACAAATTGAAAAGAACAATACATGAACATTGGTTCCCCAACCTAAAGACAAAATTGTAACTGGAACTAAATGGGTATTCAGAAATAAACATTGAAAATGGTAAGGTAATCAGGAATAAAGAAAGATTAGTGTGTAAAGGATATTCATAGAAAGAGGGAATTGATTACAATGAAACCTTTGCACTGGTAGCTAGAATTGAGACAGTCAAATTATTTCATGCATTTGCAGCTCACAAGAACTATAAAGTATATAAAATGGATGTAAAATGTGCATTTCTAAATGATGATCTTGAAGAGGAAGTTTACATTGAATAGTCTGATGGATTTTCATTGACAAATGATAAATATATGGTTTACAGATTAAGGAAAGCTTTGTATGGATTGAAGCAAGCTCCTAGAGCTTGGTATGCTAGACTAGACAAATATCTTTTAAGGCTTGGTTACACTAAAGGTAATGCTGACAGCAACTTATATTTCAAAGTGACTAATGAAGACATCTTGGTCATTGAAGTTTTTGTTGATGATATCATTTTTGGAGGAGAAGATGGATTATGCAAAGACTTTGCTAATAAGATGCAGGAAGAATTTGAAATGTCTATGATTGGGGAGATAAAATTCTTTTTAGGATTGCAGATTTCACAACCTAATAAAGGTATATTTATATGTTAAACAAAGTACTTGAAAGAACTATTGAAGAAATTTGGTATTGAAAATTCCAAACCAGTAAGTTCTCCTATGACTACAGCTGATAAATTGACATTGAAGGATGATTCAGCTCCTGTTAATCCGACATGATACAAATCTATGATTGGCAGTTTACTATATTTGACACAAACAAGACCTGATATAATGAATGTAGTATGTATTGTTTCAAGATTTCAGAGTAAACCTAGAGAAAATCATGAATCACCAGTGAAAAGGATTTTTTGGTATCTACAAGGCACAACAAATCTTGGTTTATGGTATCCTAAAGATGAAATTTTTTATTTATGTGCATACACTGATGTAAATTGGGCAAGAGATGTAGATGACAAAAAGAGAGCCACCGACAGGGCATTCTTTCTTGGTAGTAGGTTGATTTCATGGTTGAGCAAGAAACAAAATTGTACATCATTATCAACAGCAGAATTAGAATATGTTTTAACAACAACTAATTGTATTTAGGTATATGGATTAAGCAAATTTTGAAGCACATAAAGGTAAAATGCAAAGAACCTATAATCATTTATTGTGATAATTCAACAACAATTGATATATCTAAGAATCCAGTATTTCACTCTAAGACTAACCATGTTTCTATCAAATATAATTTTCTAAAAGAGAATGTTGAAGCAAAAGAAGTGAGATTAGTTTATGTGAATACTAAAGAGCAGATTGCAGATATCTTTACTAAGCCTTTGCCTAAGGAAATTTTTGAATATCTCAGAGAGCAGCTTGGGGTAATACCCTCACTGATAGAAACTTAGACAATTGATGATTGGCATGAAACCGACAGAATTAACAGAGAAACCTTTTTCCGGCTTTGATGGAGGAGAGCTACTTCTCAGGGGGAATAGTTGGTTATAACAATTGGTTATTGTAATTGGTTCTAAGAGTTGGTTGTATATTTTGGTATTTGTATTTGTATAGCAGAAAATTGCAATCGAACCCTAGTTGCTCTCCCCTCTTCCAACTCCAAGGAGAGAGAAGGGAGGTCGCTAGGGTTGATGGTATTCACTTAAGGGAGAGACTTTACATTCAAAAGAGGGTTTGAAACCCACAAGATCCAATCCCACACAATGCAAGATTGGATGCTAAATGTGTTTCAAGGGTTAAGACAGCAAGGCTACACTCTTTTGTAAAGAATGTTGATAGAAGAATTAAGCTAGGAATGCATAGAAAGTGACAAAGATTCGCTTATAAACTGAGATAGGGATATAGGATGAAGCTGCGGACCTGGAATTAGCAGTAAAATGTCGATACGGTGCTGTCCTGCAAATTTGAGCAAAAGTTGTCAGGACGATGGTGCCCGGCACCACGGTCCTCTAAAAAATCCGCAAAATGAAGGGGGATCTGTTCGTCTCTGCACAAGGATTCTAGATCTTCAATTTCAGCCGCGTACCTACAACCTACACACAGAAAAGTGAAGACGATTGGGGGGTTAGGGATTAGGGGTTTGCCTTTAGGTCAAACCCCAGTTTTGGAATTAACCAAGAAATGAGAAATGCTGTAAATGTAAATGTATGTAATGTAAAACAAGTACTAATACCTTGTTGTAAGGATGTTTGTATCCTTATGTGTGAAGGTATAGATGTTGTTGTTTGTTGTATGTTGTATGTTGTATGTAGCATGTAGTAAGTGATCTCCTCTTCAATGGTTGAATCCTTGTCTTGAATGCAACACTTAGCCTTGAATGGAGACTTAGAATGATCAATTGCTTGAAAGAATGCTTGAATGCTTGAATGCTTGAATGTTTGAATATCATTTTCACGCCTTTTCCATCTATTTTCCATCCATCCAAATGAGAGAGGAAAATGTAGTTTATATACTTGTCAATTTAGGGTTAATAGACTAATTTTCCCGACCTTAGGCCGACCAGGAAATATAATTTCCAATTTGCAAACAAAAAGACCCGAGACCCCATAGGAGACCGGGCCCAAAAATAGGGCCAGGGACCAGGGTGCTGGGCGCTCTGGTCCCACCTCCCGGGACAACAGGGTGCAAGGAGGATCAGGCCAGGGTGCTGGAAAAATGCAGTTTTTGATGTCGTGAGCAAGTTTCAGGGTCTCCATTCAGGTTTAGTGTTGCGTCGCCATCGTGAAGACCCAAATGCGGTCGAAATTGCAAGTGTCACAATTTTAGGACGCTACATTTAGCCCCCACTTTAGCGGGAGTATAAGTGTATGATCATACTTCCGGTAAAGTACAAGGAAACAACATTGAAAAACTTTCACCACGTCAAGGAGGCAAGATACACCAAGCCCCCAGTGGACTAAGGATCTTATGAATTTGATTGACAAAGTAAAAGGGAAGATCATGAGGGAGAACCATGACTATTAGTAGTAAGGTTCCCTCACTATGAGTCATGCAAGAAGGATATCAAAAATTTTCAAGGCAAGGGTGAATTTGCCAAGAAATTTTCAAGTATCTTGAAAAGATATGAACGGGATGTATGCCCCCCTATGTTAAAGCGATCGCACATGCCTCACCGGGGGTGATTGCTTTAAGGTAGTGATACATGTAAGAAATGAGAAAGGAAAGGAGCACGTTATCACAAGGATTTAGCCCCCAAGTGTGAGATAAGCCCAAGGATAATAGACACAAAACACAAAGCACAAGGTGACTTTGCTTTCCTCGGGGTCAGTATGCTGTATGATAATTCATGTATATCATATGTATGTATGCATAATTGTTCTTCATTCCCCAATCAAGGAAGGTCACCTAGAAGAAGGGAACACATGTGTCTTTTGATTCAACATGAGAGAGACCAAAAAAGAGATCTCAATGTTTTGCATCGTCCTCAAGTAGACAACACTAAGGACAACAAATAGAAGAATGAGAATAACATATAGAAGAAGTAACAAAAGAGAGGAGGAGAGAATCTGCTATGCTAATGAACTAGTCTAGCACGTCATCTACCCCCCGATCTTGCTGATCAGTATTTTGAGAAGGTAGGAAACACGCTAGAGGAGGAACATCCAACACAGCAGATGGAGCTATCACAAGATCCAAACAAGGGCTATGTTCATGTTCCAAGCCACGTTGTTCTTGTCTAGGAGCTAGGATAAGTGCTTTAGAAAATTCGTTAGATAGATGGTTATCAATATCCACAAGTTCATATTCACTATCAGAATGAACAGGAGTAACATTTGCATCATGAATAACATTTTCATCTATATCATCATCGAGATTTATAAAAATAGGATCTTTAACTCACACAGGATCAAGACCATCATGCATCTTATGTTTAGGAGATTTCGGCTCAATCGTCGGCTGAGGAGAAAATGGAATAATGCTTGTTGAAGGTGTTTTGGGGGATTGCAAAGTTAGAGAGACAGCTGCCTGAGCTCTAAGATGACGCTTTCATCGGCATTCACGTGCTGAATGATTTCGTCTAGTCTTAGTAGGAAGTTGCGAAGATTGAGGAGGAGGAATGTTCTCATCCTTATCACTTGGGTGTTTAGGTTGTGGTCTCTTAGGTTGAATAATAGGAGAAGAGGAAGGTCTCTTCTCTCCATAAGAGGAAGGAGGAGGAACTGCTCCATATAAGGGAGGAATATTCGGTTTAGGAAGGAGACCAAGTCCATCATGACGAGGAGGTATAGGTCTACTCTTAGGAGGTTTCTTAGATATAGACATAGTCACATCCATAGGGATGGGTTGGGAATCTTCTTGAGGAAAGACATTAGTTTTATCTTTCAAAGGAAGAACTTCCTTCTCAAGAATGATAGGAATTTCAAGTTTGGGTGTTCTAGGTTCACTTAGAGACAGGATCATATCTTTTTTCCACTTTTGATAAGATTTGAAAAGATGATCACTTCGCGGTGGAAGAGATTGGAATTGTTTAGGCCAAAAGTAATCAATAGGAACGCTAGAAGTTCTTTCAACTGGTTTAAAGAGACTATGATTGATAGTAACAACTTCACCATTATGGGGAAATTTCAAACACTTATGAATAGGAGAAGCAATAGCTTTCATGGAAGATAGCCAAGGATAGCCAAGCTTCACACGAAATTGTTCGGAAGATGGAATAATAGCAAAGTTCACATCAAGGGATTTGTTACGGACCTCAATAGGTAATGTAATAGAACCAATTGCAAGAGAAGAAAATGCATCAAATAATTTCACAATCACATCTGTTTTGTCATAGATCACTTGATTCAATTGCAAAGTAAAAAGAAATTATTCAGTAATGACATTAACCATACAAGAAGGATCAATAAGCACTCCACGGCAAGGTGTGTTCTTGACTTTTGCAACTATATATAAAGGACCATCAGGTGCCCTGATAGTTTCACTGGAATCAAATGTGATGGAAGGTTCTTTAGGGATTTTCTGTTGCTCCACAAAGTTAATCACATTTGGAATCATAGACACAAGATCATTAGGTGAGACAGAGGAATCAGTAGTATGAATCGCATTAGAGGTATGAGAAGGCAATGGATCAGTAAAAATCTGAAGATTTTGGTTAGGAAGAGCTACAGATTTGTTGCCTTTATCATTCACACCAGAAACATAGATAGTTTTATTATCAATCAAATCTTGAATTTTCCCCTTTAAAGCAAAACATTTTTCAGTATCATGTCCAGGTTGACGATGAAATTGACAAAAAGATTTGTTATCAAAATAGGGTGAATTAATTTTTACAGTATTAATTTGCCTTATAGGAGGAAGAGTAAGCACATTTTGTTCAATTAACTTATTCATAATACTATGCAATGATTCATTCAAAGGAGTAAACTTTCTTTCTTTCTTGAAAAACTTAGAAATAGGAGACACACCTGATGCTGCATTCACATTGTTGTTGATGATGTTTTCATTGAATTTAATGGACTCTGTATTTGGTTTAAACTTCCCAAATTGTTGTTAACTACTATCACCCTTATCACTCAGAGCCATAGGATGTGATTGTTCCATTTGACTCACAGTCAGTTGATAATTGTGAAGAGTTGCGCACAACTGTTGGAAAGAAGTAAACTCAAAAAACAGGAGTTTGTCTCTAATGTCTTTTTGTAAATTAGAAATAAAGATTCTTTGAATATCATTGTTAGGCACTGGAAAATAAATTTGAGCATACAAATGCTTATATCTACCAATGAAATCAGTCACTTTTTCTTTAACACCTTGTTTACAATGCATTAAATCAATCAAAGTAACTTTAGGACTTATATTGTTTTGAAATTGTTGAATGAAAGCATTTGCAAGTTGTTCGAAAGAAGTAATAGAATAGGAAGGCAACGAGCAATACCATTGTAGGGCTTTGTCTCTTAATGTTCTAGTAAACAGTTTTGCAAGCAACCTTTGGTCATAAGCAAAATCAGTACATATTGTTTGAAAGGTCTTAACATGTGTTAGAGGATCACCCTTACCATTATAAAGCTCCAAATGCGGAATTTCAACATGTTTAGGGGGAATAGCTTGGACAATGTCAAGAGAAAGTGGGCTCGCAACGTCAAATGTGGGCACACTAAACTTAGATTGATTCATAGAGGCAATTTGTTGCTGTAAAGAAGAGACAGTTTGTGCAAGATTGTTAATGGTCGCTTCAGTCGAAGAATTCATATTAGACGTGTTAGATTGTGATGGAGGTGTTATGTTATTGAAAGAAGGTAGAGAGTAAGGTGGTGGGACACTATGATAGTTAGTCATAGGAGATGATTGGACAGGAGGAACACTACAAGGAGGAATGGAATGGTTAAATGAATTGCCCCCTTGCGTCATGTTCATTTGTGGTGATATAATAGGCACACTCATTGAAGGAATGAATGAAGAAGTCGGATTGAATGAAGGAAGAGGGTTGATTGAAGAAGAGGGATTGCCCCCATGACTGGTGATCATAGGAGGAATGTCTTGTGTTGAAGTAGTCATTATATTTGATGTAAAAGTAGGTATACTAGCAATAGGAGTCGTCAAAGGAATAGAATGATTGTCTTGAGTAGGAGGTTGTGTATAACCTAAGGTTTCGGCACAACTTTTCATAGGCATCACATTTGAATCCACAATGTGTGCAATACCATGCAAAATATCAATTCCATTCTTATCACTTTGAAGCATACATTTTAGACCCTCAATTAAAGGAAGAGCTTGACTATCAGGGTATTCTTGAGACATCCATTGTCGAAAATCATCAAATTGGTTATCCAATTTTGAAAGTTGTTCTACAGAAACCTCATGGAGAGCTTCTTCATCATTAAGAGGATTAGAGGAATTACCCATGTCCTCGTTAAAAAGACTGTTCAAATTAGGTTCCATCTCCTCAGTAATTAAACCTTGGAAGGACTTAATTCTAAGGCTTCATCTAACGAGAATAGTGTAAGTAGGGCTTATTGTTGTAAAACTCATGCACTAAAGAGAAAGAGAAGATTTTGAATTTTAGAGGTAGCAAATTTCAGTAAAACCAGCCAATCTTCTAGATTTAAGCTGTTAAATACAATCAAGACAATCTCCCGAAATTTCAAAAAAAATGTCCGAGACCGTGGCGCTCGGGGTGCACACGGTCCTCGCAACTTTTTTCAAAATTTGCAGGGATGAAAGTTATGATGATTTTACAGCTAACCTGAAAAAATTGAGTGATTTTACGATCTGTAGATAGGCCAAATTAAAGTTGTAATCTCAAAATTGAACCCTACCAAGATTGTCGAAAAATGCAAAATTTGAATTTTGAAAAAGAGAGGGAAACTGAAATTTTGAATTTTATGATTTTAGAGGGAATACCAAAAGCAATGCAAGTTTTGAAATTTGAAAGTTGACTCAATTTCACGCAAAATTCAGTTTTGAAAGCAGAAATCAAAGGTGTTGTAATTAAGCACTTAATTTCAAAAGTCACAAATTGCAAAAATTTGAATGAATCACTGAAATTTCGAATGAATGATAACACACTTTTCAGATTTAGGACTGTAAGAAACACAATTTTGACACAAATTTCAATTTCAACAATTTTTGAATGATTAGAAGCCTCAATCCAAGCAATCGCTAGACCAACTTTGACTGTAATTTTGAAGGTGTTAAAATTGATAAAATCAACCAAAATTCTGGATTTTAGCAGAAAAATACAGTAAGATCTAGCTCCCAAAATTTCGAAAAAAATGTCAGGGACGATGGCGCTCGGAGTGCACACGGTCCTCGCAACTTTTTTCCAAATTTTCAGGGATGAAAGATATTGTGATTTTATTGCGGAATCCAAAGTTATAGCCGATTTGGAGATTTTTTGATCAATGAAATTGTCGGACAAAGGTTGAATCAAGAGGGTTTCAAAAATTAGGGTTTTGACACTTAACCACTTAATTTTCAAAATTAAAGCACAAATATGAATTGACAATTTGTAATAGAAGGGCAGATTTGAAACAAGCATTTAACAATTAAACATTTCACAAGTTTAATTACTTAAAAAGAAAATTTAGGGTTTTTATGCAATTAACCTCTAAAATTTTGCAAAAGATCAAACATGGAAATGTAATCAAGGAATCCAATTTTCAGATCTAACTATGAATAATCAGAAAGGATGTTCACGTCGGGTTCACCAAAATGTAAAGCGGAAAATCGCAATCGAACCCTAGTTGCTCTCCCCTCTTCCAACTCCAAGGAGAGAGAAGGGAGGTCGCTAGGGTTGATGGTTTTCACTTAAGGGAGAGACTTTACATTCAAAAGAGGGTTTGAAACCCACAAGATCCAATCCCACACAATGCAAGATTGGATGCTAAATGCGTTTCAGGGGTTAAGACAGCAAGGCTACCCTCTTTTGTAAAGAATGTTGATAGAAGAATTAAGCTAGGAATGCATAGAAAGTGACAAAGATTCGCTTATAAACTGAGATAGGGATATAGGATGAAGCTGCGGACCTGGAATTAGCAGTAAAATGTTGATATGGCATTGTCCTACAAATTTGAGCAAAAGTTGTCAGGATGATGGCGCCCGGCACCACGGTCCTTCGAAAAATCCGCGAAATGAAGGGGGATCTATTCGTCTCTGCACAAGGATTCCAGATCTTCAATTTCAGCTGCGTACCTGCAACCTACACACAGAAAAGTGAAGACGATTGGGGGGTTAGGGATTAGGGGTTTGCCTTTAGGTCAAACCCCAGTTTTGGAATTAACCAAGAAATGAGAAATGTTGTAAATGTAAATGTATGTAATGTAAAACAAGTACTAATACCTTGTTGTAAGGATGTTTGCATCCTTATGTGCGAAGGTATAGATGTTGTTGTTTGTTGTATGTTGTATGTTGTATGTAGCATGTAGTAAGTGATCTCCTCTTCAATGGTTGAATCCTTGTCTTGAATGCAACACTTAGCCTTGAATGGAGACTTAGAATGATCAATTGCTTGAAAGAATGCTTGAATGCTTGAATGCTTGAATGTCTGAATATCGTTTTCACACCTTTTCCATCTTTTTTCCATCCATCCAAATGAGAGAGGAAAATGTAGTTTATATACTTGTCAATTTAGGGTTAATAGACTGATTTTCCCGACCTTAGGCCGACTAGGAAATATAATTTCCAATTTGCAAACAAAAAGACCCGAGACCCCATAGGAGACCGGGCCCAAAAATAGGGCCAGGGATGAGGGCGCTGGGCGCCATGGTCTTGGGGGACCAGGGTGCTGGGCGCCCTAGTTCTGAAGGACCAGGGCGCTGGGCGCTCTGGTCCCACCTCCCGGGACAGCAAGATGCAAGGAGGATCAGGCCAGGGTGCTGGAAAAATGCAGTTTTTGATGTCATGAGCAAGTTTTGGGGTCTCCATTCAGGTTTAGTGTTGCGTCGCCATCGTGAAGACCCAAATGCGGTTGAAATTGCAAGTGTCACAATTTTAGGATGCTACAGTATTGCTTTGGGATTTGATGTCAAAGGGGGAGAGATATCTATGGAAAAAAATTATCCTATGGGGAGAGAGGGATTATTCATTGGGGGAGAAATATATACTCTCTACATTTGTATTTTGATTTCTGGTATTGATCTATTCTAGAGATTGTTGAGTTTTGGTTTTTGGTATTCTTTTTTGGCACTTAGATGTTTTTTCATCTTGTGTTGCCATCAATGCCAAAGGGGAAGATTGTTGGTATTATGGATGTGTTGCATTGGTTTTGTCATTGATGTCAACACTTATCTTCTGGAGATCTTTGGTTATGTTGAACCGACACATTATGTTCACCGACAAGTTCAGTGACTTATGCACAGTCACCGGTATATCGTTCACCGGTAGGTTATATTGTAAACCAACACTAAAGATGACTTGTTATCATCCAGAGATCACTTGGTTATGTCGAAGACATGGTTTGGACACTTGGTTTTGGTATTTTGGTTATTGGTCTAATCAGGTTGACATATTTGTTATTACCGGCAAATTGGTCTAGGTTATGGACCGGAATGCATTATCTATTCCAGATCAGCATGACACGTTATGGAGATGATTTAATTAATTGGATATTGTTGTAAATGTATTGAGCCAACATGATGCATCACATCTTGACTTATTTGTAATTGGTTTAATTGTAATATTCTTGGTAAGTCAACCTACACATTTGGTCTTAGGTTCTGGTATATATGTAAGATCTCATTTGTGAGATGATGGAATAGGAAGAAGGAAGATAATGGTATATGGTATAAGATTTTGTAACATGGTATGTGCAAATATTGAAGATCATATGAGAAGACCATAGAGAAGGTTCAAGGAAGGTTTCAAGGTGATTATTAGAACTTAACTGGTACTGAATCCAACATTGGAGATGCTACTTTGAGTAGTACATTATCATTGGATTTAACCATCCAATTGTAGTCAATGTGACTCCTATTTTTCGATTGAGCAGTGAGATCTAGGCAATTGGCCTTTCTGCACGTGCAGACCTCATTTGTATACACATACTATCTACAATAGTATCATCTAATTGTGGGTAAGGTTTCCACGTACAAATATTTGTATATGTGTTATGGATGTTGTTTCTCTTTTTGTTTTATGCATTGAGTTTCACCGGTATTAATATTAATTGCTAATCTGTCAACCAACATTAAGTTTGGTTTATTGGTACTATCAAGTTTGATTGAGTTATATTTGGGTTGAAATTAATTGACAACTGATTCACCCCCCCCGCTCTTAGTTGCCTTCGGGTCCTATCAAGCAGTACGCTCTAGGCAGTGTGCCTTCCTGCATGTGCAGACCCCTCATTATATCACATACTTTCTACCAAACTATCATCTGACTGTGGGTAGGCTTCCCATCATGGTTTTTCCCTTTACTGGGTTTTCCACATACAAATCATGGTGTTATGTGGTATGATTGCATTGTGTTAATTCTCTATTTCATTCTTAAGTTTTATTGCTTACCAATATCTATTTCTGCTATTTCGATAATCAATGTTTATATGCTCTGGCTAAAGGTTATAAAGTGGTTTGATTAATATAATTTGTTAACATCTGATTCACCCCCCCCCCCTCTCAATTGTTCACCGATTATCCTAATAGATATTGGAGAGTTTTTGGGTCTTTTCAAGTAATCTTTGAGTTACTTTGAAAATTTAAGAATTGGAAATTGGTAAAGATAAGGTTGCTTTAAGTCTTTGAGCTTTTACAAGTTATCTCTAGAGTTTTATTTAGAACATAAAAAATAAAGTCTTTGTGCTATACAGATTATCTAGTTAGAGTAGAAGATCTTAAAATATATTATAACTCTTTGAGCTGAAAATATATTTATGTTATAGCGGTTGATAGGATTTCAATATATTAAAAAATCTTTGAGCTCTTAAGTGTGCATAATTCTCGTCCCTATGTCATTTTTCAGAAAAGAGGAAGTAACGAAAGAATTTGTTCCTTCATGGACACTTTACTTCCTAGTTAAATTGGTTTTAAATATTACTACAAGTTTTGAGTTAATTTAGTTAAGGAAAAATTTGTTCTTAAAAGAGAATTGAATAGAACTGGTTTTGAAGAAAGAGAAAACAGTTGTTATTGTACCTTGGATTAGTGTGAAGTTAGCAAGTAGATAGAATAGAAAGTACTTGTAGTAGAAAGGGGGAGCCTTCCCTTATAATTAGGAGAGATTATATCTTTCCTTCTAATAAATATCATCCTATGTTCATTTGTGAAACATACATTTTGTGAACCTTCATCAATTTACAAAATTTTCACCCAACACAAAATAAGAATTTCATATTAAGTTCAGGTTGCATGTTCTATTTTTATCAAGCTTTCAATCAGTTACAGTTGTGAAAACACAATTTTCCTTCAAACAAAATTGAAACTTTGAACCTTCATGTGAAATGTTTATGAACTTTATGATCTAAATTGAATTGTGAAATAAAATCTATGTCATTTACAGTTGATTATAGGTTCAGGACAATGAATAGAGTCATACTATTTTGGTGTAATCACATCCTGTAGCTTTAGGATTTTAATTCAAGTTATCTTCCTATCTCTTTTCCACTCATGTTAATAGTTTTAGGAGGTGTTTTATAGGGAACCCTCCCTTCATCTGGAGATTGATCCTAAAGATAGGCAACCCACAGGCTTGGGGATCATTCCATTTTTTATAAGATTGTTGGGTTTTATACATAGCATACATGATGCAATCCTTCATGACAACATTTTTTGGCACATCTGGTGGGACACATTGAGCTATCTCATCTCATAAAAGCTCAAATAATTTTCATTCTTACTCCTATTTTGGTACTTGCAGGAACTATGACAGCCTTTTGAGGTTTATTTTCAAGTACCTGGCAACTCTAAGTTTCTGGTTTTGAATAGATCAAGTCCTAATAGCATATGAGAAAGATCCAAACTAGGAAAAGTGTAGATCTCGATGAGCATTCTTAAATATCACCACCAAAGAGGAAGGGTAAGGTGAAAAAGAAGGCAGCAAATCCATCAAATCCATCAATTCAAGTTTTTCCTATTCTTCCCAACTCTCAACCTATAATAACCTTTTATTTTTAATCGCTTCATCTCAAGCACTATTAAATCCTCCAATAAATCTAATGGCTCAACCAAGAGCTCAACATGATCTGCCATACATGGAGCAGCCCTAAAATGTTTCCCATTCATCTCTAGAGAAGATCAAAATACACTTATTGAGCACACAAGAGATGCAACCTCCTTGTGTGGAGTCCATATATCACATAGGAAAATGTTGCAATGAGGTTTCTTGCAGCCTCTTTCAAAGGGAAATAACTTCAATGGTTTAGAGGCTTATTGGTGGCTATTAGGACCTGGAGGCAACTGAGAGGGGGGGTGAATCAGTTGTCTATTAATTTCAACCCAAATATAACTTAATCAAACTTGATGCATAATATCGGTAAACCAAACTTAATGTTGGTTAGTAGTTTAATAATTAATAACAGTACCAATAAAGTTTAATGGGTGAAACAGAAAGACAAATAACATCCACAACACATAACACAGATATTTGTATGTGGAAACCCTGTAAGGGGAAAAACCACAGTGGGAAACCTTACCCACAATCAGATAATACTACTACAGATAGTATGTGTGTACAAATGGGGTCTGCACATGTAGAAAGGCCAACTCCCTAGAGCTCACTGTTAACACTGACTACAATTGGATGGTTAAATCCAATGATAATATACTACTCAAAATAACATCTTCATATGCTGGATCCAGTACTGGTTAAGCTCTAATTGTCTTCTTCATACCTTCCTTGAATATTCAAATGATGTATGCATGAGTATCTCTTCTTATATTCGCATATACCTTATTACAATCCTCTTCCACTTCTATTACATAATCTCACAAATGAGATCTTACATATATACCAAAACCTAAGACCAAATGTGTAGGTCAGCTCACTAAGAATATTAAAATTAAATCAATTACAAATGAATCAATATGTGATGCATCATGTTATCTCAATGCATTTATAATGATAACTAGTCAATAAATCATCTTCATAACGTGTCATGCTAATCTGGAATAGATAACGCTTGCCTGTCCATAACCTAGACCAATTTGCCAGTAACAACAAATATGAAAAATCGTTTAGACCAATAACCAAATCACCAAAACCAAGTGTCCAAACCATGTCTTAGAAATAACCAAGTGATCTCCAAATGATAACAAGTCATCCTTTATGTCGGTGAACAATATATCCTGTCGGTGAACCAAATACCGGTGACTGTGCATAAGTCACTGAACTTGCCAATGAACATAACCAAAGATCTCTAGTGTTGATAAGTGTTGACAAGTGTTGATAGGTGTTGACATCAATGACAAAACCAATGCAACACATCCATAATACCAACAATCTCCCCCTTTGGCATTGATGGCAACACAAGATGGAAAAACCATCTAAGTGCCAAAGCAAAAATTCCAAAAACCAAAAACCAACAATCTCCCAAAGATATCATTAACCAGAAATCAAAATGCATAATATTTCTCCCCCAAAGAATAATCTCTCTCCCAAAAGATAATGTGTTTTTCCATAGATATATCTCCCCCTTTGACATCAAATGCCAAAGCAATACAAAAACCAGATACAATGAGTTCATATAACTAATTATAAATACCAACTTATCCAACTACTCCCCCTGAGAAGTAGCTCTCCTTCATCAAAGCCAAAAAAAGTTTTCTCTGCTAATTCCTGTTAGTTTGATGCCAATCTCCAACTGTCTAAGTCTCTACTGGTGAGGGTATTATCCCAAGCTACTCTCTGAGATATTCAAAGGTTTCCTTAAGCAAAGTCTTAGTAAAGATATCTGCAATCTACTCTTTAGTATTCACATAAACCAATTTCACTTCTTTTGCTTCAACATTCTCTTTCAGAAAATTGAATTTGATAGAAACATGTTTAGTTTTAGAGTGAAATACTGGATTCTTTGGTATATCAATTGCTGCCATATTATCACAGTAAATGATTATAGGTTCTTTGCATTTTACCTTTATATCCTTAAACATTTTCTTAATCCATAATACCTGAGTACAATTAGTTGTTTCTGCAACATATTTTGATTCTGCTGTTGATAATGATGTACAACTTTGTTTCTTTCTCAGCCATGAAATCAATCTGCTACCAAGAAAGAATGCTCCGCTAAAAATGCTCTTTCTGTCATCTACATCTCCTACCCAATTTGCATCTGTGTATGCACATAAATCAAAATTTTCATCTTTAAGATACCACAAACCAAGATTTGTTGTGCCTTGTAGATACCAGAAAATCCTTTTCATTGCGGATTCATGATTTTCTTTAGGATTACTCTGAAATCTTTAAATAATACATACTGCATTCATAATATTAGGTCTTGTTTGTGTCAAATATAGTAAACCTCCAATCATAGATTTATATCTTGTCGGATTAACAGGTGTTGATTCATCCTTCAATGATAGTTTATCAGTTGTAGTCATAGGAGTACTTACCGGTTTAGAGTTTTCCATATCAAATTTCTTTAGGAGTTCTTTTAAGTACTTTGATTGACATATGAATATACCTTTATCAGTCTGTGAAATCTGCAATCCTAAAAAGACTTTTATTTCCCCAATCATAGACATTTCAAATTCTTCCTGCATCTTATTAGAAAAGTCTTTACACAATCTATCTTCTCCTCGAAAAATGATATCATCAACAAAAACTTCAATAACCAAGATGTCATCATTAGTCACTTCGTAGTATAGATTGTTGTCAGCATTACCTTTATTGCATCCAAGCTTCAAAAGATATTTGTCCAATCTAGCATACCAAGCTCTAGGAGCTTGTTTGAGTCCATATAAAGATTTCCTTAACCTGCAAACCATGTCTTTGTTATCTATCAAAGAAAATCCATCAGGTTTTTCAATATAAACTTCTTCTTCTTCAATATCTCCATTCAAAAATGCACATTTAACATCCATTTGATATACTTTGTAGTTGTTGTGAGCTGCAAAAGCCAATAAAAGTCTGACTGCCTCAATTCTAGCTACCGGTACAAAGGTTTCATTGTAGTCAATTTCTTCTTTCTGTGAATATCCCTTACACACTAATCTTGCTTTGTTTATGATTACCTTTCCATCTTTATTAATTTTATTTCTAAATACCTATTTAGTTCCAATTACATTTTTGTTTTTAGGTCGGGGAACCAATGTGCATGTGTTATTCTTTTCAATTTGTTCCAATTCATCTTCCATAGCCTTAACCCAATATTTATCTTCACATACCTCAATAACTAATGTTGGTTCAATTTGAGAAATTAAGCATACCTCTTCATTTTCTAGTCTTCTTCTTGTCATAACACCTTGATACTTATTCCAAATTATCTAACTTTCAGAGTGATTCAATTTTACATACCTGGGTGTATTCACTTGTTGTTGTTCTTCAGTCATTGTGGAATTCTCTAATGATGCCGATATGACTCGATCTACATTATGTACCAGTGTACTCAATGTAGGTTCACTTGTGATAATCTCAACTATTGGTTGAGAGTCCATAGACCTTGAATTACCTCTAAACTATTCATCAATCTTCACATTTGCACTCTCAATGATTTTTTGCAATCTCTTATTAAAACATCTATATGCCTTTCTCTTAGATGAATAACCAAGAAATATTCCTTCATCACTTCTAGGATCAAATTTGCCAATATAATCATCTCTCCTAATATAATAGTTGCTTCCAAATATTCTAAAATATTTAAGAGTACAAGTATTACCAAACCATAGTTCACGAGGGGTCTTACCGGTTTCACCTTTGATGTGAACTCTGTTGAATGTGTAAACCGTTGTATTCACTACTTCTTTCCAATATACATGAGGTAGGTTTTCTTTTGATATCATGCTTCTGGCTGCATCCAGAATAGTTTTGTTCTTCCTTTCCATAACTCCATTTTGTTGGGGTGTCTGAGGTGTCGATAGTTGTCTTCTGATTCCATTTACTTCACAGAATGTATTAAATTCCTTAGATGTGAATTCACCTCCTTGAGTTGATCTTAAACATTTGATTTTCTTACCGGTTTCATTCTCTACCATTACTTTGAATAGTTTAAATTTCATAAAAGCTTTTGATTTCTCCTTGAGAAAAGTAACCCAAGACATTCTAGAATAATCATCAATTATTAACATAAAATATCCATCTCCTTGTAAACTTATAGTTCTTGCCAGACCACATAAATCAGTATGAATTAAATCAAGAACATTATTGGATTTTTCTAGAATACTCTTAAAAGTCATTCTAACTTGCTTTCCAAATTGACATTCTTTACATACCGGATTGTGAGGCTTTACAATCTTAGGTAGATCCCTTATTGCCTTACTTGTACTGATCTTCACAATGCAATCAATATGTGCAATTAAGCATGTTTTCTCATTTTTATTGAAATGAAAGATATTACCTCTAGTCTGATTACCGATTGCAATTTACAAACTAGTTCTATTCATGATTTTGTATTTACCATTCTTGAATTGTAACTGAAATCCCTTTTCAACTAATTGACCAACACTCAAAAGATTATGCTTCAAACCTTCAATATAATAAATGTTGTCAGTATTGTGCTTACCATCAAAAAATATAGTGCCTTTTCCTCTTATCAAACAAGCTTTATCATCCCCAAATCTTACTATACCTCCTTTGTATTCCTAAAAGTTTAAGAATTTACTTTTATCACCAGTCATATGATGTGAACATCCGGAATCAATGATCCATTCATCCTTTTCATCAATTTTAGCTGCCAGGGCCTGCTCTACCGATTGTACAGTAGGTGTCGGTTGATCTTCTATTATTGCAACAAAATCCCATCCATTGTCTGTCGGTTCCTCATCAGAATCATTAGTAACCCTTTCATCAACATAGTAACATGATTTGTCTCTATTCTTCTTAAATCTGTATCTCTGATATTCAGGGTTAGGCTTATATGTTCTTTTAGCTTCTTCTTTCAATCTTGAATTTTAATCAGGACACCTAGATGCCATATGACCAATTTTATTGTAGTTAAAACATTTAAATGGTGCTTTAACTTCATACTTACTTCCAATTGGACCTTTAGGCATTTTTCTTGCAAATAGTGCTTCAAGTTCTTCATTTTCCCTTCTGATTTCTTCAAGTTCTCTTACATAAAGTGCTTTCCAATCAGATTTCTCAAATGATGATGATGATGCTTTGAAAGATAAATCTGTCTTAATTGTAGCAATAGGACCAAATTCCTCAAGTTCAAAAGCTGAAAGTTTTCCAACCAAGGTATATCTAGATATTGGTGTATTAGGCATTGTTCTCAATTCATTAATAGCAGTTACTTTCATTTTGTATGTCGGTGGAAATTCTCTTAAAACTTTAGAAACAATTTCATTTTCACTTAAGGATCCTCCACAACATTGTATACCCAAAACAATTTCATTAACTCTTTCCATAAAAGCAAAAATTCTTTCATCTTCTTCCATTTTCAGATTTTCATACCTGACCCAGAAGCGTTCCATTTTTGCAATTTTGACAGTGGTATCACCTTCATTTAATGTCTCCAATTTATCCCAAATAGCTTTAGCGTAGACCGGTCTGATAATCCCATGATTTGTTGATCTGACAATGCGCTCAAAAGTGCTTCTCTTGCTTTGCAATCATTCTCCTGATCTTTAGCCAAGTTAGGTGGATTAGGTTGACTTTGTGTAGGACCAACATAGACATTCTTTGTAACATCCCATATGTCTCTTCCAATGCAATTTAGATGTGTCTCCAATCTGATCTTCCATATACCATAGTTAGTTCCATCAAGTTTCAGACTGTCCTTCTTGAAATAGTTAGTTGCCATAGAATCTCCTCAAGTTGTTAAACTTCTGCAAAAAGAGGACTTAGCTTTGATACCAATTGTTAGGACCTAGAGGCAACTGAGAGGGGGGTGAATCAATTATCTATTAATTTTAACCCAAATATAACTAATCAAACTTGATGCATAATACCGGTAAACCAAACTTAATGTTGGTTAACAGTTTCACAATTAATAATAGTACTGATAAAGTTTAATGTGTGAAACAAAAATATAAATAACATCCACAACACATAACACAGATATTTGTACATGGAAACCCTGTAAGGGGAAAAACCACAGTGGGAAACCTTACCCACAATCAGATAATACTACTGCAGATAGTATATGTGTACAAATGGGGCTTGCACATGTAGAAAGGCCAACTACGTAGAGCTCACTGTTATGGGGCTTGCACATGCAAAAAGGCCAACTACCTAGAGCTCACTGTTCAATCACAAGATGAGAGTCACTCTGACTACAATTGAATGGTTAAATCCAATGATAATGTACTACTCAAAATAGCATCTTCATATGTTGGATTTAGTACCGGTTAAGCTTTGATTGTCTTCTTCATATCTTCCTTGAATCTTCAAATGATGCCTGTGTGAGTAGCTATGCTTATATTCGCATATACCTTATTACAATCCTCTTCCACTTCTATTACATAATCTCACAAATGAGATCTTACATATATACCAAAACCTAAGACCAAATGTGTAGGTCAGCTCACTAAGAATATTACAATTAAATTAATTACAAATGAATCAATATGTGATGCATCATGTCGGCTCAATGCATTTACAATGATAACCAATAAATAAATTATCTTCATAACATGTCGTGCTGATCTGGAATAGATAACGCTTGTCGGTCCATAACCTAGACCAATTTGTCGATAACAACAAATATGCAAACTCAATTAGACCAATAACCAAATCACCAAAACCAAGTGTCCAAACCATTTCTTTGACATAACCAAGTGATCTCCAGATGATAATAAGTCATCCTCTGTGCCGGTGAACAATATAACCTATCGGTGAACCAAATGTCGGTGACTGTGCATAAGTCACTGAACTTGTCAGCGAACATAACCAAAGATCTCTAGTACTGATAAGTGTTGACAAGTGTTGATAAGTGTTGACATCAATGACAGAACCAATGCAACACATCCATAATACCAACAATGGCTTCTATTGATACTTGGGATCAATTGGGTGATCCTCTTTGTAAGTACTTTGAAGATAAATCAGACCATCTATCTCTGGTGGAGCAACTTGATACCATAAAGAGGGCTCCTCATGAGTACTTGACTAATTTCAACTTCTATTTCTAGAAGACATTGAATAAAATATCTATTACGATAAGACCCTCTCCAGATAATTCTTTCTTATACTATCTTAGAGATTTTAATAGTGATATCTTAGTTATGATTCAGTATATGGGTGCTGCAACCTTACCACAATCCTTTGATATTGCTATTAGAGCTGAAAATGGTTTGATACAAGTTGGTAAAATAGCACAATGCCTCCAATGCCCATTTTTGTAGAAGTACAACCTTCTATTCCATGGAAAATACCTCCTATAATTGTTGTTCCTATTATACTAGCACTACCTTATCAAGCTACACCCTAAGAGAAAGTTGTCCCAAATCAATGTCAAGAGCTATCGGAGATAAAAGGCTTGTTAAAGACTTTGGCCAATGATGTAGCGAATATAAAGAAGCAAGTAGCCCAAATACTAATAGGCCACCTTATCAATCCCCTTATCAAGATCCATATTAGTCTAATAGGCCACCTTACCAAGCTGATACTTAGAACCAAAGGAGAAATTATAATGCAAGAACTTCTTAGCCCTACAATCCTAATGTTGCTAGTTCTTCAAAAGAGATTGTACCTATGCAAAAAAATATGGCACAAGATTGGTGCTTCCCATGTAACCAAGCTCATAATTAGGCAACCTGTTTCAATGCAGTGCAAGCTCAATCTCTTATGGTTCAAAATAATGCTATGGCTTTTCAAGATGTGGGACAAGATACTAATGAAGAACAAGGTAATCTTGATATGGCTTTAATGAATTGAAAAGGTGAAAACTTTTGTGGGGTTTATCACCCACAAATTCAAAATCGGTCCTATACTCCTATAGCAACCAACAAGGTCAAAAAATAGTGCTATAGACATGGGACAACAAGCTAACAAGACTCCACAACAAGCTAATAAAAGCCAACACCAAGCTAATAAAGAGATAATTCAGGCCTCTACAAGCCAACAAGGGGCCTATACTTTCTCAAAATGTTCAAATCTTGCTAATAGGCCAACCTATAGCAAGAAAGGATCAACCTAAAGCTCAGCCACAACTAGTTTGAAAACACACTCAGATGTTGTTGTTCCTAAATGACAATAAAAGGTTAGTGTTCTTATTTTTAACATTGTAGAGTCTATGAAGAAAGCCACTGTTTCGATGTCCATGTTAGATTATTTGCATATCCATGGGAAAAAAGACTTGTTACATGATGCCTTAGCCAAAATGTCATTGTCAAATGAGCCTCAGGAAGATCAGCCCAAAGTTGTTCTTACAAATAATTCCCAAGCAAGATTGATCAACCAACTCAAGTAGTAAAACCACCCCCATTTTATGTAACTTTGATTAACATCTAATCCATAATTGCATGATTAACTTAGAAGAAAGTAGCTCAGTGATGCCCAAACAATTAGCTGATAAACTTGGTTTGTGTTATGAACCTATTTCCAAAGGATTTGTCTAGTTAGATGGAATAGTGGTGAACATAGTTTGAGTGATTAAAAATCTTGGTCTTACCTTCCATGCATGCCCAAATTTTGTGATCACACAAGATATCTATGTTATAGACCTACCACCATTCTTTTCAATATGCCTTTCTAGAGATTTCACTACAAAGCTAGGAGGATATCTTTCTTTAGACTAGTCACATATTTTTTCAAAACAAAGTATCGCACCAAGGTGACCATAAAATTAGAGGCTTTGGCCAAAGATCATATTAAAACTTATACTCTTAATCCCATTAGTTGCCATTCATGATCATGAAGAACTACCTATTGTTCAATATCCAAACACACCCATAGAAGATATACCTAATGTAGTTTTGGATGAGTGGGTAGATAAGAACCATGAGGTAAATCCCTTTAATCATATAGATGAAGTAGGTCTAGATATTTATATGATTCATGAGCAAGACGTTGTTGTATCAAACCTGATAAAAGAAGAAAAATAGTAGTGTGAGTAGCATTCTAATGAGACTTGGCAATTATCTTATGATGGTTCTAGAAGCAAAGTGGGTGCTGGTGGTGGTACAATGTTGATTTCTCCAAGTGGTGAGAAATACTATTCATCTATGGGGTTTGCCTTCAACTGTACTAATAGTATAATAGAATATGAAGCACTTGTGCATGCTCTTGAATGGCAAAGAAAGAACAAAATCAAGTATTTGAAGGTATTTGGAGATAGTGAATTAGTAGCAAATTAGGTAAGAAATATCAATGTTACAAAAAATGATTTTCTCAATTCGTATAAGCATGGGATTTGGGACCTTATTGAAGAATTTGATGCATTTAACTTGTTTTCCATTCCAAGAAATCAAAATAAGTAAGTTGATAGATTGGTTGTCTTAGGTGCACAATTTGATATTCCAAGTGAGATTAAAAAGGTTGAGGTACAAAGGAATGCAAAAGTAGTTGTAAGGCCATCTATACCTAATAATAATGTCAATTGCAAGTATTTGATAGTGATGAGAAAATAATTAATTTTCTCATTGGAGAAGCTGAGCTTTCTAATGGAAATCAACAAAAGTTGCAGTAGCGGCATGATAATCAAATTATCCAACTGAAGTCAAACAAGTTGCCAAAAGGGTTAGTAACCTTGGAATAAGTTTTTAACACTGATGACCAGGTAAGGAGAGATAAGACCAACATGATGCTGAAGGAACATCACTATGAACTCATTAAATTTTTAGAGATAAGCTCTTAAAACTTGGTAAGGTATGTACTGAAGAAGAAAAGCATGCTTTTTTTTTACTTTGTCGAGAATTTTATGATGTATGTGCTTGGGAATATGGAGATTTGAAAGGTTTTAACCTAGAGTTAGAAAAACACATCATAGAGATGGAACCTATTGAAAAACTAGTAAGACAAAGGAAAAGGCCTTTGAATCCCAAGCTGGAACACCATATGAAATTTGAATTAAGTAAATTGATCCAAGGTAACATCATTTTACCTATTAAGCACACATCTTGGGTTTTTAACTTAGTACCTGTGAGGAAAAAGAATGGAGAAATCAGACTTTGAGCTAAGTTCAAAGACCTTAATAGAGCTTCACTAAAGGATCACTATTTTCTACCCTCAATGGAATTAATCTTGCAAGTTGTTTTAGGTTCTAACAAACTTTCATCATTAGATGGTTATTCAGGGTATAATCAAATTTTGGTGAAGGAAGAAGACCAATACAAGATATCCTTCACCAAATGGGGAACCATGGCCTACACAAATATACCATTTGGATTGTTAAATATTGGTACAACTTTCCAAAGAGCTACGTATATGGCCTTTCAGGGTCTCATGAACAAGTTTGTATTAGTTTACCTTGATGATATTACTATTTTTTTCAAAGAATGCAACTAACCATATTGAGCACTTAAGGCAAATATTTGAAAGATGTAGAGAATATGGTGTGCCACTCAATCCCAAGAAGTGTATCTTCATTTTCCATGAAGGTAAATTACTTGGTCATATAGTTTTAAAGCATTGTATCACCGTAGATCCTAAAAGAGTAAGTGAAATTTTAGCCTTACCATTACCAGCTCATAAGAAAGTCTTACAAAGCTTTCTAGGTAGAATTAATTTTGTTAGAAGGTTCATTCCTAACATTGCATATATCTTGAAGCCTATCATGGCTATGCTCAGAAAAGATGTAAGTTTTAGCTAGTCAAAAGAAGCCAAGAGTAGTTTTGAAGAGATCTTGAATAAGCCATATCAACTGCACCTACTCTTGTATATCCAAATTTTGATAAAGATTTCATACTTTATGCATTTGGTAGTATTCACACAATTTCAGCTATGTTGGTGCAGCAAAATGATGAAGGAATAGAACAACCATTAGCCTTTTTCAGTCAAGGCTTGGAAGGGTATGGGCAAAGGTATATTTTTGTATAAAATCATGCTTTAGTTGTGATTTGAAGCCTTAAAAATTTTAGGCACTTTTTTTAAAACAATAAGATTAAGCTTATGGTTGCTCACCCAAGTGTCAAAGAGTTGTTTTTTTACTAAGGATCTAAATGATAAGAGAGCTGGTTGGATCACCAAAGTCATATAATATGATGTATAAATCAAAGTTACCAAGTTGGTAATAGTAAAGGATTGTGTGAACAGATGATTAGAAATTAATATAGCAACAAAGAAGTCAAAGAAGCTATTGTCCTAATGCTTAACAATGAAGATCAAGATGCTGAAGCAACCCCTCCTGCAAATTAGATACAAGATATGTTGGAAATAAGGATCACTGATCTACCAACGAAAATTTTTTATGACTTAATCTCAAACCACCAGAAGAATATGCAAGAAAGTAAAATGCAGAAACACAAGATAGTCAACCACAAAACCATAACACCAAGATTTTTACGTGGAAACCCAAATGGGAGAAACCACAGTGATATTTTAACCCACAATATTATTCCACTATGGCCAATAGCAAAACAATATTACATGAGGGAAATGCACTTGCATTCAGGCACAGTGCCTAGAGTTCACTACTCAAGTTACAAAATAGGGCTGCAAGCCTGGAGGAAGGCTCACTGGCTTACAAGAAATTACAAACTGATTAAAATAAGTGAAGAAATAGAAAATAGCATCTGACTATGCCAAATAATAGTTTTGGTTAGGCACAAAATCATCTATTGCACTATTCTACTAAACTGCTTTGTTCTGCTCTATTGGATCAACACAATTCTGAGTGTGCATGTGAAATTGTGCTCAATCGCTCCAAAGACACAACTGATTATTTTCTCTCTACTAATCCATTAACTCAAATGGTCTTATATATCCAGATTAGCAAGATTAATCTCCCATAGGTCGGCTTCCAAAAATTGCATAACATGCAACATGAAAGGTGTAGCTACAAGTCAACTTCAATCTTATCAAAAAATTTGTATTTGATCCAAAACACATTATCACATTCTTCCTATAGGTCTCACATAACTCCCAAACACAATTCCAACCACCAGAATTAACTTAAACAATCTAGACACTCACTACATCATTAAACATGAAGAATACTCTACTTTACTGCTCTTTTAGATACCAGATCTTTAAACAAGTGACATAATCAATACCAGAGGGTGGATTTGCATGATAATAGGCTTCTAATACTTAACCAATCAACCCTGATCACAAAACCCAAAATTTGCTTCATCCAAAATGAAAAGTGCCCTCAAACCTGTACATTAAGCTTCATCAGACAAACTGATCACAGAAGACATACTCCAGATTACCAGTTAACTAGAACTTCATACCAGATCAAATCAACAGGTGAGTTGTAATCAGTGACAACTCCTAAGCATCTACAATCATCATATACTACCAATCTTCACTAGAGCATCATCGAAACATCAAATTCCAACAATCTCCCCCTTTAGCATTGATGGAAACACTGGTGAAAAATGATAAGTATCCCAAAATTGTGCTAACACCAAAAATCTGAATTATGTACACTCAATCTATACTGACTCCATCTGAACTAATTACTCCATTTTTCATTTCTCTCTCTCTCTCCCCCTTTGACATCAATGGAAAATGGTGGGAATCCACCAACACATATGAACAAAAGAATGAATGAATGTGCCTATTTACATAAACTTAAAGATGTCTGATAAGTCACCTTTAAGGACTTCAGATACTCGTTCCATCCTCTCAAGAAACAATCAAAGATATTTATTAAAGAACTGTACATAAATGCATGAATCTCAACACTCTAAAGATTGGATGGTACTCATTTACTTAATGCACTGATTGTATCCTCATGTGCTCCCAGCAAGGTATCCATCTGAGGAGTTATCAAACTCCTCAATTCACCAACTCTACTCAAAATTCTATCTATTTCTTGATTCAAACCCTTTATTTTAGTAGTGTTATCCAAAATTTGTGCTTCAAGGGTACTTGAGAAAACTAACTGGGGTGCAAAAGAATGTCCTATATTGGCTAATTTACCCTCAAGTTCTCTTATTTGCCAATCAATGTCTGTAGTGAATTTGAGAAAAAACATAAATGATTTGAAAATTTTCCTACCTTCATCTAATGCCTCTTCTATACTCTTCATTACAAACTTTAGCCTCGTTTTATCTCTCTCTACTTATTTCAACCTATCTTGCAATCTCATTTCATTAAAACTTTTCTATATAGATTTATCTCCAACCTTTTCTAATGATACAAAATTGGAGTTGACAGCATTCAACAGGTTCTTGAGATTTTGTTAGGTCTTGGAGACAACTAAGAGGGGGGGGGTGAATCATTTGTCCAATAAATTCAACCAAAATTAACTTAACCAAAACTTAATTCGTAATGTCGATAAACCAAACTTTATGCCGATAGATAGTTTTATCAGTTAATTGTAGTACCGGTAAATATTAATGCATGAAACAGAAAGACAATAACATCCACAACACATAACACAAATATTTGTACGTGGAAACCCTGTAAGGGGAAAAACCACAGTGGGAAGCCTTACCCACAATCAAATGATACTACTGCAAATAGTATGTGTGTACAATATGGATTCTGCACATGCAGAAAGACCAGCTACCAGGAGCTCACTACTCAATCACAAAATGAGAGTCACACTAACTACAATTGGATGGTTAAATCCAATGATAATGTATTTCATAAAATAGCATCTTCATATGTTGGATTCAGTATCGATTTAGTTCTGATTGCCTTCACAAAAACCTTCCTTCAACCTTCAAATGATGTATGCGTGTATAGCTCTACTTTTTTTGCATATACCTTATTACAATTATTTTTCCCATCGCATATCAATCTCACAAATGAGATCTTACATTTATACCATAACATAAGACCAATTGAATAGGTCAGCTCACTAAAAGATATTACAATAAAATCAATTACAAATAAACCAATATTTGATGCATGATGTCGGCTCAATGCATTTACAATAATAATAATTCATCTCCATAACGTGACGTGCTGATCTGGAATAGATATGCATGCTGGTGCATATCCTAGATCTATTTGTCGGTAACAACAAATAGGCAAACCCGAATAAATAAATAACCAAATTGCCAAAACCGAGTGATCGAATAATATTTTCGACATCACCAAGTAGTCTCCAAGTCATTCCAAGTGTCAGTAAACAGTATAATCTACTGGTGAACCAAATACAGGTGATTGTGCATAAGTCTCTAACTTGCCAGTGAACATAACCAAAGATCTCCAAGTGCTGATAAGTGTTGACAAGTGATGACAAGTATTGACATCAATGAAAAAACCATATCAACATATCCAAAATACCAAAAATCTCCCCCTTTGGCATTGATAGCAACACAAGATGGAAAAACCATCAAAGTGCCAAAACAAAAATGCCAAAAACCAAAAAACCAACAATCTCCCAAAGAGATCATTAACCAGAAATTAAAATACATAGTCTCTAGGAATAATTTCTCCAAAAGATATCTCTCCCCAAAGTTTTTTTCAAATGTTTTTCCATAATATCTCTCTCCCTTTGGCATCAAATGCCAAAGCATTACAAAAACCAGTTTCAAATAAAAAATACCAACTTATTATACCAACTACTCCCCCTGAGAAGTAGCTCTCCTCATCAGAGCCAGAATAAAATATTTCTCTAATAATTCTGCCAGTTGATGACAAACATCAACTATCTAAGTCTCTACGGGTGGGGATAGGACTCCAAGTTGTTCTCTAGATATTCAAAAGTCTCCTTAGGCAAAGACTTTGTAAAAATATCTGCAATTTGCTCTTTAGTATTCACATAAACCAATTTCATTTCTTTTGCTTCAACATTCTCTTTTAGAAAATTGAATTTGATAGAAACATGTTTAGTCTTAGAGTGAAATACCAGGTTCTTTGATATATCAATCGCTGCCATATTATCACAGCAAATAGTTATAGGCTCCTTGTATTTTATCTTTATTTTATTCAACATTTGTTTGATCCATAATACATGTGTATAGTTAGTTGTTGCTGCAACATATTCTGATTCTATTGTTGATAGACTTGTACAAGTCTGTTTCTTGCTCAACCATGAAATTAGTCTACTACCAAGAAAAAATGCTTTGTCAGTGGTGCTTTTTCTCTCATCCACATCTCCTACCCAATTAGCATCTGTGTATGCACATAAGTCAAAATTTTCATGTTTAGGATACCATAAACCAAGATTTGTAGTGCCTTGTAGGTACTAGAAAATCCTTTTCACTATTGATTCATGATTTTCTTTAGGATTACTCTGAAATCTTGAAACAATACATACTACATTCATAATATCAGGTCTTGTTTGTGTCAAATACAATAAACCTCCTATCATAGACTTGTATCTGGTCAAATTAACAGGTGTTGATTCATCCTTCAATGATAATTTATCAGTTGTAGTCATAGGTGTGCTTACTGGTTTACAATTTTCCATGCCAAATTTCTTTAGTAATACCTTCAAGTACTTGGATTGACATAGGAATATACCTTTATTAGTCTGTGAAATCTGCAAGCCTAAAAAAAAATTTATTTCTCCAATCATAGACAAATTATTGCTGCATTTTGTTAGAAAAGTCTTTACACAATCCATCTTCTCCTCCAAAGATTATATCATCAATAAAAACTTCAATAACCAAGATGTCATCATTAGTCACTTTGTAGTATAGATTGATGTCAGCATTACCTTTAGTGTATCCAAGCTTCAAAAGATATTTGTCCAAACTAGCATACCAAGCTCTAGGAGCTTGTTTTAGTCCATATAAATCTTTCCTTAACCTGCAAACCATGTCTTTCTTATCTGTCAAATAAAATCCATTAGGTTGTTCAATATAAACTTCTTCTTCAAGATCTCCATTAAAAAATGCACATTTAACATCCATTTGATATACTTTGTAGTTCTCGTGGGCTGCAAAAGCCAATAAAAGTCTGACTGCCTCAATTCTAGCTATCGGAGCAAAGGTTTCATTGTATTCAATTCCTTGTTTCTGTGAATATCCCTTACACACTAATCTTTCTTTGTTTTTGATTACCTTACCATCTTCATTAAGTTTATTTCTGAAAACCCATTTATTTCCAATTACATTTTTGTCTTTAGCCTGGGGAACTAATGACCAAGTGTTATTCCTTTCAATTTGTTCCAATTCATCTTCCATAGCTTTAATCCAATATTTATCTTCACATGCCTCATTAATTGATGTAGGTTCAATTTGAGAAATAAGACATACCTCTTCATTTGCCAATCTTTCTCTAGTCATAACTCCTTGAAATTTGTTTCCATTTATCTGATCTTTAGAATGATTCAATCTTACATACTGGGGTGTTTTTACTTGTTGTTGTTCTTCAGTGATTGTTGAATCTCCAAATGATGCCAATGCAAATGGATCACCATTTTGTACCGATGTATTCACATTAGGTTCATTTGTGATTATCTCTATTATTGGTTCAGAGTCCGTGTACCTTGAATTTTCTCTAAATTGTTCATCAATCTTCACATTTGCACTCTCAACAATTTTCTACAATCTCTTGTTAAAAAATCTATATGCCTTTCTCTTAGATGAATAGCCAAGAAATATTCCTTATCACTTCTAGGATCAAATTTTCCAATATACTCATCTCTTCTAATATAACATTTACTTCCAAATATTCTAAAATATTTTAAGAGTAGGAGTATTAACAAACCATAGTTCATGAGGGGTCTTACCAGTTTCACCTCTGATGTAAACTCTGTTGAATGTATAAACTATTGTATTGACCACTTCTCTCCAGTATATATGAGGTAGATTTGCTTCTAATATCATACTTCTGGCTAGATCCAAGATAGTTTTGTTTTTCCTTTCCACAACTCCATTCTGTTGGGGTGTCTGGGGTGCTGATAATTGTCTTCTAATCCCATTCACTTCACAGAATGTATTAAATTCTTTAGATGTGAATTCACCTCCTTGATCTGATCTCAAACACTTGATTTTCTTACCGGCTTCATTTTCTACCGTCACCTTGAATAGTTTGAATTTCCCAAATGCTTCATATTTTTCCTTGAGAAAAGTAATCCAACACATTCTAGAATAGTCATCAATGATTAGCATAAAATACCTATCTCCTTGTATACTTCTAGTTCTTGCTAGACCACATAAATCAGTATGAATTAAACCAAGAACATTGTTAGATTTCTCTAGAATACTCTTGAAAGTTGCTCTAACTTGTTTTCCAAATTGACATTCCTTACATACCGGATTGTGAGGTTTTACAATCTTAGGTAAATCTCTTACTGCCTTAGTGGTAATGATTTTCATAATGCAATCAAAATTTACATGACAAAGTCTCTTATGCCATAACCAACTTTCATCAATATGTGCAAGAAAACATGCTTTCTCATTGTTCTTCAAATGAAAGATATTACCTCTAGTCTGATTACCGGTGGAAATTTCCAAACCAGTTCTGTTTAAGATTTTGCATTTAACATTCTTGAATTGTAACTAAAATCCTTTCTCAACTAATTGACCAACACTCAAAAGATTATGCTTCAAACCTTCAACATAGTAAACATTATCATTATTGTGCTTAACATCAAAAGATATAGTGCATTTTCCTTTGATCAAACAAGCTTTATCATCTCCAAATCTTACTAGACCTCCATTGTATTCCTAAAAGGTTAAGAATTTACTCTTATCACTAGTAATGTGATGTGAAAATCCTGAATCAATAATCCATTCATCCTTATCTTCAACTTTAGCTGCCAAGGCTTGCTCTACCATTTGAACAGTAGGTGTCAGTTGATCTTCTGTTATAGCAACAAAAGCACATCCATTATCTGTTGAATCCTCATCAAAATCATCAGTAACTCCTTCATCAGCATAGTTACAAGATATGTCTCTATTCTTCTTAAACTTGTATCTCTGATAATCAGGGTTAGGCTTATATATTCTTTTATCTTCTTCTCTTAATCTTGCATGTCTATCAGGACATATAGAAGCCCTATGACCAATCTTATTATAGTTAAAACATTTAAAGGGTGCCTTGCCTTCATACTTACTTCCAATTGGACCTTTAGGCATTTTCCTTGCAAATAGTGCTTCAAGTTCTTCAAGTTCTCTTGCATAGAAGGCTTTCCAATCAGATTTCTCAGATGATGATGATGATGATGATGATGCAGATGATGATGATGGCTTGAAAGCTAGATCTATCTTGATAGTAGTAATAAGACCAAATTCCTCAAGTTCAAAAGCTGAAAGTTTTCCAACCAAGGTGTCTCTAGATACAGATGCTTTGGGCATTGTTCTCAATTCATTTATAGAAGTAACTTTCATTTTATATGCTCGTGGCAAAGCTCTTAAGACTTTAGAAATAATCTCATCTTCACTTAAGGTTCCTCCACAATATTGTATACCCAAAACAATTTCATTTACTCTTTCCATAAAAGCCGAAATTATTTCTTCTTCTTCCATTTTCAGACTTTCATACCTGACCCAGAAGCATTCAAGTTTTGCAATTTTGACTATGGAATCTCCTTCATTCAGTTTTTCTAGTTTGTCCCAAATAGCTTTAGCAGTAGATCTGTCTGATAATCCCATGACTTGCTGATCTAACAATGCACTCAAAAGTGCTTCTCTTGCTTTGGAATCATTTTCCTCATCTTTAGCCAAGGTTGGTGGATTAGGTTGACCTTGAGTAGCAGTAGTATAGCCATTCTTTGTAACATCCCATATGTCCTTTCGAATGCAATTCAAATTTGTCTCCATCCTGATCTTCCATATGCCATAGTTAGTTCCATCAAGTTTCAAACTGTCCCTCTTGAAATAGTTAGAAGACATTGGATCTCCTCATGTTGTTAAACTTCTGCAAAAAGAGGACTAAGCTTTGATACCAATTGTTAGGTCCCAGAGACAACTGAGAGGGAGGGGGCGGGGGGGGGGGGTGAATCAATTGTCCAATAATTCAACCAAAATTAACTTAACCAAAACTTAATGCTTAATGCCGGTAAACCAAACTTTGTGTCAGTAGATAGTTTTATCAGTTAATTGCAGTACCGATAAAGATTAATGCATGAAACAGAAAGGCAATAAAATCCACAACACATAACACAAATATTTGTACGTGGAAACCCTGTAAGGGAAAAAAACATGGTGGGAAGCCTTACCCACAATCAAATGATACTACTACAGATAGTATGTGTGTACAATATGGAATCTGCACATGCAAAAAGGCCAGCTGCCTAGAGCTCACTACTCAATCACAAAATGAGAGTCACACTAACTACAATAGGAAGGTTAAATCCAATGATAATGTACTCCATAAAATAGCATCTTCATATGCTGGATTCAGTACCGGTCTAGTTCTGATTTCCTTCACAAAAACCTTCCTTCAACCTTCAAATGATGTATGTGTGTATAGCTCTTCTTTTTTCGCATATACCTTATTAAAAATCCTTTTCCTATCGCATACATTTATACCATAACCTAAGACCAATTGAATAGGTCCGCTCACTAAAAGATATTACAATAAATTCAATTACAATTAAATCAATATCCGATGCATGATGTCAACTCAATGCATTTACAATAATAATAAATCATCTCCATAACATGTCATGCTAATCTGGAATAGATATGTCTACTAGTGCATATCCTGGACCTATTTTCCAGTAACAACAAATAACCAAATCACCAAAACCAAGTGATCGAATAATGTTTTTGACATAACCAAGTAGTCTCCAAGTCATTCCAAGTGTCGGTGAACAATATAATCTGTCGGTGAACCAAACATTAGTGATTGTGCATAAGTCTCTAACTTGCTGGTGAACATAACCAAAGATCTCCAAGTGCTGATAAGTGCTGACAAGTGATGACAGGTGTTGACATCAATGACAAAACCATATCAACATATCCAAAATACCAGCATATTTTCAAAGGGAGAAGCGTTGGAGTCCTAACCAAAATTGGGTAATAATTTCTCAAAAACCTTAGTGGAAAGAGTAATAACTTATTTTTCTTCTGACTAAGATTTCAACAAATCTTCACTTGCCTTAATCTAAGCTTGGGTGGAAAGTATCAATGCTTGAAGAGGGGAAAGTGTGCTCAAATCAACCAGACCATGAGAAAATTCATCCTCTCCATCAATCTCCTTACCTTTGATAGTAAAAACTTCCACAATCATGGTTACCAGAGGTTTCTCTATTTTCTCATTACTCTTCTCCTTCTCAACCTCTGCATCCACACTCTTTTTAGCCTTCATAATCTCCTCTTCTATCATTTCTGCAATTACCTCAATTTTAGGAGGGTCCTAAGTAGCATCACCAGAGACCTCTACATGTACTTCTGGAATGGAAGTGTCTTTATGAATGTCCACTATCGAGTGGGTGCTAACCTGAGGTTGATTTACCTCATATTTTTACTCAAGTAAAAATTCTTTTATCATCTGCTCAGTCTCATCGGCAACTTCATCAATTTTACCGATCATTATTCGGTTGACCCTTTTCTTACTTCTGAACTTTTCTTTGGCCAACTTTAGTAATTTACTGATTTCTTCTCTAGAAATATCCGAACAAGAATTAACCAAAACATACTCTTGCATTTCCTCATCTTTCCGGTAAGCAGTATTTCTTCGGATATCCAAAATATCATACAATTCCTTTGGTAACTCAGATGATAATTCAATTAAGGCTCTACTAAATTTATTCATATAATGAAAAATTGCTTCCTCTAACTCTCTCCTCTAATTATCATCTGCATTTTCATAGTATAGAGCAAGATTATTCAGGTTACCATCCTTAATAATTTCATCCTTTATTTCTTCTAGAGACTTAGGATGAATAATCTTAACATTACTAGATTTAAGGGCTTCATAAATCTTATATTTTTTCTTTTTGCTCCCTCTTGACCTTCCGGATGGATCTCCTTGGGTCTTTGACTTCTTTGGAGGTGGAGCATCACCGGATGGCTTCCGGACTATATGAGCATAGGTTGTAGTCTTTTTAACCTCTTGGACTTCTTCATTGGACTTTGTCTCTTCCTCTACAATATGCTTCCTACAAGGCTTCTCCTTTTTCCTTTTATCCACTCCATCGGTAGATATTGTTGGTTTGGGCTTTGGTGGAGGTACTAGTTTCTTCAAACTGGAGACATCTGTAGACTTACTAGGTTGGGGTTGCCCATCAGATGAGGATGTCATTTTATATTGCAACTTGATCACATCCTCTTCTCTTAGAATGTTTGAAGCTATTTCTCTTTGCATAGCTTCCTTTGTTAGTCCCATCTTTTCTACCACCACCTCTACTTCCTTTCTGATCTTCCACTTCCAAGCTGGTTCAAAGAACTTCTGATGTAAGCTTAAGTCCTTCTCCTTGAAAGTACCAAATCTAACTTATTTTTCATCAACTTGTTGGCTCAACAAATGTTGAGCATAGACATCAAGGGTGAATGCATCAACTTCATAGCCCGTCGGAAGAATCCATACTGTCCTTGGCTCAATGACTTCCATTTGACATTGATCTTATCAACCATGAAGAAAATGGTTTTCTCATACTTCTCCACAATCTCCTTAGGGATTCTTTCTCTTCTCTTCATGGATGCTTGAAAGGTTTTGAAATAGCCCCATAATGCCAACATTCTCATTGTGGCATCTCCTATTCCCCACAATCCTTCCTTGATTTACATTACCACTGGTCTATCATTGGCCTATTAGACATTTCCTTTTACACTGGGTATCTCATTCAAGAAATATAATTCCAAGAAAATAAGAAGTGATCCATACTTAAAGGTGTGCTTGTCTTGCTTAATTTTCTTCAAATTATTCATCAGCTTATTCAGAAGGACTATACATAGATCATACCTCATATCATCCTTGAGCATCTAATATGTTGTATATATGGCAGTTTCGAAGATGGAGTTATATCTACTTGATTGATAGACTTTGTAACCAACCACCATCGATGCAAACCTCACATCATGCTCCAAAATGTCATTGATGGTCATTGCTCTGTTGTCGAACTTGGAACCGGTAGTGGCTATCACTGTGTTGTTTGATACTTTTCTTAGGGTAGATACTTCACCGATTTCACTTAGGCATGTCATAGCTTGAATTGCCTATTTAGTGATCTTGTGAGGCCTATCAAGCCATATGAATTCATCATGAACTCGACTAAGGATATATCAGATCCACTCTACTTTATTCAACAATGGAAAATAGACAAACTGCAAAAAACCCTTGTCCTGAAGAATCTTATATTCTGGTTTGAGGTTTCCCAAACTATTTGCCAAATGTTTGTTATATAGGGTCAGCATATCAGAATTGCCAAGCTCCTCAAGATCACAATGGATGTATGCCTTAATATCCTCATTGTGAAGAACACCATAGGATACCAAATAAAATGCTCCTTTCAAATCATCTTCAGCAAACTTGAAAGGGTGTTTCTTGAAAACAGGTATGGCTCTATCCTTGATCTCAACAACCAACGAGGTAGCAATTCCAGACACCCCTGCCATTTTGAATCTAGGGTTTAAAACTAATATCTTCACGAAATAGATAAATACCTTAATTCACAACTGAGTGGAAGAATTTCCCTTCAGATTGCTATAATCTTGGTTTAGATTTCCAATTCGTTCACTTCATTGTGCTGCTCTATTCTCTTGGTTGCGTTGTGAAATATAGATCTTTGAAATTCCCTTTTAACCTCTGAAAATATAATTTTGTGTTGTAATTGTTGGCATCATAGATTAATTGATTATGTGCTACATTGATGTTTTTTCATTGATGTCAACAGTAGCTATTATGATTGGTTATCGACAGACAAGTTTTGGTTACCAATAGAAGATCTAGTGTTACCGACAGAAGAGACTAACTGTTAGACACTTCCAGCATGTTTGGATCTACGGAATATGTTTGGTTACATGTGGTACGTGCTTTTGGAGCACATTTTGGTTAGTTGGTATTAACTTGGTAATCAGATGCTATCATACACTCTTGTAAACCCTTACCGACATTGGTTTGAGACTCTATCAGTAGAGCTTTCTTTGAGGACTCCTGACTGGATGCATAATTGGTGTTGGTGCAACTTCTAGATGGCTTTTAGGATGTTGAAGATGTTCTTTGATCGTGATTCAACTACTTGAAGACATTGCTTTGGCGTGGTGGACCCTGAATAGGTCTGGTACCTATCTAGGTTATGGACCGGTATCATGCTAACATGTACTCTACACATTACTAGGATGTTGCGAGATGTTTTTGTTACGATTCCCAAAGATACTGAGAGGGGGGATGAATCAGTATCTGACCGGTTTAATAATTTTCTAAACTTATAACATGAAAAACATATTAAAAATGTGTACCAGTAAATTAGAAATAATGCAGCAAATAAGAATAACAACTACAATATGAAAAGCACACCATAACACAATATTTAACGAGGAAACCTGGTGTGGTAAAAACCTCGGTAGGATTTGTGACCCACAATATTCTCTTACTAGCCAATAAGAGAATATTATTGCTTACAATAGGGGCCTGCACATGTAGGAAGGCCAAGTGCCTAGAGCTCACTGCTCAATTACAAAAGAAGTCACACTGACTTACAAAATTGGATTAAGCTAATCCAATGTCTTGTACTACTTTAGATTAGCATCTACTATGCCAGATTAAATACCAGTTGAAGCTCTGCTACATACATAAACCCTTATCCAATAATTTGCATGTTAGGTCTGCTACCTTCTTTTCATACTTCACACTCTATCATATCTCATCTCCTAAATGATCTAAAATGATCTCATACATATATGAGTCATATTACAATCTACCATGTCAACTTACAAAAGATTTTACAATTAATTACAAAAATACATTTATACAAAATTGTTGTCGGCCAACATGTCGGTGATCTTCCTTTTCGGTGCAGGTGATTTGTATGTCGATGTAGAGTCAGTCGGTGTCGGTGCCTGTGTCTGCCTGCCAGTATCACATGATTGTAAGGTTGCCATCAATTAAAATACCTTCAATCGCCTACAATGTCTCATTGGAGTGTGCATTTTCCAACAATCTCCCCCTTTGGCATTGATGGCAACACTCATGAGAAAAATCAAAAAGTGTCCAAAAAGATGTCCAAAAGGAATCTGCCAAAATTTGTCTTACCAGAACTGTGTGCCCAAAAATGTATTCTCCCCTTGAGCTGATTGTTGGCATATGCACACTCCAATAAGACATTGTAGGTGATTGAAGGTTTTGTCATTGATGGCAACCTTACAATCCTATGACACTGGCAAGGCATTCCACCAGCACTCCCAAGATTAGACTCTACACCGGCACTCAGTTCACCGGCACCGGCAGCGAAAGGTAGCATACCGGCACAGAGGCCGATAGGATTTTTGTTGTAATATATTTTGTTTATTATTTGTAAAATCATTGTAAGCCGACTTGGCAAGTTGTAAAATGACTCCTATATAAGAGAGATCATTGTAGAACATTTGTAATTAAGGAAGAGGAATATAATTAGGTGAAATAAGGTAGACCTATTATGTGAATTATAGGTTAAGGGTTTATGTAAGAAGCAGAGTAGAAACTGGTATTGGATCTGGCATTATAGATGCTATTTTGAAGTAGTACAAGACACTAGATTTATATAATCCATTTTGTAAGTCAGTGAGACTTCCCATTTTGTATTTGAGCAGTGAGCTCTAGGAAGTTGGTCTTCCTGCATGTGCAGGCCCCTCTTGTAGTAGTAATAATCTCTTATTGGCCAGTAAGTGAATATTGTGGGTCACAAATCCCACCGAGGTTTTTCCCACACTGGGTTTCCTCTTGAAATCCTTGTGTTATGGTGTGTTTTTCATGTGGTTGTTTTTATCTCTGATTATTGCATTACTTGCTGCTTACCGGAACACAGTATTAATATGCTCTACATGTTTTAAGTTAAGAAAATCTATTAACCAGTTAGATACAGATTCACCCCCCCCTGCTCAGTATCTGTGGGAATCCTAACAATTGGTATCAGAGCTTGGTCCTCTATTTTTAGAAGCCTAACATCTTGAGGAAGATCTTGACACTGGTAGAGATGGAAACTTGATGGAGCAACTTGAAGGAGCTCTCTTAGACTATGATGCAGAAAAATTGAAAAATATCAAACTTGAAGATGATCTAAAGGCTGCTAAGGACATTATTCAATCACTTCAATAAAATCTTACTATTTCAATAAACAAGAGAAGAGAACTTTGTGAAAAGATGCAAAATGAGAATGATGAAAAAGAAACTCTTAATGATATGATAAACAAGCTGAAACAAGAGAACATGACAACAAAGAATGAGATGAAGGATATGACTATGAGATTTTGTAAAGAAATTGAAGATAGAAAGAAGAATGAAGAAGATTTGACTAGAAGACTAAGGGATGCTGCAAATGAAAACACAAGACTTGGCTATGAAAATGATTTGTTGAAAATAGATCTGATGCACACTCAAAATGACTCAAATGAACTGATGAGACAGAAAGAAGTCTTAGAAAGAGAACTAGATACTGCAAATCAACATAAAGAGAAATTCAAGAAAATATCAGAAGAACTTGGTAACTTGCTGAAGAATAAAAAACCTAAAGGTGACACTTGTGGAATTGGCTTTGAAGTTGGTGAAAGCTCTGGTACTGCAAACACACAGGATCATAGCAAACCGGTAAGACAACCTACTGCTTATAAATTTAATGGAAAATGCTTTAACTGTAACAAGTATGGTCATAGAGCAAATCAATGTAGATCTAGAAATTATCAGAATATCAACACCCCCAACGGTCAATGTTCAAAATGCAACAAATTTGGTCATAACTCTAAGAATTGCAGAATGAATGTGAGATGTTATGTTTGTGGAAGATTTGGACACCTATCTAATCAATGCAGAACACAAACTAGCATAGGTTATGGGAAAGCTATTCAGAAGAATAATGTGACTTGCTATGCATGTAACAAAATTGGGCATATTGCTAAATTTTGTAGAAGTAAAGGATCACTGGCAGACAACAAAGGTTCTAGTTTGAAAGGTAAAGAAAAAGTTGAAGAGGTTAAGCAAGAATTTTCAAAACAATGGATCAGGAAATCATAACTAACTGTGGATAGGAATACTCCTCCACCGGTAGAACCAAGCAACACTCCACCGACAGAATAGAGTAGCACTCCACCGGTAGGAGTCTCTTCATCAAATTGAAGAAAATTTCCTTGAGGGTTTGGCAATCAATGAGAAATATGCTATTATTCCCTCGGTTGATGGTGAGAAGTTGAAATTACCTCTATACTGGTAGATATGTTAAGTGATTACTTAACCAGCAAGCATTAAATGTGGTAGTTGGAAAATTGACATTATAAATTAATGTTTTTGGCTCCATTTCACTTCACCAAGCATTCAAACATTTGAAGAGCGTGAAATCTCCAGAGCTAAGGCATTTTGAGCAAAGAGGCAAGACATTTCAGCAATCAATCCTTCCTAAGGAAGAAAAAGGTATTTATAATCATGGCATCCTCCTCTACACCTGAATTCATAGCAAACCCTACTATAGTTGAGGTAATCAAATGCCCTAGGCCCATATTTCAGCTAGTTCCTGAAATAGCTAAAAAAGAGTGACAATGTAGGTGCTTTTTCCCAAATTCCCAAAGGAGTTGTTTATACAGAAGACCCTAGAATCTATATCCATTTCCATATAGAAGAATTAGGAAATGAGGAAATCAAGAACATGTACAAATCTATTATCTGTGATGATTCTGGTAAAGTAAAACCTGAACACCAAATTATTGAAACCCTAGGATTCACTGAGATCCTCAACATTACAGATTTCCCCAAGGAAGTTATTAGGATAGTGTTAAGTAGAGTACATGGTGCATTCTTTTGGCTTGATTCAATCTATAAAATTATCAAGGAAGCAGTGAAAGTTGTAACAGGGTTACCCTCCACCGATAGCAGACCAGACAAAACAAAGAAGGTCTCAAATGACCTGGTAATGAACCTAACTGGTGTGACATCCGATAAAAGGTCTCTAAGGGTTAATGATGTGACTGACATAAATGTGAGATTTGTTAGCATGATTTTAGGATACAAAGGAACTCATGCAAATAGACTTAACTCAGTTTCCAGTTTATGCATAAAAAGTGCACATGATATGGTAAAAGAAAATGTGAAAATTGATGTATGTGAATGGCTAAAGGATGAATTGATTGATGATTTAGGGAAGATCAAGAAGGATAAGAAAGGAACTTTTAGATTTGGTAATTTACTTGTATGCTTAATGCTACATATAACCAAACAAGTGCCTGGTATAGGCAACAAGAACCTTGGATTTTACATACCGATAGGGAAATAGTTATCAGACTTATTCAACAACATGGGTGAAAACAAGGAAAAGAATGTTGATGAGTATTTTCAAGCACTAAAGGCCAGAATGAACAAAAGAATCAGACTGTCACAAGAAATTGTTAACAAATACAAGGATGATATATGTTTAGTGATTAAAAAGGATGAGATTTGGATGGAAGCAGTTATCCTAAGAACAATTTGGGTTACTGAAATGGGCTATGAGACTGATGACCACATCATTGAAACATATGCTAAAGCCATTCTAGAAGCACCAAATGAACCTAAGGAAGAAGTATTTGGTAGTGTTGAGAGCATTGAAAGCCAAATTCAATCTAAGAAGAGAGTAAAGAAAGTAGAAGCAACTATGAGAAGAGGTTCAAGGCAGGCTAAGGCTATAAAAGAAGATGTACTGAAACAAACTGGTACCACTGAAGATGAGTTACAGGAACAACAACCATAAACTCACCTGTCACCGGTAGCAACTTCTTCAAAGAGTGACAAGCCAGCCCACACCCTCGCCTAGAAGAACTAGACAAAAACAACAGGAAGTGAGGTCTCCAGTAAAGAAGACAACCCCAAAGAAAAAGCTAACACATAAGAAGAAAAGGACTCAATAGAACATTTCTCCGATTGACAAACAGTATGGATGTATCACAAGAGGATACTAATCCTAATCCTAAGGTACTATACATAGTGGATGTTGATACTCAAAAGGTCAACATTGTGATAGACAAGGACACAACCGGTAAGACTAACATGGCTAGTAAGCCACCAGTAGCAAACAATATTGTTAACACTGAAGGAAAAAGTGGAAGATGATAGCATAGGGAAACAGACAAAGACTCAAACAGAGAGACAAGTAGCGCAACAGGCTCCGGAACAACAACAGGTTCATGTGGAAATAGTGCCACCGACAACAAGAGAGAAACAAAAACCCTTGCTTAAGGAAATGGAAACACAGACTGACATACCAGAGGTCACTACAAGCATGGTTACTTCCTCCACTGGTGGAATTCAGAATGTTGGTTCCTCCTCTACAGGTTATAAATCAACCAATGTAACTGAAGTGCTTTTAGATTCTTTGAAGAAAATAACTGCTTGTAGTTCACAAGCTTATAAAGCTATAGATGACACAATCCCAATTTTGAAGATGATAGCTCCAAAATGCAACATAGATAATAAGGATTCTTTGATTCAACTTGACACTTTGTCGAAGTATATTACTGACAACACAATGACAGTTGAACAAACAAAGAAACAGGCATTCAAAGATAGGTTGGAAATTGAAAAACAAAAACTCTTTGAGAATCAATAAAGAAGTGTACTAGGGAATTTGACACACTTCTACCGGACTCATTGAAGGAATTTAAAACTCTGTACAAAGATACTTGCAAAACAAACTTCTAAACAGTTGACATAGATAAGAAAATGAGCAAGGTACAAGAAGAAATAAATAAACTTGCAGACAATTTTGTTAATTCACCTAATACATTATCAATTTTTTGAGCAAAAGATAACTAGTTTTGAGGAAGAATTACTGAAGCTAGAGAGAGAAAAGGAGAGAATAATAAACAAGGCTAAAAATTTGAGACTAAGACTAAGTCCAAGACTGGACTATCTAGCATCCTTGAGAAAGGAAATATCTGAGGCACTTGTACAAGGACAGAAAACACCGGCAAAGCATATGCAGCACCTCACCGGTATAGTTCAAAGAATAGAGGTAGCAATAAAATACAGTAAGAGGTTTATGGAAAGCATAAATTTGGTTTTGGTGGATCTTTTTCAAATTATAACCACCTAGTTACAAGGTTGAGACAAAAAAACTACAACTCTATTGACACCTTGACAACCTTTGTCATTGATGCCAAAGGGGGAGTAGTAGTATGAGAAAATAATCTGCAAAAGACTTATCTGCTTAGGGGGAGCTCATATATTTTTGGTACACATTTTTGGATTAAAAGTTCTGGATACACTTTTGAAATTTTCTCATGAGTGTTGTCATCAATGCCAAAGGGGGAGATTGTTGGCATATGCACACTCCAATGAGACATTGTAGTTGATTGAAGGTTTTGTCATTGATGGCAACTTTACAATCCTATGACACTGGCACTCCCAAGATCAGACTCTACACCAACACTCCATTCACTAGCATGGGCAGTGAAAGGTAGCATACCGACACAAAGACCGATAGGATTTTTATTGTAATATATTTTGTTTATTATTTGTAAGATCATTGTAAGCTGACTTGGAAAGTTGTAAAATGACTCCTATATAAGAGAGATCATTGTAGAACATTTGTAAGTAAGGAAGAGGAATGTAATTAGGTGAAATAAGGCAGACCTATTATGTGAATTATAGGTTAAGGGTTTATGTAAGAAGCAGAGCAGAAACCAGTACTAGATCTAGCATTATAGATGCTATTTTGAAGCAGTACAAGACACTGGATTTATATAATCCATTTTGTAAGTCAGTGAGACTTCCCATTTTGTATTTGAGCAGTGAGCTCTAGGCAGTTGGCCTTCCTGCATGTGCAAGCCCCTCTTGTAGCAGTAATATTCTCTTATTGGCCAGTAAGTGAATATTGTGGATCACAAATCCCACCGAGGTTTTTCTCACATCGGGTTTCCTCATTAAATCCTTGTGTTATGGTGTGTTTTTCATGTGGTTGTTTTTATCTCTGATTATTGCATTACTTTCTGCTTACTAGTACACAATATTGATATGCTCTACATGTTTTAAGTTAAGAAAAACTATTAACCGATTAGATACTGATTCACCCCCACCCCCCCCCTCTCAGTATCTGTGGGAATCCTAACACTGATGATGTCTTGTTCTGATCATTTTTCTCATCACACTACTCCCCCTTTGACATCAATGGCAAAGGTTGTCATTCATTGTCAATGGAGTGTGGTTCCTGCCTAGATTTTTGTAACCAGTGGGTTACAATCTGGAATATATTTGCCAAAACTAGATTTAAACTGTCACTGAATCTTTTTCTTTCCTGCGATGCCTCTTGTGTTCTCTTAACTATACCAGTGAGTATGTGCATTTTCTCTTCTGGTGTCTTCAGTCTGGGAACCAGAGCCTCAGAAATTTCTTTTCTCAAAGAAATGAGGTAATCTAGTTTAGGACCAAGTTTACATTTTAAGCTCTTTGCTTTATCCTTTATTCTCTCTTTGTCCTTTTCTAACTTCTCCATTTTCTCTTCAAGATCTGCAATTTTCTTTTCTATCTCCAAAAATGAATCTGATGTACCTATTAGATTGTTAGCAATATTGTTTATTTCAGTTTGAGTTTTGCTGATCTCTGAATCTATATCCTGTGTCAAGATGTCTGTTTTGCATGTATCCCTGTACATTTTCTTAAAATCCAAAATTATTTTTCCTAGTTTCGGTAATAAGGTGTTCATTTTCTCCTTATTCTTCTTCAAAATTTCCTCAAAGAATTTCTCTTTCTCCTTATTCATCCTTTCTTTGAATGTGTCGTCATTGATTTGATCAACTATCAAAATGTTGCCGGTGATGACCTTAGACAATGTGTCTAGTTGACCTAAAGAATATTTGTAATCCACAATGCATTTGGGTGCTACCAATTTGAGGATAGGAATGGTGTCATTGATAGCCTTATAGGCTTGTCCATTACATTCTGTGATTTTCTTTATTGAATCCAGTAAGACCTTTGTTACATTTGTAGGTCAGAATTCTGCTATTGAAGTACTAGATGTCTGCCCAACTATTTTCACAATATCCATGATGTCAGTTGTAGTGATAACCTTTCTTGTTTCGACCTCTGGTAGGTCAGTTTGTGTTTTCATTTCTATTAGCAAAGGTTTGGGCTTTTCAGTTTTAGCCGGTGGCACTGTCTCTACCTGAACTTGTGTCTCAACCTTCTTCTGTTCTGGTTTCTCCATCTGTATCTCAGAAGGTTTCTCTGAGCTCTCAACAGTCAGTTTCTTAGATGTAGTCTCTGTATGCACTTTCAGTTTCTCATTTTGTACCTTTGCACTGTCCATTTTCGGTTCTCCTGATTGTTTTTCAGTTTTATCTATCGGTTATTCTAATGTTTTACTAGTGATGTCCTCTATCGGTTGCTCTGTTAGAGTAGGTTTTTTTGTGCTTGTGTTTACAGTGTTATTAACCTCAACCTCAACATCTGTAGCTGGTGACTCAGTAGTCACTTCTTCCTTCTTATCCTTAGTGGTTTCTCTGTCAACCACAACATTTACTTCTTGTGTGTCTATATTTACAGTGTACAAAATTTCAAACTCGGGATTAGTATCCTCTAGTGGAGTCTCCATACTCTCAATGGCCGATTGACTGTCTATAGTTACTACCGGTGGAGTATCAAAAGGAGGTGGGGTTAAGTTATCAGTTATCTTTAGGCTTGGAGGTCCACCTACCTTACCTTTTCCCTTATCCCTGTCCTTTTGGTATACCCTGATGGTTTTTAGTCTTAGTAGCTCTTCTTGTTTCTCTTTTTCTACAAATAATATGTCCCATGCATTTGTTGTTTCCTCAGATACTTCATTCACTCTACCTGCCATCAATGCTACATGTCGGTGAGTAGTGGAAAATACTATCCGGTTTGCTTCACTGATTAGTTTGTCTATCTCATCAGGTGAGTTAACTGGATGCACTGCAAGTAATTTTTTTAATTTTATCTTTTTGTCCAGCTCAACAATAGCTACCCTTCTAGCTTCTAGTCTTCTATACAAGTCATTGGGTATTTCATCAACAATTTCAATCAAAGATTTCTTGTATATATCCAAGTGTAAAATTACACTATTCTCTATGCTTTCTTTGTCGTTAGCAGCTAGTGTGTTATACAGTTTGCTGATGTTTTTCAACTTACCATCCTTTTTTATTTCACTAAGAAGTTTATCTAGTGGAGCAATATCTTGTTGTATCTTCTTCTTCTTCTTCTTAGGAGTCAACTTCTTAACTGGAGGCCTCACTGCCTGTTTCTTTTGCCTTGTTTTTCTAGGAGTGGGTGAGGGTACCGGTGAGGGTTTTCTTTTCCTTTCTACCCCTTTGAATATCGCTAGCATATCACTCTCAGAGGAAGTTGCAACCGGTGAAGGATGAGCTTCCGGTTGAAGTCCTTCCAACTCACTTTCTTTGATACCATTTTGCTTTAATGCATCTTCCTTAAGTGCTTTCTCTTGTCTGGTGCCTTTCCTTACTGTTTGTTCAACATTCTTGACTCTTTCCCTAGACTGAATACCACTTTCTATTGTTTTAGCACTACCAAAGACTTTCTCAGAGGGCTCTTTTGGTGCTTCAAGGAGGGCTTTAGCATAAGTTTCAATAATATTATCATCTATCTCATAGCCCATTTCAATTACCTAGATAGTCCTAGGGACAACTGCCTCCATCCAGATTTCATCCTTTTTAATTACAAAGAAAATTTCCTTTTGATATTTATCTACAATAGCCTGTGATAGTCTTATTCTTGTTTTCATTTGAGCCTTCAGTGCTTGAAAATGTTCGTTTATATTTTTCTCTTTGTTTTCTCCCATGTTGTTTAATAGATCCAATGGTTGCTTTCCTACAGGTATATCAAAGCCAAAATCTTTTCTACCAATACCGGGTACTTGTTTAGTAATATACAACATTAAACATACAAGCAGGTTTCCAAATCTAAAGGTTCCTTTCTTATCTCCTTTTTATCTTTTTCAGATTGTCTATCAATTCATCTTTGAGCCATTCACACACATCTATTCTAGCATTATCATTAACCATGTCATATGCACTTTTAATACATAGGCTAGATACTGAGTTCAACCTATTTGCATGTGTAGCTTTGTAGTCTAAGATCATACTGATAAATCTGCCATTGATGTCCTTCACATCATTTACCCTTAGAGACCTTTTGTCAAATGTTGCACCAGTTAGATCTATTACTGTGTCATTTGAGACCCTTTTAGTTCTGTCAGGTCGGCTACCGATGGAAGGTAACCCTATTACTACTTTAACGACTTCTTTTGTGATTTTATGAATCGAATCCAACCAAAAGAATTCACCATGGACTCTACTTAAGACTATTCTTATCACATCTTCAGGAAAATCAGGACTGCTAAGAATATCTAGAAAGCCTAGGGTTTCTACTACCTTGTGTTCCAATCTGACATTTTGCCATTTTTATCACAAATCACAGTGATGTACATTTTCTTCATTTCATCATCTCCTAGTTCCTCTATATGACAGTGTATGTATATTCTAGGATCTTCAGCATATACTACTCCTTTAGGAATTTGAGAGAATGCACCTATGTTGTCATCTTTCTTATCTATTTCAGGAACAAGCTTGAAAATGGGTCAAGGGCACTTGATAACCTCAATTATAGTAGGGTTTGCTATAAATTTAGGAACAAAGGAGGATGCCATGTTTATCAATACCTCAATCTACCTTAGGGATGAGTGCTTGGATGAAGTGCTTCTCTTATTTGTTAAGAATGCCTTCGCTCGGGAATTTTCGCGCTCTCGAAGATTTGAATGCTCTATGAATGAAAAAGGAGCCAAAATACTTGCTTTATAATGTTCTTTTCTCCAACTACCACATTTAATGCTTTCCAGTTAAGTCACAACTTTACTCATCTGTCGGTAAAGAAGTAATTCAACTTCTCACCATCAATCGAGGGTATATTAGCATGTTTTTTAGTTTGTTGTTAAACCCCCAAAGGATTTTCCTTTAGTTAGATGAAGAGTCTCCTGCTGGTGGAGTGTTACTCTGTTCTACCGGTGGAGGAGTATTCCCATCAACATTTTGATCTGACTTTCTGATCCATTGTTCTGAGAATTATTGCTTTACCTCTTCAACCGTTTCTTTACCCTTCAAACTGGGACCTTTTTTATTTACCGATGATGCCTTACTTCTACAAAAATTTTGTAATATGTCCAATTTTGTTACAAGCATAACAAGTCACATTGTTTTTCTGAATAGCTTTCCCATATCCTATGCCAGTATGTGTTCTGCATTGATTAGATAGGCGCCCAAATCTTCCACAAACATAACATCTTACATTTATTCTACAATTTTCTGAATTATGACCAACTTTGTTGCATTTAGAACATTAACCGGTGGGTGTATTAGTGTTATGATAATTTCTAGATCTACATTGATTTTCTCTATGACCATACTTGTTACAGTTAAAGCATTTCCCATTGAATTTGTAAGCATTAGGTTGTCTTACCGGTTTGCTATGATCATGATTGTTTGTAGTACCGGAGGTTTCACCAGTTTCAAAGCCAAGGCCATTTGTATCACCATTAGATTTTTGATTCTTCAGCATGTCAACAAGTTCTTCTAAACTTTTCTTGAATTTCTCCTTGTGTTGATTTGCAACAGTCAGTTCATTCTCCAAGATTCCTTTTTGTCTTATGAGTTCAGTTCTATCATTTTGTGTGTACATCAAATCTGTCTTCAACATATCATTTTCATGACTGAGTCTTGTGTTTTCATTTCCAGCATCATTTAGTCTTCTAGCCAAATCATCTTCATTCTTCTTTCTATCTTCAATTTCTTTACAGAATCTCATAGTCATATCTTTCATCTCATTCTTCATTGTACAGTTATCTTGTCTTAGTTGGTTCACCAGATCATTAAGAGTTTCCTTTTCATCTTCTTCATCTTGCATCTTCTCACAAAGTTCTCTTCTTTTATTCCTTGCTATAGTGAAATTTTCTTGAAGTCCACGAATAATATCCTGTGCAGCCTTTAGATCATCTTTAGGTTTGATATTCTTCACCTTTACTGCATCATAGTCTGAAGAGTTGTTTCCAATTGCTTTCTCAAATTTTCCATCTCTACCAGTGTCAAGATCTTCCTCAAGTTGTTAGGATTTTGAAAATAGAGGACCAATCTTTGATACCAATTGTTAGGATTCCCAAAGATACTGAGAGGGGGGGGGCTGAATCAGTATCTAACTGGTTTAATAATTGTCTCAACTTATAACACGAAAAACATATTAAAACTGTGTACCAGTGAACCAGAAATAATGCAGCAAATAAGAATAATAACCACAACATGAAAAGCACACCATAACACAATATTTAATGAGGAAACCCAGTGTGGGAAAAACCTCGGTGGGATTTGTGACCCACAATATTTGCTTACTAGCCAATAAGAGAATATTACTGCTTACAATAGGGGCCTACACATGCAGGAAGGCCAAGTTCCTAGAGCTCACTGCTCAATTACAAAAGAAGTCACACTAACTTACAAAATTGGATCAAGCTAATCCAATGTCTTTTACTGCTTTAGATTAGCATCTACTATGCCAGATTCAGTACCGGTTGAAGCTCTGCTACATACACAAACCCTTATCCAATATTTCGCATGTTAGATCTGCTACCTTCTTTTCATACTTCGCACTCCATCATATCTCATCTCCTAAATGATCTACAATGATCTCATACATATATGAGTCATATTACAATCCACCATGTCGGCTTACAAAAGATTTTACAATTAATTACAAAATACATTTATACAAAATTATTGTCGATCAAGGTGTCAGTGATCTTCCTTTTCAGTGTCGGTGATCTGTATGCTAGTGTAGAGTCAATTGGTGTTGGTGCCTGTGTCTTCCTGCTGGTATCATATGATTGTAAGGTTGCCATCAATGACAATACCTTCAATCACCTACAATGTCTCATTGGAGTGTGCATTTGAAAAAAACAGTTTTATGGAGTTTTTATTGTTGTTTTGGTCTTAAGTTGACATGGCATATCATTTTAATATGGATTTATGTAATGATCTTATTGTAATATCTTTTAGGTGGTTGACCTAATTAGTTTAGGCCTTAGGGTTAGTATTGTCATGCTCTGTGAAGTGTACATGTACCTGCAACCACAATGCACTCAATAAATAATTACAAGCATGGTTATAAGATTTAAAACAATGTGTCTAATTTACTTAAAGAGTCTTTATTTTCCATTTTAGAATAGGAATAGTATCATCAATAGCCTTATATGCTAGTGCATTACACTTTGTGATTTTATTAATTGAATCCAATAATACCTCTGTCACGTTAGTTGCTCTGTATTTTGTCATGGAAGAACCAGATGATTGTCCAACTACCTTAACAATATGCATTTTGTCGGTGTGAGTAACCTCTTTGCTTGCATTGACCTCTAGTAGGTTAGTTTGTGTCTGCATTTCTATTAGCAAAGGTTTGGCCTTCTCAGCTGTTGTCAGTGGCACTGTCTCTGCAAGAACCTGTGACTCAACCATTTTCTATTCTTGTTTCTCAACCTATACCTCAGTGGGTTTCATTGTGCTCTCTACTACCAATTTCTCTGATGATGTCTCAGTGGTATTCACTGTTGGTTTCTCAATATGCACCTTTGTACAGTCCATTGTCAGTATCTCAACTAGTTTCTCTATGTTATCAGTCAGTTGCTCTAACTCTATAGGTTTTTCAATGTGTGTATTAATGATATTGACAATATCCATTCCTGTAACTAGAGGATCAACTGTTTGTTCAATTTTCTCAAGTTGTGTCTCAATCCCAATCTCAACATTATCAACTATTGTTTCAACTACAATATTGTCAACCGGTGGCTCAGTAGCCACATCTTTCTTCTCACTAGTGATTTCCTTATCAACCACAATAGTGACCTCTTGTGTATCAATGTTCATTGTATATAAAACTTCAAAATCAGGATTTGTATCCTCATGTGTAGTCTCCATATCCTCAGTTGTCGGTGTGTCAACAATTTCAACCGATGGAGTAATAGAAGGAGGTGGTGACAAATTGTTTATTACTTTTATGTTGGGTAGTCCACCTACCTTGCCTTTACCTTTATCTTTGTCCTTATCCTTTTGACATACCTTAAAAGTTTTGGGTCTATTGAGTTATTCTTGCTTCTCTTTCTCCATAAAGAAGATATCCCATTTATCTATTGTTTCTTTAGTGATTCAATTAACTCTGCCTGCCATTAAAGATACATGTCGGTGACCACTGGAAAATACTGTCTGGTTAGCCTCACTTATTAACTCAGCAATTTCTTCTACTGATTTAACAGGATGTACAGCAAGTAGCTTTTCAACTTTTATTTTCTTATCCAATTCCATAATAGCTAGCTTCTTAGCATCAAGTCATCTATATAAGTCACTGGGCAGATCATCTACAACCTCTATCAAAAAATTCTTATAGATATCTAGGTGTAGAATGATACTATTTTCTATGCTTTCCTTTTCCTCATTTGAAAAAGTATCATACAATTTACTAACATTAGACAAGTTTCCATCATTCATTATTTCATTCAAAAGATTTTCTAGAGGAATAACCTATTTTTCCTTCTTCTTCCTTGGTGTCATTTTCTTTGTTGGGGGCCTTATTGCTTGTTGTTTCCTTCTTGTTTTCTTTGGTGCAGGAGAGGGTGTCAGTGAAGGTTTTCTTTTCCTTTCTACTCTCTTAAACTCAACTGGTATTTCACTGGTAGATGAAGTTCCAACTGGTGAGAGGTGAGCATCCGGTTGTAACCCGTCCAAGTCACTTTCCTTAATACCGGTGATATTCAATATATTTTCCTTGATCTCGTTCACCTATTTTGATGCTTTTTTGATAGTTTGCTCTCTTTTCTTCCTTTGTTTAATTGTTTGTACTTTGCTTTCAATGGTTTCAGCACTACCAAATATTTTCTCTTCCGGTTCTCTAGGAGCTTCAAGTAGGGCTTTGGCATATGTCTCAATTATGTTTACATCAGCCTCATAACCCATTTTTGTCACCCAAATAGTTCTAGGAACCACTGCCTCCATCTAGATTTCATCTTTCTTAATAACAAAACAAATTTCTTTCTGATATTTGTCAACAATGTTCTGAGGTAGCCTTTCCCTTGTTTTCATTCTAGCCTTAAATGCTTGGAAATATTCAATTATATTGTTTTCTCTGTCTGTTCCCATGCGAGTAAAGATATCTAATAGTTGTTTACCTATCGGTATGTCAAAACCAAATTCTTTCCTGCCTATACCGAGAACTTCCTTTGTAATATATAGCATTAGGCACACAAGTAGATTACCAAATCTGAAAGTACCTTTCTTATCACCTTTAATTTTCTTCAAGTTGTCAATCAATTCGTCCTTCAACCATTCACATATATCTATCTTAGCATTACTGTTCACCATATCATAAGCACTCTTGATACATAAACTAGAAACAAATTTCAATCGGTTAGCATGTGTAGTTTTTATATCCTAGTATCATGCTAATGAATTTGACATTTATGTCTTTCACATCATTGACTCTCAAGGATCTGTTGTCATAGGTTGCACCAGTTAATGTCTTCACAATGTTATTTGAAACTTTCTTAGT